>NC_037335.1:78953680-79578680 GCF_002263795.3 Bos taurus | reverse complement strand
GAAATGGCAACCCACTCCACTATTCTTGCCTGGGAAATCCCAAGGACGGAGGAACCTGGTGGGCTACAGTCCATGGGGTTGCAAAAGAGTTGCACAGGACTTAGTTACTAAACAACAATAAATAAAAATATTATTTAAAAAATAATAAAATAACCATGGAAGTTGGAATGAGAGGAGAAAGCTAATATGTATCTAAGGGTATGAGCATAAAGCTACTAATTAATATTAAATCATATTAAGTCATGTGTTGATGTTAAGATGTTTTAAGATCGACTCTTTAAAGGTCAGAAATAAAATATAGAACTTCCAAATTGGTAGTTGGAATGGGGGATAGGAATACAGAAAACTCAGTCTTTCCAAGATAAGTTAGGAAAAGAAAGTGAAGTTGGTCAGTCATGTCCAACTCTTTGCGACCCTATGGGCTATAGCCCACCAGGCTTCTCTGTCCATGGGAATACTCCAGGCAAGAATACTGAAGTGGGTTGCCATTTCCTTCTCCTGAGAATCTTCCCAATCGAGAGATCAAACCTAGTCCCCCACATTGCAGGCAGACTCTTTACCCTCTGAGCCACCAGGAGAGCCCCAAGTTAGGAAAGCAGAAAGTGAAAGCAAAAATAAAAGCCATGAGATATAGACACATAAGCACAATGTTCTAGTAATCAAAGCAACTGTGTAATGAAACAAATAACCCTATAAGGGAGAAGATTCCCAGGCAAGATTTTAAAGAACAGACCAGCAAAACCAGCTATGTGCTTTATATAAACATATCTACAATGGCTCAAAAATGTCAAGAATAAATTAATAAGAGGATGAAAGAAGATACACTAGGCAAATACTTAGAAAGAAGAGGAAGATAAGGATGAGGAAGAAGAGGAGGAGAGGAGAAGGAAAGAGAAGGAAGAACAGGTAAAGGGAAAGAAAGGGGAGGAGAGAGGGAGAGGTGGAAAGGAGAGGGGACCAGGGCAGGAAGAAACCAGTATAACAATATCAGACAGAGACTAACATCAAAAAAGATATGATTTCACAGGAAAAGTCTTTGAAAGTGAAAGTGTTAGTCTCTCAGTCGCGACTTGTTGCGACCCCATGGACTGTAGCTCACCGGGCTCCTCTATCCATGGAACTCTCCAGGCAAGAATATGGGAGTGGGTTGCCATTACTTTCTCCAAAGAAAGTCTTTATGTAATGATAAAAAGAACAATACACCAAGAAAATACACTTGCTTTAAATTTGTATGCACCTAACCCAGTAGTCACAAAACATGTTAAATAAATATTAATAGTCTTGAAGAAATACTGACTGAAATTAAGACCACATTTTATTTCTTCTGTTTACAAAAATATTTTCCACTATCAATTAGTTTTAATTATGTATTAGCTTGTTCATTGAAAAAGATGTTGGTGACAATTATGTCCTCAACTAGAAATTAATGGTGCACAAAACAATGTCCCTGTCCTCATGGAGCTTAAATTCCAGTGAGCAGAAAAAACATTTATTTAAAAGTAAATTTGAAAACACATGGCTCACATGCGAGAAATTATATCTAAAATAATACATAGTGCTCAAATTACTTATTCAGTCATATTGCCCAATATCTAAATGGTTCTCTGATAATAAATCAGATATCATTAAGAGATTTGTTAATGTTTTAAGAGCTTCACTTTGTTCAATGAGTTTCATATGTTTGTTCACATATTTGCTTCTCACTTTTATTGAACATGTTTACAAGGATGATACCCCACAAGATGAAAAGTAAAAGACAGTAAGAATTATCTAATGTTAAATATACAAACCATTTTAAAAAATAAGATATTACTGCCAAACTGTGTTTGTAGCCAAACAATAATGGTTATAAAAATAATTGTTGTTGTTGTTGTTGTTCAGTCGCTCAGTCATGTCCAACTCTTTGCGACCATGTGGACTGCAACATGCCAGGCTTCCCTGTCCTTCACCTCTCCCGGAGCTTGCTCAAACTCATGTCCATGGAGTCAGTGATGCCATCCAACCATCTCATCCTCTGTTGTCCCCCTCTCCTCCTGCCTTCAACCTTTCCCAGCATCAGGGACTTTTCCAATGAGTCAGCTCTTTGCATCAGGTGTCCAAAGTATTAGAGCTTCAACATCAGTCCTTCCAATGAACACCCAGGACTGATCTCCTTTAGGATGGACTGGTTGGATCTCCTTGCAGTCCAAGGGAATCTTGGGAAAACACCACAGTTTGAAAGCATCAATTCTTTGGCTCTCAGCTTTCTTTATGGTCCACTTTTCACATCCATACACGACGACTGGAAAAATCATAGCTTTGACTATATGGACCTTTGCTGGCAAAGAAATATCTCTGCTTTTTAATATACTATCTAGATTTGTTATAGCTTTTCTACCAAAGAGCAAGTGTCTTTTAATTTTATGGCTGCAGTCACCATCTGCAGTGTGTTAGAGCCCCAAAAATTAAAGTCTGTCACTGTTTCCATTGTTTTCATAATTACCAACTTGTTACATGAGAAATGTAGCTAAGATCCACTACAGTTACATGGTTTAGGAAGTATAAATAGCAACACAGCACTGTAGGACACTTTCATCATTTGCTTTATTCTCCTAATATAAAAAGCATAGATCCATTTACAGTTCTTCTTTGTACATGTGTGTGTGTTTCCATTGAATCATATATTAAGATGATATAAGAATGTAAATACTTAAATCTTCATGAAGCATATCTCTTTTCATTAACTGCCAAAGTATACCTAATATATTCCAAAAGAACAAATTACAGCATAAGTTTTTTAGATATGGTCAAAACATAGTTGGCATAAGCTACCAAAAGAAAGGTAGTCAAGCGGCAAGGGATATTTAATTTACATCCTGAAATATTTACAGAAACTATCAAGTATTGATGATGATTGACAAAATGACACAAATAACCTCTGCTGTAAATAACATGAATAGTTTTAGCTAGTATAAACACAGTTGTAACAATCAGAATGAAAAAAAGTCCTGAGATTACATCTGGTTCCCCAAAAAACAACTTGATATGAAAAAAAGAAGTTTCCATATGCTTAGAAAGCTTACCTTGAATAGAAATGAACATTTCAAATTAACCTGGCATTTATGGAGCCCCATTTCTCTGTGCATGCATGCTAAGTCACTTCAGTTGTGTCTGACTGTTTGCTATCCTATGGACTGTAGCCTGCCGGGCTCCTCTGTCCATGGGATTTTCCAGGCAAGAATATTGTAGTGGGTTGCTGTGCCCTCCTCCAGGGGATCTTCCCGACCCAGGGATCAAACCCACATTTCTTACATCTCTTGCAATGGCAAGCTGATTCTTTACCACCTGGGAAGCCCCTATTTTGCTGTATGAATGATTATTTGTAATCTCTGCATTAGTGATCATTTCTAAAAGCTATGTTTTCCTCATCACCGTTGATGAGGTCAAGTAATAGAGAGTTAAATCCGAGAATCTATGTCCACAGATGGTCCTGCATTTGATTGAAAGAAGCTTTCCTTGGATTTAATTTTCTGGTCATCACGCACTGAAATGAGTCATGATGCTTTTGCCTATTTTATCCAGCCAGGTCCACCCAGAATCTCTATGTGTGAGTTACTTAACTTGTACCAATTCTGAGGAAGAGGGAAATGCCAGGTCTGCCATTACCTGAAGTTTCCTGTGCATTCCTTGAGCCACTGAGTTTCCCTTTTTGTGTCTTCTAGGAGGAAGTGGTGCAGAGAGAGAGGTGGTGAAGCCCAAGTTCTGCCAAGGTGAAGAGTGTGACAGAAGATCCCTGCATAAAGTTGAGGCCCCACAGGGTATCACCTACCTAGTGAAACTGAAAAAGAGCTAAACTCCACCACACAGGAAGAGGACAGCATGTAAACCTGCCCACCCCATCTTTGAAGCTAAGGAAAGGGAGAGGAGGGAAAACTCTCCTGGCAGTGAGACTCACTAGGTGGTCCTCAGTGGCGTTTGCAGTACCAATTCTTAGTGCTTTAGACAGTCCAAAGAATCTTAAGTGGAGGAGTCAGCTTAAAGTAATTGCATAAGGAATTACTAGTGAGAATAAAGAAGAAATTATATTTAAAAGGATAAGATTTTTCAGAATTGCTGACAGATAACAGTCTTCAGATCATGGTGTTCAGTGAAACCCAAGAAAACACACACTAGACACATCACTGAACAATGTCAGAGATGAAAAGAATTTTTAAAAACAGCCACAGCAGGTAGATAGATCTACAGAGAATTGGCATTAGGATTGATGACTGACTTCTTGATATCCAGCCACTGGAAGTCAGAATAAAAGCCACTGAAAGAAAGAAAATAACCAGCAAACTGGAACTCTATATCCAGTAAATATCCTTTTCAAATAATAATGGTAGAATCTAGGTAGGTATATGGGTATTCACTACAACACTCTTTCAACTTTGCTATATGTTTGAAAATCTTCATAATAAAATGCTAGAAAAATACTTTTCAAGAATGAGTTACAATAAAGATATTTTCAGAAAACTGAAACATTATAAGGACTATACTTCAGACAAGAGAAATGTCTAACATCAAAAGGATTTAATGTAAAAACAAATGGTGAGCAGAGATATTGTAGTAGTAAATAGGCAAATAAATTTTTAAAATTCTCTGTCTAAACCAATGATAATACTCTGGTTTGTGGCAGAAAACATTCTAGAGATAAAATACAACTGCAGTAGTATATAAAGGGGAAGGAGAATGGAGTTTAAGCATTCTGAGGTCTCTTTTATCAGAGAACAATAAGGATACTGATTAACTTAAACTTTGATAAGCATATACATGAAAGTAGCTTTGATAGTGACATAAAAATAGAGAAGGCATAACTTGCAAACAAAAGCAGAAAAAAATTCAAAGACAAACACCCATGTCATTGCAGATGGAATTATTTCATTCTTTCTTATGATTGAGTAATAGTCCATTGTGTTCCATTCCAATATACATATACCATATTTTCTTTATCCATTCATTCAAATAACCAGATGATGGACATTTAGGTTGCATCCATGTCTTGACTATTGTAAACAGTCCTGCAACGAACATTAGGATGCACATATCTATATCTTTACAAATTATGTTTTTCTCCAGATATATGCCCAAGAGTGGGATCACAGGATCACATGGGGGCTATATTTTTACTTTTTCAAGGAAACTGCCTACTGTTCTCCATCAGATCAGATTAGTCGCTCAGTCATGTCCGACTCTTTGCAACCCCATGAATAGCAGCACGCCAGGCCTCCCTGTCCATCACCAACTCCCGGAGTTCACCCAGACTCACGTCCATCGAGTCAGTGATGCCATCCAGCCATCTCATCCTCTGTCGTCCCCTTCTCCTCCTACCCCCAATCCCTCCCAGCATCAGAGTCTTTTCCAATGAATCAACTCTTCGCATGAGGTGGCCAAAGTACTGGAGTTTCAGCTTCAGCATCATTTCTTCCAAAGAAATCCCAGGACTGATCTCCTTCAGAATGGACTGGTTGGATCTCTTTGCAGTCCAAGGGACTCTCAAGAGTCTTCTCCAACACCAGAGTTCAAAAGCATCAATTCTTCGACACTCAGCCTTCTTCACAGTCCAACTCTCACATCCATACATGACCACAGGAAAAACCATAGCCTTGACTAGATGGATCTTTGTTGGCAAAGTAATGTCTCTGCTTTTGAATATGCTATCTAGGTTGGTCATAACTTTCCTTCCAAGGAGTAAGCGTCTTTTAATTTCATGGCTGAAGTCACCATCTGCAGTGATTTGGGACCCCCAAAAAATAAAGTCAGCCACTGTTTCCACTGTTTCCCCATCTATTTCCCATGAAGTGATGGGACCAGATGCCATGATCTTTGTTTTCTGAATGTTGAGCTTTAAGCCAACTTTGTCACTCTCCACTTTCGCTTTCATCAAGAGGCTTTTGAGTTCCTCTTCACTTTCTGCCATAAGGGTGGTGTCATCTGTATATCTAAGGTTATTGAGATTTCTCCCGGCAATCTTGATTCCAGCTTGTGTTTCTTCCAGTCCAGTGTTTCTCATGATGTACTCTGCATAGAAGTTAAATAAGCAGGGTGACAATATACAGCCTTGACATACTCCTTTTCCTATTTGGAACCAGTCTGTTGTGCCATGTCCAGTTCTAACTGTTGCTTGTTGACCTGCATACAAATTTCTCAAGAGGCAGATCAGGTGGTCTGGTATTCCCATCTCTTTCAGAATTTTCCAGTTTATTGTGGTCCACACAGTCAAAGGCTTTGGCATAGGCAATAAAGCAGAAATAGATGTTTTTCTAGAACTCTCTTGCTTTTTCGATGATCCAGCGGATGTTGGCAATTTGATCTCTGGTTCCTCTGCCTTTTCTAAAACCAGCTTGAACATCAGGAGGCTCACGGTTCACATATTGCTGAAGCCTGGCTTGGAGAATTTTGAGCATTTCTTTACTAGCATGTGAGATGAGTGCAATTGTGTGGTAGTTTGAGCATTCTTTGGCATTGCCTTTCTTTGGGATTGGAATGAAAACTGACCTTTTCCAGTCCTGTGGCCACTGCTGAGTTTTCCAAATTTGCTGGCATATTGAGTGCAGCACTTTCACAGCATCATCTTTCAGGATTTGGAATAGCTCAACTGGAATCCCATCACCTCCACTAGCTTTGTTCGTAGTGATGCTTTCTAAGGCCCACTTGACTTCACATTCCAGGATGTCTGGCTCTAGGTCAGTGACCACACCATTGTGATTATCTGGGTCATGAATATCTTTTTTGTACAGTTCTTCTGTGTATTCTTGCCATCTCTTCTTAATATCTTCTGCTTCTGTTAGGTCCATACCATTTCTGTCCTTTATCGAGCTCATCTTTGCATGAAATGTTCCTTTGGTATCTCTGATTTTCTTGACGAGATCCCTAGTCTTTCCCATTCTGTTGTTTTCCTCTATTTCTTTGCATTGATCTCAGAGTAGAATGATGAATTTCCTTCACCGAACTGAAACTCCCAAGTCGCCAGTAATGACTCTTTAGACATGGTAACTTTGTTTTTAATCCTCACTCTCTACAACCCTCTGCCTTTATTTCCCTTTGACACAAGACATACCTGGAGTCCTCACAAAATATGGTCCCTCATTCTGAGTGCTCTGTCCCAGTTCTTCCACCTCTATTATAATAACCTTAACCTCTAATATTCTGTCCTTCTCCAATCCTATTCCACTTCAGCAACCCTCAAAACTGAACTTTTCCAGGAATTTTTTTGGTGGTCCAGTGGTTAAGACTCAGTGCTTTCACTGCCTGGGCCTTGGTTCAATTCCTGATCAGAGAACTAAGATCCCACAAGTCATGCGGCATGGCCAAAAAAAGAAAAAACAAGCAAACAAACACCTTAACTTTTCCATCACAATCCTGGTGCTGGGGATTAGACAGATTAGACAGACCCAGATCCCTTCTTGATCTCTAAGCCAACTGCAGTATTGAGTAAAACTGCTTTAAAGGATAAAGCTGCTTTCCAAATTCTTATATATTTAAGATATTTTCTGAATACAGTAGCCAAAGACATTTGTAATGATTTTGTCACTACAGCTATACTTTAAGAATAGCCAACAGTTAGTCTATCTCACAAAGCATGTCACATGAGAGTGATTAGTGATTAACCAAGCAGTAAACTGGAATTCTTGCAAGCATCCTGACCCGAAACAAGCAGAGGGCAGATTCTGACCTGGTAGGAGAAAGAAATGGGAGAGGGGCAGTGGCTAAAGGTGATGGTGAGAAAGAACCAAGGAGAAGGAGAACAAAACAGAGTCTACTTACTTTTTAACCTGGATCAACTCTGAAAATGTTAACTTATTATTGGAGTGGAACATTTACCAAAACCTGTCAAAAGGGAAGGAGAAAATAAGTTGATCCCCAAAAGTACAAATCCCTTTTCTTTAAAGGGTAGAGGACAGAATTACTGATTAGTATTGAATTTCCATATTTTTTTTTCTCTGAAATACTTTTAGCCAAATGAGAAAGGCCTTAACTCTCATGTAGAAGACCAGGATCCTAGGTCAAAAGAGCTTCTTTTCAGCCACAAGTATTAATTCACCTTCTAGCTGGATTCAGAGAGACAGCATAAACCAGGGGGTGGGGGGGGAAGCTAAATTAAAAGGAGAGATTTAAACACCTGCTCAAGAAATACAAGAGATATCACAAGACAAAAAGTGAATGTCAAAAGCATAAGATCCCCAAGAAATGCTAAAAAAAAAAAAAGATGGACTGATAATACTATTACTACATTCATTTCCATGCTGAAAGGTAAGTGAAGGGAAAGAAAAGACCTCACATGAACCCCTCTGAATAAGTACCTGGAAACTTGGAGAATTTGATGGAGAAAGAATGAGCAAAATGTTGCATAAACAGACAGCTTCAGAAGGGGGTGAGCTGGCAAGCGGGGGGTGCTGCCTCATTTGCTCAGCCCACCGCCCTGTTGCTAGGGGAGAATAACACTGTGGGAGTGAGTCAGGCAAGAAAGAAGAGAACAGGAGGCGTCCTATCTCTGCTAAGTCAGCTGTGGAGATAAAGTAGCACAGACACTGGAGACTCACGGAATGGAAGCTGATGAGCCAGAGGGGAAGAATGCATCCTAGCTCCCAGTCAGCAGCCACATCAAAGATTTCAAGGATTAGCAAAAATGCCCAACCCATTACGCAAGCAATCCTGGATACCCAGAATCTAATCTGGTTGATGAGTTTAATCAGGCCAGTTTTTTGTGGACTTGGTACAAAATGCTCAAATGACTTTTCACCAGGGAAGCAAAACAAAAACAGTCTTCATAAAGCACCATCCTCAGCATTCTCCAATGGTAATAAAACGATTCTATATATCTGCTAATTCCTGAATATAAAATCGAAATCACCAAAGACCAAATCATAGTCCCAGACTCCTTTCTCTCTAGATGAAATGAAGTCTTGTTTATCTAGGCTATTTGAGGAGTATCCAACCTATGCACTTATTTGCAATCCCAGAAATCAAAGGATAGGTACACTGCACCCTCTACTGGCTTTGCGACTGCTGTTCAGTTCAGTTCAGTTCAGTCACTCAGTCGCTTCCACTCTTCGCGACCCCATGGACTGCAGCACACCAGGCTTCCCTGTCCATCACCAACTCCCGAAGCCTGCTCAAACTCATGTCCATTGAGTCGGTGATGCCATCCAACCATCTCATCCTCTGTTGTCCCCATCTCCTCCAGCCTTCAATCTTTCCCAGCATCAGGGTCTTTTCAAATGAGTCAGCTCTTCACATCAGGTGGCCAAAGTATTGGAGTTTCAGCTTCAACCTCAGTCCTTCTAATGAATATTCAGGATTGACTTTCTTTAGGATTGACTGATTTGATCTCCTTGCAGTCCAAGGGACTCCCAAGAGACTTCTCCAACACCACAGTTCAAAAGCATCAATTCTTTGGTGCTCATCTTTCTTTATAGTCCAACTCTCACATCCATACATGACTACTGGAAAAACCATAGTTTTGACTAGACAGACCTTTGTCGGCAAAGTCAGCAAAGCAATTGCAATTAAAGAGAAATTTAACCTCAACTTTCAGCCTTTAGCTAGATTCCTTTCTCCAGTGGCCAAGAAATTGAAGGATGAAGCAAATTACTTTAAGGTTAACTTTAAGTTAACCTTAACCAAAGATTTATACAACATAAAATCTATAAATATACAAGATTTATCTCATTAAGAGCTAACAAAAAAATGTTCAAACCCTTAAAAATAAACTCTATTCATGTATTTTTGCTGATATTTGCTGGAATTATTGAAGTTTTCTGCTTCTGATGACCCTGGAGAGCCAAGGACTAGAAAGTGAATTAAAGAAAGGAAAGTAATAGAGCCGTTTCAGATGTTTCAAAGCAATGTTCCCACATATTTCTTATTATCTCTCTTCTCAATATTTGCAGAACTTTTGTCACCCCATTTCTATCACTGAAATGTACAGACACAAAAGTATCTACCTTCAATTTCTCTGAACTCCCAGAAAAGAATTCAGAGTAGAGATTTTAAGTAAAAGTGAAAATTTTGCAGTGTCCCTAATAATTGAAAAAGAATAGGCTATTTCCCTCTTATCAATTACCTAGCAAATAGTCCAAAGGTAATGTTTCAGAATGTATCATCTCTCTTCCAAGGTTTCAGTTACACCCCTAACTGATGTATTCAACCAAATTCACTCATTTTGTCATCTGGTCAATATTTACCGAGCACCTCTAATGTGTCAGGCAATGCTCTGGGTCCTACAGACAAACAGTAAACAGATAGCCTCATCCCCGGTTTCACTGAAAAGACAGAAGACAGCTTAGAGAGTTCCCATTCATTCTCTTACATTTCAGTGAGTTTGTACACCTCCACACCTACTAGATCCAATTCCAACTCCTTAAAGTCTTCTTTGATCATCTTCACACCGACTCTGATTTTCCTGAAATGTCCTGTTATTAAGCCACTACACATCTCCTATCTAGACATGTGTAGGTGTACAACTGTAGGTTAATAAATTAGTTGTTACTCATGTCTGTTATTGTCTTGAATTAATATTTAAATATCTCATTGTCACTGGACTTGACATATATCTGTGTTTTTTCCTAAACTAAATTAAAAGTTCTTTGAAGCAAGACATACACGACTTGACATGGAATTATATAAGAAATGTTAAAAGAATATAAAAATAAATCATATTTAACAACTCATGTGTTATGAAAAGAATAATATTACATTAAATACAATCCATCAGCAGAGTTTTATATACTGTGATAGTAAGCTGGTTATTAATAAAAATTAGGTTGTTTTATGCTAAGATGTTAATTGTAATCCTCAGGGCAACCGCTAATAAAATAATGCATCAGTTCAGTTCGGTTCAGTTCAGTTCAGTTGCTCAGTCATGTCCGACTCTTTGTGACCCCATGAATTGCACCACACCAGGCCTCCCTGTCCATCAGCAACTCCCAGAGTTCACCCAGACTCACGTCCATCGAGTCAGTGATGCCATCCAGCCATCTCATCCTCTGTTGTCCCCTTCTCCTCCTGCCCCCAATCCCTCCCAGCATCAGGGTCTTTTCCAATGAGTCAACTCTTCGCATGAGGTGGCCAAAGTACTGGAGTTTCAGCTTCAGCATCAGTCCTTCCAACAAACACCCAGGACTGATCTCCTTTAGGATGGACTGGTTGGATCTCCTTGTAGTCCAAGGGACTCTCAAGAGTCTTCTCCAACACCACAGTTCAAAAGCGTCAATTCTTCGGCGCTCAGCTTTCTTCACAGTCCAACTCTCACATCCATACATGATAATGCATAAAACATAGTAAAAGAAAAAACAGCAAGAGAATTTAAATGGGATACTAGAATCTATCTATTTAGTACAAAAAAGGCAATAGAGAAATTAGAGGAACAGAAAGGATATAAGATGTATAGAAAGCGAAAGAAAGTGAAAGTGAAGTCGCTCAGTCGTGTCCGACTCTTTGCAACCCGGTGGACTATAGCCTACCAGGCTTCTCTGTCCATGGGATTTTCCAGGCAAGAATACTGGAGTGGGTTACCATCCTCCTCCAAGGGATCTTCCTGATCCAGGGATCAAACCAGGTCCCCCACATTGGAGGCAGACGCTTTAACCTCTGAGCCAGCATAAATGCTAACTTAGCAGTAATTATATTAAATGCAAATGGACTAAATATTCCAATCAAACTCACTGGATCTTTTTAATGATCCAATTATATTGTGCCTACAAGAGACATTTTATTCAAATACACAAATATATTAAAAGTTTAAAAAGGAAAAATGATATAGTATGCAACCAGTAACAAAAAGAGAGCTGGAATCCTATATTAATATTACATAAAATTGACTTTAAGGGCTGGAGGAATCAACCTTCCTAACTTCAGATTATACTACAAGTCATCAAGGCAGTATGGTACTGGCACAAAAATAGAAATATAGACGAGAGGAACAAAATAGAAAGTCCAGAAATAAACCCATGCACCTGTGGGTACCTTATTTTTTACAAATGAGGCAATAATATACAATGAAGCAAAGACAGTCTCATCAATAAATAATGCTGGGAAAACTGGACAGCTACATGTAAAAGAAATTAGAACACTTCCTAACACCACAGACAAAGATAAACTCAAAATGGATTAAAGACCTAAATGTAAGACCAGAAACTATAAAACTCTTAGAGAAAAACATAGGCAGAACACTCAATGACATAAATCAAAGCAAGATTCTCTATGGCCACCTCCTAGAGTAACGGAAATAAAAACAAAAGAAGTGGGACCTGATTAAACTTAAAAGCTTTTGCACAGCAAAGGAAACTTTAAGCAAGGTAAAACCCTCAGAATGGGAGAAAATAATAGCAAATGAAACAACTGACAGAGGATTACTTTCCAAAATATACAAGCAGCTCATACAACTCAATCCCAGAAAAACAAACAACCCAATCAAAAAGTGGGGAAAACACCTAAATAGACAGTTCTCCAAAGAAGACATACAGATGGCTAAAAAACACAAGAAAAGATGCTCAACATCGCTCATTATTAAAGAAATACAAATCAAAACTACAATGAGATATCACCTCATACAAGTCAAAATGGCCATCATCAGAAAGTCTACAAACAATAAGTGCTGGAGAGGGTGTGGAGAAAAAGGAACGCTCTTGCACTGTTGGTGGGAATGTAAACTGATACAGCCATTATGGAAGATGGTATGGAGATTCCTTAAAAAACTAGGAAAAAAAACACCATATGACCCAGCAATCCCACTCCTAGGCATACAACCTGAGGAAACCAAAATTGAAAAAGCACATGTATCCCATTGTTCATTGCAGCACTATTTACAATAGAAGGCAATGGCACCCCACTCCAGTACTCTTGCCTGGAAAATCCCATGGACAGAGGAGCCTGATGGGCTACAGTTCATGGGGTTGCGAAGAGTCAGACACAACTGAGCGACTTCCCTTTCACTTTTCACTTTCATGCTTTAGAGAAGGAAATGGCAACCCACTCCAGTGTTCTTGTCTGGAGAATCCCAGGGACAGCAGAGCCTGGTGGGCTGCCGTCTATGGGTCGCACAGAGTCAGACACGACTGAAGCAACTTAGCAGCAGAACATGAAAACAACCTAGATGTCCATCCACAGATGAATGGATAAAGAAGTTGTGGTACATATACACAATGGAATATTATTCAGCCATTAAAAGGAATGCATTTGAATCAGTTCTGATGAGGTGGATGAACCTAGAACCTATTATATGCAGTGAAGTGAGTCAGAAAGAGAAAGATAAATATTGTATTCTAACACACATATATGGAATCTAGAAAAATGGTACTGAAGAATTTATTGGAGAAAGAAATGGCACCCCACTCCAGTACTTTTGCCTGGAAAATCCCATGGACGGAGAAGCCTGGTAGGCTACAGTCCATGGGGTAGCTAAGAGTCGGACACGACTGAGTGACTTTACTTTCACTTTTCACTTTCATGCATTGGAGAAGGAAATGGCAACCCACTCCAATGTTCTTGCCTGGAGAATCCCAGAGACGGGGAAGCCTGGTGGGCTACCGTCTATGGGGTTGCACAGAGTTGGACACGACTGAAGCGACTTAGCAGCAGCAGCAGTCACTTTTCCTGTAAAAAAAAAATGTTGGCCTAAAGCTCAACATTCAGAAAACCAAGATCATGGCATCTGGTCCTATCAGTTCATGGCAAACAGATGGGGAAACAGTGGAAACAGTGGCTGACTTTATTTTGGGGGGCTCCAAAATCACTGCAGATGGTGATTGCAGCCATGAAATTAAAAGATGCTTACTCGTTGGAAGAAAAGTTATGACCAACCTAAACAGCATATTAAAAAGCAGAGACATTTCTTTGCCAACAAAGGTCCATCTAGTCAAGGCTATGGTTTTTCCAGTAGTCATGTATGGATGTGAGAGTTGGACTATAAAGAAAGAATTGAAGATTTTGAACTGTGGTGTTGGAGAAGACTCTTGAGAGTCCCTTGGACTGCAAGGACATCCAACCAGTCCATCCTAAAGGAAATCAGTCCTGAATATGCATTGGAAGGACTGATGTTGAAGCTAAAACTCCAAAACTTTGGCCACCTGATGCAAAGAACTAACTCATTGGGAAAGACCCTGATGCTGGGAAAGATTGAAGGTGAGAGAATAAGGGGATGACAGAGGATGAGATGGTTGGATGGCATCACCGACTCAGTGGACATGAGTTTGAGTAAACTCCAGGAGTTGGTGATGGACAGGGAGACCTGGCATGCTGCAGTCCACTGAATTGCAAAGAGTTGGATACAACTGAGTGACTGAACTGAACTATCCAGGGAGGACTCTGAAGTCAGACTATCTATGTTGAAATCCAACTTCTATGGCTTAATAATGCTATGGTCTTAGATGAATAGCTTATCCTCTGTGAGGCTTGTTTTCTCTAAGGACAGGATTAATGATAATAGTAACCACCTTTTAGGGCTGTGTGAGGCTTAAATGAGGCAAGGTGTGTAAAGCACTAAAATGGCCTTATTCATCATAGAGCTGCTCAACATTCATTGAGTGTGGAATTTAATGCTCTGTCCCCAATGGACAGAAGTAGAAGATATGTAAATAAATTAATGCAGTGAAGCACTCTAACTCTGAAAGACATCCAAAGAACACAAGAGGGGTTCCCAAGGGGTGAGAGACCCTGTGTGTAAGTGGGATGGTCAGGGGCACAGGATATAGGAGTTTTATGGAAGAAGTACCACTCGAACAGAGCATTTATTTAACATCAAAGAAAATTATTCTATTTCCCAGGTTGAGAGAAATAGGGAAATAGGACATTTCAAGTGAATGGAGGGAGTGATAAGAGGAAATCACCATTTGTTCAGGGGGCTGTGATTAGCTCAGCACAAAAACAGATCCAAGGTGAAAAGCAGTCACTCTTTGTGACCCCATGGATTGTAGCCTGCCAGGTTCCCATGTCCATGGGATCTTCAGGCAAGAATACTGGAGTGGGTTGCCATTTCCTTCTCCAGGGGATCTAAGGGATCGAATCCGGGACATCTGCATTGCAGGCAGATTCTCTACTGTCTAAGCCACCAGGAAAGCCCCAAAGGCTAGGTAGGCAGGAGCTAAAATCCTTGTTTTCCCCCTCACGAGGGCAAAATGAATCACCCCTTTCCCACTCCAACAGAGGCATCTGCTTTGGTTGGTTTTCTTTCCAAAGATCATAGAGAAAAACAGAGGAAGGACTAAACCCGGAGCCAGCTTGTGTATTTCCAGAGTGTTCTGGTCATGTCAATGCTGATAAGGAGAGTCATTGTTGGCCTGTCATCACTGAGCGTTCAAAGGCCACAGGACAATGATTATGAGTGACGAATTTCCTTGATAAATGCATCTGCACTTTGCACAATTCCCAGTTTGCCTTGTGTGCCTCCAGCATGCACTACTTCCACTGGACACCAGAGGCTGACACAAGATGGCAGCTCCCAGAGGAGTGCCTTCAGTTACCTACAGCAAATATCTAGGCATAAGCCCTCATCATAGGTGATTATGGCCACAGGTCAACCTAGCGGTTTCTCCTAATTAATAGCTTGGAGTATTGAAGAAGCCAGAACTGACCACAACTCTCCAAGTTTTTGGAAAAGCCCAGCTGGCTGAGTGTCAGCCTTCTGTAGACCAAACCTTAGTGTGTTGTTTAACCACATCACCCTTTCCTGGAATCTGGCCCTTTGGCTGACACTCCTCTGTGGAGACACAGTGTCCCTCTTGCGGTTCAGAAATGCCATTTAGGTTTTTCGTCTGCCTCAGCATTCCCAGTTCTCATTCTTTCGATTTCTTCCAACCCATTCTTCTCTCAGAAATAAGCTCAGTCTTTTCTCACTCATTTCTTCAGTTTATTTCTTCAGACTTGCTTTATTTTTTTTCTTTTCCCTCAAAAGACCTGATGTCCCATTCTTTTCTGACTCTCTGATTTTTCCATTTCTCTTTCCCTCTGCCCTCTCTCACTTACCATTTTTTTTTCTAAATTGACCTCAGATGAAAACAAATAGATTAATCATGTTATATGTCTCATGACACTCTCAGCACATTCTATGTATGGCCCTCATTTATTTGGCTCATGCTTTTTCTAATTTCTTGTTTTTAATAATGTAATAAGCACCAGTGAATCTAATAACTGCTGAAACAAAAAGGGGGGGGGGGGTCTCACAATATTCTACTAGACAACATTTAGTAGCCTTCTATCCTACCCCCTGGTTCCCCAACCCAGAATGGCAAGCATACCAAATCCTGGCCATCATCCCCTCCTTTAATACAATTTTATTGTTTCTATATGTAGTTCTTTTTTAGAACATCTTACTCTAGTATCTTAAGTCTATGAAAGGTATAGTGCTATATCTACTGTTTTGTTTTAGCTTTATTTTATAGATTTTTTCCTTTTTATTTTGAAATAAGTTCAAAATTACAAAAATATTTCAAGGATAGCACAAAGAACTCCCCATATAGCCCTGATATAACTTTATTTATATTTGATTTATATATTTGTTTATAGAGTTATTATTCTCCAACTCATTTGAAAATAAGTTGCATATATCTTGCCTCTTCACCCCCTAACACACCAGTGTGTATGTCCTAAGAACAAAGAAAATCTCCTACATAACCACAAATGAGAACATGTAACACTGATTCTATACTTATATTTTAGCAACAGTCCATTTTTAAGTTTTTTCAACTGTCCCAATGATAGTGTTTACAGCAATTTTTTCAAGTACAAAAATCTGATCCAGATTCAAAAAGCATTTAGTTGTGTGTCTCTAGTCTTCTTTAGGAGAAGGCAATGGCACCCCACTCCAGTACTCTCGCCTGGAAAATCCCATGGATGGAGGAGCCTGGTAGGCTGCAGTCCATGGAGTCACTAAGAGTCGGACACGACTGAGCGATTTCACTTTTTCACTTTAATGCATTGGAGAAGGAAATGGAAACCCACTCCAGTGTTCTTGCCTGGAGAATCCCAGGGACGGGGGAGCCTGGTGGGCTGCTGTCTATGGGGTCACACAGAGTCGGACATGACTGAAGCAACTTAGCAGCAGCAGCAGCAGTCTTCTTTAATCTCAAACATTTCCTTCACCATTCTTTGCTCTTCACGACATTTAATATTTGTCTGGTATTTTATTAACATCACTCAATTTGGGTTCTCCTGATGTTTCCTTTCTATTGCATTCAGGATTTATATTTTGGCAGGAATATCACAGAAGTGATGCTATGTGCTATGTTTTTCTCAGTAAATCACATTCAGAGGCCCCTCACTGGTGACATTAGGTGCCCTGTTTCTCCAGTTGGTATGTTAGCATATATTCTTTGGGGAATCACTATTGCACTTAATATTATACTGCTAAGATTCACCCATAATAATAATGTCACTTTTCTCTTTCTCTCCCACACACACATATTTTCTTATTTTCTTTCTCCCTTTCATTTTCCAGCCACATTCTTACTCAAAATCAGTTTGGAAGTATACAACTCTTAGTTGAAGTATATACCTTCTGTTATTCAATTACTACAGACTAAATCTCCAAAGATTGGTGTATAACATGCCAAAGATATGTGTTATTATGAAAACAGGTGGCTTAGCAAAGCAACAGATGACAAAAAGATCAAAAGGGGCCCCTCCAACCTGTCAACATTTATTAACTGAGTAACTATATATTCCCAGCACCATGCTTGACTACAAGGGGCCATATAAGGTACAAAACCACAAAGGGCTTAGAAGCCCAGCGTGTTGTGCGCCTCCTCCCACCAGCAGTGCACCGTGGACACCTTTCTCACACGTCAAGGCTCAGCTCAAAAGTCACTTTCTCCATGAAGCTACCCTTCCCTGCACCAATCCTGGGTACTTAACTGAGAGCCTACGACTTGCCAAGCATAGTATTACCATATATGCTCTCCTCACAACGTTTAAGAGGGCTCTGCCTTCTTATTTCAGCTTTCATGATACAAACTGTGTCTTTTCCTTGTCTATGTAGTGCCAGGATTTTCACAACTTTTTGCTTTTATTGATGCTTTCACTGTTTAAAATGACCCCCAAGCATAGTGCAGAAGTGCTGTCCAGTATTCCAAAGTGCAAGAAGGCTGTGATGTACCTTACAGAGAAAGAATATGTGTCAGATAAGCTTCCTTCAGGCATGAGTTTTAGTGCTATCAATGTGAATTCAATTTTAATAAATCAACAATAATACATTAAATAAAATCTCCTTAAACAAAAACAAGTTTATGTATTGACCAATTTACCTAGCTGTGTAAATATTATGACCAGAGATGGTTAGGATCCTGTATTTTCCCTAAGAGTAATGCTTTGGTGTTGCTAATTCAGTGTTCCTGGTGACTGTAGAAAATAACAATACTGTAATAAAAATAAAAGATGAAAACATGAAGAAAAGAAGCCATTTGTTGGAGACATGATATTAACAGATGAAAAGTTGCTTCATGAACGAACCCACACAAAGCCCAAAATATATAGAATTTATTATTGATATGATAAAGAAGTGCCAGAAAGTGGATTATCATATAATAAATAAAACATATAAAGGGGAAGGAGTACATTTCCTACTCAATGGGAAGAAAATATTCTGTAACAATTTCTTTCCAAAAGAGTGAATATTTATTATGCAAATTGAAGTATATCAGGCTGCCCTGAATTTAACACTCCATAATTAACAACTTTTCTCTTTGTATTTCATTGAGCACATTAGAAATCTGAACGTCTCACATTTGCAAAAATATAATAGCACCACACTTTTAACCACAAGTATTTTCAAGGGCCCACTATAACTCTCTCCCAAATTTTTATGAATACTTTTTTCTTATTAAAAAAAAACAACATTATCTCCATTGTTTTAAGAAATGCACTGGAATATTTATCTCTGACCTCTTCATAAAGCAAGAAGAGAGTTTTCCATTGACTTTATAAAGCAGATTCTACATTGTTGCATGATGGGAGAGGGCCTGACCTGACAGTTCCTTATCCATATGATTGTGGTAAAAGTAGACATAACATTATGGCTCAAACAGAACAAAGATGAGCTTCCAAAGTACATGGTTTAAATAATTCCAGAGCTTTGGGACACAGATCTCTTTTTTTAAGACACGAATCTCATGTAACCATAATCATGATTGGTGGTAGGGAAGTTTAAAAACAGAGTGTCCCCCAAAACCTCCAGACTTAGTTATACCACAGCTAAATCAGGTGATTCCAACACATGATTCATATCCCACAAAAAATGAAATGTTTACAAAAAAAGGCTCCCAAAGTAGCTTTTTCTCAAAATCCATTCAAATTTTTAAGCCAATCTTTCTATATTTTGTTTGCCATAACTACCATGTTTCCTATTCTAAAATAAAAGGTTCATTCAAACACACATACACACACAATTTTCACATCTAAGTTTTAGCATTCTGACATATTTTAAAAGCAAATTTGCAGATGTAGGTTGCAAGGCAAGCCTATTACTATAGTGATGTGTATACACATACATTGTTTTATCATGGAAACTTTTTAGTTCAGTTCAGTTGCTCAGTCGTGTCCGACTCTTTGCAACCCCATGAATCGCAGCACGCCAGGCCTCCCTGTCCATCACCAACTCCCGGAGTTTACCCAAACTCGTGTTCATCGAGTCAGTGATGCCATCCAGCCATCTCATCCTCTGTCGTCCCCTTCTCCTTCTGCCCCCAATCCCTCCCAGCATCAGAGTCTTTTCCAATGAGTCAACTCTTCGCATGAGGTGGCCAAAGTACTGGAGTTTCAGCTTTAGCATCATTCCTTCCAAAGAACACCCAGGACTAATCTCCTTCAGAATGGACTGGTTGGATCTCCTGGCAGTCCAAGGGACTCTCAAGAGTCTTCTCCAACACCACAGTTCAAAAGCTTTACACATACACAAAAATGGAAGAGGGAATAGGATAGCAAATTTCTATACACCAATCACCCAGTTTCAAAAATTATTAGAGATTATATTTTTAAATGCAAAGAAAAAAATTTCACAGCATCATACCTTTTCCTACCTACAACTGTAGAAACAATAAGATGACCACCAACACTGAATGCTTTGCAGAATATGAGCTGTTTGACCTGCAAACACATTAAATTTTGACCTGAAATGCCCAGGGGAATAGCTGCATAGAGCAATTTTCCTAAATCCTTTATATAAAATTGCTTAAATCCCTTGCATAAAATTAATGCTAAAAATTCATGTTGACTTTAACAACATCTGATTTTTTAAAGAAATTTTTTAGTGTTACAATGTTACGCATTTTCATTTTGTGAAGTTTGCAAATGCAGTTACACAAATTTGCATACGGTTGGGTATTCTATGGTATTATAAAATAATTGTTCATTTCTTGGTACAATAACAATATTACATTTAGGTAAGTACTGTTTTTTTCTTAGGAGATGCATTAATAAAGTTAACTGAGGGAGAAATGTTATAATGTCTGCAACTTGCTTTTCAAATGATTCAGCAAAACTCTGCTTGTGTGTGTGTGTGTGTGTGTATACATGTGTCTGTAGATCCAAGGCTGGCAAAATTTTTCTGTAAAGGACCAGATAGTAACAGTTTTAGGCTTTGTAGATCAAAAGACAAAATCAAGGATGTTTTGGAGGCAACTGTGTAACTAGTTAAAATGTTGCTGCTTAAAAATGTAAAAAACCTTTGTACAAAAACAGGTAATGAGCCAGATCTGGCCTTGACTTTAGTTTGCCAACTGTGACACACAGATACATACAGATAGATATACTTAGGGCAAATATGAGAGAGCTAACAATTGTTGAAACTACAAATACGTGGGGGTGTTCATTGTATTAGTCTTTCAAATTTTCCGAATGTTTGAAAGAATTCCATAATAAAAAGTTGGGGAAATGTAAATACATAAAAACACAATGAAAATAAATCTCTTCCACCGTAATAAGCACCTAGAGATTAACATCGTGGTAAAGTAGCTTTTATTTTTAGTTCCTGGAATGTGTGTTTCTTGCAACGATAATGAGATCCTACTCCATATAAAGTTTTATAGCCTGCCATTTTCATTCACCATTTAGTCATAAGCATTTTCACATATTATCGTATAATAGACATATATTCTATTGAACAAATGTTTTAAGATGTTTTAACTATCTCCCAATTATTGAACATTCCACCTACACTAGTTTGTTTTTGTTTTGTTTTTTTCTATTTTCTATTCTTTACTTTAAAAAATTTTAAAGCTCTGGAAAAGTTACAAGAGCAATATAACAATGAACATCATATACCTTCCACCTGGGTTCACCAACTACTAACAGTTCAACAAATTTGCATTATCTCCACTCTGTATAATTATTTTTATTGCTATTTTGAGAATCTTCAGTACATTAGTCTTAAATTTCTTACTAAAATATTTGAAAACCACTGATGAGCTGATTTCCTCAGGGTTTCCAATGTTCACATTAAACGTCCTCTGAGACCTAACTGATCTCGCAGGAAGAAGACTCGAAAATACCCATATATACTAACAAACCCAGGAACTATTTTTAAAGGAAACTCAAAATCTTCACCTTGCCAACCAAAAGTTACATCATGAATCAGGAGTTAGATTTAACAGGTCCCTAATGCTTTACTTACTCTGTAAAGAGACATGGCACCAAACATATTTTTTCCAAAATGAGCATGTGACATGTCAGAGTGTCAATCACACCTCTGTAGTAATTTAACCTTCTCTTCATACTATTTGTCTTGGTCCCCATCTTCATCCCAGCCTTATGGAAAAATTCACCTAAACTGCTTTGAATGTTTCTCTTTGACTCTACTGCCGCCTAGCGTGGAGAAAAAAGAATTCTGGGCTCTGTAAAAAGAGAAATTGAATGTGCTTGTCTGGATTCAAAGCCTGTTTTATTGCAGAATATACTCTTGGGAACTAAATCCACCATGGTCTTCTTGCTTTGCATCATGTAACATTTCTAAGAAAAAAGTCATACTTCAAAAAGTAGACTATATTTCACATTATGGTGCGAAGAAGGAAATGGCACCCCACTCCAGTACTCTTGCCAGGAAAATCCCATGGACGGAGGAGCCTGGTAGCCTACAGTCCATGGGGTCGCAAAGAGTCGGACACGACTGTGCGACTTCACTCACTTTTCACTTTCATGCATTGGAGAAGGAAATGACAACCCACTCCAGTGTTCTTGCCTGAAGAATCCCAGGGACGGCGGAGCCTGGTGGGCTGCCGTCTATGGGGTCGCACAGAGTCAGACACGACTGAAGTGACTTAGCAGCAGCAGCAGCACATTATGGTGAAACAAGTTAGATGATAAGGCTTTGTTTTTCCAATGTCATGTGGCCTGTTTGGCCCTTTCACTCCAATCATGTACTTGTGCCTTTCAGATGGTATTTTCCTTCTTTCCAGTGTGACAAGTTGGAAGGAGGGTGGAAAAAAGAGGGAAAGGAGAAATTCAAAGGAAAGAGAAGAATGAGATAGGGACATAGATGACAGGAAAAAATAATAATAACACTAAAGATGGGGTATAGACACAGGAAAGAAAATGGGAGAGGGAAAGCACAGGGGGAAATGCCAAACAGCCAATGTATAAAGAGGAAAGGAAAGAAATGGAGACGGCGAGGGGGGGCCAAGATCAGGTGATCATTCACTGATCAGCCTTGGGAAGGACCACAGGGCCAGGCCTGCACACATTCGACAGTTTAGAGAGCTCAGGCCTCGCTGAGGCCCCATATCCCAACCCAGTGCACACTGGCTCCTGCTCCCCCTCACCCTGCTCCATCCTTTCCCTCCCCACCGCCTTTCCCACAGGACAACGGTGTTATTTGTTACATATGCTGTCCTCCTGCACTAAAATGTAAGTTCCAGGAGGGCAGAGATCTTGGCCTTTTTTCTTTCTGTTTTGTTCTTTGACATATCCCAAATGTGTAGAGCAATGGATGCTACATTATGACATGATTTAATAAACATTTATTGAATAAATGAAGACATGGGGAGCACTCTAGAAATGGACAAGATGTATTTATAACATTTGTTTTGCTTTATGACAGTGATACCTGTTCTCCTGGGTAGAACACATTTTCCATCACAGGTTGCTGCTGCTGCTGCTTCTGCTGCTGCTGCGTCACTTCAGTCGTGTCCGACTCTGACCCCACAGACAGCAGCCCACCAGGCTCCCCCGTCCCTGGGATTCTCCAGGCAAGAACACTGGAGTGGGTTGCCATTTCCTTCTCCAATGCATGAAAGAAAAGTGAAAGTGAAGTCGTTCGGTTGTGTCCGACCCTCAGTGACCCCATGGACTGCAGCCTTCCAGGCTCCTCCATCCATGGGATTTTCCAGGCAGGAGTACTGGAGTGGGGTGCCATTGCCTTCTCCACCATCACAGGTTACCACCTAGTTTTTAACACATCCTGCTAAAGACTGAATATTTTTGCCCCCCCCCCGCCCCCATTTATATAAGGAAACTTAAGGCCCAATGTGATGGATGGTATTAGGAGGTGGGGCCTATGGGAGGTGCTTAGCTCATGAGGGTGGAGTCCTCAAGAATGGGATTAGTGCCCATATGAGAGACCCCACAGAGCTCCCTCAGCCATTCCACCATGTGAGGACACAGGGAAAAGTCTGCCCAACCACGCTGGCACTTTGATCTTGGACTTTCAACTCCAGAATGTGAGTAATAAACTATTTTTCGTAAGCCACACAGTATTTCACTATCAGTTCAGTTCAGTCGCTCAGTTGTGTCCGACTCTTTGTGACCCCATGAATCGCAGCACGCCAGGCCTCCCTGTCCATCACCAACTCCCGGAATTCACCCAGACTCACGTCCATCGAGTCAGTGATGCCATCCAGCCATCTCATCCTCTGTCATCCCCTTCTCCTCCTGCCCCCAACCCTCCCAGCATCAGAGTCTTTTCCAATGAGTTAACTCTTCGCATGAGGTGGCCAAAGTACTGGAGTTTCAGCTTTAGCATCATTCCTTCCAAAGAAATTCCAGGGCTGATCTCCTTCAGAATGGACTGGTTGGATCTCCTTGCAGTCCAAGGGACTCTCAAGAGTCTTCTCCAACACCACAGTTCAAAAGCATCAATTCTTCGGCGCTCAGCCTTCTTCACAGTCCAACTCTCACATCCATACATGACCACAGGAAAAACCATAGCCTTGACTAGACGGACCTTTGTTGGCAAAGTAATGTCTCTGCTTCTGAATATGCTATCTAGGTTGGTCATAACTTTCCTTCCAAGGACTAAGCGACTTTTAATTTCATGGCTGCAGTCACATTTCCCTTCTGAGGAGATAAGCACTTCCTAGAAATTATCTTTGGAACGTTGTTTTTAGTCGCTAAGTTGTGTCCGACTCTTTTGCAACCCCATGAACTGTAGCCCACCAGGCTCCTCTTGTCCATGAGATTTCCCAGGGAAGAATACTGGGGTGGGTTGCCATTTCCCCCTCCAGGGGATCTTCCTGACCCAGGGATCAAACCCACCTCTTCTGCATAACAGGTGAATTCTTTACCACTGAGCCACTAGGAAGTCCAATTGGAAACATTAGGAGCAGCTGAATTCACAAGTCAAAAATCAATGAAACAATGTTTTCAAGTATCTCATGGGTGGATATTCACTAGATAGATATACAAAGGCTGATCTGGAAATGTGGCCCTTGAGGCCTGCTTGTAAAACGATGCTGACTCGACAAGTGCTCACACAAGAAAGTCTTGCCAGCCAGATGCTAACGCTACTTTCAGATTGCACATCATAAATTTCAACTACTGTTCTGTGGCTTTAAAGGAGGGGAAACTGGATTTACCCTATTTCTCCCTTTCCATCTTGGCCTCCCATGTCATGGACATGATAGTCATGACAGCCCAGGGCCAGGGGTCTCTCCCACCTTCCAGCAGACCACTGTGAGTCCTGCAGCAATTATCATGGTGTTACCAATCCTAGTGGGTGAAAATAGTGGGGTTCTATAACTCAAATGGGACTTGTAAACAGTTTGGATGAAACTGCCAGTATAGTTTGGCAACCGTCTGTGACCATGGGCAAGTTAAGTAAACTCTTTAGGCTTCTGATTCCTCATTTGTAAAGCAATCATGTAGTTCTGTGTGGTTTTTAAGATAGTGGAGTCCAGACAATGAGTCCATTGGTCAGTTAGAAAAAAAAATTTTTGGATGACCCAGAGGGGTGGGGAGGGAGGTGGATGGGGGGTTCAGGATGGGGAACACATGTACACCCGTGGCAGATGCATGTTGATGTATGGCAAAACCAACACAATATTGTAAAGTAAAAAAAAAAAAATAATAATAATATAAAAAAATTTTTTTTTCACTTTAAGGATTCACATGGGCTTGCTAACCCTTTATGTTCAAAATAGATTAAAGATGTCGACAACTACAATCATCTATCACCCTTCCTCTCACCCTCACTACAACCAGTGAAGAATGGACAGATCCTAATGAGGACCCAAAAGTAATTTTACTAGGGGGCTGGTTACATGCCAATACTCCACATAGTAACAGGGAGCCTCACAAAGCTGAATAAGGGGACACTGGCTGGCATCTCTGGAGGAGCTGGGCTTAGCAACCACACCTGATGCCAAATCAGACACAGCACAGCCTATTGGATAAGTGCCTCCTTTGCCCAGACAAGCTGGACCTTGCTCTCCACACCTGCCCTGGGGGCTGTGAAGTGGGCACCTCAGCTACTGCCCCAGAAGACCCCAAAACAGGTCAGAACAGAATGTTAAGATAGCTTCAATGCCACACACTGTAAGCCAAAATTCATTGCCTTTTCTGTTTTCCATTCCACACGATATTCCATTTAATGCTCAACATCACTCACCAGATGTCCTGCAATGAACATCAGAAAAAAAGTCTAAAATACTCTAAATAACACAAAGCCTGTGACACAAAAACACCCAAATATTAACATAAGCCTACATTAATGATTTGGAGAAGGCAATGGTACCCCACTCCAGCACTCTTGCCTGGAAAATCTCATGGATGAAGGAGCCTGGTGGGCTGCAGTCCATGGGGTCACTAAGAGTCGGACATGACTGAGTGACTTCACTTTCACTTTTCACTTTAATGCATTGGAGAAGGAAATGGCAACCCACTCCAGTGTTCTTGCCTGGAGAATCCCAGGGATGGGGGGAGCCTGGTGGGCTGCCGTCTGTGGGGTCGCACAGAGTTGGACACAACTGAAGTGACTTAGCAGCAGTAGCAGCAGCACATTAATGATTAGATATCCAGAGAGGTTGAACTGTTCTGTGGTAGGAATCTTCTTCTCAAGAATATAATTCTGACAGCAGAACTGTCTCTCTCATGAGTGTTACAGACAGAAGGTCCTGGATCCCAATGGCACAAAAGGCACTTTTAGGATCAAGTCAGAAGTTAGAGGTACCATCCATATGCTAGCTTCCCAAGGGATGGATCCTGAGAGAGGAACCATAGAAATGGTGGCACCCCTGTATCTCCTTGATCGCTCTGTGCTTCTCAGTTGAGGTAAAGAATGTATCTTACATTTGGTTTTTTAGGTCACATGAGGCACCTTTGCTCATGACCTAAGCATCATGATATACGATGTGTGATATATGAATGATATCGTAATATACGAGTGTGTTGGGTATGAACTGTCACGGGTGGTGTCTCTGGCCCTGAAGAGTGTTTTAAGACAGCAGGTGTTGATGGTGGACAATGGAAATGTGGGTGCTGTGATTCAGAGACCATGTCAGTATGCAGGGTCTTCTTCCACTGCTCTCTGAGCCACAGGTCCATGCAACACCATCCATCCATACAGGAGCCAGATCACAAGACTGAGATCTGCACCTGAATGACAAGGAATGGAGGGCAGGAGTCGCAGACCCCATGGGTGCTTCCATATTTAGTCCAACAAGTACTGTCATTTATGCTTTTATACATGAATATATCTGTGTAACCACAATTCAGATCAAGACATAGAACAGACACAAAACAACTTCTGAATGCCGGCAGAGGACATCAGGCACCCAGAAAAGCAATCCAACTCTTCGAAAGGAGGTAGGAAAAAATATAAAAGACAAAAAAAGAGACAAAAGAGGGAGGGACGGAGTTCTGTCCCGGGAAGGGAGTCTTAAAAAGAGAGAAGTTTCCAAACACCAGGAAACCTTCTCACTGCCGAATCTGTGCCGAGCTTTGGAAGCACAGAGGGCAACATAACAGGAAGAAAAAATAAATAAACAATTAAAACTCGAAGATTTCGAGTCCTACGGTAACTCCCCCAGCGGAGAAGCAGCGCAGACGCCTGCATGCGCCATTAGCAAGCGGGGGCTGGGCAGGGAGGCGCAGTGCGGGCTGCATCGCTTAGAGTAAGAATCTGGCCTGAATACCCTGAGCACTATCTGAGCGAAATAATTTGGGCTAGCAAACCAGACTGTGGGATATCTACCACGCGAAAAGCCAGCCCCAACCTAAGACACCGCCAGGCCCGCGCACGGAACAAAGAATTGAACAGAGATAGCCGGCTGCAGACCTTCCCCCTCCGGTGACAGGCAGCCAGAGCCGGAAGGGGGCAATTGCAGCCCCAGAGAGACATTATCTATAAAACTGTAAGCAGGCTTCTTTGCTAACTAAAACTTCTTGGGGGATTGGACGGTTAACATCTGCCTGAGAAGGTGCGCCGGTTTTACACCCAGATAACCGAGTGGCGGGGAGGCGATAAGTCGCAGCATTGGCGCTCGCCAAACACCTCATCACTTGAGCTGCTCGGACCTGGGAAGAGCACAAAACTCAGGCCCAGCTGAGTCTGCGCCTCTGAGGACTACCCGAGTGCCTGAACCTGAGCGGCTTGGATCTGGGAGGTACATGCAACCCAGGGCCAGCCTCAGATTGTTCCCGGCGGAACAACCTAGAGCCCGAGCAGTGTGGGCAGGGAGGCTACATGCGCCGTGAGCGGGGGCAGACCCAGTGTGGCTGAGGCACTGCGAGCGCACGCCAGTGTTATTTGTTTGCAGCATCCCTCCCTCCCTCCCCACAGCGCAACTGAACAAAGAGAAGAAATACAGCTCCACCCATCAGAACACCGACACAAGCTTCCCTAACCAGGAAACCTTAACAAGCCACCTGTACAAACCCACACACAGCGAGGAAAAGCCACAATAAAGAGAACTCCACAAACTGCCAGAATACAGAAAGGACACCCCAAACTCAGCAATTTAAACAAGATGAAGAGACAGAGGAATAGCCAGCAGATAAAGGAACAGGATAAATGCCCACCAAACCAAACAAAAGAGGAAGAGATAGGGAATCTACCTGATAAAGAATTCCGAATAATGATAGTGAAATTGATCCAAAATCTTGAAATTAAAATGGAATCACAGATAAATAGCTTGGAGACAAGGATTGAGAAGATGCAAGAAAGGTTTAACAAGGACCTAGAAGAAATAAAAAAGAGTCAATATATAATGAATAATGCAATAAATGAAATTAAAAACACTCTGGAGGCAACAAATAGTAGAATAACAGAGGCAGAAGATAGGATTAGTGAATTAGAAGATAGAATGGTAGAAATAAATGAATCAGAGAGAATAAAAGAAAAACGAATTAAAAGAAATGAGGACAATCTCAGAGACCTCCAGGACAATATTAAACGCTACAACATTCGAATCATAGGGGTTCCAGAAGAAGAAGACAAAAAGAAAGACCATGAGAAAATACTTGAGGAGATAATAGTTGAAAACTTCCCTAAACTGGGGAAGGAAATAATCACCCAAGTCCAAGAAACCCAGAGAATCCCAAACAGGATAAACCCAAGGCGAAACACCCCAAGACACATATTAATCAAATTAACAAAGATCAAACACAAAGAACAAATATTAAAAGCAGCAAGGGAAAAACAACAAATAACACACAAGGGAATTCCCATAAGGATAACAGCTGATCTTTCAATAGAAACTCTTCAAGCCAGGAGGGAATGGCAAGACATACTTAAAATGATGAAAGAAAATAACCTACAGCCCAGATTATTGTACCCCGCAAGGATTTCATTCAAGTATGAAGGAGAAATCAAAAGCTTCTCAGACAAGCAAAAGCTGAGAGAATTCTGCACCACCAAACCAGCTCTCCAACAAATACTAAAGGATATTCTCTAGACAGGAAACACAAAAATGGTGTATAAATTCGAACCCCAAACAATAAAGTAAATGGCAACGGGATCATACTTATCAGTAATTACCTTAAACGTAAATGGGTTGAATGCCCCAACCAAAAGACAAAGACTGGCTGAATGGATACAAAAACAAGACCCCTACATATGTTGTCTACAAGAGACCCACCTCAAAACAGGGGACACATACAGACTGAAAGTGAAGGGCTGGAAAAAGATTTTCCATGCAAATAGGGACCAAAAGAAAGCAGGAGTAGCAATACTCATATCAGATAAAATAGACTTTAAAACAAAGGCTGTGAAAAGAGACAAAGAAGGTCACTACATAATGATCAAAGGATCAATCCAAGAAGAAGATATAACAATTATAAATATATATGCACCCAACACGGTAGCACCGCAGTATGTAAGACAAATGCTAACAAGTATGAAAGGAGAAATTAACAATAACACAATAATAGTGGGAGACTTTAATACCCCACTCACACCTATGGATAGATCAACTAAACAGAAAATTAACAAGGAAACACAAACTTTAAACAATACAATAGACCAGTTAGACCTAATTGATATCTATAGGACATTTCATCCCAAAACAATGAACTTCACCTTTTTCTCAAACGCACATGGAACCTTCTCCAGGATAGATCACATCCTGGGCCATAAAGCTAGCCTTGGTAAATTCAAAAAAATAGAAATCATTCCAAGCATCTTTTCTGACCACAATGCAGTAAGATTAGATCTCAACTACAGGGGAAAAACTATTAAAAATTCCAACATATGGAGGATGAACAACCAACAAATGAATAACCATGAATAACCAACAAATAACCAACAAACCACAGAAGAAATCAAAAAAGAAATCAAAATTTGCATAGAAAGGAATGAAAATGAAAACACAACAACCCAAAACCTGTGGGACACAGTAAAAGCAGTCCTAAGGGGAAAGTTCATAGCAATACAGGCACACCTCAAGAAACAAGAAAAAAGTCAAATAAATAACCTAACTCTACACCTAAAGCAACTAGAAAAGGAAGAAATGAAGAACCCCAGGGTTAGTAGAAGGAAAGAAATCTTAAAAATTAGAGCAGAAATAAATGCAAAAGAAACAAAAGAGACCATAGCAAAAATCAACAAAGCCAAAAGCTGGTTCTTTGAAAGGATAAATAAAATTGATAAACCATTAGCCAGACTCATCAAGAAACAAAGGGAGAAAAATCAAATCAATAAAATTAGAAACGAAAATGGAGAGATCACAACAGACAACACAGAAATACAAAGGATCATAAGAGACTATTATCAACAATTATATGCCAATAAAATGGACAACGAGGAAGAAATGGACAAATTCTTAGAAAAGTACAACTTTCCAAAACTCGACCAGGAAGAAATAGAAAACCTTAACAGACCCATCACAAGCACGGAAATTGAAACTGTAATCAAAAATCTTCCAGCAAACAAAAGCCCAGGTCCAGACGGCTTCACAGCTGAATTCTACCAAAAATTTAGAGAAGAGCTAACACCTATCCTGCTCAAACTCTTCCAGAAAATTGCAGAGGAAGGTAAACTTCCAAACTCATTCTATGAGGCCACCATCACCCTAATACCAAAACCTGACAAAGATCCCACAAAAAAAGAAAACTACAGGCCAATATCACTGAGGAACATAGATGCAAAAATCCTAAACAAAATTCTAGCAATCAGAATCCAACAACACATTAAAAAGATCATACACCATGACCAAGTGGGCTTTATCCCAGGGATGCAAGGATTCTTCAATATCCGCAAATCAATCAATGTAATACACCACATTAACAAATTGAAAAACAAAAACCATATGATTATCTCAATAGATGCAGAGAAAGCCTTTGACAAAATTCAACACCCATTTATGATAAAAACTCTCCAGAAAGCAGGAATAGAAGGAACATACCTCAACATAATAAAAGCTATATATGACAAACCCACAGCAAACATTATCCTCAATGGTGAAATTTTGAAAGCATTTCCTCTAAAGTCAGGAACAAGACAAGGGTGCCCACTTTCACTATTACTATTCAACATAGTTTTGGAAGTTTTGGCCACAGCAATCAGAGCAGAAAAAGAAATAAAAGGAATCCAAATTGGAAAAGAAGAAGTAAAACTCTCACTATTTGCAGATGACATGATCCTCTACATAGAAAACCCTAAAGACTCCACCAGAAAATTACTAGAACTAATCAATGATTATAGTAAAGTTGCAGGATATAAAATCAACACACAGAAATCCCTTGCATTCCTATACACTAATAATGAGAAAACAGAAAGAGAAATTAAGGAAACAATTCCATTCACCATTGCAACAAAAAGAATAAAATACTTAGGAATACATCTACCTAAAGAAACTAAAGACCTATATATAGAAAACTATAAAACACTGGTGAAAGAAATCAAAGAGGACACTAATAGATGGAGAAATATACCATGTTCATGGATTGGAAGAATCAATATAGTGAAAATGAGTATACTACCCAAAGCAATTTATAGATTCAATGCAATCCCTATCAAGCTACCAACAGTATTCTTCACAGAGCTAGAACAAATAATTTCCCAATTTGTATGGAAATACAAAAAACCTCGAATAGCCAAAGCGATCTTGAGAAATAAAAATGGAACTGGAGGAATCAACCTACCTGACTTCAGGCTCTACTACAAAGCCACAGTTATCAAGACAGTATGGTACTGGCACAAAGACAGAAATATAGATCAATGGAACAAAATAGAAAGCCCAGAGATAAATCCACGCACATATGGACACTTTATCTTTGACAAAGGAGGCAAGAATATACAATGGATTAAAGACAATCTCTTTAACAAGTGGTGCTGGGAAATCTGGTCAACCACTTGTAAAAGAATGAAACTAGAACACTTTCTAACACCATATACAAAAATAAACTCAAAATGGATTAAAGAGCTCAATGTAACACCAGAAACTATAAAACTCCTAGAGGAGAACATAGGCAAAACACTCTCTGACATACATCACAGCAGGATCCTCTATGACCCACCTCCCAGAATATTGGAAATAAAAGCAAAAATAAACAAATGGGACCTAATTAAAATTAAAAGCTTCTGTACATCAAAGGAAACTATTAGCAAGGTGAAAAGACAGCCTTCAGAATGGGAGAAAATAATAGCAAATGAAGCAACCAACAAACAACTAATCTCAAAAATATACAAGCAACTCCTACAGCTCAACTCTAGAAAAATAAATGACCCAATCAAAAAATGGGCCAAAGATCTAAATAGACATTTCTCCAAAGAAGACATACAGATGGCTAACAAACACATGAAAAGATGCTCAACATCACTCATTATCAGAGAAATGCAAATCAAAACCACTATGAGATACCATTTCACACCAGTCAGAATGGCTGCGATCCAAAAGTCTACAAGCAATAAATGCTGGAGAGGGTGTGGAGAAAAGGGAACCCTCTTACACTGTTGGTGGGAATGCAAACTAGTACAGCCACTATGGAGAACAGTGTGGAGATTCCTTAAAAAACTGGAAATAGAACTGCCTTATGATCCAGCAATCCCACTGCTGGGCATACACACTGAGGAAACCAGAAGGGAAAGAGACACGTGTACCCCAATGTTCATCGCAGCACTGTTTATAATAGCCAGGACATGGAAACAACCTAGATGTCCATCAGCAGATGAATGGATAAGAAATCTGTGGTACATATACACAATGGAGTATTACTCAGCCATTAAAAAGAATACATTTGAATCAGTTCTAATGAGGTGGATGAAACTGGAGCCTATTATACAGAGTGAAGTAAGCCAGAAGGAAAAACACCAATACAGTATACTAACGCATATATATGGAATTTAGAAAGATGGTAATGATAACCCTGTATACAAGACAGCAAAAGAGACACTGATGTATAGAACAGGCTTATGGACTCTGTGGGAGAGGGAGAGGGTGGGAAGATTTGGGAGAATGGCATTGAAACATGTGAAATGTCATGTATGAAATGAGATGCCAGTCCAGGTTCAATGCATGATGCTGGATGCTTGGGGCTGGTGCACTGGGACGACCCAGAGGGATGGTATGGGGAGGGAGGAGGGAGGAGGGTTCAGGATGGGGAACACATGTATAATTTTTTTTTAATTAAAATTGAATAAAAAAAAAAAAAAACTAAAAAAAAAAAGACATAGAACATTTTCACCAATCTAGAAACCTCTTTCTGCCCCTTCCCATTCAATATACTGCCCCCCGCCACCAGAGTAGCCACTATTCTAAATTCGGCCACTGTATATTATTTTCTCTGTTATTTCACAGAAATGAAACCATATAGTAACTCTCAAAAAAAAAAAAAAATGTATCTTACAACTCCCAGTCCCCAGCTCTATGCATCAGGAAGATGCTAGGACTCTGGTATTTTTAAGCCATTCTTAGAACTATTGGTTCAACAGGTACCAGCTGCCATGTTGAAGCTCCAACTCAAGTTTCCACAGAGAACAGTCAGTTAAATACATACAATGGAATTATTAGCTAGTCTTAAAAAGGAAGGAAATTCCAACACCTACTACAGTAGAAATCAACCTTGAAGACATTATGCTAAGTGAAAGAAGCTACTCACAAGAGGATATACAAGGTATTTATCTTTGTATATAGGGCATTTGGCCACCTGATGTGAGGAGCTGACTCATTTGAAAAGACCCTGATGCTGGGAAGGATTGAGGGCAGGAGGAGAAGGGGATGACAGAGGATGAGATGGTGGGATGGCATCACCAACTCAATGGACATGAGTTTAGGTAGACTCCAGCAGTTGGTGATGAACAGGGAGGCCTGGCGTACTGTGGTTCACAGGGTTGCAAAGAGTTGGACACGACTGAGCAACTGAACTGAATTGAGAAGGAATATATATTATTCCTCTAACATGTGGTACTTAGAATAAGCAACTTAATAGAGGCAGAAAGTAGAACAGTGGTTGTCAGGAGCTGGAGGAAGGAGGGAGTTATTGTTTCATTAGTTCAGTTCAGTTCAGTCGCTCAGTCATATCCAACTCTTTGCGACCCCATGAATTGTAGCATGCCAGGCCTCCCTGTCCATCACCAACTCCCGGAGTTTACTCAAACTCACATCCATCAAGTCGGTGATGCCATGCAGCCATCTCATCCTCTGTCGACCCCTTCTCCTCCTGCCCCCAGTCCCTCCCAGCATCAGAGTCTTTTCCAATGAGTCAACTCTTCGCATGAGGTGGCCAAAGTACTGGAGTTTCAACTTCAGCATCATTCCCTCCAAAGAAATCCCAGGGCTGATTTCCTTCAGAACGGACTGGTTGGATCTCCTTGCAGTCCAAGGGACTCTCAAGAGTCTTCTCCAACACCACAGTTCAAAAGCATCAATTCTTCAGTGCTCAGCTTTCTTGTGAAAGTCCAACTTTCACATCCATACATGACCACTGGAAAAACCATAGCCTTGACTAGACGGACCTTTGTTGGCAAAGTAACGTCTCTGCTTTTTAACATGCTATCTAGTTTGGTCATATGGGACCAGATGCCATGAATCTGTTTTCTGAATGTTGAGCTTTAAGCCAACTTTTTCACTCTCCTCTTTCATTTTCATCAAGAGGCTCTTTAGTTCCTCTTCACTTTCTGCCATAAGGGTGGTGTCATCTGCATATCTGAGGTTATTGAGATTTCTCCCAGCAATCTTGATTCCAGCTTATGCTTCTTCCAGCCCAGCGTTTCTCATGATGTACTCTGCATAGAAGTTAAGTAAGTAGGGTGACAATATATAGCCTTGATGTACTCCTTTTCCTATTTGGAACCAGTCTGTTGTTCTATGTCCCGTTCTAACTGTTGCTTCCTGACCTGCATATAGGTTTCTCAAGAGGCAGGTCAGGTGGTCTGGTATTCCCATCTCGTGAAGAATTTTCCACAGTTTATTGTGATCCACACAGTCAAAGGTTTTGGCATAGTCAATAATTTCATTGGTACAGAGTTTCAATTTGAGATGAAAAAGTTCTAGAGATATATGATGGTTATTGTTACCCAACAATGTGAATATACCTAATATCACTGAACTGTGCACTTAAAATGGAGAAGGCAATGGCACCCCACTCCAGTACTCTTGCCTGGAAAATCCCATGGACGGAGGAGCCTGGTGGGCTGCAGTCCATGAGGTTGCTAAGAGTCAGACACGACTGAGCGACTTCACTTTCACTTTTCACTTTCATGCATTGGAGAAGGAAGTGGCAACCCACTCCAGTGTTCTTGCTTGGAGAATCCCAGGGACAGAGGAGCCTGGTAGGAGGCCATCTATGGGGTCACACAGAGTCGGACACGACTGAAGCAACTTAGCAGCAGCAGCAGCAGTGCACTTAAAAATGGTCGTCTGTAAATTTCATATAGATTTCACAATTTTAAAATTTTTAATTATGAAAAATCTCTTAGTCTGATTGTGGAACTACAAACTCCATTCTATGATTCTCTCCAACTCTCAGCTATGCAGTAATGCCAGACACAATGAAACTGTCAAAGCACTGAGGCTCTTTCAGTAAATTCTATAGCTAGCCCCGCCCTCTTGAACTCTCCATTTTGGCTCATGGAGGATCTTCCTCCAACATTTCCACATCTAGGCCAATGATGGAAAGAGAGTTTCCACTCCACACTCACGCCATCCAAAAGGAAGAGAACCACCAACAGATGAGCTGACATTTACTGCGCATGGCTCACTGGTGGGCAAGGTCTGCGTAAGAGTTCACTGCACCTGTGTCTCTTTCAGTGGTTAAGCAGGCTAAGCCCAGCCCACTATGTTGTTGTTTAGCTGCTAAGTCGTGTCCAACTCTTTTGTGACCCCATGGACTGTAGCCCATCAGGCTCTTCTGTCCATGGGATTTTCCAGGCAAAAACACTGGAGTGGGTTGCCATTTCCTTCTCCAGGGGTTCTTCCCAACCCAGGGATTCAACCCACATCTCCCACATTGCAGGCAGATTCTTTACCATTGAGCCCCCTGGGAAGCCTGGCCCACTCTAGCAAGCCATTATTCTGTCTCTGCTCCACCTCCTCTGCTTGTGATTGGGTATGAGTCAGATTAGCCTTGTGGAGAGGATTTGGTTGAATCTGGTTGCAAAGGAGGGAGGAGACTGCCCTCTGGACTGGATTTACAGTGTTACTGAGCCCTTGCCCAGCCCAGGGACAAAGTGATACTTTGGGTCTGACCCACCTGGGTCTCAGTTTCTTGAGCCTCTTCTCCTCTGACAGGTGCAAGAGACGTAAAACTTTAGGGATCTTAGGTTTTCAGCTGGGGCTCTTAACAACAACAACAAATTAACAAGAGAAAAACGAAGCATGCAGCTCACATCAGTCAGGAGAAACCTAAAAGAAGAGCAACTCAAAGCAATGGCTGAGAACTCCAGATTGTATAGCAACTTCGACAAAGAACAACAAGTCTTTAGAGAAATGGGACAAAAGAAAGTAATTTTAGGCTTCAAAAGTGGCAGGCTGTGGGGAGGTAACTATACGGGAAGACACGAGTGGAGTAAGGTTTGTTCCTACATTTCTCTGGTGTCTCTGGGCTGGTAAGAGCCTATCTCCAGTAAAAGGAGAATTTATACCCTGACTTTAGGCACAAAAGGCGGAGCTTTTCCTACATTTGTGCTTCTTAATTGCTTTCAGCTTAAAATAATTTTTCCTGTCAAAAAGACATATTTTGGGGTGACACATTCTAGTTTCATTCACAGAAAAGGGGGCAGCAAAGAAAAGGTAGAATATGAAGGTTTCATTCCTCCCAAATTAGAAAAGTAGGACAAATATTCTTTTCTTTAATCTCCTTTTAAATTGAATACATGTTGCGTTACACAAAATATACTTTATTTGCTTTTCATTTTGTTCAAATGCTGAAAATCTCCTAATTATCATCAGTTCATGCAGATACATTTGAGGGACATTTGAGGAGCATTTCCTCTGAAGCACATTTTGATCTAAAATTCTGTGATACTAATATTGTTGCCTTTTCTTCCACTGGGGCTTCCCTTGTAGCTCAGATGGTAAAGAATCTGCCTGCAACACAGGAGACCCAGGTTCAATTCCTGGGTTGGGAAGATCCCCTGGAGAAGGAAGTGGCAACCCACTCCAGTATTCTTGCCTGGAGAATCCTATGAACAGAGAAGCCTGGCAGGCTACAGTCCATGGGGTCACAAGAGTTGGACACGACTTAGCGACTAAACCACAACCACCTTTTCCACCACTCATCCCAGAATCCCAGGAAATGAGGGGGTAATAAAAGATGAGAGTGGAAACCAGGATTTAGTGCCTTACAGAATGCTTTAGTAAAGACAAATACTTGACAAATAGAAGAATAAGCTTTTCTCCTGTGCTAGCACAATCCAGGACCTCATCTGATTTATCTAAAAAGAAACCGTCTGTTTATCTAAATCCAGGATCTGCTTAGACTGGGACACTCTTATGTAGATGGAAAAAAATACCAGGAGTGACAGAGCCCAGGGCATACTGCACCAAAAATGATTTCACAATAGGTACCCAGTTTATTTTTGCTTCACAAGGCTATGCACAAATTCAGGTTTCTCTGGTTCATCTCCTTTGTGTTAGTATTTATCTATTAAAGTGAAATAACCATGTCTTCATCACTTTATACACCCCAGGACTAAAGTTAAAATGAAATGACTTCATTTTATGAAGTTCTCCAGGTGTCTGGGTTCATAACTCATCTCTTTCTCTGAGAATTATTAACTCATTCTCTTCACCATGTTCCCACATGGAGAGGAAGAAAGAGAACTCTGTGTCCCCATCCCCACATAAAAAGTATGTGCAAAGTACTCTTTGCAAGTAACTTTTCTTTCAGCTGACATGTACTAGATTGTTCTAAAAAGAGCAATGGCATAATACAAGAACAGATGATTCAAAGACTCCCTGGGAATTGCCACAGCCAGCTCCTAACTTAAAATGCAAGGGTAGGCGAAACATCTGTATTCTGAGTCAGTCCATTTTTCAAGAAGGGAGCCTGTCATTAGCCATCCTGTTGCATAAATCTTTGTGGAAAGTGGGCTCCAGAGCTGGTTCACAGTGTGCTCGATCTTGACACTGCAACTGACCCCCACCCCACTCTCACACAAACTCAACATATTTTGAAGTCATTTTAATAGACTACCTGAACCCAAGAGTTTTAAGTTTACATTTTTAATAACCATGAGGCAGTGTGTGTGTGCGCACTTGCACACACGCACATGTATGGAGGGGGGAGCGGGGAGAAAGAAGTCAGTTACCTTAAAAACCTACACAGGTTTCTGACCCTGGTTCACTAATGCCAGGAATGATACAAATTCAAGGATATTGCCTTTTGTGGGAAGAGATCTTATAAAAAAGTGAAAAGGGAAGCAGATTTTCCTCTAGAAAACTATAGACAGTTTTTCCAGATGAGAGCTTGGTTGAGACACTTTGATTAACGAAGAAAAAAAGATGATGGCAAAAGAAAAGACACTGATGCACAAAAAAAGCTAACAGCAGTTAAGACAGTCAAGTTCACCAGTGTGCTTTTAGGACTTACTGCCTCTTCTGATGTGACTCCTGTGGGGAAATTTCACTGTTTATAGGGATAGTGTAAACATATCTGTTGATATAACAAAATACTGGTTTTCATTCCTCATCCCCTCCTCCCCCAGCCATGGTAAATAGCTTCACATTTAGGCTCACAGGCTTTGGGGTGAGTTGGAGGTTCATAACCTGGCTCTGCTATTCATAGTTGTGTGTCTTAGGACACGATTACTATCCCCTCTGAATCCCAGTTTCTGCCCCTATGTGATGGAGATAATGGTCGGGTCTGTCTTGAAGGGCAGTTGTAAGGATATAAGGAGATAATGCAAGTAACCACCACAGTTCAGCTCCTGGCACATAAAAAGGGCTCCATAATGGTTTAAAGTGGAGTGAGATGGCAGTTTGTTGTTGATTTATCTAGAGAAAGGCTCACTCTTATGAGCACCTGGAACAGAATAAAACTAAAGCTCTCCAGGGTAGGCACCAAAACCTCAGACCCTAAAGTGACAGTAACACAAGACATGCTTATTAAGATAGCCTTGGATGAAGAGATGCAACAAAACTTGAAAGAAGAACTGAGGATGGCAGAAACACCTACTTTGAAAATTCCAGCAGGCTCAAATGATTGCAAGAGGAAGATGGCACGTTACTGCCTCAGCAGTACCTGAAGCAAAAATTTCCAGATGTACAAGCTGGGTTTTGAAGAGGCAGAAGAACCAGAGACCATATTACTAACATTCATTGGGTCATGCCAAATGCGAGGGAATTCCAGAAAAACAACTACTTCTGCTTCATTGACTACCCTAAAGCCTTTGACTCTGTGGATCACAACAAACTGTGGAAAATTCTTAAACAGATGGGAATACCAGACCATGTTACCTGTCTTCTGAGAAACCTGTAAGCTGGTCAAAAAGGAACAATTAGAACTAGACATGGAACAACAGATTGGTTCAAAACTGAGAAAGGAGTATGACAAGGCTATATATTGTCACCCTGCTTATTTAACTTATATGTAGAGTACATCATGAGAAATGCAAGGCTGGATAAGTCACAAGCTGAATCAAGATTGCTGGGAGAAATATCAATAACCTCTGATATGTAGATGATACCACTCTAATGACACAAAGTGAAGAGGAACTAAAGAGCCTCTTGATGAGAGTGACAGATAAGAGTGGAAAAGCTGGCTTGAAACAACACTAAAAAAAACTATCACTTCATGGCAAAGAGAAACAGAAAAAGTGGAAACAGTGGTAGATTTTACTTTCTTGGACTCCAAAACCACTGCAGACAATGACTGCAGCCATGAAATTAAAAGACGCTTGCTCCCTGGAAGGAAAACTATGACAAACCTAGACATCATATTAAGAAGCAGAGACATCACTTTCAACAAAGGTCCATAGAGTCAAAGCTATGGTTTTTCCAGTAGTCATGTACAGATGTGAGATGGACCATAAAGAAGGCTGAGTTCCAAAGAACCAATGCTTCAAATTGTGATGCTAGAGAAGACTTTTGAGAGTCCCTTGGACTGCAAGGAGATCAAACCAGTCAATCCTAAAATAAACCAACCTGAATATTCATTGGAAGGACTTTTGCTGAAGTTCAATACTTTGGCCACCTGATGCAAGGAGCCAACTCACTGGAAAAAGACCCTGATGCTGGGAAAGACTGAAGGCAAAAGGAGAAGGAAATGGCAGAGTATAAGATTGTTAGATACCATCACTGGCTCAATGGACATGAATTTCAGCAAACTCTGGGAGTTAGTGGAATACAGAGAAGCCTGGCGTGTTCCAGTACATGGGGTTGTAAAGAGTCAGACATGACTTAGTGACTGAACAAGAAAGAACATGTCTTAGGAAGTGTGAGTTATTCACTACCCTCACTTCCTCTTATCCTCCCTTCCACCAATCTCTCCTCAGATGCCATGGGCTAGAGCACTGGACAGTCTTCAAACTTTGACCAGAAATGATATTCTAATATAGCACAGCAACACTGTATTTCTCTGTTATTATACTTACCTTTAATAGCTGGTACTAGACTTCATCTTGCACAAAGTCTACCTTTGCTGGGAAAGGGTCTGGGGGGTCACAGATGTTGGCTGGAATCATGGCTTCTGCTAAATGATCCTGCATGGGGTGAGATGCCTGTTACACTGCTGGAGTGGAAGAGAAAGAGTCAGGAGGGAAGAGGAAACTGGGATAGAGAGAGAATAAAGAAGAGTCAGTGAAATGATGTGAGGGTAGGTAGCAATGGAAGAGACAGCTCCTCAAATTCTCACCAAAACTGCTAAATCCATGAAAGCTTGAGTGGGTTATGGTATGTGTGGGGTTTATGTCTGAGCTGAGAAGTTACAAAAGAGAATACACCTGCAGAATCAGGAGCTAGAGAGGCAACATGATTACACAAACATGTATCTACTAAAGACCATGTCATGAGCAGATATGCAAAAGTCAAAAAGACCTAGAGAAAATGAAAGTGAAAAGTGAAAGTGAAGTCGCTCAGTCCTCCGACTCTTTGTGACCCCATGGAATGTAGCCTACCAGGCTCCTCTGTCCATGGGATTTTCCAGGCAAGAGTACTGGAGTGGGTTGCCATTTCCTTCTTCAGGGGATCTTCCCAATCCAGGGATCAAACTCTGGTCTCCTGCATTGCAAGCAGACGTTTTACCATCTGAGCTACCAGGGAAGATGGGAAGGTATGAAAGTGGTGCATCAAGCAAGGGAAGTGCCCAGGTTCATGCATGCATGCAACCATGCGCACCATCACTGATACATCAGTACTGGCTGAACTCTTTATTATGCACTGGGCACCGCACCAGGCTGTGGAACACCATGGAGACAAAACCAGAGTTCTTGTTCTCCTGGTGTTTGTGCACAAGTGGGAGAGATGGACATTGATCAAGTGATTGCACAAACTTTGGTAACACTGTGACTATGAGGGGACCTATAAAGGAGTACATGACACAATGAGAGGAGATAACAGAGAGACTGGCCCAGCCAGAGAAGTCAGAGAAGCTTCCCTGAACAAGTGATCTTACTGATGTGAGCACTGAGTGATGAGACATTAACTGGGTGAAGAAAGGAGAGAAAAGCATCCTGGGAAGACAAGTACATATACAGGCCCTGGGTGGCAGGTTTGAAGACTGAAAGAAGGCCAAGTGTGGCTAGGGCAGACAGCCCAAGAAAATGGGCAGCGTGGCACTGGAAGGCAGGGAAGGACCAGCCAGGTTCCTTGGGGCCTGTGGATCATGTGATGGTATCAGTCTTTATTTTAAGGGCTGCTGCTGCTGCTGCTGCTAAGTTGCTTCTGTCATGTCTGACTCTGTGCGACCCCATTGACGGCAGCCCACCAGGCTCCCCCGTCCCTGGGATTCTCCAGGCAAGAACACTGGAGTGGGTTGCCATTTCCTTCTCCAATGCATTAAAGTGAAAAGTGAAAGGGAAGTCGCTCAGTCGTGTCTGACCCTCAGCGACCCCATGGACTCCAGCCTTCCCGGCTCCTCCATCCATGGGATTTTCCAGGCAAGAGTACTGGAGTCGGGTGCCATTGCCTTCTCCGATTTTAAGGGCAGTCAAAGGGAAATCGACAGAAATCCCCAGGAAAGTCTGAAAATGGCAAATGAAACGTGTTTATACTTTATTTCTAGTTTTCTCATCATTCCTACTGACCACCAATCAATGTGTAACAGCACACCCCAAATCAGAAAAGTAAACATTTGTTAACCCAGTAATTCCATTTAAATCATTTGTATTTTTAAATGAACTATCCATCAACATACAAGGAAAAACTCCCAATTTTGAATTACCATCAAAACATAAACTCCAAGTGTGTAAATTCATAATTCAGTATTTAGTCATCAGTTACTGAAAGAATACTGAATTAGAAATCAAACAACCTGAGATTTTAGTTCTGACCCTGGCAGTTATTAGTCAAATGGCTTTGGATTAGTCCCCCAAACTCACTCAGTTTCAATTTCCTCATCTATATAATAGGGTAATAACTCTTGCCCAATGTACCTCACAGAATTAAAGTGAGAGCCTTTTGTAACACCAAGTAGATTATTATTAACCTTTCACCAAACTGCAAAGCAAATACACAACTTACTTAAACCAGAAAACGTTTCATTTTTAACCTATCAAACTGTTTTGCAATACTGTTACAAAATGAAGCGTCATCTTTAAGGTCATTGCCCTCAAGCTCCTTATAAAACTTATTCTTTTGTACATAAAATTACTGCTGCTGCTAAGTCACTTCAGTCATGTCCGACTCTGTGCGACCCCATAGAGAGCAGCCCACCAGGCTCCGCCGTCCTTGGAATTCTCCAGGCAAGAACACTGGAATGGGCTGCCATTTCCTCCTCCAATGCATGAAAGTGAAAAGTGAAAGTGAAGTCACTTAGTCGTGTCCAACTCGTAGTGACTTCATGGACTGCAGCCCACCAGGCTCCTTCGTCCATGGGATTTTCCAGGCAAGAGTACTGGAGTGGGTTGCCATTGCCTTCTCCACATAAAACTACAGACAGACTGAAAATTTTATCTCATTTGATTGTAGCATGCTGCTGCTGCTAAGTCACTTCAGTCATGTCCGACTCTGTGGGACCCCATAGACGGCAGCCCACCAGGCTCCCCCGTCCCTGGGGTTCTCCAGGCAAGAACACTGGAGTGGGTTGCCATTTCCTTCTCCAAGGCATGAAAGTGAAAAGTGAAAGTGAAGTCACTCAGTCGTGTCCGACCCTCAGCGACCCAATGGACTGCAGCCTACCAGGCTCCTCCGTCCATGGGATTTTCCAGGCAAGAATACTGGAGTGGGGTGCCATTCTGTTCAAAGTTCTGTTCAAATATATAATAGGACCCTGTTGGTTAATTTTTATGTAGTTGGCCTTCCAAGGTGGCTCAGTGGTAAAGAACTCATCTGCCAATGCAGGACGCAGGTTCCATCCCTGGGTTGGGAAGATATCCTAAGGAAATGGCAACACACTCCAGTATTCTTACCTGGAAAATCCCATGGACAGAGGAGCCTGGCGGGGTAGACATGATTTAGCAACTAGAACAAAACAAACAATTGTATATGTTAATTCCAAAATCCTGATTTATCACTTCCCCCTCTCCTCTTTGATAGCCGTAAGTTTGTTTTCTATGTCTGCAAGTCTATTTCTGATTAATTTGTACGATAATCTCCAGGCTCATCCATGTTACTGTGTCATTATCTCCTTCTTTTTATGGCTGAATAATATTCCTGTGTGTGTGTGTGTGTGTGTGTGTACATATGCTACATATTCTTTATCCATTCATCTGTCATTGGACATTCAGATTGCTTCCATGTTTGGCTATTGTAATTAGTGATACAATGAATGTTAGGGTACATGTATCACTATACAAAAAATAAACACAGAAAAGATTAACAGGAAACAAGTTTGATTATCTATGGGGATTGGGAAATAAAATGGAAGAGATGGAAAGGGGACAGGACCTGTCTGAATATAATTTTTATATAGTTTCCAATTTTGAACCATGTTAACATTTTATATATTAAAAAAATAAATTATATAAACAAGAATGGGTGGGTAGGAGGACCTTAAAGTGAAACAAATGAATAAGCTTGATTATAACCAAGTTAATAAGACAATTACAAAGAAAAAAGAATCCAAAAAACATCTGAACATAGTAACAAATTATTCTGACTATACACTTTCAGTGGGATATATTCTAAGGACAAAAAATCTTGACCTTTACTTGGTAAGCTTGTTTTGGATAATGTTGATGAAGCAGTTCTGAAACTGTTTTGTGTATATTGTAGAAAAGAGCAAATTAGTAAACACAGCCATGCTCTGAGGAAGCAGGGAGTTCACTGTGGGAGACAAAGATACAAACATGAATGGAGGTAGAATTCTATCAGATTGGGTATCAATTACAGCATCATTATGAACTCATGATCTTTAAGTGTTTCTAGTCCTGTCCATTGAGAGGACCTAAAAGCAATTTCACTCCAGAGCAATAAGCACACAAGGGCGTGTTTTCTAAACACCATTCTCTAAGCCCTTTGGAAAACTAATTTCAAGCTAAACACCATTCTCCAAGTCCTTTGGAAAATTCCTAATTTCAAGGTAAGCATGGAACATTTTCTTGTGCCAGAAATTAAGGAAGTACCCCAAACTGAGGAAGATATGTCAGAGATATAAGAACACATTTAAGGGGCTGCCACTTGCCAAATTTGGGACAATATGAGCATCAAGGTAAATAATGACAGGATTATAACACACTAAATAAAACAGAATCCATGAGTCCACAGGTGGTGGTGGTGGTGGTTTTTTTTTTTTTTTTTTTTGAAGCAATTAGAAGAGAAAGCCCTCCTTTAGAGAAGAATGCCAATAAACATAAAAGAGATGAGAGAAATAAAAAAGCACTATTTCATAACCACCACAGTAATATATGATGGATACTAAAACCATTGGGTGAAATACAGTGAAACAGGATCTTCACATAGCCCAGAGTATTCCATCACAAGTCACTTATTAATGACAAAGGGAAAAGGAGTCTTTATAATGGAGAAAAACAGTAGATAACACCTTAATCAAATAATCCAACTTATCATCATTAAAAAGACATACTCGCGTCTTAAGTCCTCTGTTGTGACACGCTCAGATGTGTGATGCATCACTCTTATGTTGTGACACTCAAGATGTGTGATACATCATCTATGTAGCACTCCTGCCAAAAATGTTTAACGTTAAGTCTAACCATGGGGAACACTTAAGACATCTGCAAAATAATGGGCCTGGACTCTTCAAAAATATCAATATTACAAATGAAATACTAAAAAAAGAAGAAAATACTGTCAACCTGTACTATAATAAAGAATACTAAAAAGACATGAAAATAAATCCAATACAATGTATGATCCTTTCTCAAATCTTTAATACAAAAAAAATAATAAAACAATGCTAAAGGACATTACTGGAACAATTGCAGAAATTGAAATATGGACTGCATATTTAAAAAGTAGTATTACATCAATAATACTAAGAGTGGTAACTGCATTATGGTTACATAGGAAAATATCCTCACTTTTAAAAGATACATGCTGAGTCTGGGGGCCAAGGCATCCAGATATCTGCAACTAACTCTCAAATGGTTCAGCTGAAGAATATACATATGTACAAAGGGAAGAAAAGAGGAACAGCAGGAAAGGAAGAAAATGTGACACCAACAAGTAACTCCAGTTTGGCGGATCTTTGCCTAGAGTTTAAGCTCTAGCAGAAAGCCTCCCAGAAATATTGGAGACAGCCAAAGTTAGCAACAAAAAAATTAACTAATTAATACAGGACACCCAGTAAAGTCTGAATTTCAGCTAAACAAGCAATTGTTTTAATATAAGTATGTCCCAAGTATTTTATCTGGCAGCCCCACCCTGAGAAGCACTTCAGACTGTTCCATGCCTAGGGGATAAAGTACAACAGTTAAAGAATACTAGGACAGTTCAAGATTAGAGCCATTAATATTTTTGTTTACTATTTTTATCAAACTCTACTCCATTTTCTTTAATGAAGACTACTCTTCAAGTTATACTTTATCCTTACATATTGTTGGTACAATCCTAATTTAGGCTTCATTTTTCTCACTGCATTGCAAAACCTTCCCACACTTCCACCAACTTTGACTTCTAAATACTTTTCCCATCCCCTTCATTTTTCTCCCTTCTGTTTCCACCTGTTTGGCCCAGGACAGGATAGTTGCAAAGCAATAGATGTTACTTGGCAGGGACTGCTTCAGGAAATTTTTGTTAACCCCACCCAATACTGGGCTTCCCTGGTGGCTCAGATGGTAACGAATCCGCTTGCAATGCAGGAGAACTGGGTTCAATCCCTGAGTTGAGAAGATTCCCTGGAGGAGAGCATGGCAACCCACTCCAGTATTACTGCCTGGAGAATCCTCATAGACAGAGGAGCCTGGACAGTCCATGGGGTCGCAAAGAGTCAGACATGACTGAGCAACTAAGCACAACAAAGCACAGAACCCAGTGTTATTAAATGTCTTGACCTAGGCTGGTTAGGGATCCTCCCCTTCTAAGGGAACATAGCAGTTTTGGTACATTTGGCATCCATCAGGCCAGAACAGCTCATTACACTCTCTTAAAAGCCCTCTTATCACTGATTCTCTTCCTTCTTTGGTCTTATCAGCTTATCTTATTTTTCTTAATGTCTAACTGTTGGACAGCCTCAGTGTTTAATTCTGGGCATTTTCTCTCTCCATTTGGGGTCCAGTGCTTCCCAAAGGTCAATCATATGTATATCATCCTCATTTTTGAAACCCCTCAATAATTATTACATTTTCTTTAAATGGGTAAGATTTTTTAAACTCATATTATTTGAAAAAAAGATTTTATATCAAAGCTATAGAGAAAGATTTAATATCATAAATACAAGATAATCTAAAAATAAACCTCAAATACATAAATGCAATCTTCTTAGATTTAAAATAATCAAGTCATTATTAATATATATATATATACACTAAAATGCACACCCCAAAATTAGTTACTAATGAGAACTGAGCTGTTCACAATCAGTCAAGAATACTGACTGGATTATTGGCATTATGTTTCTTTTCATGCTTACAGTCAAGGAACCTGAAGACCACGAGGGAAGATAATTTGCTGAAAATCAAAGTAGAGGCAGAGCTGAAGCCATGGCCCAAGACGACTAAACTGCAGTTTCAGACAGTGGTCTCAAGGAAGGAGAATTCAGAAACACTGGCTCCTGTGGGTACTGAAAGGTTGTTGCTGAATCACGCAAAGATGCAGGGATTCTTGGCCTCCAGAGGAGAAGAATTCAATCCAGGGCCAGAGACAAGGCTTGATCGCTCAGAGCTTTTGTGTAATAAAGTTTTATTAAAGTATAAAGGAGATAGAGAAAGCTTCTAACATAGACATAAGAAGAGGGTAGAAAGAGTACCCACTTGCTAGTGTTCAGTCAGTCCAGTCACTCAGTTGTGTCAGACTCTTTGCAACCCTATGAATCACAGCACGCCAGGCCTCCCTGTCCATCACCAACTCCCAGAGTTCACTCAAACTCATGTCCATCGAGTCGGTGATGCCATCCAGCCTTCTCATCCTCTGTCATCCCCTTCTCCTCCTGCCCCCAATCCCTCCCACATCAGGGTCTTTTCCAATGAGTCAACACTTCGCATGAGGTGGCCAAAGTACTGGAGTTTCAGCTTTAGCATCAGTCCCTCCAATGAACACCCAGGACTGATCTCCTTTAGGATGGACTGGTTGGATCTCCTTGCAGTCCAAGGGACTCTCAAGAGTCTTCTCCAACACCACAGTTCAAAAGCATCAAATCTTTGGTGCTCAGCATTCTTCACAGTCCAACTCTCACATTCATACATGACCACTGGAAAAACCATAGCCTGGACTAGACGGACCTTTGTTGGCAAAGTAATGTCTCTGCTTTACAATATGCTATCAAGGTTGGTCATAACTTTCCTTCCAAAGAGTAAGCAGCTTTTGATTTCATGCCTGCAGTCACCATCTGCAGTGATTTTGGAGCCTCAAAAAATAAAGTCAGCCACTGTTTACACTGTTTCCCCATCTATCTGCCATGAAGTGATGGGACCAGATGCCATGATCTTAGTTTTCTGAACGTTGAGCTTTAAGCCAACTTTTTCACTCTCCTCTTTCACTTTCATCAAGAGGCTTTTTAGTTCTTCTTCACTTTCTGCCATAAGAGTGGTGTCAGCTGCATATCTGAGGTTACTGATATTTCTCCCGGCAATCTTGATTCCAGCCTGTGCTTCTTCCAGCCCAGCATTTCTCATGATGTACTTTGCATAGAAGTTAAATAAGCAGGGTGACATTATACAGCCTTGACATACTCCTTTTCCTATTTGGAACCAGTCTGTTGTTCCATGTCCAGTTCTAACTGTTGCTTCCTGACCTGCATATAGGTTTCTCAAGAGGCAGGTCAGGTGGTCTAGTATTCCCATCTCTTTCAGAATTTTCCACAGTTTATTGTGGTCCACACAGTCAAAGGCTTTGGCATAGTCAATAAAGCAGAAATAGATGTTTTTCTGGAACTCTCTTGCTTTTTCCATGATCCAGCAGATGTTGGCAATTTGATCTCTGGTTCCTCTGCCTTTTCTAAAACCAGCTTGAACATCTGGAAATTCACAGTTCACGTACTGCTGAAGCCTGGCTTGGAGAATTTTGAGCATTACTTTACTAGTGTGTGAGATGAATGCAACTGTGCGGTAGTTTGAGCATTCTTTGGCATTGCCTTTCTTTGGGATTGGAATGAAAACTGACCTTTTCCAGTCCTGTGGCCACTGCTGAGTTTTCCAAATTTGTTGGCATATTGAGTGCAGAACTTTCACAGCATCATCTTTTCAGGATTTGAAATAGCACAACTGGAATTCCATCACCTCCACTAGCTTTGTTCATAGTGATGCTTTCTAAGACACAGTTGACTTCACATTCCAGGATGTCTGGCTCTAGATGAGTGATAACACCATCATGATTATCTGGGTCATGAAGCTCTTTTTTATACAGTTCTTCTGTGTATTCTTGCCACCTCTTAATATCTTCTGCTTCTGTTAGGTCCATACCATTTCTGTCCTTTATCGAGCCCATCTTTGCATGACATGTTCCCTTGGTATCTCTAAATTTCTTGAAGAGATATCTAGTCTTTCCCATTCTGTTGTTTTCCTCTATTTCTTTGCATTGATTGCTGAGGTAGGCTTTCTTATCTCTCTTTGCTATTCTTTGGAACTCTGCATTCAGATGCTTATATCTTTTCTTTTCTCCTTTGCTTTTCACTACTCTTCTTTTCCCAGCTATTTGTAAGGCCTCCTCGACAGCCATTTTGCTTTTTTGCATTTCTTTTCTGACAGAATGTGGTCCACTGGAGAAGGGAATGGCAAACCACTTCAGTCTTCTTGCCTTGAGAACCCCATGAACAGTATAAAAAGGCAAAATGATAGGATACTGAAAGAACTCCCCGGGTCGGTAGGTGCCCAATATGCTACTGGAGATCAGTGGAGAAATAACTCCAGAAAGAATGAAGGGATGGAGCCAAAGCAAAAACAATACCCAGTTGTGGATGTGACTGATGACAGAAGCAAGGTCCAATGCTGTAAAGAGCAATATTGCATAGGAACCCGGAATGTCAGGTCCATGAATCAAGGCAAATTGAAAGTGATCAAACAGGAGATAGCAAGAGTGAACGTCGATATTCTAGGAATCAGTGAACTAAAATGGACTGGAATGGGTGAATTTAACTCAGATGACCATTACATCTACTACTGTGGGCAGGAATCCCTTAGAAGAAATGGAGTAGCCATCATGGTCAGCAAAAGAGTCCGAAATGCCGTATTTGGATGCAATCTCAAAAATGACAGAATGATCTCTGTTCGTTTCAAAGGCAAACCATTCAGTACCATGGTAACCCAAGCCTATGCCCCAAACAGTAACGCTGAAGAGGCTGAAGTTGAATGGTTCTATGAAAACCTACAAGACCCTTTAAAACTAACACCCAAAAAAGATGTCTTTTTCATTATAGGGGACTGGAATGCAAAAGCAGGAAGCCAAGAAACACCTGGAGTAAGAGGCAAATTTGACCTTGTAGTACAGAATGAAGCAGGGCAAAGACTAATAGAGTTTTGCCAAGAGAACGCACTGGTCATAGCAAACACCATCTTCCAACAACACAAGAGAAGACTCTACACATGGACATCAGCAGATGGTCAACACTGAAATCAGACTGATTATATTCTTTGCAGCCAAAGATAGAGAAGCTCTATACAGTCAGCAAAAACAAGACCAGGAGCTGACTGTGGCTCAGATCATGAACTCCTTATCGCCAAATTTAGACTTAAATTGAAGAAAGTGGGGAAAACCATGAGACCATTCATGTATGACCTAAATCAAATCCCTTATGATTATACAGTGGAAGTGAGAAATAGATTTAAGGGACTAGATCTGATAGATAGAGTGCCTGATGAACTATGGACAGATAACAGAATTAGCCAGGTTTAATCCAGAGACTGTACTCAGGCAGGATATATTATTGTTATATAATCCTAAGGAACAATAATATATCCTGCCTGAGTATAGTCTCTGGATTAAACCCTCTGGCTAATCCTGTTATCTTAAAATGTAAATTATGGGAGTAGGTCTGGTCTTTACAAGGATTATATAACAATAATGTATCCTGCCTGAGGACAGTCTCTGGATTAAACCTGGCTAATTCTGTTATCTTAAAATGTAAATTATGGGAGTAGGTCTGGTCTTTACAAGGATTATATAACAATAATGTATCCTGCCTGAGGACAGTCTCTGGATTAAACCGGGCTAATTCTGTTATCTTAAAATGTAAATTAGGTCTGGTGAAGTCTTTACAACCTTCAGATATTCTTTGGAATTGTTATATAATCCTAAGGAAAGGGGCTTCCCTGGTGGCTCAGAATGCGGGAGACCCAGGTTCGATTCCTGGGTCGGGAAGATTCCCCTGGAGAAGGAAAGGGCAATCCACTCCAGCACTCTTGCCTGGAAAATCTCATGGACGGAGGAACCTGATAGGCTACAGTCCATGGGGTCGCAAAGAGTCGGACACAACTGAGCAACTTCACTTTCAATCCTAAGGAATGTAGAGGAAAAAAAAGTTTATCCTTTCTTCCTCCTTGAGAATTCCAGACCCCTCTCTCCTTGGAGACCCCTAGACTTCTTATCAACCTGCCTAGGAAATGAGTCTCTTTTATCAGGCTTCAGTCAGGGGAGAGAAGCTTGGTGCATGGTAGAATTAAAAAAAAAAAAAAAAAAAGTGAAGTGCTAAAGGTTGTGGTCACATTGCATACAGACCAGTTAAGCCATGTTACTATACGCCTATGACTTTACCCTTTGAACCTGTTTCCTGGCATAACTCAGGAACGGTGGAATTGTGAGAAATCAGACACACAGTACTGATTGCTCAGCCCAGTTGGTTACACAGTCAGTAGCAGTTTCCTTTCTTCCTCTCTCATTTTTGTATCACCAACATTGCCACAGACCTATGCATCAACCAGCTCTATCTCCTTTTGAAGACATAGCTAATTTCCCTCCACTGCCTTGTGTCCAGTGCTGGGAGAAAGGACCTCATCTGTGCTGGGCTGGTTGGCAAGGAGATGCAACAGCTTCCTGGTGTCTTTTGTGGGCTGAGTCTGTAAAGACAAAGATGGCCTAGAGACAAATTTTGCAGCCTCAGATAACCCCCAATTTTCAGTTGCAATGGGAGAGCTGCAGGCTCTATGGGGTAAGTATATGAAGCCAAGGATATTCTCAGGTTCCTGATTCAGTGAATGCTGAGGCCTCTTGGGAAGTTAAACCCAAAAAAAGCCCTGGCAGAGCAGGGCTGTGGGGAACCTAAAGTCAAGCAGAGGAAGCTGAAATTGGCACTTTCGGGCGTATCTTGGGATTTCATGTGTCCCTGAAAAGAGTTAAGATGTTTCTGGATTCTTCTTGATATCAAGGAAGACAGATGGTAAAGCAGCCAGGAGACTGCCAATTAGGAAGTAGTTGACCACACACACTGAAAATCTCCTGGAAGTTGCAGCTAAATCTCAGGAGAGATGCATGATGCCATCAAGGGCAGGATGGGTCAAAGTTGGCAAACCACTGGAGATGGACTAAGCTGGGTGAACTAACCATGAGTCCCTGAGTATCACACTTCAGTATCAGATACCCAGCAACAAGGCAAAGAACAGAGACTGGAAAGACCAGAGAAGCAAGAAAACCCCTTAAAGAGCTTGTGGATATGCATCCAAGGACACTTCTTTTCAATGACTCCAGATCATCACAACCCCACATGGCATGCAAAGGGAATGGAGAAAGAAATGTGAACTATGGGGCATATATCCAAGAAACCAAATCATCAAAGATGTCACTTAAATTAGCAAAGACTTGAGATATGTTAACTGACAAGTTAAAATTTTTTCCTCATAGTTCCCAGAGGGAAGGAGAGCCCAGGGTAAGATTAGCTCAGTTTTGGGGGGTCTTGGGGGTGGGGTGGGAGGAGTACATTCATCTAAGCAAAGTCCTAAATTTTCAATTTCAGGACATTCTGTACCTTTACTGTATTTTTCAACACTTTGAGAACAGAGACTATTTCCATATATCAGGCACATATCAGGCGTTCAACATTTGTTGAAAAAACGAAAAGGATGAATGACCCTAAATAAATGGCTGATTCTGGAACAGTACAGTCTAGGTTTTAATTATTTGCATATACCAACACACCAATTTTCCCAAGGTTTAAAAACACATACTGGAAATAAAATTTTTCACTTTACACAACTTCTTAGATCATAAATATAAGATCCTGAAATAATTTACCTAAGAGATTTTATAGCAGGCAGAAGCAGGAGATTTTGTTAGACCTTTGCAATTTGTTAATGACCTCTAAACCAGTTAGCCCCCACAATGCTAATTCAAATTGTTGGAAACACGTCTGGACCATGAAGCAATCATCTCAAAGATTCAAAGTGAAAGTTGCTCAATCCTGTCGGACTCTTTACGACCCCATGGACTATATCGTCCTTGGAATTCTCCAGGCCAGAATACTAGAGTGGGCAGCCTTTACCTTCTCCAGGGGATCTTCCCAACCCAGGGACTGAACCCAGGTCTCCCGCATTGCAGGCGGATTCTTTACCAGCTGAGCCACAAGGGAAGCCCTCAAAGATTCAAAGAAACTCAGTATTCCCTCCAATGACATCCCAAAAGGAATCAAACCAAACTTAAAAATGCAAATACAAATACTTTAGACTCTTAAAAAGATGTATCTTCTACTACTCCTCCAGAACTCTAAACAGTCAAGACCAACTTTTCCTAAACCAGTTCTTCCATATAGAATTACTCGACTAGGTGTGGTGGCCCATGTAATAAATGCAGTTATGTATCATCACACTTCCTTTGGACTCTTTATAAAAGGTCAGTCTGCCTGTCAGATCCTTGGCTTGTCATATATTTTCAGAACCAAAGCATCTAGAAAAAGCATTATACAAAAGTTGTACCTACCCGTTTTAAATCACCTTTATACTAAAGGTTAAGTGGTTAAGAACAGAGTTATCAGTGTTTGGACTCCAGTGGTTCTATTTACTTCACCATAAACACTATTTCCCCACCTTTAAAATGGAGATAATGATATTTTCCCAGTGGAGCTGTCGTGAGGATTAAATGAGTAATTATTTGTAAAGCACTCACAACGGTGCCTGGCAACAGCCAGTACGTACGTGTGGGGATTAAGGCTATAATCCCCACAGAATCTCAAGGATTCAAATTTAAATGCTCTTAAAAAGCAGATAAATTAAAACTGTCGCATTTTCTAGACACTCCCTAATTAGTTGCGCGAGGCTTTCAAAGTATTTATAACGCGGCAGATAGCAAGGAAGGTAAACTCAACAGAAAAGAGAGAGGGGAAAAAGGAACACAGGTTGTTTGCTTATTCCATTAGGAAATTCTCCGTTCAAAAATTCCCGTGTATGAATGTCCTCCTTGGTCATTCTACGCGATTATACTTTTTTTTTTTTTTTCAAAAGAAGATTTTGTTTTTAAGAGAAACTAACTCGCACACAATCTAAGGTGGGGGGTGTCTCTCCCTGAGCCACACGGAGACCTGGGTGAACAGTGGACGCTTAAACGTTAGCGTTTCTAGAGAGTCGGTAACTAAGACCTCACAGAGACGGTCAGTTATTCGAATTATCAGAAAAACAGCAAGTGCTACGAGGCCTCAGACCCAGGCTGAACTTGCCCACAGACAACCCCAAGCATCCAGGGGTAAAGCCGAGCCTCCGAGCCGACCCAGGCGTATTGCTGCGCCCAGACCGCGAGCTTCGCGTCTCCCCGTGGAGAACCAGAGGCTTCCTCCGCACGCTTTCCCGGTGCTTTCGAGGTCCAGGAGAAAAAGGAAGCGAGGTAAGTACACCTCCAAGCGAACAAGAGCTGACAGCCGAAGCCCCGAACCCGACCGAACGCCCGACACCCGTAAAACGCGCGGGCGCAGCAGCGTCTGCGACGGCGGAAGCGGGAGGGGCCGGGCGGTGGGCGGCCCTCCGGGTGAGGCGGGCGTTTCCGGCGTGCGCAACGGAGCGCTCGGGCGGGGGCACCGCCGGCTCCCAATCGCGCACAATGAGACAGCGCTGAGCGCCGGAAGTGGGGCTGAAGGAAAACACGGAGAGGGAGCCCGGCCGGGACAGGAAGAGGCGGGGGGCCGCGGCGGAGGTGGTGAGTGTTCCTGGGCGCCTTTTCCCCTGTGTCCCTTTCAGACTCGCGTCCGGGGTGGCTCTCCGGTGGGTTCTCCGGTCTCCAGAATTGAGGGCGGGCCTGGCCCGAGAGGTACGTTGACTACATCCTCTGCCGGCCTCCTCGCCTCAGTTCCGAGGACCAGGGATCCCCCAGGCCGGCGAGGACTGAGCTCTCAGGCTTGAGTCCGCACCTTCACTTTGTGTCAAACCCTGCGGGGACTGGAGGAAAAGGGATCGGGGTGGAGGCACTCGCCCCCAGCCCCCTGTCCGGCTGGGGGGCACCCCGGAACCCCATCGAGGAGGCAGGTCACTTCCTGCTTCCTGGTCCCCGCGGTGGCTTCGTGGCCAGGAGTGCGGAGACGCCTCCTGTTTCTCCGTCTCCAACTCAAAGGATGGAAACTGAGGCAGATCGGGGGTGGGGCGGTCACTTGGGGATCGAGGAAGGAGAATTGCTGTTTCATGACAAAACCAAAGTTGTTTGGGGTGGGGAAATGAGAACTGGGGTGGTTACCGGGAGTTGACCCTTGGTCGTAAAGCCAGCCCCTATGACCGAAGCGGAGCCTTGGTCGGAAGCCCAGCGTCTCCCGTAGCCCAAGCGATCGGAGCCTGTCGGTCTGAATAGAGGCGAGCGGAGCCGAGGCCCCAGGGTACCGAGAAGGGACTGAAAAGTGGAGTTGAGAGAAGTACTGCCTTCACAAAGTTTCGGTTACTCTCTATTAACACTTAAAAGTAATTGCCAGCTTGTTTTTTAAAAGACTGGGGAGTTCTCTGAAGTATAGGCTCGGGGTGAGGTATTTGGTTTTTATGGGGGAGGGGGGGATGTTCTGAAGAAAAGAGCTTTCGTTATATAGGTAAACGCCAACCAGCTTGGTATGAGTGACATTTTTTAATATTACAGTTTTTAAGACAGATTTAGTTTTATCTTCATATTAAATAGTACTAATTTCTATGAAGATATTATAAAACTAAGCCTCCCACTTCTAACATAATGCACTGATTATTGGAATGTGATGGAAATTAGGAAAAGGGTTTCTTGCAGGCTTTAATACATCTGTACAATGTGTGTGATATTTTGTGAATTTGATATGATGCCTTGTTATATTGATAGTTTGATGTTTCTCCAAAACACCTTCTTTCAGGTGAAGAGGAAGAAAACTGAAGTCAAAGACCATGGGAGATGCCACAAAACCTTATTTTGTGAGACGTCCTAAAGAGCGAGGGACTACAGATGATGATGATTTCAGAAGGGGTCACCCCCAACAAGATTATTTAATAATGGATGATTATGCTAAAGGCCATAGCAGTAAAATGGAAAAAGGCCTTCCCAAAAAAAAAGTAACACCGGGGAACTATGGGAATACCCCCAGAAAAGGACCCTATGCTGTTTCTAGCAATCCATATGCATTTAAGAACCCAATTTACAGTCAACCCACTTGGATCAATGACAACCACAGAGATCAGAGTAAGAGATGGCTATCTGATGAACTTGCCAATAATTCAGACAGTTGGAGAGAATACAAACCTGGACCTAGAATCCCTGTTATAAACCGACCAAGAAGAGACTCTTTTCAAGAAAGTGAAGATGGATATAGGTGGCAAGATGGAAGAGGCTGCAGAACTGTAAGACGACTATTTCATAAAGAGCTGACAAACCTGGACACCATGTCAGAAATGGAAGCGGGAAGCCCTGGTAATGTTTCCAACTTGTCAAGTTACAACCCTGAAGTCAGCAGTGTCTTATTTTTCATTCAGAGGAGCTTTATTATTTTCAGCAATGCAGTTCCAATTTTTCATAGTTTTGGCTTATTTAATGTGATTATTTTAAGGATAATCACGTTATTTGGGAAGCTTCAACACACTGCATATATTGATCCCTTTAAAAGTTAACTTTGCCACAAGGCTCATTTTACCTTAGTAAAAAGTATGTTTCCCATTGGTGCTTTTTAAAGAAGAGGGTGTGATCATATCCCCCTAGGGATATATCATAATTTCTGAGTGGTATGTATGTGTTTTCTAAATTATATATTGTAATTTTGTACTTGAATTATGTATGTATCCATAATATAAATGACAGAATGTAAAGCTTAAAAAAAAATTTATTCGATATAAAAACATAGTATAGACTGCATGTATCTCCTGGTACAGAGGAATACACATCTTTTGTGTGAAGTATCAATGTCTAGAGGAGGAGAGTGCAAGATTTTTTTTTTCTCAAAAGTGAACATGGCAAACAGGTTGAAAAACATTGGTTAAAAAGTTGGAAATTCAGTTAAAAGCTTTGCCTTTTAGATCCCTTCTTCCAAAACACAAATAGATTTTGTCCACGTAGCAGAGAAACAGAATAATCAAACAGCCTTGTAAATCTTTAAGCTGAAAAGAACTTGAAGGAATTGCAGTGCTGTCATGATGTATCAAAGGTAGAATCACAGTTTTACAGAGCAGGTAGCTATGTCTCCGGTGAGGTTAAATTTGTCCCCACTTGTTTACGCAAAGTGGTAGATGAGGAAGTGAAACTGAAATCATGTACTGTGCTGCTCTGGCCATGAACTCAGCCTCACTGACCTGGAATCTGACAGAGAGAAATGAACATGTATTCATAATTTCTGGGCTTTCAAAGTTTGTGTATATTTAAGTAGTTCTTTATTACTGTGTCCAAGTGGGACATGGACATTTTAATTTAGTTACCAATTGTTGGTCTTTCAGAAAAGGTTGATTTTGAGCAGCATTATAAAAAGAAAGGTTTACAAGTCAAAAGTTTGCCACCAGATAGATATTATAAGAGACTGAAAATCTGTTTTTCTGTATTCCTGTCTAGTCTTAAAAGGAAACCTTAAGTGATATTGAATGGGACCTGCATTTTTACTGTCTTTTTGTTGAAGTCAATCCAAAATGCCAGTGTTTTCTCTATAATGAAATTACAGGCGTTTGCTTTCAGTTTGGAAATTAAGGACTGTTCAGTTTTTATTCCTTTAAAAATCTTCGCAAAGAAAATATTAAGCTTTGGATAATATTACTTACTGTAGCAAGAAGTTCAGTTTAAAGTATAAACTTTAAAGTATAACCTAAGGATACTCAGAGTATCCTTAAAAGGCTCTCATTAAAGGAACTGAAATTTTCTTAAATCAAACTTATACCTTAATAACAAAGGTTCTATTAAATGATATGAAAAGATGTAATGAAAATTACTGTAGCATTGCTTTGTTTTTTGATACTGTTTCTATTTTTCAGTTCACTTTACTGCCCCTACCTCAAATTCATTCCTCAAATATCCTAGATTGCCAACTTAATATAGTTGGGACAGTGCCATTAATGATCTTAGCTGGAAACATCCATTCAGATACATGTCTTTTGTAAATGGCATAATGGACCATATTCAAATAAAATATGAGAAACTTGGAATACTGTATGTAGATAATTCATATTACTTACCTAGAGCCTGGGAGGAGCCAGGTAGTCTTCCTCTAAGTAATTAGGAAATTTTTTTTAGCAATACCCAGGTTTGCTATTTGACTGTTTAATTACCATGCAGGACTATGAGATTCAGTTTAGGATTTTTATAACCTTGTCAGTTCTGCTTAATTTAATTAATATTTTTCTTGTATTGTTATATAGATGAATTTCAGAATTCCATCCATGCGCTAATCTCTATTTCAAATCCCTTTATTTACTTTAGTCATGTGTGCCTGGACAAGATACTTTCTTGGACCAGCATTTTGTGCATCTGTATCCTGGGGATAATATTAGCATCCATGATAGGATCACTTCAGGGATTAATCTGAAGCCACCTAAAGTGCTTACGTTGCATCTGTTGCATGAAAAAATACTCAGTATTGGTAGCTGCAGTTGTCATCATCAGGCAAAATTTCTGCAGCCCTCCATTTCTCTTTGTAAAATAAGTTAACTACTTTTGAAGAGAAATTAAAGTCACTCTCTCTAGAAAAATTATATAGCAAATATAGCAAGAAGCCTTTGTAATCGAGAGAGAGAAGTGAAAAAAGTAATTTGGTTCCATATCAATTTTTGTTTTGGTGAACCAACAGTGGATTTTTCTGATTGTGTTACATGTGTCAGTGTAAATCCTTAAAGAGTTTTGCCTAAGAAACTTCTGCCTGGAATACTGAAGTTAGATGCAGTTATTCAGAGTTTGTAATGATAAATTAGAATAGACACACCTCTGAGTTAAAAGAATTGCTTACCTCAAAGCTTTATTCAGACCAGGAGTACCACGCTTAAAAGATTATGCTAATTTAGTTGTGAATAGAGGGAGTGTTAAAAAGCAATAGACTGATCTTAACTATTTGTCTTTTACTATTTTGTTTGGTCTATTTTGATTCCTATTTTTTAAAAAAACTATTTGTCCTAATACTTCTTTATTTTTTTAATTGCTGCTTTATTGTCGTATCGAAGCTGTTTGCAGAATTTCATTATATTCATCTCAGGGTAGTTTGAGTACAATGTGTGCTGCTTTTCCTTCAGAGTTGTTGGTGATAGCTTTTTTTCCTAAATTAAGGGCCCTATACCTCCCTTTCCCGACATAATTTCTTTTCAATTAACTGATTCATTGTACCTGCTCTACAAGGAATGAGTTCCACTGAAAACCTGTCGTGGCAGCTGCTTCATGCAGAGCATTTCAGTTGGTTTATATTTTCAGAGAATAATTTTTGGTAAGCCATTTAAAAACTATTCAGTCCACTTAATCATAATTTTAATTGAGGAAATGAATTTCATTTTACTTTTATATGGTACTAGCAACTTCATTTTCAGAAGTTGTTGGAAATTACCAAAGCTATTTAGAACAGTTTTTTTTTGTAGATGAATTGCACAAACGTCTTCAGTTTTACTGAAGTTGAAAAGTCCTAAGTCTTAAAAAAGGAACAGATTTTGTTTATTATAAGGACTATAGAACTAACAGCAGAGTTTATAACCAGATGAATTAGTCTGTATTTGCAGAAAACTTTTATTTCAATTGCTAATTTGTTTTTGTTTTTTCATTTGAAATGTGCTCTGTGCAGGCTCATCAAAGAAGCTAAAATGAAAGTAAAGATAAAATGGTTAATAGTTGTCTTCAGTAAATAAAATTTTGGCTTCAATTTCTTGAGGTTAACACGGGGGAGGGCCCAATTCTATGATTGCATGATTTACAATTTAGTGATGGACTTTCACTCCAGATAAGAATGAAGTTGATTTCTGAGTTCTTTGGAGATACACTGTCCATCTTTACTCCGTTGGGGTTGTTTACTTAGAAAAAATGAAAGCAAATGTGGACAGTTTTCTTTTGAATACCAAGTATCCTTCCAGGTATATTAGAAATTATTAAATAGAAATTATTAAATATATGTACATTATACATTATATTATGATATATTAATTACATTAGAATTACTGATGTACTTGCTTTCAAGTGATAATTTTTACTATTGCTTGAGTAAGCTCAGCAGTATACCAGGAAGAAATGATAGAATCAGATTTTATGGTTGAAGTAGAAGTCTTTTGTTTTCCAAAAAGATGGCTTCCATGGATTAGTATATCCACATGTTGAGGTGCTTAATGAGCATTTAAGCATTTTATCCATGGGAGAGGTGTACCTTCCCTTTTGCTCTGTGTTCAGATGTCATTCAGCTATCACGTGAGTTCATGAATAAATATGTAAGTTCTGCTTTTGACTTGGGGTTATTCAGTATTGCCAATAATATTTTCCCCCTAACTTAAGAAAACAAGAAACCGAGGTCCAGACCTCGGAAGCCACGGAGAACTAGAAATGATGAAAACGAACAGGATGGAGACTTGGAAGGCCCTGTGATCGATGAGTCTGTGCTTTCAACGAAGGAGCTGCTGGGCTTACAGCAGGCTGAGGAGCGGCTGAAAAGAGACTGCATCGACAGGCTGAAAAGGGTAACAGCTTTATTTGTTAGTTAAAATCCTTGTTTTGGTTTAAACTATGTTAGTAATTGGAACATGTGCTTTAATGAATTATATATCCTACTTTAGTATATAAGCACTATAGATCAAAAGTGATATTCAGTTTGACTTTTTAGTTTCTTTTTTTAGGATTTCTTTTAAAAAACAATCATTAGCATAATGATAGTGACAGTAATTTATTAACAATTTAATAAGTGTACAGGAAATCATCTTCTGGCCAGCTTTTGTTTACCTGTATTTTGTCTCTGTACATCTTTCTCTCTACATGTCTCTCTAAATATGTATTTATATACAAGTATATACATGTCTGTAAATCTCTTCAAATTGTAGCGACCAAGAAACTACCCTACAGCAAAGTACACCTGCAAACTTTGTGCTGTTTTAATTGAATCCATTGCATTTGCTCATAAGCATATCAAAGAGAAGAGGCACAAGAAAAACATTAAGGTAAGTGTAATGTAACCTAAACACGTATGTTTGTCAATTATTACTTGTCATCTTTATGACTTTCCTTAAGACTGTGATACTAATAATTTGGTTATTTATATTACTGAATTTATGTTAACCAGAATACTTTATACTGGTCAGATAGTTTTGCTGGGTAGTCTTGTGAATTTCCTTAGGACAGTATCAGGACAAATGAAGCCAATGCTAGGACCTAGATATGTGTCCTTATGCCAGTAATAACAAAGTAAATAATTTGCCATTACTGTTTCTAATGTTCTTTCCTTACACTTTTTCCTTATTCCTCCCTTCCCTCTATTATCATTTTATGTGCATAAAGAAGTGTGTGCGTGTTTGATAAGATGAAGACTAACACAGCTAAAGGGAGAAGGAGGGCTGAGAAAAATATTCAAGGGTACTGTGCAGGGTGTTGTCTCAGTGACTGGTAGAAGGTAAAAATGGTGTGAGTCATTTTTAATCTCAACATTGATCTTAAAAGGAGAAGCACGAGGAAGAGTTGCTCACCACGTTACCCCCGCCTACACCCTCCCAGATAAATGCAATTGGTATTGCCATTGACAAAGTGGTACAGGAGTTTGGCTTACACAATGAGAACTTGGAACAGAGACTAGAAATTAAACGTATCATGGAAAATGTGTTCCAACACAAGTTACCAGGTATTTTCTAGATTTGCTTTTCTTTTTAGCTACCTAAAATACCCCATTCATTTTTCTTACCATTAGTAATTTTTGCCTAATAGAAATCAATTTGCCATGTTCTAAAGCTCTCAGTTTTTTGTTTTTTATGTTTTTGTACTGAAGCTCTTTATGTTTTTGTTTTTCCTGGCTTACTCTAGGGTAGCAAAGACTTTTACATATGTTGTTATTAACCTGTCTTCATTGTGAATTTCATTGTGTTCGTTTACATGTCCCACATTATTAGAGCACCGTGGGACTCTTGTGTATATGTTTTGTTTACCTTTCTATTTTCCATCTCTAAGTTCAGTTCCCTTTTTAGTTGAAGTATAATTGGCTTACAGTATATCAGTTTCAGGTGTACAGCATAGTGATAATATTTTTTATACATTACAAAATGATCACCACACCTTTCTACCTATGTACATTGACAGAATATTTTGAATTAAAGTGTCTTGGAGTCATTTTCAAGTTATCTCTTTCCAGAAAAAGTTCTGTTTAACCATGCTTAAAAGAATTGCACCATCTAAAATGAGCTTTGAAAACTAATGTATGATAAATTTTGTGCACTGTTGAATTGATGTTTCTAAGTTATATCTATGGAGCCATGAAAAACTATTTTTTTATAGAAAGCTCCACAAGTGATTCTAATACACAGCCAGGGTTGAAATCACTATTTGAGTTTATCATTGGACTACCCATCAAACTATTCATTTTATTGAAATATTCATATAGTATGATTCATATTCATATATTTGTGTTCAGAAAAATAAAGAACAAGAATCTGTTCATTTCCTTATATTAGATATCTCATCTTTGTTGTAGACAAGTTCCTGAGATGTCATTTGTAATTTTGATTTTTTTCATAGATTTCCATTGTAAAATTGAGTGAACTTTGTCTTGGAAAAAATTGTTAAAACCCAAATAAATTACTTTACTTAACCTGGGAAAGAGAAAAGATACAAAGTTCCCTTTTTTGGCCCAACAGTAGTAAAACATTGGGGGGGAAATGCCATAAAATAAATATAGGTGGTACCCATACACATATCTTCCTCTAAAGAGTGACTCACTTGCTGCCTAACATTTTAAGTTATATCAGTGATATTATAATCACTTTCTAAAGTTTTCCTGAAAAGATTGTATTATGTTAAATTAAACTTTTTGTTCATAATATAATGAGTATTCATATTGAAAATAATGTAATGCTGATTTTTATGATTATTGTTTTACTGAACCATGATCTTTATAGTAAATTACACCTATGTATGCTTTCAAAAAGGTGAATGAAGTATCTGCATTAACTCTTCAGTGTACTCAGGTTTATAAACATATAACAAAGTTAGACATCTCTTTTCGACTTCCATATTTTAAAAATCATTTCAGCCAGTATTTTCTCTGAAAAATGTGAAGTAATAAAGGAAGTATTAATGTATTTTACAACTGGTATGAAAAGAGTGGCTATTAAAGTAAACTGCATTCAATGCAGTCTTCCCTTTTAAATAAAATAACAGTGAAAGCAAGAGCAGAGAGTCACCCATTCGTGTCCTTTCATTGTGCCAGACTTGAATACTGTTTTTCTTTTGTGTGTAGTTTTAATTGATGGTTCCATTTCTGAAATAGCAGTGTCTTGCATTAACTTTTGAGAAATTTTACTTTATAAATGACTTCTATTTATTTAAAAAAAATTTTTTTTTTAGATTGTTCTCTGAGATTATATGGGTCATCCTGTAGCAGATTGGGTTTCAAAAATTCGGATATAAACATTGACATTCAATTTCCAGCCATTGTAAGTACAAAATAAATCTTAGAATTTTCACAGAGTGGTATGGAAGTTCTATTTTTTTTCTAAATGTGAGCTATATGTGGATATATTTTAGATGTTTGAGGACAGTTTAAGTGTAATGTTGGGTTTTTTTTCCTAAAACTACTTTGTTTTTAAAAGTATAGTTTTTTCCCAAAAAATTTTTTTTAAGGTTCTAATGCATGCCTTCAATTTTAACGAGTATTTCTTCTTATTCTACATATCTTTCATGCTTTCTTCAAACACTGGTTTTTTTAACCATGTGAATCTGATGGTGTTACTTGGCTCTATTAACTTGAAAAGATTACATTGTCTTGACAATTCAGCTTTGCAGTGGCAGCAAAGGATTTCAGATTTCAAACGGGTGTGGTGTGTGTGTATATATGTACACATATATATATATAAACATTTAAGACCTGCAAGCTCGATTTGTTCCTGAGTTCCCTCTTACATACACCCACCTTGTAAAAATAATTACACTTTTGAAGAACTGCACCTAGCCTAAATTTCTGGTTTAAACAGGGTTCAGAAAGATGTTAATGAGTCAGAACTTTAAAACTGGAAGGCACTTTAATAGGTTATTCATTTACTTACTGGTGGTTCCTGCAGGCCAGTTTGCAAATGGTTTATGCCCATTTACTTGGGTTACTGCTTAAAAATAGAAATAAAGATTTCTGACCTCCTCCCCCAGATCTTCTATTTCACACTCTCTCATTCCTTGCCATTCCCAATTGCTATAGCTACCTGGTCAGTTGACCAAGATTTTACTTTTCTTTTAATCTTAAATTCTAATTAGTATTTTATCAGCATGGCAGTTATTTTGATTTCATGTCATTCATTCTTTGAGTCTGTGTGATATGCCAGGCACTATACTAGGTTCTAGAGGACAAAAAAAGTATGATTGCTTCTTCATGAAATTCATACCTAGTGAAGGAGATAAGTAATTATGTATAGATAATTTATTATAATAAGAGCAATTCAGGAAAACAAGGTTCTGTGACAGAATACAAGCAGTCCTGAAGCCCCTTTGAATGGATAACATTTAAGCTGAACTCTGAAAGATGAAAAGGGATGGAGAGAGTGAAGGAGTGTTTTAGCTTGAGGGCACATCATTTGCAGGCATTAAGCATGGCCTGTTCAGGGAGCTAAAGGGAAAATTGTTAGGGCTGTGAAGGGACCTAGAGAAAGAGGAGCATAAGATTAGGATAGAGATGTAGCCTGGATCCCAAAATAGGGGAAGCTGGAATTTCCTTTTGGCCTAAAGGCATTAAGTAGCCAGACTGAGAGTTTTAAGGAGGGTCAGGACTGGATCTAATGCATGGTTTTAAGTGGTTTTGGTTCCCTGTGTAGCAAGGATTAGAGAAAGGCAAGACAGAAGTGAACACCGGTAAGCAATTTGTTGAAGTAGTCTCACAGAATAATAGTATAGTATTAACAGTTTGACAGCTTCTAGCTACAGCTTCAGAGAAGGCAATGGTACCCCACTCCAGTACTCTTGCCTGGAGAATCCCGTGGACGGAGGAGCCTGGTAGGCTGCAGTCCATGGGGTTTCGAAGAGTTGGACACAACTGAGCGACTTCACTTTCATGCATTGGAGAAGGAAATGGCAACCCACTCCAGTGTTCTTGCCTGGAGAATCCCAGGGACGGGGGAGCCTGGTGGGCTGCCGTCTAGGGTCGCACAGAGTCGGACACGACTGAAGCGACTTAGCAGCAGCAGCAGCCACAACGTGGGAGATTTGCTGAGAGGCTAATTAACTCAGGAATTAGGAGTTAACTGAGTAGTCAGTCTTTTTGCCCATGGTCGTCATCTTTCAGTGCTCATCTTTCTGTGTCTGACTGTGTGCACATAGCATAATGATTAGTTCCTTTACTCAGGTAGTAAGGTGCTTTCTAGTTTGGAGAGGCATTTGGATAAATTCAGATGACTGTATTATCTCAGTGAAGCCAAAGTACTTATGAATTATTTGATGTATTCATTGATTTATTTCCTAGATGTCTCAGCCAGATGTTCTCTTACTTGTCCAAGAATGTTTAAAGAACAATGGTAAGGCCAAATTCCTTCCACATTTTGTTGTTAAATTTTTTTTTTGTCTATAATTTAAATATATCTTATTTCTCAAGCTTTGAAAATAGGAAGTCGTGTTTTTTGATTTACTTATATGAGGAATAGCCAAGAAAAAAACTAAAGCAAATGCCCATGAATTATTAGCAGGTTAATTGGAGTCTTGTTCTACTATGCAATTGTTCTACTATGCAGAATAACTATTTTGTAAGTAAAGCTTTTTGCTTGGTGATAATGTCACAATTTGTAAAGATTATACAGGTCCTAGCCTAAGACTGATAAGAGTCAAAATATGTAAAATTTACTCTTGAGGTTAAAACTAAAGGATGTTCATCTGTATTCCATGGCTCAAATTAATACTTTATGAATAATAAATAGTGTGACTCAACTCAGATTAATGAATCAGCAAATAATTGTTCCTAGGTATGTTATCATATGTCCAAAGTAATGTCCAACTGGGACTTGACAGCTTGTGTGCTTTCCATAGGCCTGGTTAAATCGTCTCATCCCTGAATTAGTCTTTCCCATCCTTTTTGTTTTGACTGAATGAAATGTTTAAACTTTTCTTCTTACTTCAGTCAGTATGTATTTTGACCCCACATGTTTTAGTAGCTTTTGCAGCAGTTTTGTTTTTTATTGTCCTATCCATATTTATAATTATGTTACTGACCTAACATTTAAATGTTCTAGTTCAATAATGTAGCCATTTCTAATCAGACATTAATTTTGTAAAATAAGGGTTTTAAATTAATGTGATTACTTGATTCTTGAGTAGAATACTTTTTCCTTTTCAAGTCATTTTTATTTCATAATCATCTCTTAAGAGCTTTATTTCATAATGGTCTTTTGAAAGACCCAACAGATGATGCACAGCTGGTACTTGTACTTTATCTAATTGTGCTTTTATACAAAGGCTTAATTAACTAATCTGTGTAATATTCTTTTCTTTTTCCAGACTCTTTTATTGATGTTGATGCAGATTTCCATGCTCGGGTGCCAGTGGTGGTGTGCAGAGAAAAGCAAAGGTCTCTGTCTTTTTAAGCTGTTTATTAAGTATCAGCTTGCCAAAAGCACTTGTACTTTACTACATCTTAATGTCCAGTTTCTAGAATTACAAGCTCCTATGTGGTTAATTTCATAAGCTTACTATTAGCTTTCTCCCTCTACTGTTGGTGTTTAACCCAAGAGGGAAAAGTGTTTTATCTTAAAAAGAAGAAAAGTACTTAAAAGGAAAAAATATAGAAAGGAAGCATTTTGATCCATTTCAGTAAAAAAAAAAAAACTATCAAATAGTTACTTGCTCTGATCACCTTTATTTGCCATTCTTTTTAGCAGCATTTTAAACAGTACTGGAAATAGTTGGTATGACTTCACCCAGCTCTCTCTCTCCATCTGGAAACACTCCCATTCCCACTGTAGATGGGTGGTTTGTAGGCTGTAATGAGTCACCATCAAGCAGATTCCTCCAGCTAGGGAAAACACTTTTGCTCCTACTAAGATGAATTCATACTCCCGTTTGAAACATTTTACACTTCTTTGTATTTCCCCCTAAAAACTGTTTTAATATAAGAAAACGTGACAGTTTTAGTTCTTAAAAAAAAAAGTTTACCCAGAAAATAGCTGCCCTATCTTTTTAAAGCCAGTTATTTAAATGACCTATAAGGGTTTAATGAGTTTTTTATTTTCATTTTTAAGGTATTTATTTTCAGTGTAAATTAGTTGGTGGTAGTGTAAAAGAAACCTGATACCTGTATAACACTTTATCTTTCTCTTTTTCCTTCCCATTGTCACCCTCTACCCCCCACCAGTGGTCTTCTTTGTAAAGTGAGTGCAGGAAATGAAAATGCTTGTCTGACAACAAATCATTTAACTGCCCTTGGAAAACTAGAATCAAAGCTGGTTCCTCTGGTGATTGCATTTAGGTACTGGGCAAAGGTAGGTTTGAGTTCTTTAAATGAATGAATACATTCTACATATGCCTAAGCAGTACATTTTGATTTTTACGTGGTTCATTTAATCTTAAATGTTTGGATGCATATTTATAGACATCAAGAGAGTTGGCATCTGAGTATTAGAAATTTTAATATATATATAGAAAGAAAAACGTACTGTTTCTGTTTGACTATAGCATATTGTTCAAAAGATCAATGATTTATGATACTTATTAAAAATTAGATTTGTAGGTCAAATCTGAGTTATAGCCTACAAGTTTACATTTTAACTAGTTTCCTGAAGTGAGTCTCAGATACAGGAGAATTGAGATAAAGTCTCTCATACCATCCAGTAATAAACCCATGCTTAGTCAGTCATGTTGACACTTTGCAACCCCATGGACTGCAACCCTCCAGGCTCCTCAGTCCGTGGAATCTTGACAAGAATACTGGAGTGGGTTGCTGTTTCCCCCTCCAAAGTATCTTCCCAACCCAGGGATCTAACCTGCATCTCCTGTATTGGCAGGTGGATTCTTTACCACTGAGCCACCTGGGAAGCCCCGATAATATACCCAAAGACTCCCAAAAAATGAAAGCCACTATCTAATCTTGCTTTACATTTCTACGGTATTTTAAACATGGTATCCTAATGAAATGCTCAGATGAACACCAGAGTATCTTAACGTTTCTCCAAAATGTAAGGTCCCATCACGATTATAAACTTGAGATTCTGTGTAGAAAAAAGCCAAAGGCTTTATGGATTCGGACATGGCAGTGACAATACATAATTCCTGTTGCTTGAGTCAAAGATGCAACAGGGACAGAGGATGCCCCACTCTTAAGTGAGTGAATTGGTAATCACAATATGATGTGCTTTGAAAGCAGCCTCCTGCTTCATCACTAAGTTGTTATTTTCTGCTAATGCTAATCGGTTTGTCTGCTTTCTTTCCTCTAATTATGGTTCTGACCAAAGCATGCATTTTCGAGGTAGCAGCTAAGCATGAGGGGGCCATTAAACTGAGCAAAGCCAGTTGGCTTACGTTTATTTTATGAATCATTATTTTGACTTAATTAACAAGTTTTTGAACCAAGTGAATGGACTTAGCATGGATATCAAAAAATAAATAGATTTTTAGAGCCTTTCACAAGTGAGTTTAGTTAACAAAATGAAAAATTTGAAGTGGAACTGTCACTGAAAACCACAATATGTGTTTACAACACAAGTATAAGGAAGTTGGGTATTTTGTCATTGTGGAGTTTCATTTTGAAGAGTAAATCACGTGATAAATGGAAATGAATTAACAGATTTTAGACCAGATTGCATAAATGACAAGCTGGTACAAAAGAATGCTTATCCTCTTTTCTCTCATTTGTAGCTTTGCAGTATAGATCGCCCTGAAGAAGGAGGTTTACCACCTTATGTGTTTGCTCTGATGGCTATTTTCTTCCTTCAACAGAGGAAAGAACCCCTTCTGCCTGTTTATCTAGGATCATGGGTATAAAACATTTTTTGCTTATGTATCCAATATTGATTTTATTATGGGGCCACAATCCCTTGTGCGTAATTTCAAAGTCTAAAAACCTAACCAGAACTGACATGAATTTATTTATCCTATTATTGTGAAAATTCATGCCTCTCACTGCTGAAATATTAATGTATTTGGCTACAAGATGCTGCCATATACTCTGCTAGGGAGACTGTTACTTTTCTAAACTGAAGAAACTTATAATTTATGGAGCACATGATCTTGAGGTTTACAGACAAAGAATGTGAACCTACATTGTCATTTGCTACACATTTTCTTTGGGTACAGTTTTATAATTTGATACTTGAATTTATGTATCACCTCCAGACAGACCATAGAAAGCATTCAGTTGGCTATCACTTTCTTTTACTGGTCTTTTTGTTCTCTTTCTATCCTGTTCCCTGTGAAACAAAAGAAAATGTAAGTGCTGAGATTGCTACTCATACTACAAGATGCAGAACTTAGAAGTCACCTCTTAAATAATATTTTGCTGTAATCTTTAATGTGAAAAAGACTTCAGTAAGGTGACCACTCTTTCTTTCTGGATAAATTAAAGTTGAGCTGATTTATTCAAGTAGTAAGATTTAAGAAGGAGCCATCTCAAAGTCAAAATGAGGTTATTTTCATTCTCTTGAAATGCCTCACTTTTAATCCCTCGGTAAAATTCCTTCATAAAAGTCTTATGTGTATCCTTATTTTATAAAAAGCCTCACTTGGTAAAAGCTTACTGTGATACATCCAATATTTTAACTACTTGTCTTCTTACCATATGCAGGATTCTCATCATTTAAGGAGGAGATGTTCCAGAGCTGTAGTTCTTAATTATGGATATTATGTGTGTGTATATATATATATATATATATATATATAAAAATAAGATTTTACAGAATTTTTTTCTTTACACTAAATATGTTGAGAATTAAGCAAGGACCTTTATCAGGCAGGCCCTGAGAACAAAGGCTGAAACAGAAACACTGTCCTGGCTTTAGGAATTGCAGTCTGCTGTGCTGCAACCCAGTTGCCTAAAGGGAGTTCTCCTTGTGCTTGTGGTACTGAAATGAAAAAATTCAGGGTATCCTTTCTAGTCTGTTCTGGTGAAAAAAAGGGTCAGAGAACAAAGTCAACCCTTAGTTGACAAATAACCCTTTTCATCAGACCTAAGTCTGATATGAAAGTCTTTGAAAAAGTCTTTGAACTTTTCTTTTCACTTTGATCCAAGAGAGATAGGAGTTTAAGATACAACCAAACCAGTTGGACTCCTGGGCAAAAAAAAAAATGCCTGAGAAGAGGTTGGCTGTGTTGCCATATCACTGCTGTTTTAGTGAAATCTGCCTTTTCTTGTGTCTTCATCATCTCTGAAGTGGGCATCTGTCACTGATGTGAAGATGCAGGAAAAAAAGCATTTCTCTTCTGGTGATGGGAATCTCCTCAGGATTTGCTTAAGAGAAGCCTGAATACCTTTGTCTATAGCCAAGTGTATTATTTCCTTGGCAGTAATACTAGAAGTTCTCTAAGATGACAGAATTTGGTTTTGATTATGCCATTTATTTATTGAAAATGTAATGACAAAAACAAGTATATAGTGGTCAAACACTGGATTGAACTGTATATATCAAATAAGACAGACTACTGCCTGAGCCAAAGTGATCTTAGTTTTCAGCTTTTTAAACTAGTCAGGTATCGGTGTGCTGGTTTCTGCTAGAGTATTAATCAAAAATATACAGCAAGTGACAGAAAAGAAATTCAGTGCCTTGTTCATGCCAAATATTTTTTATCACTGTTTCTGTAGAAAATCTACTGAAAACCTCAAAATTATGTATATGAAAGTATCCAAACTGTTAACTTCTTCAAAATCTTTAAATCACTCTGTATGTTAGTCATTGTACTAAGCCCTGAAAGTAATACATGAGTGAATAATATTAGATTCTTTGTCAAGAAGTTTAGAATATCATATTTCTGTGCTCTGATCTGTGTTTTCAAAATCTTTTGGCCATTCTCTCCCAACCTACTCAGGTCTCTTTCATGTTGTAGACTGTCTCTCTGACCTTTTACTCCCAATTAAAATTTCCGTTTTATTATCATTTGATACTGATATGTGAGTTGTGAATGATGACTAGCTGTAACCCTGTCTTCTTAGCCTCTTTTATCCCCTACAACAATATTTTACTAGTCTCCTAGTAAATATTTTTTTGAATTGTTCTTATTTTAGATTATATAAAGTTAACCCTTAGGAAACAAATATTTTCGCTTTAAGAATGCCAGATAATACAGTAGAAAGAAGAGCAGCGTCAAGTGTTAAAAGTTTGCCAGCCCTGAGAGTCACCCAGGATTTGCCACTAAAATCCTTATAACCTTGAGCAAGTTGTTTAATCTCTGAGCCTTGGGGAAAGACTCATGTGAGAAATTTTGAAATGAGATCATGAATGTGGAACTCCTAGAACAAGGTAGGAGAACAGATGTGATCTTTTTCCCCTTCAGTAGAAAGTCAAGTTCCTCTTATTGGGTGGAGGCTTGAACTCCTAAACAAGTGATCCTTCTGGAAATAACAGCTGTAAATTCTCAACAAAACACATAAAATAACAACCTGAAGGCTCTGGAGACTGAAAAACTCAGACAGACTTTAGAGAGAAGCCAAAAATTAAGCAAATGACCAACACAGTGAGTTCCTGTTTTTCAGTGGCTTTACCCTAAAGGCTTTACTAGTAGAAAACCCATTCCTCTTTCTGGGCAGAGGACCTTGGGCCACCAAATAATAAGGGGAAAAAGAACAAAGAGGGAAAATACAGAGAAGTGGAACCCTTAATTCTTTCTGGCAACTTAGCACGTCTCTGACTGATTGTTGACCAGTCCAGTGTACCATATAAGGATCTTGGAAGTCATCACTCCATCCTCACAAAAAGAAAAAGGCTGAGCATGCTGAAAATCAACAACTCTTATTAGATCCTTCAGAGAAGTGGGGTCATGGAGAAAACCACTGGCCCCCAAATTGGAGAGACAGGCAGGTATATAACTTGTCAGAGCAGAAACCCAGGAACAGAATCCTGCCACTGGAACGACTACCAGGCTAAAAAAAAAACTGTGATTCTGGAAGTTCAGTTTGGATAAGTGTGAAAGTGGAAAAACAGCAGAGGGCCCATTCATAGGGTGCTCATTTCATGAGTTTTATCTCCAGAAATACCCACCAGGTTCTCAGGGTAAAGATCCAGGAAAAATCCTCTATCCAGGAAATAGGTTGTCAATTTGACATTACCTAGAACATTCTGCTGTCTTAGGTAAAAGCCTGCCCTCAAGGGAAACAATTTTACCAGAGCCACGTTGGACTATAAAGAAAGCTGAGCGCCAAAGAATTGATGCTTTTGAACTGTGGTGTTGGAGAAGACTCTTGAGAGTCCCTTGGACTGCAAAGAGATCAAACCAGTCCATCCTAAAGGAGAACATTCCTGAGTGTTCATTGGAAGGACTGATGTTGAAGCTGAAACTCCAATACTTTGGCCACCTGATGTGAAGAGCTGACTCATTTGGAAAGACCCTGATGCTGGGAAAGATTGAGGGCAGGAGGAGAAGGGGATGATAGAGGATGAGATGGTTGGATGGCATCACCGACTCAATGGACATGAGTTTGAGTAAACTCCCGGAGTTGGTGATGGACAGGGAGACCTGGTGTGCTGCAGTCCATGGGGTCACAAAGAGTCGAACACGACTGAGCAACTGAACTGAACTGAACCTCCTTATAAAGTGCTGAACTCAATATACCAGCCAATTTGGAAAACTCAGCAGTGGCCACAGGACTGGAAAAGGTCAGTTTTCATACCAGTCCCAAAAAAAGGCAATGCCAAAGAATGTTCAAACAACCCCACAATCGCAGTCATCTCACACACTAACAAAGTAATGCTCAAAACTCTACAAGCCAGACTTCAACAGTAAGTGAACTGTGAACTTCCAGATGTTCAAGCTGCATTTAGAAAAGGCAGAGGAACCAGAGATCAGATTGCCGGCATCTACTGGATCATCAAAACAGCAAGAGAGTTCCAGAAAAACATCTACTTCTGCTTTATTGACTATGCCAGAGCCTTTGTGTGGATCACAACAAACTGGAAAATTCTTAAAGAGATTGGGAAAACCAGACCACCTTAACCTGCCTCCTGAGAAATCTGTTGCAGGTCAAGAAACAACAGTTAGAACCAGATATGGAACAATGGACTGGTTCCAAGTTGGGAAAGGAGTACGTCAAGGATGTATATTGTCACCCTGTTTATTTAACTTATATGCAGAGTATATCATGCGAAATACCAGGCTGGATGAAGCACAAACTGGAATCAAGATTGCTGGGAGAAATATCAATAACCTCAGATGTGGAGATGACACCACCCTTATGGCAGAAAGCAAAGAAGAACTAAGAGCCTCTTAACGAAAGTGAAAGAGGAGAGTGAAAAAGTTGGCTTAAAACTCAACATTCAGAAAACTAAGATCATGGCATCTGGTCCCATCACTTCATGGCAAATAGATGGGAAAACAATGTAAGCAGTAAGAGACTTTATTTTGGGGGGCTAAAAAATCACTGCATATGGTGATTGCAGCCATGAAATTAAAAGACGCTTGCTCCTTGGAAGAAAAGCTGTGACCAACCTAGATAGCATATTAAAAAGCAGAGACATTACTTTGCCAACAAAGGTCCATCTAGTCAAAGTTATCGTTTTTCCAAGTAGTCTTGCGTGGATGTGAGTTGGACTATAAAGAAAGCTGAGCAGCGCCAAATTAATGCTTTTGAACTGTGGTGTTGGAGAAGACTCTTGAGAGTTCCTTGACTGCTAGGAGATCCTAAAGGAAATCAGTCCTGAATATACATTGGAAGGACTATGCTGAAGCTGAAACTCCAGTACTTTGGCTACCTGTTGTGAAGACCTGACTCATTGGAAAAGACCCTGGTGCTGGAAAGATTGAAGGCTGGAGGAGAAGGGGATGACAGAGGATGAGATGGTTGGATGCCATCACCGACTCAATGGACATGAGTTTGAGCAAGCTCTAGGAGTTGGGATGCATAGGGAAGCCTGGTGTGCTGCAGTCCATGGGGTCACAGAGTCGGACACAACTAAGCAACTAATCTGAACTGAACCACCTTGAGATTTATCAGGGCCTGACTGACCTGGGGCAAGGAAAAATACCCGACTCCAACGTTCTGTTGTTCCCTGTCTCACCTCAGATTGGCAGGACTACTAAGAAACACGAAGTGACGGTTGAGCCCAGGATCACAGTCTCACTAAAAGACTGAGACATCATAGAACTGTAGGATATCTCCCCTCTCTTCACAGCTCACTGCAGCATCATTCGGCATACTGTGTAATAATGAGGTTACAGTAGAAAGAGTTCATTTAAGAAGTCTCTTGGGAAACCCAAAAACAGTAGAGCAGACAAAAACAAGGATACCAACAGAAGTTATAGCCCCTTGATGTCTACAGCTACAAAAACAGTACATTGCCTGACTCCAGCCAGATAAAGGGAAAAAACCTCACACCACAGGGTTTTACCCAGCTTTCAACAAAAAAATTATAAGGCGTACTAAAAGGCAAAGTCATAGGTTTGAAGAAACAGCAAGCATTGGAATTATTTCACCAGGAATTTTAATAATAAGACTTAATATGTTTAGGGCTCTAGAGGAAAAAAAAATCAGTAAACTTTACTCAGTAGAAACTTCTTAAACTGAAAAGCAAGGATGAAGAAAAGAATGAATAAGAAATAGAATATCTAAGAGTTGCAGGACAATTACTAAGGGTTATAGGCTGCACTGTCTGTGGGATATCCTAGGCAAGAATGCTGGAGTGGGTTGTCATTTCCTGCCACCAGGGATCTTCCCAGCCCCAGGATTGAACCCACATCTTCATTTCAGATGAACTCTTTTTTTTACTACTGAGCCACCTGGGAAGCACCACCTAGGCCCTAGAAAAGACCACATTTCATCCTGAGTTAGAAGGAAATTTTTTTGAGCAGGGGAGCGACATGATGTCTTATGGTTTAGGATTGTTCTGTCAGGTAAACCACAGAAGTTGTCCATTTAATGTGAAAATACTTTGGAGAATCAGGCTACCACAGTCATACCCTAACCCATAATTCATTATGTACGTTAGCATGTTTAAAGGCTGTGAAAAATCCCACTATACCTAGAGTAAAGAAATCTGTTCACGTTTGTTCCACATTTCTTAGACCTTTTGAGCCTATGGTTTTCTTTAGCATCTTAACCATGTCCAAAGAAATGCTTTATGTTTATTGAGCGCTTACTATATGCCATGCCCTGTCTAAATGCTTTATGTCCATTATTTTTTCCATAACTGTCCCATTAAGGAGATGCTAGTGTTACCCCTTTTTACAAGAACCTGAGACATAAAACAAGGACCTTACTGAAAGTGTCACAGCTAGCACCTAAGAGAGTGAGGTTTGGGCCTAGGTGGTTTTACACCAGAACCATGGCCTTAGGCCTAGGCCGTGGTCTGTTAGACTATTTACTAAAAAATTATTTCCAAAAGGGCTTCCATTGTGGCTCAGCTGGTAAAGAATCCACCTGCAATGCCGGAGACCTGGGTTGGGAAGATCCCCTGGAGAAGGGAAATGCTACCTACTCTGGTGTTCTGGCCTGAAGAATTCCATAGACTGTATAGTCCATGGGGGTTGCAAAAAGTTGGACATGACCGAGCAACTTTCACTTCACTATTTCCAAAAATCACCATTTCTTTTGTAAATCAAAACCTTGAATTTTTCTCTTTAAATTTACAGATGTCTCAAAGATAATCTTTTGATAAAAGATGCCTTTCATATTTTCAGTGAACTGTGTTACTTTTCATTTCTTCCAGGATTTATGCTCTGATTGTTTTAAAAATCATTTCTGCCTTATAATGTGTGTTTAATTTTTCCTAGATTGAAGGATTCTCACTAAACAAATTAGGAAACTTCAACCTTAAAGAAATTGAGAAAGACTCTGTGGTCTGGGAATACACTGATAATGTTGCAGGGGATGTGGACTCAACAAAAGAGGAGGCACCAAAGGAAATGGCCATTAAAAGGGGACAGGTCTGTTCTCTCTCATGTCTGGTCTTACCATTTATTTTTAATTCAGTTGTTAATTGTGGAGTTTATGTGTTAGTCTTCTTTTCTTCTTTTCTCAACTATCTTTAATTATTTCATAACTGTTTAATTTCTAGTCTGTTCAGTTCTTTGAATAGACAAGGAATAAAAGGTAAAATTGCAAATCATTGAATCCACAGTTACATGGTTTCTTCTCTGTGTAAGGTGCTATGAAAGAGGCTGAGAATTCAAAAATAAGTTCCTATCTATCCTGCAAGAGCTTAGGTCTTAGGTTATATTATGAGGTTTAAATATAAGAAAAGTTAACTAACCTCAAATTGCTAAAATAACAGTGAATAAGCCTATGCTAGTATACTTGTCCTTACTCATACAGTTAGTAGTGAGAAGGAGAATTTATGAACAAGGAACAAGCTGTCATTAGAATTTCAAACAAAAATCTAAGCAACATAACAGTAGGATTCTGACCCAAATTGGTAAACAGTCCTTGACTCCATGAGCTTTCCCATATCCCTTTGGGATAAAATGACAGTAATATCCACAAAATACCTCTGAGACTCAGATTCTAATCCTAGCTCTTCACAAAGAGGTCATGTCACTCCTGTAGCCCTTGTTTACTCTGGCCTAAAATGGGGAGATATTGGTGAATCACATATTCTTGGTTTTGTTGAGGGGAAGAGAATGGTGGTGGCACCTACCTGAGCTGCCACCAGAACACACCACTTGTGTCATTTGTCTGTGTGGGTTGTTGGCACAGTGTTGGCTAAGAGCACAGACTGTGGAGCCAGAATATTTGAATTTGTATCCCAGCTCACCCACTTCTAGCTTTGTGACTTTGGGCAGGTGATTTAATCTTTCTGTGTCCCAGTTTCCTCACCTGTAAATGGAGATGATACTGTACCTTCTCATAGGGTCATCGATTTATAGAATGCTTAACTCAGTGCCGAGCATATGGTGGTTCAGTTCAGTTCAGTCGCTCAGTCATGTCCGACTCTTTGCAACCCCACCAATCGCAGCACACCAGGCCTCCCTATCCATCACCAATTCCCAGAGTTCACTTAAACTCACTTCCATTGAGTCAAGGATGCCATCCAGCCATCTCATCCTCTGTCGTCCCCTTTTCCTCCTGCCCGCAATCCCTCCCAGCATCAGAGTCTTTTCCAGTGAGTGAACTCTTTGCATGAGGTGGGCAAAGTAGTGGAGTTTTCCGCTTTAGCATCATTCCTTCCAAAGAACACCCAGGGCTGATCTCCTGGAGAATGGACTGGTTGGATCTCCTTGCAGTCCAAGGGACTCTCAAGAGTCTTCTCCAACACCACAGTTCAAAAGCATCAATTGTTTGGCCCTCAGCTTTCTTTACAGTCCAACTCTCACATCCATACATGGCCACTGGAAAAACCATAGCCTTGACTAGACGGACCTTTGTTGGCAAAGTAATGTCTCTGCTTTTGAATATGCTATCTAGGTTGGTCATAACTTTTCTTCCAAGGAGTAAGCATCTTTTAATTTCATGGCTGCAGTCACCATCTGCAGTGATTTTGGACCCCAAAAATATAAAGTCTGACCCTGTTTCCACTGTTTCCCCATCTATTTCCCATGAAGTGTATATGGTAAAGCATTTAGTAAATGCTAGCTACTAGTCTTACTTTATTTGAAAAATACAGTGTTCTCTGTTTTAAAAAAAATAACAATAATGTAAGTACCACTAGTCTAGGTATGTCAGAGGTCTCTTAAGTTCCGTGTTATGATATTGTGAAGTCATTTCACAATATGAGATGTTGAATATATGGATAAAGAGGTGAGATCTAATGGAACTTTCCATTTCTGGGGTTTTCTCCGTGTCCTCAGCTGTTGTTTGTGGGACCAAAACAACTACATTTTTAATCTGGTTTAGTTTTTAAATCCACCTGATGATTTTATTTCACAGAACCTTTGTGTTGAGATTTTCTGAATAAATCTGTGACCACACCACTTATTTTGAAGCTTAATATACTAAAGTGCAACTGGAAGCAAATTTGTATACCCTAGAAGGAAAGGCTACTGCTGAAAGACTACTTAAATACTTTTATCTTCGCATTTGAATGCTAATTGGAGAGATTAATCATGCTGCCACTTCTAAAATTAAGTGAGGTCTGGACAGTGTTGACATTTCATAGTGTGGTGAAAGAGCACTGGCCTGGGATCAGGAGACGTTGTTCTTCTGCCACACAAGCCACATAAACTCTTTGGGTTTCAGTTCCTTCTCTTGTAGCATATGGGAGTTGAACTAAATTACCTCTTAAGAGCATCTTACAGTTGTGACATGGTTTCAATGATAAATGGATTTCTTGTATTTAAAAAGACTATATCTAAATGAAAAAATACAGACAGCAACCAGTCTACCAGATGCTTTCCCTTGTTTCTGATTTAATCCTCATAACTATCCTGTGTTATAGGTGGTATCATCCCTACTCTGCAGATAATGATAGCGACCATTTTTTGAACATGTGTGCCAGGCACTGTGCTAAGCTCTTAACAGCCTCTCTCTCACTCAGTCCTCCCAACAGCCCTATGAGGTGGGTACTATGATCCTCATTGTTCAGATGAGGAAACCGAGGCTTAGACAGCTTATATACCATCACCAGGATCAGACACAGCTAGTAAATGGAAGAGCTGGATTTGAAAGCTTAGCATGTACTATTCAAAAGCCAGTTCTCTTCGCTTCTGAGCTATACTGCCAGTCCAAGAATGAAGAAGCTAAGTCACAAAGCAGTCAAAACCTGTGACGTGACAAAGTCAGTATTTGGACCCTCTTTTTCTTTTCTAAGTCCTTTGAACTTTCCACTGTATTATATCACAGTATGTCACATCATGAGTCTGTGAGTGGAAAACTTGTATTAATTTCTGATATCAAGGGTTATTTATTCGACTTTAAAATCAGTTGCTGCTGGAAGAACCAATGAACTTAATGTAACTTCTCAGAGCAAGTGAGAGGAACATTTTTCCTTCTACTCTATGCAAACAACTGCAGTCCATTTCTGTGTCTTAACGGTGTAAAGGCGCCCTCCGGCGGCAGGAACAGGAAGAACTCAGTGCTGAGAGTAGTAGCAGTGAAGCACAGTTCTCTCCACCGGCCCTTAAGACTTCAAAATTAGAAGTGCTGCTTGGTTATGTGCTGCCTGTCTATTCCTATGATACTGACTAGGTTTTAACATAACTTTAATCCCGGAATTCAGTGAAGGAATGCTGTTCCTCACAATCAAAATAGAACCTAGAATGTGATTTATCAAGATAGACTGCCGATTCATATCCTTGCTAAGGTTTTTCAGATATATTTAATTTGATGCTTGAAGATCTCTGATTTTTCAGATTGTACTGACATCTGAAATAACCTGTGTATTTTCTCTTTGCTGTTAATAGGTACCATTAATATTTGATTCAAAACAGCAGCCTTCAGTACCAATTGGGCAACTCTGGGTGGAATTGCTTCGATTCTATGCTTTAGAATTTAATTTGGCTGATTTAGTGATAAGTATCCGTGTCAAAGAATCGATATCTCGTGAATCAAAGGATTGGCCCAAAAAACGCATTGCCATTGAAGGTATCTCAAAATATTTATCTTTAATTCCCATCCCCACCCCACCCCCTTTTTTTAAGGTATCAGTCTAACAGCATGCTTTTTTATTTCGATCTTTTTTCAGCTTCTACGTGTAAGGTAGGCCTGACCCCAAAGGTGAAGTAGATAGCGAGAATCTTGCATGCATTACAGTAGATCTTTCCAAGGGACCAAATTGTTCATCCTGAGTTTTTTAAGTGCTGTGATAAAAAATAATTATTCATGCAACTAAAAGGAATAGCTGTCTGTGTCCTTATTTTCTTTGTAAATTGCTTAATAACTTTAAATGCTTAAAAAGTCTTTTCCAAGTGACATGTAAATCCCCCTTTCCTCTTCGCTGTTATCATTTCTGAATCTTTAGATTCAGTCCTTTCATGAATTGTTATTGATGTTGTTTAGTTTTACAGAGGTTGAGGAAAATACCTTTTCTCATGAAAAACCGCATTCTTCATTAAATTTCTCTCCATGGAGAGAGTTTGTTTTTGGAATACCTGCAGTAATATTTAGAACTTATTCATAAAAACACCTTTTCTCTTTAAAAACACTTAGCTCTTAAATGAGTTTGAAACCATTATATGAAAGACATACTGTTGTGCCCTGTAGACTCCTTTAAGTGGACGAGCTCCTATCAGCTTTACAAAGTCAGGAGATGGGAACCCCGCTAGAAATCTTAATTCTCCTCCTTCAAATAATTTAAAGAACCTCCTAAATTGAATTCTCTTATTTTTGCTTGATTTTTTTCAAGCCTTATATTGCATAAGAGGGTTTTTTGCATTTTGCATAAATTCTGTGTGCAGTCATGGGGATCTCACATTTTTAAACCCTCCCCTGCAGTTTCTCTGGCTCAGCTCTTCTGGCCAATTGCCTAACCTGCTGGAGTTCTAGGGGAGGAGAAAAGATTGAGAGAAGTGGTGTCTCCTCCTGGTGCCTCCCTCTCGCCCCTGAATTCAGTCCAGCCAGTTCAGTGATGGGGCTTCCCAGGGCAGAAGAGTGGAGGTAAGCTCTACAAACCACAGGGCCTGGCTGAGTGGGGAGGCAGAGCACTCAGCAGAGCCCGGAGGGAAGACCCCGCTTCCCAAGGGCATGAGAGCCACACTGATGACTTTTTTTTTTTTACCTCCACAGTCATAGGACAGAGTAGGGAAGGGGTAATGGTTCTGAATAGAATGGGTTCTCTTCATAGAGCAGATGTTTAAGAAAGCATTTCTTTTTGTTTTTAAAACTGTATCTTCTTACTCCCCATCCCCAGTTTTTAAAAAAAAGCGCATAAGATAAATGATAAGTTGTACTGTTAACTTATTTGTTGTCTTTATCTATGTAGCAGGCTGGTTTTTAAAACATAAAATAGAAGTGTGTGAAGTAGTGGATTTTTTTTTTTCATTACAGATCCCTACTCTATAAAAAGAAATGTGGCAAGGACCCTAAATAATCAACCTGTGTTTGAATATATACTTCATTGTTTAAGGACAACATATAAATATTTTGCTCTTCCACACAAAGTTATGAAATCCAGCCTTCCAAAGCCTCTGAGTACTGTCAGCTGTACTTCTGAACGTTCTAAAGAAATAGCAAAACATGATCCAGAGGTACAAGCGAAAGGTGATAAACTCAAAAACTCAGTTTTGGCTCAAGGTTCTGGTGCTGCCAGTTCAACTGCAAACACCTGCAAGGCCCAGCCACTTACTCTTAAAGAGACTGATGAAAACTTTGAAAGCCCATCAGCAGAGAAAATGGGAAACTCACACATCAGTGTCCACCTGGAAAACTCTGACTGTATTAAGGCAAAAGTCAGTTCTGGTGACTCTAAGGACATTGAAGTACATCATCAAGAAACAGGAAGTAAAAATAAGAAAGAAAAAAATGGAAAGGAAAGCAAGCATCCTTTGACTGCTGATGATCAGGCTTTAAGTAGTAGCAAGTGTGGAGCGCTTGTCACCTGTGGCAGCTCAGGAACTAAGGAGACAGATACCACTTTGGATCTAGAAGGCTTCAGAAATCCTATAGCTACAGAGTATGATGAATTTCCTCCTTCATATGCCAAGGCTGATGTTGATGAAGAAAGCATAGAAGGTACCAATGAACTTGGAGATGCTGTAAGCCACTTTACCCCTTTAAGACAGAGCCAGATATCAGGAATCCTTCACTCTGATGAGGAAGAGGAGGACGAGGAGGAGGAAGAAGAACCCCGGCTCTCCATTTCCCGAAGGGAAGATGAGGATGACATTGCTAATGGAGATGAATTAGACAACACCTTCACTGGATCAGGTGATGAGGATGCCCTGTCTGAAGAGGATGTGGAATTAGATGGATCTGCTAAGTATGAAGACTTGAAAGAATGTGGAAAACACCATGTAGATGGAAACCTACTAACGGAACTTAATAAAATCAGCCTTAAAGAAGAAAGTGTATGTGAGGAAAATTCAACTGTGAACCAGTCTGATTTCTTCTATGAATTTAGTAAACTCACCTTCACCAGAGGCAAGGTAATCAGTACCACTCCTATACATGGAACTAGGAGATTTGAAAGAGTTTTAATGCATGTACTTTGGATTTTCATGTACTAAACCAGGGCTCTCACCTGTCTCAGTAGTGGTTCACTCCAGTGCAGCCACTAGGTCCACTGCCCTCATTAATCTCTTGGGAATTTGCAGAGGAGAAAGGAAATGCTGTTGGTAGTCAAAATAACTACCTTTTTCTCCTGAGTGTGTTTGGAGTGGCCATGCCACTATATTTTCGTTCCTTTGGAATGTGAGGTGGACAATGTGTACTTTGGAAAAAAGATTCAAGGCTCCATTATTTAAGTGTTATTTTGCTTTGCCATCTTCCTGCAGTCTCCTACAGTAGTTTGCAGTTTATGCAAACGAGAGGGTCATCTAAAGAAGGACTGTCCTGAAGACTTCAAAAGAATTCAGCTGGAACCTTTGCCACCATTAACACCCAAATTTTCAAATATCTTAGATCAAGTTTGCATTCAGTGTTACAGTAAGTTATTAACATTTCTTTTTATTTGTCAAAATATTAAATTGATGTTTTCTCAAGAGTTAATCTAATTCACTAACCCATTAGCTTCATTATCCAGACTAAGTCTTTGGCATTGTGTATTGTATCCATAGTACTCAGTGTATCGTGTTCCATTTGGGACATGCAATAAATACTTGTTAAAGAAAGACAGGGAAGGAGAATCTTCTAAGTCTTATGATTGGAGTACTATCATTTTCCAACTAGTGTTCCTTGAAATGCTTTTCTAGGTACCTGCCATTAATAGTATTTAGTAACAAGAAGTATTCCAAAGGTCAGGGGGGAATAACTGTATATCCTGCCCCCTCCCTTAGAGATTTTCAGGGCATATTAGCATGATAAAGGCTCCTGGAAATGTTTAGGTAAAAAGCTTATTTAATAACTAATATTTCTAAAATGTGAGCTTAGAATACTTTTTAATTAATGCTAGTTAATAACCTTTAAGGAACATCAGTTTGGGGAAGTGTTGGTGTGCCGAGGTTTAAGTTCTACAAGGAAAACCATTTGATGAAGAGGCATGCAGCTGCTAAGAGTGGAAGATTATGACACATTACATTGCTGCATGTTAAGATGTCTGTCTGTGCCATAAGTCACTTGTTCTTAATTGGAGATTTGTTCTTTAAATCTCTTTGGAGAGTGTAAGTGATGAAAGAAAACTACTAGTTCTCCTTAGGGGGAAAAATGTGAATATATATATATATATATACACACAGACACACACACATATAAAATGTGTTTTATATATATGTATAAATACATGCTCACAAACTGTTGTGTTCACCCTCTGCCTTTTTCGGGCTCTTTTGGCCTCTGTGAAACCCAGGAACAGAAACCTTGTGAAGACTGGTTTCCATCTCAGGAACAGTTCTTGGTGATAGACTCTTTGAAAAAGGCATCTTTATTGTACATTGCTTGATACTGTCTACTAAAAAGACACAAAATTTAGGATTTGGTTGGTTGTTTGTTTTAGCTAATTAGGTTTATTGAAAAATATTTTTCAGAGAATGTGAACAATCTTTGTTTCTGAATGTATCTGTTTATTTTAAACAGAGGATTTTTCTCCAACTGTTCTAGAAGATCAGGCACGTGAACATATTCGGCAAAACCTAGAAAATTTCATAAGGCAGGAGTTTCCAGGTAAATAATTGTTTAGCTTTAGTAAAAGCATTAATTTTGAGCATAAGAGGGCAGTCTTGCAGTGATGGTGGGGACAGGGCCTCTTTGTTTTGTGATACTTCTAGGATGGTTTAGGTCTGTCCAGTCCTAGTTTGCCAACGGAGAAGACAGTTGCAGTGTAGTATTTCACTTAGCAGATACATGTGAACTTCATTTATTAGTTGAGAGTCAAGGTTCAGACCTCTAAAAAGTGAATTTATTTAGAAAGTAGTAAGCTTACATTATTAAATGTGCTGAGGTGATCCACATTTTCCTTGAAATGGCCTTGCATCTAACAATAAAGTGACATTTGATAGTCTTTCGTGTCTTCTATAGCTTGTATTTATTTATAGTAAATTTTGAGAGGAAGTAATTTATAATAAAAGACTAGTTAATAAAAGAAAATAATTATTATGAGATTATTATAGAACAGTTAATAACTGAGTACTTTTAATTCATAAGAGAGTTGCTTTGATCAGAAAATTAAATGTACTCAGGTTAGTTGTTACTTTTCATGTATCCCTAACAGGAACTAAATTGAGCTTGTTTGGCTCCTCCAAAAATGGATTTGGGTTCAAACAGAGTGACCTTGATGTCTGCATGACAATTAACGGACTTGAAACTGCTGAGGTACAGTGACCACATAAAACTTGGATTTGCTGTGGCGTGTGTTTTGACAATCTTGATTCACAATTCAGCATAGTATTTTCCTAATTTATCAGGGTATATCATATGGAGTATGCCATTTGGCACAGTCTGGCCAAATAAATACATTAGAAGTTTAGAGGTGAACATGAGGAGTAGAAAGGCTTGTGCTTCCAACCTGTAATGCAAACTGGATATGAAAGCCACATCTGGGAATTCTAGAAAGCCAAACTAACCTTTCCAGTGTCCCTTTGGCATAGCCACTAGGCTGACTCAGGTGCATAAGTACACCCACATAAGGTTTTCTGTGAAGTTTTAGCAGGCAGCCAGTGTGATACAGTGATGAAAGTGAAAGTCACTCAGTCGTGTTCGACTCTTTGTGACCCCATGGACTATACACTCCAGGGAATTCTCCAGGCCAGAATACTGGAGTGGGTAGCCTTTACTTTCTCCAGGGGATCTTCCTAACCCAGGGATCGAACCCAGGTCTCCTGCATTGCAGGCAGATTCTTTACCAGCTGAGCCACCAGGGAAGCCCATGGTACAGGGATAAAAGAGTGCTAGGATTCAAGACAGACTTGTCTGTCTTTGGTTGCTTATCTCTAATACAGAAATGAGATTTCCCTTGCCTCAGAAGGTTGTTGTGCACCTCAGCTTGGATCGTGTATGTCAGAAGTCAGTGAACTACAGCCTACAGCCTGTTATTTTATTTTTTTTTTTATGTCAGTTTCATTGGCATTCAGCTACACCCTTTCATATATGTATGGTCTACATCTGCTTTCACTCTAATTCCAGGATTGAGTCCTTGCAACATGGCCCACAAGGCAGAAAAGATTTGCCAACCTTGATGGCATTTGTCAAATATAAAATACTGTGAAAAGGTGTAAAGTTTAAGAAGTACTAAATCCATCGCCTTTTTTATTTACAACAGTAGTCCAAATACTGGGCATCCAAATCAGTGGTGCTGCTGTTGCTCTGGATCTTCTTATGCCTTTTCTGAGTTTCGGGGTTTTGTCCCTTGACGATGCATCTGATTTGAGAAAATAGCCACAGGTTATCTGGCGTGACTTTGATGAATAAGGTGGATAAGGACGATTGGGTCCAGTATATGAATGATCTGATTATACATCATTGAGATTGAATTTTTACATGATTAATAAACTAGTTGTGAGGGCATTTCTAAATTAAATTCCAAATTCTGGTAAGTATATAACCAACTAACCAACAAAAGGACTTAATGTTAAAAAGGTCAGCCCAAATGTTTTTAAATATTTGAAATGTTACTCATATTTGCTGTAGAACTTTCTTTTTGTGTGTTATATGTTCAACTAGTCCTCTGGAGAAATAATCTGAGCTTAATCACACCCCAAAGCAGTTCATCAGCTCTTAATTAAGCTATAATGAAGATCTACCCAGAATGAATAAGACAGGCCACAGAAGCTCTCTCTTATTAATTCTGTCACATAGAGGAAAGAAATTGGAGGTTCTTAGTGGTTCAGAGACTTTTCTGGGGACACTGATTTCAGCCTTTCCTGCTCTTTTAAGAGCAGTTAGCAAGTAGGGTGCATGAGGGTTTCTATATCCTTAGGATATTCCTATGCGTAGGGATTAATGCTCACCTAAAAAAGAAAAATCAATATACAACAATTTGAATTTAATTTTATTATTTCTGGAGGAAATGAAACCAAAACAGGGTTAAGAACCTGTCTTCTGTTTTTGATTCAGTCTCTGCCATTTTTGTTGCAGGAGTTGGACTGTGTAAGAACTATTGAAGAATTGGCAAGAGTCCTCAAAAAGCATTCAGGTACCTCTATAAGCTTTATCTAAAAAATATTCTCATCTTTTTTATTAATGTTTTGCATACTTAAAATTTACAAATGACTGAAACAGTGTAGTGGCTCATATAACATTTATAGCATTGGTGTCTTTGAAACAAATCTGTGTGGTTAAGTATGAAAAACTGAGGAATTGGTTATAATTTGTATGCATATTGTTGCCTTGGTTTTATTTCATGACAAAATGTATACTATACACACAAGAAACTTTGGGAATCATTTTGCCTTATCAACATAGTGTAAATCAAAGTGTAGGTAGAGGTTGCTGGCCATGACGTGAAGTTTAGTGAAAAGTGCTACAGACTGGGATGATGGATTGTACTTGCAGCTGTTCAGCAAGTTGTGCATGACCCTGGACAAGTATTTACGGCTGCAAAAAATGTACAGGTTCTGTAATTGTGCACAGAGCTGAAATGCCATTAACATATTCTTCTGCCTCTCTTTGTCAGAGGTAGCTGTGGATGCTGTTAACAGTGAGAGTCTTTTAAAATGTGGTACATCAAACGTCTGTGCTAAGAGTTAAAAATGAAAGTGAGCAAGATGTGGTCCTTGCCTTTGTGAAACTTAAATCTACGGACCATCCATAAAACGCTTTCTTATATCTTAGTCAAAAGTAGATTTAAATCCACAGCATGGGCATGCACACATAAGTATGCACCTGGAGTACCCCCTGTATTTGCATTTTTGATTTCCAGGAGTTTAAAGAGGATACCATGTGATTTTAAATAACAGGGGGAAAAATCTTAATTTTGTTTTATTCCTAATGAAAAGTAACCTAGAGCATCAGTGTTTTTTTTAATGTGCTTTGATATAATTTTTATGGTCATTGAAATAAGCATTATGGGAATTTTACCTCTCAAAACTATATGCTTTTTTATTTTTGTTTTTGAAGATTATACAAAGAAACTAGATTGCTATGTTGCCATGACTATTAGATATTTCATAGTGAGGTAGGTTTTGACTTTTGATTTTAAAATAATTTCATATGTAAAGGAAATCAGCAAAAATTGTACGAAGAATTCTGTCTGCCCTTCGTTCAGATGCACCAGTTGTTAACATTTTACCACATTTGATTTATCATCCTATCTCTTGCTTCCTCGTAATTTTTTTCTGGACCATTTGCAATTAAGCTGCAGACATCACTTCCCTTTCTCCTAAAAAAACCTATACTTTCTAAGAATGAACCATGTTAAAAATAGGTCATTTTTTAGACCTATTTTTAGACTAAAAATGACTTTTATATGCAGATTACAATGTAATACAGATTGCATGGAGCAAAAATTGAATAATAGCTAGAAAGCAGTGATTAAGAAAGCAATTTTCCCACATATTTTATTGGGTGTTTGTTATGTGCTCAGCACTGTGTTGGGCATGTAGGTAGGATAGAAAAATAAGTCTACAGGTCTTTCCTTTGACAACTTTCGGATCTCAAAGGTAAGATACTCTCATAGGGTATGGAATAATGTATGATGGTATTCATTTATTAAAATAACTTGTAGAGCCTACAGTAAGTATTAAATAACTTATGAGGAGAGAGAGATTTGGGGAAAGAGTTGGGTAGGGAAGGTTCATGGAAGAGATGGGCTTGTTCTGATCTCATGATATTGATGAACTTGATTTGAAAAGGATAAGATGAGAAGTCATTCCAAAGATGCATGGATGTGTCTATGAGAATCACTGTAATCAATTTTGTAGGACAATGAGAAGATTGATACATTTTGAGAGGAGTTTCAAGTGGGAACTAGTAAGAAAATGTGAATGAACTGTGTTCGAGAGAAGAAACCCAATAAAAGCAGAACTTTTTAGGCAGCTGGTATGCTCTTAGGGAAGATACAGTCTAAGGGACAGGGCAGAAGGATCTTAACCAGATGCCAGTGATCCTAAAAGGAAGAGAATATGAGAGATTCCAAAGGCATATTTCCTAGATTCAGAACCTGCAAGTAGGAAATATGGGTTTAGGCTGATATCTGAACTAAGAAATGGGAATGGGAATGTTTGTAGAGAACACCAGTGTGGAGTGATAGTTTGCCATGAAGCTATAATCTCTAAGAGTTAACAACAGTCCAGCAAGCAGTTAGAAACGTAGAGTTAGAAATGTAGAGTTGCCAGTTAAGATTGAAGAACAAAATGAAACAGTTTTGTATTGAAAACCTTGAAGGAAGAGGCCAAGAATAAAACAGTTCTGTGGGATTATGAGAGAGGTTGAGGACCAAGCTTTAATTTATAAATGTAGAAATTAAGCAAAGACACTGAAAAAGGAGCTGTTGGAATGGTAAAATAGGAACCAGGATGATATACTGTGAATAAATCCTAGAGGACAGGTTTATAAATGTCATAATGGTGAATTAACAGTGTCAAATTCTAGAATTTCTCCATCTAGGAAGGAGATGAAAAAAAAAGGATACTTAATTTAAAGCCACCATAGCAAAGTAATTTAATGGTGGCTTCTAAAATCAGACTCCCTAATTTTAAATCTTGGGTCCCTGCTTGCTGGCTGTGTGATTCCAAAAAGTCACTCACCTTCATTGTAAGCACTCAGTTTCTCATCTGTAAAGCAGGAACAACAACAATAGGATTTAAGATTAAGAAAAATAATACATTACAGTACAAGGCCTGACTTGTTGAGTGTTCAATAAATAGGAGCTTCCTTGCCCCTTCTCCCCATCAGTATAAGTTAGACTTCTTCTGTCTCCCATGCAGACCTTTTCTGCTGAAATTCCTTTCATCTGCATACTTTTTTTTCTGAATTCCAGATCACTAGGCATCTGTCCTTCTAGATGTCACCATTTAACTCTCTCAAAAGGAGCTCGGACCTTAGCACCCAGAATAAACACATCTTTCTCTCTTCCACTTCCCTTCTGCTACAACCGCCACTAGCTGTTCTTCCTTCTACATCCTCTTTCTTGGTTGTTGACATTGACATCCATGGAATCACCGAAATGAATGAAGTGATAATTAACCTGTCTTAGACTAGGTTCAATAGAGTTAGACATACCTAGATTTGAATTCCCACTCCACAGTTCACCAACTGCATATTCCTAAGCATGTTCATTTCTCTGGGTCTGTGTCATTTTTGGGGTGAGGGTGAATGGTCTTAGATGGTGATGTTTGTAAAGGAATCTGGGCGTTCAGGGAATGTTCTTTCTGTTATAGCCTTCCTTTCCCCTACTTCTTCTTCCCCAACCCATCCAGTTAGAGGTGCTCTCAAACATGTCTTGCTGCTTCTCTGCATTCCCATGCCACCATTATAATTCAATCCCAGGTCAATTTTTATAATGGTCATCCTGTCTCTCTTCCCGGTGCCTCCAATGGTCAGTGATTCTTCCCAGATTTTGCCAGTTCATTGGCATCTCTTTGCCTCCAAGGATATATTTGTTCCATATTTGGGCTCTTCTCAGTTTTTACCATTTATCCTGTTATTCATTATTTCTTTCCCTCAAGCACAATTCCATGGAAGTTCCCTGAGCTTGTCATTCTGTTTCAGGGAGCTCCCCTTTCCCTGTGCAGTTTTCCTTGCCTGGTCAATTCCCTCATCCTTCTCTTTTTTTGCCTATAGTGAAAACCTAGCTGAGGCAATATCCTTCTCTCCTGTTGACACTGATTCTTTTCTTACATTGACATAGCTTCTAGCTCCATGATGAGTAACTTTTGTTTTGGGCATTCAGATGATTACTCATATGATGTAGGGCTTTTCTTCATATAATGTGTGAATACGTAAGGCACACATAGTCCAGATTCTGTAGTAGTTTCCTCTGTTTTGAAGTTTATCAGACTGACAGCTCTATACACATACACAAGATCCGGAGTGTTCCTGAAGGGCAGGGTCTGCCTTATTGATTCTTGTACTTCAGATATTCATGTGTTTAACAAATGTAAACTTTGCCAGAAGTATCATGTTTGTTAATAAGAGAATTTTTTGACTAGTCTTAGTGACTCACTGAGACAAGCCAAAGCCAGGTTTACTTCATTCTATGTTGGAACATAAGAGCAACTTATACCCTCTGCTGCTTTGTTTAATAATACTATCTTGTTTCCCAACCTAGGATTGAGAAACATCTTGCCTATTACAACAGCAAAGGTGCCAATCGTAAAGTTCTTCCATTTGAGAAGCGGTCTGGAAGTGGACATCAGTTTGTATAACACATTGGTGAGATTTTCCCTAGACTTTTTCTTTATGGGGTTTAAGGGGAAGAAGTATCTCTTAATTTACTCAGTCTTTAAGTAAAATTAAGCCATTCATTTCATCCTATTCATTCTTTTAGTAGTTATTAGTGTTTACTAAGTGTCTGGCAGTGTTCTGAGACTGGGGATATAACACAGAATTGAGTTAATATTAGTATTCATTAAAAATGAGGTCAGAGTGGCAAGTTTTTTTTTGTTTTTTTGCTTGAACTTTGTTTAATTCTGGTGTGTGTGTATGTGTGTGTCTTTGGTCTCAGACCTGGTTTGTTTTCGAGGCTCTCTGGAACCTCTCTGGCCCCTAAGGACATTTAATATGAATAATAGGCAGGGATACAGATCTTATGTTGAGTTAAAGGGAACTGATTATTTTTATAGCCCATATTTTCTAGGTATGTTTAGACTAAGGTGACCTGAGATCAGATGTCACTTGTAATTATTATCTAGTAAGTTAGTAAAGCTACTCTGTAGGGGAAAAATATTAGTTTCAGTCTAAATGACTTCATCTTAAAAATGAATTTAAATGAATTACACTGTAAACCTATTCAGAATATTTCACCTTAAAACTTTTTTTTAAGGTAGTATAATTTCCCTTTTAACAGGCCCTTCATAACACAAGACTCTTATCTGCTTATTCAGCCATTGATCCCAGAGTGAAATATTTGTGCTATACTATGAAAGTATTTACAAAGGTAAGTATGCTTCCTCCTGAGATTTCCTCAGGAGATTTCTTTACATCTTTAAACCTTGTTGAAAACCTAAGAAACAAACTCAGTCATGTAGAAAACAAACTAGTGGTTACCAGTAGCGGAGACAGGGATATTTTGGGATAAAGAGAGACAAACTACCATATGTAAAGTAAATTAGCAACAAGGATATGTAGGGAATGTAGCCATTGTTTTGTAATAACTTTTATTTTTTTGGCTACACCGCAGAGCTTCTGGGATTTTAGCTTACTGACCAAGAATAGAACCTGGGCCCTCCACGGTGAGAGCATAAAGTCCTAAACACTGGACCACCAGACAGTTCCCTGTTTTGTAATAACTTTAAAAGGGAGTATAAAAATATTGCATTACTGTGTTACACACCTGAAACTAATATAATCTTGTAAACCAACTATACTTCAATTAAAAAAAAAAAAAGAAAACATAGGCCTATATTTTTAAAGAACCATAGCCTACTATTTGAGAAGCCCTACTGAACAAACGAAAATGTTACCTTAATTTTACATGATAACCTAATATTGCTTGTGGCTGATAGTTCCACAGCTTTGTTGGGGTTTGTTTTACTTTTTGATTTTTTTTTTTTGTGGTTGGTGTTATTTGGTGTTGTTGACATATATTAGCATTTGAAAAGTGTGATTTTTATGTTAGTGCCCTCTAGAAGCACCTTACTTTTAGTGACAATAGAAGAGCTGCAAGTGTAGCAGAAGACATTGGTGATCTTGCCTTTGTTCCTCCTTTTCCTTACCCCCAGATGTGCGATATTGGCGATGCTTCTAGAGGCAGCTTATCGTCATACGCATATACGCTCATGGTGCTATATTTTCTCCAGCAGAGGAATCCACCAGTTATTCCTGTTCTTCAAGAGGTATTAGTAAAGGAAATTGTATTTGTCATCTGTAGAGCTGGATGATTTTTGAGCCCTCTTCCTTCTCTAAAATTCTGTGGTTCTGTAGTTAAAATTTTTACTATTTTCCTACAAGTTTTTGTATCAATGCGCTAAGTTTGTAATCCATACTAATAGTTTAAAAATTAATTTCAGATATACAAAGGTGAAAAGAAACCTGAAATATTTGTTGATGGCTGGAATATTTATTTTTTTGATCAAATAGATGAACTGGTACGTATTTTAATAGTAAAGATTTTTTACATCCTTGACTGAAAGTTAGCTATACTGTGCTGTAGTGTAGATGGTCAACAATTATATTATCACTTGTTATATTTATTTATATTGTGATAGTAAAAAAAAAAAAACTAGCATATACAGATGATTCCTTTGAAGTTGAAAATATTTTTTAAGCCAGGTGAGTTTCTAGGGACTGTATCCAGGACTTCTTTACTGACTAATAATTCAAAAGGTTAAGTAGCTTTATTCCAAATGAACAAATAATTTGCTCTGTGATTTCCTACAGAATTTAGAAAAACTCTTGAGTTACAGAGGTATAATAACTAGGTGTCACCAAGGCTCTAAAATTTATTTCTAGATTCTTCCACAGACATGCATTCTGAGGTTTGACCTTTAAAACCCAGAGCACTTTCTGTCTCTGGGTCATAGGGTAGAGATTAATAAACTCATGTAAATGATACTTTAAAATAGAAAAGTTTTATAATTGTTTTTATATATATTTTAACTCTAGTTAATTAAAATCCAGATTTATTCCCTAAGATACAAATGACTATTAACACTTTACTATAGAGCATGATATCTCTTGTTCCTTCTATTTCTAGCCCAACTATTGGCCAGAATATGGAAAAAATACAGAATCTGTTGGGCAGCTATGGTTGGGACTTCTTCGTTTCTACACAGAGGAATTTGATTTTAAAGAACATGTAATTAGCATCAGGAGAAAAAGTCTGCTTACAACTTTTAAGAAACAGTGGACATCAAAATACATTGTTATTGAAGGTACTAATAAAATCTAACTTAAAACTGAATAGAATATAGGGATTGAACTGTTGAGGGTACTCTTGGTCCTTGCAGAGCTCTTCCCACGCCACCATGAGCCACTAATCAGAATGCGCCTAGCAGTTGCCCCGTTACTGTCCATGTCAGGCAGACTTATCTGTTTCCTTTTTTTTTTTTTTTAATGACTGATGCCTTCGTGTGGGGTTTCTTACAAATCCAAAAATCTTTGTTCACCATAATAAGTCCTTTATCTTTGTTTAACAAGCTCTGCAGAATAAGGTTGCTGTAGAGATAAGCCAGCTTCAAAAATTTGTCATTTAGTTTGCCCATGCTGAATGCTAGGATTCCTGGGCCATTCGTGTTTGTATTTGATTGTTTATTTCCAATTTGGGGGATTTTTGTTTTTATCTTTGTAGATTTTTTATATTGACTTTATATATATTTGTATGTACCCAGATAAATTTATATATACATACACTTTTTTCTTTTAGATGTTTGTGGTCATTATTCTGAGACTTGCTTTTTACACTGAATGGTTTTACTTTGATCCTCTATTCTGTCTATACACCAAATTACTTTCAGTGGTTGCTCAGTATTGATTTATATAGTTGATTTACAATGTTATACTAGTTCCTGTGTACACAGTAGTGTTTCAGTGTTTTTATGGATTATACTCCATTTAAAGTTATTATAAAATACTGGCTGTATCCTTCGCGCTGTACAGTATATTCTTGTTGCTTATTTATTTTATACATAGTAGTTTGTGTCTCTTAATTCCATAGCTCATCTTGCCCCTCCACACTTCACTTTCCCTACTGGCAACCACTAGCTTGTTCTCTATATCTGTGAGTCTGTTTCTGTTTTGTTACATTCATTTGTTTGTTTTATTTTTTAGATTCCACCTGTAAGTGATCAATTTGTGTGATTGTAATTTTAAAGACAAAATGGAGATTAAATGCTTAAAAATGGAATTGAAAATGCTTGAAATGTTTTGTTGATTTTAGTCTTATAATTTTTTCAACTGTTATCACCTAAATAATGTATTACTTTAGATGTTCTATTGTCATTACTTCTGCTTATTGACATTATTAAAATACAATGACTACTTACAAAATTAAATTCAGATGACCATGGATTGTGGCTATGGTTATAACTTTTTAGTATCCCATAGCTAAATACAGAACTTTGTCTTAAACCTTTCCATTATCACAGTGGATTCTTACGGTCTGCCAATTATTAATTTTTTTTTTTTTAATTTTTGAAGCCTCATTACGTTTTGCTTTTAACTTTATTTATAAATGAGCCATTAGTAATAGGCTGTCTTAGAAGGAAGACTTCTGACTAGTTTTTCGAGAAATGTCGATGGTGGTAGTTTGTAGTGTTTATACAGTAACTAATATTGTAGCATCTCTGCTACACCAAGCAAACACCAAAAACACTTCCACGTAGCACACACATAAAGTCACCAGAGGAAAGCATGACCAAACCTACTAGAAAGGTAACCTTATAGCAATTATTAGTATAGGGTTAAACTGAGTGAAGGGTGCTTTTCTCCAGTAAACTCATAGTGGGTCTAAATCCCAAATGGTATACCCCAGTTACTGTACATTAGAAGCATAGCAAGACAACCAGAAGGATGCCTCTTTTTACTTCTTTACTCTTCTTATATGTACTGTATACATCCTCCATTTTCTTAAGTAATGAGATGATCCTCAAAAAAGGTTTTGTTTTGTTTTCCCTTTGCTTGTTTTTGGTTTTGTTTTGTTTGTTTTGTTTTGTTTTTAAGATTTATTTTTGGCTGCATGGGTCTTGTTGCCATGCACAGGCTTTGTCTAGTTCCGGAGACTGCAGGGCACTTTGCAGCTGCAGAGAGTGCAAGGGCTTCTCATTATGGTGGCTTCTCTTGTTGTGGAGCATGGGCTCTAGGGCTTCAGTACTTGCAGTGAGTGGGCTCAGTAGTTGTGGTACACAGGCTTAGTTGCCCTGCAACATGTGGAATCTTATTTCCCCAACCAGGGATCTAATCTTAGTCCCCTGCATTGGAAGGCAGATTCTTAACCACTGGACCAACAGGGAAGTCCCAATAAATGTATTTTCCAAAATGATTTTTTGTAAGGCTGTTAATTAGCAGGAACATTCAGTGGTAGAATGTTTTAAATGTATTTGTGTCCTCTATATGCCTCTAAAACTAGTATGATTTGGTGATATCAGACTTAAATGTCTTTTCCAAATAGTATTTTGTTGTCCAAAATGAAGCGCCTTCTCATAATATGAAGGACTCTTTAAGAATTCAGATATAAAGCAATATCCTAATTTTTGATGGATACTTTTAGGGAAAAACTTTCCATATATTTAGAAATATATAGCACTTAGCTGTATTATAGACTTGAAGCTCATTAAAAAGGCACTCATTTTAATACTTTTAAGTATGTAACTCTTTTTGTTATATAGACTTCACTTAATGTATAAATAGTGGTATTTCCTATTTATCCTTTTTTTGTTTTCATTAATTTTCTTTACTTAGATCCATTTGATTTGAATCATAATCTTGGAGCCGGATTATCCAGGAAAAGTAAGTTTTGCTTTGTTTTTAAATAATAATGCTTTCTCTTTTCCTGTTAATCCATTTAATTGAGACTTTACTCTTTTTTTCTAGTGACAAATTTTATAATGAAAGCATTTATTAATGGGAGAAGAGTATTTGGGATTCCAGTCAAAGGATTTCCAAAGGACTACCCCTCAAAAATGGTAAGTGACTGTTGGAAATACCAAAAAACCAGTTCCAAAAACCTTTTAAGCACCTAATTTGTATACATTACTTCAATAATAACCTAAATACTCGAAAGTTTGGTGAGTCTAGCCACGATGAAAGCCTTTTCATAAACATAGCTATTTTGAAGCCATTTGTCAGCAGCATGGGGAGAGATAGCCAGAAGTGAAGTTTGGGTGGATTTTCCTAGATTTAGGAAAATCTAAATTTTCCAGTCTGCTTGCAAAGAGTAAGAAATACCTTAATGAAGCTAGGAGAGACATAGTGCTCCCTGTGCTAAAAATCTGTCCTCATATAACCTGATACTCAGGTTTTTATGGAACCACACTCAATAAAAGCAAAATAAAATTACATTATAAAAATTCATTTCAGTGAGAAAAAAGGGAAGGGGCTAGGAACTAGAGTGTTGCGTGTTAAAAATAAAGGGGTTTTTCTCCTGCATTAATTTTCCTAATTAAGACTTTTTAAATGAACCTTATCAGGTGTGTAAGCATGTTCAGCATTTTATCACATCTCTGCATCTAGCTTTTGCTAGATATTACTGTGGCAGTCTTCTATACCCTGCTTCTGAAACTTGTTCTAACAGACCACCTGGGGATTTTGTTAAAATGCAGAGTCTAATTCAGGAGGTCTGGGGTGGGGCCCAATACTGCATGTCGTGCAAACCCCCAGGTGATGCCACCTCTGCTGGTACCCAGCTTCATTTCAGTGGTAAGGAGGCTAGAATCCAGGCCCTTGTCTTTCCTTTCCTCTGATACTTTGCTTCAGAAGCCACAGCAAAGCAACACATAGCTTCTTTCTTTTTAGGTTTTAGCCTTTTCTTTTTATGAGAAAATGAAGTTTTTGTACCTGGCCGCAGTTTTCCCCAAGTCCTAGGAAACTGACTCACAGGCATATGTAATGCTCATGTTTAGAGTTGTGCTGAGGGAAAAGATAGGGTTAAAGTGTTCTTCACGGTGAAAAGGAATGAACCAAAATGAATTCAGGTAAACCTATCCTGAATTACACTTCTTAGTGATTTTAGATTTTTGGATTTAAACAGTATAATAATAATTATTAAAAATAATGATTTGTCAGTGTTGAGATATAAGATCCCTGATTGATACTGGTTAGTTTTTGTGTTTGGATCTGATATTAGTAGTTTAGGTTTTTATGTATTTATATTCTGCTAGGAGTACTTTTTTGATCCAGATGTACTAACTGAAGGAGAGCTGGCCCCAAATGATAGATGTTGCCGCATTTGTGGGAAAATCGGACACTTCATGAAGGACTGTCCTATGAGGAGAAAGTAAGTGAACATTCAAAAGGGTGGTTTTGTTTTTATTTTCTTACTGTACCAGTTTTCAAATGAGGTTCTCTTGTACCAGGAAATAAACTTATATTAAACCCAGAAGTTCTCAGATAACTTTGAGATTTTTTACAAGGAAAATGAAGTGATTTAAAACCTGGCTTTAAGTCAGATAGCTAGGATTAACTTGAGTGTACAGGAGACAGTCTTCCAGGCCTCATCCCTTTTCCTAATTTTGGGCACATCCCTAATCACCCCTTGATCATTTGATTATTACGCTGTCCAACAAGGATGGAAGAGCAGAAGAGGAAACTGAAATTCTTCCATTTTACAGCAGTGAGAAGTCCAGAATCATTTCAGTCATTGAAAAGTAAAATGGGTTTGTTTTTAGGATCTCAGTTATATTCTGATGCACAATATCTGGGGTGTACTGTGTGGGAATTTAGACTCAGTAATACTGTACTGTGCTATAGGACCCTTCACTTGTATTCATTTTAATTCTTAATAATTGTTGTGGTGACCTACTCGATTTCGTCATCATGCTTTCTTCTGATAATGTTTTCAGGAGAGCAAAGGGAGATGTTTTTGGTTGCTTGCTTGGGACATGTTTTGTGGTCGTGGTATTTTTAAGTGGATGATAATATTCTCATTTAAAAACATGGTACTTACATCACCATCTGGAATTCGAGGCTCTTATTTATTACTTTTATTTTTTATTCAGATAATAGCCACTGATTCTGTAGGGAAAGGAAAAAATAATTTTGACAATTTAAGAGCACAAAGCTCCTTCTAACCATTGTTCCATTGTGAACCTAAAGTTTTGTGTCTCAAGTTTCCAGTGCTAGTAAAGAATTCTGCTGCTGCTGCCGTTAAGTCACTTCAGTCGTGTCTGACTCTGTGCAATCCCATAGACAGCAGCCCACCAGGCTCCCTGTCCCTGGGATTCTCCAGGCAAGAGCACTGGAGAGGGTTGCCATTTCCTTCTCCAATGCATGAAAGTGAAAAATGAAAGTGAAGTCACTCAGTCGTGTCCGACTCTTAGCGACCCCTAGTGGGCCAGAAAGTTTTAAGAAATCATTCCAAAGATAATTTGAGTTTCATAACATCAGTACCAGAGTAGGTATTAAGGAGTTCCGCTAATTGCAAAAACTGGTTTCACAGCATTAGAGTAATTGTGAAAATGAACAACTACACCCTTAAGCTCTGAGGGTACTTTTTAACACATTATTAACCAGAGACGTATTAATGCCACAGGTGATAGTTTCTGCAGAAATCCCCCAGTCAAAAATATGTTAATAGAGAAGATGGACTTAAATTCTTATTTTTCCCTCTGATGCCTTCTGTATCTAGTTGTCTCCTAACCTGGAGGGGTCTTAATACTTTGTTAGGTTTCTGTTCAGATTTTTCCTACTAGTATTATATCTTCTACAGAGTGAGGCGACGGCGAGATCAGGAAGATACCCTGAACCAAAGATACCCCGAGAACAAAGACAAAAGAAGCAAAGAAGATAAAGAAATTCAAAACAAGTACACAGAGAGAGAGGTATCAACAAAAGAAGATAAACCCATGCAGTGTACACCTCAGAAAGCCAAGCCATTGAGGGCAGCTGCTGAGCCAGGGAGAGAAAAAATCCTCAGGCCACCAGTGGAAAAGTGGAAGAGACAGGAGGACAGAGACTTAAGAGAAAAACGTTGTTTTATTTGTGGAAGAGAAGGGCACATTAAAAAGGAATGCCCTCAGTTTAAAGGCTCTTCAGGTATGGATGCCCATCATGCCTTGATGTTTGCACTCACATCTCAAGGGAAATCTCTTTTTTAGGGTTCTTAACTATTTTAGTTATATGTACAGATCTATTTACTGGATAAGATTTTGTTTTTCAGAAGGTAAACCCACCTCCCCCACCTTTACTTCTAATTCTCTATGTGTTTTTAAACACTTACTCCTGGTTTTTTTAAGAGGCTTGTCAGTCTGGTTGATTCGGATAAGTTTGGTTGACTTTTCAGATAAGATTATCAATGAATTGAAGACCTAGTAATCCCCAGTACTTAAAAAATGTAACTTAAGACAGGGGTCCCCAGCACCCCCCAGGCCATGGACCAGTACTGGTCTGTGACCTGTTAGGAACAGGGCTGCACAGTGGGAAGTGAGCAGTGGGTGAGCAAGTGAAGCTTCGTGTGCTGCTCTCCATCACTCCCCATGGCTGTCATTACCTCCTGAACTACCACCGCCCTGCCCACCGTCCACCATCCCCCAGTACCCAGGCCATGGAAAAATTGTCTTCCATGAAACTGGTCCCTGGTACCAGAAAGGTTAGGGACTGCTGACCTAATTGACCAGAAAACAAGCTACCACTTACTTGAGCTTTCCCAACTATATTATGTACATTTCTGAAATGGAAGAGCCATGGGTAGGCATAGCTGAAGTGATCTCAGGACACCATACTTTGTGTGCAGGAGCCACTTATATTGTTGTGTAAACACATGTGCTCACAGCTAAAAAGGGGAGTAGAAGAAGGGTGACAGAGTTAACAGTGCCTCTACTGCAGACAATTCCCTTTGCATCTCATCATTCCTTCAGTGAGCATGTTACTCTTACAATGAGGAAGAAAGTATTTTCTGTCTATAGTTGAACATCATCCATAGATCTTGCCCCTGTAAGTTGTTGGATCTTAATTTGCTTTTTCTATGAAATGGGTGAAGCATCTGTTTGGGGCGTATTTTTAACAGACTTAAAAGTAAGGGTACCTTGGAGAGGGGAGGGTAAGTTACAGTTTACAAGGCAGTTTATACACTCTCAGTTTTTTCTCAGAAAAAACCTGTGAAAGTGGATGAAATTTATTTAGCATAAAAATGAAACCCTGAGAAATAATGTTTTTTTATTAAAGTAGTGACTCTGTTCATGTCCTCAACTGTTAAGTGTTCATGGACAGCATAAAAAACGTCAGCACTGAAAGTTTCCTTAAAATACTCACTCTAGTCCTTGTCGTTCCTGGAAACACTGATACCTCTCTTCCACTTTATGATACCATATCAGCAATATAGTATCTCTTTTTTTAAGATAGGAAAGTTTAGATCAGCCATCCTTATTTTTTTAAATGAGCTTTATATAAAAAGTTCTTAAATTGTTTTATTATTAATTTTAAAATACAGTGTAAATGTTTATGAAATGTTTTTACAGCTTCAGCTTGTCCTACTTCTAAGGAATTCAAACTTTTATTGCCCTCACAAGGGACATATAGCAGAATAAAATGATGTTATAATTATAAGGGTAAAATGTTTAAAAGAAATTAAAAGCAATAGCTAACGTTCATTGAGCACTTTCAGTGGGTCAGGCACTATTTAAGTACTTTACATGGGTAAACTCGTCTAATTTTCACCAGAGCCCCATTAACTGTGGTATTATTTTGATATCCTCAGTTACAGATGAGGAAACTGTAAACAGTATATATAGATAAAATGTAATACAGTCTCATCAAAATTCCTTTTGTAGGCTCCCCTTCAGAACAGCTCACTGTCTGCTTTTACTCAGAGCAGGAAGTACATGGGCATTGCCTTCCTCTTTGGTACAGCAAAGTGGTGCAGGGATGCTCCTGCACTCCCCCGGCTGGATGGATCTCTTCTTACTAGCTCGTAGCAAGTTTTAAGTTGCCAGTAGTAAGTGGAGTAAATAAAATAAGTAAAGCTCTCAAAATAGTAAAAATAGGGAATTCCCTGGCGGTCAAGTGGTTTGAACTTGGCACTTTTACTGCCGTGGGCCTGGGTTCAATCCCTGGTCAGGGAACTAAGATCCTACCAAAATTTTTAAAACATAGAGCAATGATCCTGGCCATCTAGAGGTTAGCAGCCAATCAAGAGGGACAGGGAATGTCCTGGGACACGGATGAGGTATTATCAAATGTACAGAAAACACTAGAATCTTGGTTCCTTCAGACTGCCATGTTTTCATATTAAATCGGGTAGTCATAATGTAAAACAAAAAGAGGAAGGGCTTCCCTGGTATCTCAAACAGTAAAGAATCTGCCTGCAATGCAGGAGACCTGGGTTCAATTCCTGAGTCAGGAAGATCCCCTGGAGAAGGGAATGGCTACCCACTCCAGTATTCTTGCCAGGAGAATTCCAGAACAGCCTGGCAGGCTACAGTCCATAGGTATACAAAGAGTCAGACACGACTGAGCGACTAACACACACACACACAGTAAAAGGAATTAAAAGAGGAGTGGAGCTAAAGTATGGTGAATTTCCTCCAATAGCAATTAAAAATAATCAGCTTCTGTCTAAAGATTATGTTCTTCCATTTCATTTCTTCTAATACATTAGAATTTTGTCCACATAATAATTTGAGTAGAGCTTCTGTCATCTCAACAGAAAATCTTTCTGTGAAAGTTTGAAACAGGGCCACTGCTTTCAGTTTAAAGTAGGAACAAAAAGTGCTCATTTCTTTCTCAGGTCTGTCTAAATCAGATTGTGTATTTGGATCCCCTTCTTCACCTAACCCTTTGAGACCAGCTGGCACATTTGTTCAGGTAAACCTAGCTCAGACCCGAGCAGGAAACCCTCCCGTCTCTGCCTCTCCCGCAAACACTCTGAGTACGAGCAGCTCTGGGCCAGGTGCTCGGGAGGGGCTGGGCAGTTCAGGTGGCTCCTCCACTCTGCCTGAGGTGCCGTGTGCGGTGAGCTTGCTGTGCACCGGCTGCCCGGCGTGCCTTTCGGGGTCCTGCAGATGTGTCTTGCTTGTCGATTAACTTGCAAAGTTCTGCCACCCACATGCCTAATTTCAGCTCTCCTTGGATTTGGTTACAGTTTTCAGACTGTTTCGGATGCTGTTCCTTTCGACTTTGTAAACCAGTCTATTTCGTTTTTTAGGCAGTGCTTTTACATGAAGACCAAAAGCAACAAAAAACATCTATATTTTTGAGTCCCCAGTCAGGTATGTGGGCTTTTTAAAAAAACAAATGTGTGTTGTTTTATTTACTGCATAGCGTACCACATGCCTTTTGAGGCACTTCCTTTGAATAAGTGGTTTTAACAGCGATTGGACATCAGAATAACTTGGGGAGCTTTTAAAAATACACTTGCCCTCGACCTTCATTTCCCAAATCAGATTCTTCGAGGGTTAGGCTTAAGCCTGTTTTTGTTTTTCTTTTTAAATGTTCTAGGTGATTCTTATATTATACCATCCTTGAATAGGAACCATAGGGAACCATAGTCTCTAATTATTTGTTCCTCTTCTACACTTTTTGTTTCTGCTTTGAAATTGCCACTGTCTTGTCAGCAGTGTATTCTCCTCATGGAGATTATTTGCCACCAAAGAAAGTAATTGTGGGCCTGAACACTCTGTCTCAACTATGTCACTTATTTTCTGGTTCCTTCAACAAATATTAAGCTACACCTCCCACCCACCCGCCCCCTCCAAGTGTGGGGTGTGGGCCTAAATACTGAAGATAAAAGCCCCTTCTCTCATTTACTCTGCCTTCTTGTCAGAAAAGACACAGACATATTTCATGTGGCGACAGATGTTAAAAAATATAAAGAAGGAAACGGAAAAGAGAATGATGGGAAGGAGGCAGCCTCTGATAAAGTAACATTTCAGCAAAGAATCAAAGTAAAAGGAAGACGCAAGTCAAGAAGAACTTGGATTTAGACTCTTACAACAGAGCTGAAAACAGTTTTGTCCCAAGTGGTGACACTAAGCCGGATGAGGGAGAGGAGGGTAACTGGAGCTGAGGTCAGGGTACACGACTGTGGGTCACACAGCTCCTTCAGCAGTGGCAGGGATGGGTTTTTTTCTCTACATGAGAGGGGCAGCTGTTGGAGGCAAAGGAGTGGTAGAACTGTCTTAAAAGGTTCACTATGACTGCTGAGGAGGCAAGGGTGAAAAACCAACAAGGAGGCTCCTTCTGTAGTTCAGGGGAGAGATGAGGACAGCTTGGACAGGGGTGGAAGGGATGGAGGAAGTGAGGTCTGCTCATCTCCTGGAGACTTTAAAGGTAGTACCGACATGATAATTGATGAGTTGGATGATAAGACATGACAGAAAATCGTGAGATTTTGAGACTCAGAGGTGACACTGTGATTTTTTGTCCTGAGCAGCTAGAAGAGTGAAGTTTGAATTTCCTGTGCTGAGGAACCATGAGGAAGAACAGATTATGGGGAGAAATAGAGTTCAGCTTTAAATGTGTAAGTTTTAAGAGACCTGCTGGATATTGTGGTAGAGGTATTGAATAGCCAAGTAGATATAGGAAGGAGCCTGGCATTTAGAACAGAAGTCCCATCTGCAGATACAAATTTGAGGATGATCAGTATGTAATTGATGATAGTTAAGCCCTGGATCTGACTGCAGTCACGTAGGAAATACATGCAGATAGAAAAGAGAAAAGCATGTAGAGGCTTAGGCAAAATAAAGGAGACAGAAACACACCCCCAGAAAAAAATGTTTAACAGTGGGGATGGAGAAGCAGCAAGTTTGATCTTTTAATGGAGTTTTAATATAGAAAGTGCCTCAAAGAGGGGGCAGTTGGCTTTATGCAAATTGCTTCTGACAGGTCTGTTCAACGAGGACTGAGAATGCTGCATTTTATTTGGCAACACAGAAGTCCCTCACTGTGACTTTGAAAAGAGCCATTTCTTTGAAATAGGGGGCAGAAAAACCTGATTGTAGGGAGTTGTGCTGAGAAGTGCTGGAAGAATTATAGGGTACCTGACCTCAGCTATGGCTGCATAGTGCCAGGGCCCCCATCCCTACCCAGTCCCCCCAGGCCCAAGGAAAGATGCTAAAAGGGAGGGGAAAATAGGATGCTATGAAGGCCTCTCTTGGTGTTTCAAGAGTAGTTTTAATCCTGAAATAGAAGGGAGAAATTTGAAGAGTAAAAGAAAAATCAAAGTAACTTTAACATATAATGAATCACTTTTTCAGCTTTTTTTTTTTTTAAGGACATGAAACTATAAATCATGATGCAAACCTCTGGCCTTTAGACACTTAACTAGTTTTGTTTAATATCTCTTTCTCTTCCCCTCTCTAATTTTCAATAAAGTAGGATTAAAGAAGGGAAATTGTTTAAAAGAAATAGAGCATGTGTACTCTTTTTAAATTGATTGTATAGTTGGTGAGAAAAGTTTTGGAAATTTTAAAGCTTCATTGATAAAACCTGACAGTTTTATATATAATGTAAAACAAGCCGCCTATTTTGTGGTCAGCTTTTATGTGTTGTATGTTACTGCTAAGGTGCAAATAATGTTTGCTTGTAGGTTGGAGAGATGCCTGTGTTAGTTATAAAGAATGAAGAGGCTAAGCCATCTCTCCAATCAGGTGTCAGTTTCTGAGAGAGAGTGCTCCCAGAGCCTCGGCAGCCTCCCCAGCCCCGCAGCAGATAAGAGCTCTTCCCTGCTGTCGCCAGCCCAGGCTGCAATAAGCCAGGGCGCTGTGGTCTCACCCTGGGAAAGCTAAGGAAGCTCCAGGCGAAGGGCATTTGGTTGTCTCTACTTCGAATGTTAACAAGGAAAATAAATTGAATTATTAAATTATTTAAGTACTTTTTAAGATGAATTATCTCAAGTATATAAAATGATCTTCTTAGAAATAGGCATTTATTTTTATAATACGTGAATATTTTACAGTTGTGTTTTTTTAATGATTGGGAAAAACATTCAAAATGGCATCAAGTTTCTCTACAATCAGACTGAGGTAGGACGTCCCAAAGAGAAACAGAAATCTTCAAAGAATTGTCACACTTACCCAAAAGGGGAACGTGGTATCCATGAAAGGTGAAGACATAGGAGATTGTGTAAGAACAGGCAAGAGCAGCTCTTTCCTGGGAAGGTTTTGTAATTGTTCTCATTGGAATGCATGGACTTAAAAATAAAAAAAGTTCTACTGGGAAAACCCTCAAAATGAAATAGAGTGAAATGAGAATGGGGTCTGTTCTGAGAGGATTTGATTGACAGTGGGAGTAGCCATGAAACACGGAGGAGGAGATTGACAAGCTGCCTTGGAAGCTACTTTGGCAAATGAAAGTGTATTGGAGACAGACTCCACTGCAGTTTGTGGGGTTGTTTCCCATAGATCCTCTGAGAGTTTGAAGGTCACATAGTTAACAGATGTAAAGAAGCCAAAAGACTTGTTTTTACAAGCTTCAGCCTCGAATAGGCATTTCCAGAACACTTTACTTAAGAAAATACTGGTCCGTCCTTAGTTGAGATTTGTTTTGTCAAAGATAAGATGTTTATGAATAACAGCTTTTGCCGTCAGATTGCACAGTGTGATTTCTAGCTGTGATGTTATCCTCCATTGCTTCAGTTTCCTCTTCTGTTAAAGGGGATAATAATAATACTAATCTTGTGGGACTGTTGCAAAATCTATGTAAAAGCACTTAGAACAGTACCTGCATGATTTGAGAGCAGAGGTTGGTGGGCGCCAGTGGCGTTTGGTGTTCTGCAGGACATCTGTCAGCATTGCTTATGCTAAAGATTTTACGCATCTTGAAAGTAAAATTTTAATATAATTTCTTAAGTGGGGGATAAGTACAGATGTTAGACATATACCTAGAAATGGCAATACCAATTGACAGTAGGCTAGGATTTCAGTAAATTATCTTCTGAGTGAAAGATTTACATATTTATAAATCTTTTGAGTAACCATAAAACTTAAGCTTACTACAGAAAAAAAAATGTTATTGCAATAAATAAGGTTTGCTTTCTACCAGGAAAAAAAAAAATCACAGGTGGTTAAAACTTATCTTTTCTAATAAACTCTTCAAGTTAATGACAACTGTTAATACTGTCAAATTTATCCATGAAAAATTTATACAAGTTATGTATGTTGTTCTGTGAAATGTCTCAACATTAAGTAGGATTAAGTTTCCAGAAAGCTCTTTCTTTTCACAGACTATTTATCTGTGATGCGTGGGTGGTTTCCTAAGGAGAAGCTGCTAGTGTGTACAGCCCCTGCTCTTCCGCAATAGCTGAATTGACCTTAGAAGACAGAGGTGAGCTCCTCTGAGCTCCAGGTGTCCCGTTTATAAAATTGGCAAAAGCACCATCTGTCTCGGGCTGCTGTGCTTAAAGCAGCCACCCACATCCAATAATCAACCAAGTTCTCTTTCCTCTCCTGATACTTCCTCCATTCCACTAAGCTGCATATTGTTCTGAGTCTCAAATGAGACAGCAGTAGATAGAAGATCCCACAAGTTTCCTTGCTCTTTTCCTCCCTCCCTCACATACACACACTAACAGTGCCTTAGATGTTCAGTAAGTTTTATTGATTAGAGGTGGACTCATTTTGACAGAGTAAAGAAGAGTGGGACTGTGATCAAGAACATGAGCTTTAAAGTCAGACTTACTCTAGTTTGACATCCAGCCCAATCATTTACTAGCTTTGTTACCTCTGTCACGTTAGTGAGCCTCTCTGCCTCAGTTTCCTTGTCCATAAATTGGGGCTAATAGCTCACAGGGCAACTGTAAGGATTAGTTTCATATATGTAAAACCCTTTACACTGTATCCGGCACACATCACTCGATAAATTATTACTACTCTTATTGCTGTAGTTAACAGAAAGTCTCCAACTATGCTCTGACTGTCTAACTCCTAGGACAAATACATAATGAAAACTTTTAACGAAAGAAGAGTATGTGGAGATTGAAGAACCATAGTCATAAACTGTTCGGTATGGAGAATCTCAAGACTAACATTTTTCTATTTCTTAATCCACTACTGTTTTTTGGAAAGAAAATTATTTTTCAGAAGAAACTACCTCTGTGTCTTTGTTTATTCCATTTTAATCCAAGGGTTTGAAATTTTAAATATTGGAGATGCTATAAGAGATTGGTGAATATCTTTTCTCCTTTATGATAATGTATACTTTTTTCCTTGACGAGAATGTTATAGCTTACTTATTAAAAACAAAAGCACAGTGGTCTTTATGACAGTAAATTTAAAATAATAGAAGCACTTTTTATTCAGTGAATATATGGGAAGATCTTATCAGTGAATATATAGATCATTGTTTTTCATACCCTTCTTGATATTCCAGTATATGAACATACATTATGTATTTAACCATTCTTTATTAATGGAACTAGTTCTCTTCAAATATTTGTTATATCAGTGTCTTCAAAACTTTTTTGCTTGCATACTCGCTCCCAAAATGTTGAACCACCCATAAATCTCCTTGTATGTGTTTAAGTTGACATCTGTTTTTCATCGTAGTTGCAAAACATGTAATTTCTGGAGGTTTTTTTAAAAATACTGGCATTTTTAAAACAAAACTTTTAAATCAGTCTTTTTAAATGTATCAAATGAAATATAAATATTATTGCAGAAATTTTACATCTTTTTTTTTTCTCCTTGAATTCTTTTGTTTCACTTCCATGGAATTTTATCTTAAGATGATATATTTTTATCATATATATTTCAAGCATTTTATTGACTGGCCCACAAAAGTGTTCATATAAATTGAATTTTTCAGCTTTTTGTTAAATCTCAAAGTGTAAAAATGTCTTCTAAATTGTTTTTATAGTTGGTAGAAGAATATAATTGACCAAAACCAATGTTACAAATTTTGATTAAAAATTGCTTCCTATGTTTACTTACTGAAAATGCCTTTCATTTAATTAGATGAGATTTTTATCCCATGCATTCATTTATCTTCGGAGTAGTACTGCTTACTGCATGAATGAAACAGTGAATCATTTCTATTCCTAATCTTTTTGTTTTATACTTCATAAACATTGTGAAGCCTCATTAGTCTTTATAATGGCATATTAAAAGGGATAGAAAGGGGTTTTGGAGTCTGGGAGGGGAAGAGACACAGCAGTGCCACTCAGTTGTTTCCATTCCTTTTTAATCAAATCACCAAAAAATCACGTAAATCGTATCATCAGAAGTTATTCTGATGGGCATCAGCTATCAGTGCAATTTTATGAAAGCTAAATTTGGGCTTTTATTAGATGTATTCCCATTTTGCTACAGATCCCAGCATTTTGTGTGCTTCTCTGCCTCCCAAGGGTTTTTTTTTTTTCACCCTAGGGTAATGTGCCACATTAAGAGATGAATGGTTAGAACACACGTGTCTCTCTCTCTCTCTATCTTGTGAAAGGGTAAAGAGAAAGTGGTATGATTCCTGAGAACCACCCCAAAGCCTGGTCCACAAAGACATTCTCAGAAAGAACTCAGATAAAAATTGAAGCATGTGGGCAGCTCTCTTAAAACTCTACCCACTTGTCCTCTTACGCTGTTCAGGAATAGCTTAATCCCGTGTACCCAAGGTGGAAGACCACTGTCTATATAAAACACTGCAACGCCAGTTTGCATATTTGTCTAGTTATTTCCTCAGGACAAATCCCACTTAGGAGAATAATAGATTTAAAAGTAACCATACTTTGATGGTGATGCCAATAATGCCACATTGTGATTGTGGACAGTTTCAGAGTCAGTCACAATTTTCCCACACGCTTGCATCATTGAGAATAGTCTTTTTTTGCCAGTCTGCTTGAAGTTCTGTTATTACCATTGAATGCTAACAATTTCCCACATTTTCATTTGTATTTCTTCATGTTACATCTTGGTATTTTTGAGTATTCATTTTTGTCTTTAGTTCTTTCTACTTAGAAATTTATTCATGCTTTGTCAAATATGTTACAGTATCCTTCATCACCAGTTTATTATTTTTTCAGCCTCATTTATGATTTATTTTGCCATGCATACACTTGTTCTAGTAGTTTGATCTAGCCAACTTTATGGTAGTTTCGAGTCATGCTTACACATTTTTAAGAATTTCATGTTCTTCCCCCAGATTACATAAAAATTCATATTTTATTTATAGTAGTTTTATCTTTTTTTCTTGACTGAACCGTGTGGCATGCAAGTTCTTAGTTCCCAACCAGGGGATCAAACCCTGCAGTGGAAGCACAGAGTCCCAACCACTGAACCAGGGAAGTCCCATAGTTTTATCTTTTTATGTGTAAATTTTTTTACATGAAGCTTCTTCAGGTATGTTGAGATTTTTATATACATATATACACACACACCCATATATATATATATATATATATATATATATATATATATATATATATACACACACACACATACACACACACACAGGGGGTTACATGTTTAAGTGATAAGTAATAAAACTATAAGTATTATTAGAATGGTTTCTTAACATTTGGGCAAAAAATTTTTTAAGATCTAAATAATATAACAACTACTCATCTACTAGAGAATAGGCTTTATTTTTTCATATTTTCTTTTCACTCATTTATTATTAATAAGAATTCAGGTACCCATTCTTTTTTAAACTCTTACATATGTATCCTTTAACATATGTATCCTTTAATATACATATCCTTGGTGAATTTTTAAATTTAAATGACTCACTATATAATATGAATGTTTTATAACTTGATTTTTTATATCTAACAAAATGATTTTGAAATTTATATATGTTATATATGGATTTAGTCTCTCTTTACAGTATTGCATCTTATGAATACAAAATATTTTATGTAAACATCACCTAGTACATGAGCATTTAGATTATGTCTGGTGTTTTGCTGTTAAGCAGTGTTGTAGCGAACACTCTTGTGTGAGTCTTCTTGAGCATATTTGAGAGATTGTATAGGATTTGAGTTCCGAGAAATCAATTTGTTGTGTCGTAGAGCATTTTCATATGTGTATATGTGCCTTTTCAACTTTGTTAGATACTGTCAGATACCCCCTCATTGGCTGAAACAGTTGCCACTTATATCAACAGTGTTTATTCATACAAATATGATGAGTGAAAAAAATACTGTGGTGTTCTAATGGATTTTTTTTTAACTCTGGTGATGCTGAGCACCTTTTTATGTGCTTACTAGCTGTGAATACCATGTATTATTATTATATACATTCTAAATATTTTCCTCCAGTATATCTTGTCTTACATCACTTCAGTTTTTAATTTTGAAATAGATGATTGGTTTTCCCTGATTAGTTTTCATGAACATGTGATTCATGATTTTAGGGTTGTCTTTCAGAAATTGTTCCTCACCTGAAGTTGTAAAGATATCCATCTATATTTTTTTTCTAATAGCTTTAAAACTTTATTTTTCTTATTTAGATCTTGATTCTATCTGGTTGTATGTAGAGTATGAGGTACTGATACAAATTTTTGTCCCTTAAGTGAAAAGCCTTTCCTCAGTACTTCATGCAGTTTAGAATGTCACAGACGGGTATTTTTGACCAATAGACACTCTGTGGTATGAATATGGTATTTATACCTATAGATACTTTGATTCTTCCTGCCATATCACTGATTTTTCACTGTGAGTTGACTCTCAGGATATCTTGCTTTGGAAAGTTTGCTTTCGAGGGGGCATAAGTTTGTTTGCATACTTAATAAGTTGACTTTGGACATTTTAGAAAGTATAGTTTAGGCAAATTGAAAATAAAAGCCATTTATACTTGTCCCATTTTAGAGCATTAACTATTATTTCAGTTTTGGAGATAAAATCTTCCCATCTTTTTACATCAATGTAATGATAATAGTTAGCATTGATTGAGCACTTTCTATGTGCCAGGTACTGTTCGGTTGTTTTACCTATATTAATGTATTTAATCTTTACAGTAACTCCAAGGGGGATAGGTATTATTGTCTTCATTTTACAGATAAGCAAAAATGAGGCAATACATATCTGATTAGTGGTGTTTTTCAAATGTGTTTTTTTAATTAATTTTTAGTTTAATGAAAATTCTTGAGGATTTATAACCTTCATTTTTCATGTTATTAATTATCCTTCTCTGCATACCTAATATGTTATTGTGTTTATAATATAATTAGGCATATTCCAAGTTCTGGACATTTGAGTTATTTGCATGCTTTACAAGGTTTCTCTGGTTTATATGAATATTCCTTTAGCAAAATTTCTGTGTACCTACCTGTCCTCCTGCTCTTCTTTCAGCAGTTAGTGGTTAAGAATTGATACCTTGTTTTACTTTGCATCTCTTTGATTACCCACTGATATTGATTAATTTTTATCTACTTACATGCTTTTTTTTCTCTTTCATATGTTGCTTTTTCTTTCACCAGCTGTCTATTAGTATTTGTCTTTTTTCTATGGATTTGTAATTTCTTTAGTGCTAAGAATAGAAAGCCCTTTTAATAAGTAAAGCATAATGTGGTATACTGAGGAAACTCTTTCCCCCTCCAGAATATTCACTACTTCTTATACTTTGACTCTCTCATATTTAATTCTATAATTCATTTGAAATTAGGTGAGGAGGAAAGGTATGATGTGAGGAAGGAAACTTCTCTATCCCTTTCCTTCCAAAATTACTTGTTTGACAAAATACCAGTTTTGAACAACCCATACTTTCCACCATTGGTTTGAAATGTGTATAATCAATGTGTGTATATCCTTTGTCAGATACTACTTTCTTGTAAGTAATCACTTAAGAATTTTTCAATTTTATTGTTTCATTGAACTATTTGTTTTGACTCCAAAACAAAATTTATTAACTGTTCTGTGGTGTGCATGTAATTAGCAGTCCTCATTTCTGTCCTGCAGCTGTAAATACAATAAATTTCCTTTTTTTCTTTTAAATCAATAAGTTATGGCTACCATGTCACCATTCACAGCTTCATGTCTGCAGAGTAATGACACAAGATATTTATTTCTGACCAAAGAATTCTTTAGAGTTTATTCTGTTTGGTTGCAGATGCAAAGCAGAGCTTTAAGAAGTTCTCCTGGCCTCTGTACCAGTAGTGAGCATGCATGTCATAACATGACGTCACTCTAGCAGCTCATCTGCGTTTAGAAAGAATATGACGAGGCTTTTGTTATACCTTTTTATATCTAGCCAGATGACTTGATTCAAAACAAGTGACAAGTATGAGGTTTCTGTAAATAATTAACCATAAGAAGTAATTGTATAGCGTTTACGATAAAGTGAGGCCTGTTTCATTTATGTTGGGTTTTGTTTTTTCCCCTCCTCTAGGTAGCCTTTCCAGTAAATATATGACTCAGGGAAAAGCCTCAGCGAAGAGGACCCAGCAGGAATCATGAGGGAAGGAAAATGCCGCATTCTAAATGGCCACTCAGGCGTTCTATTCACTTTGAAAATTAGGTTCATTTCACAGGACACAGCAGCATAGATCAGGCTTCGACTTAACATTTAAGGGAAATGTCAGATTTTTTTAACTTAATGAAATTGTTAATGAGGAAAAAATGTTTAATATAGTCTTACCTACTACAGATCCCTATAGATTTAAGGATTTCAATAGAAAGCCATGATGTATGTATTTAAGACAGGTTTAAAAAAAAATGTAACTATGGGCCAGTATTCATTGAATACAATTTCAAGCTTTTTAATTATTTCAGAGCACACTAAAAATAGTGGGCTGATAAACTCCAAGTAAATTAATCCTTTATAAATCCTTTTTGTTTGTTTTAAAGAGGGGAAATTATATTTATTGTTGTCAACTGAATCCTTGTGAAAGCGTGTCAAACGTGTGAACTGCTACTGCTGTATTTACGATTTACAAACCTTATTTTATTGATATTTGTAGAATTGATAACGTGAACATGAGTACCTATTATGTGAGCCTCCTACAGATGAGCAGAGCCACTGAAGGGCTTTTGATTTTTTCCCTCTCTAATTTTAAGTTGACATATAACTACTATGGTCATAAAAATGAAAAGACATATAAATACTATGGTCATAAAAATGAAGGAAAACAATAGTCCTGGTTGCTGCTAAAAACATTTGCAAAGGAAAAATGACAAAATAAAAGTAATTTTTACTTTTTATGATACTCCGAAATCAGGGTGGATGACTTTTAAAATCCCTGATGATTAAAGAGGCTATTTCTACCAATCACAAGTTTGATTGGTATCATTTTGATCTGACTGGAGCCTTCATGGAACTGTTTCTCTAATTCATGAGCCCTTCAGAAGTGGTCAGAGCCATGCCTCGGATTATCATTTTGAAATAAAATCAAGATTTCAACCTGTAATTTTATCCACCTTACTTTCCAATGAGAGTCCTAAATTTCATGAGGAAACCAGGTGAAGGATTAAGGGCGGTACAGCTCTGCTCCCCTTTATTCCTCGCTCCATCTCCATGTGCTCTTGCCGTCTGGTGTTCACTGACAGCCAGTGCCTGCCAAGTCCCGGGAGTGTGCAGATGAGTCCCACAGACTTCAGGGCATGAATGCATAGGGAGGGCTGCTGGGGGTGCTTGCTGGGCAAGCATTCCCAGATAGAAGAGGGCTCGAAAGGAGCACACCTGTATGCTTTTCTTTTAAACAAATTCCTTGAAGACATTTTCCAGCTGAAGAAGAATCATATCAAAATTAACTTTATTTATTTGGGGCGGCAGTGGGGAGGGCTTCCCAGAGGACCCAGTGGGTAAAGAATCGGTCTGCAGTGCAGGAGACACGGGTTCGATCCCTGGGCCAGGAAGATCCCCTGGAGGAGAGCATGGCAGCCCACTCCAGTAACCTTGTCCGGAGAGTCACATGGACAGAGGAGCCTGGTGGGCTACAGTCCATAGGGTCACAGAGTCTGACACGATTGAAGCCACTGAGCCTGCACGCACGCACACATTTCTTTTTTGGCTGTGTGGCTCTGCAAAGTTGACTGGACATAAAATTCTAGTCACTTTCCTTGAAAAGATTTGATACCATTCTGTTGTCTTCTGGCATAGTCACAGAAGACTACAACCAATCTTATTTTTGTTCCCTTATAGGTTTTATTTTTCTGTTTGGATGCTTCTGTGTTTATTTCTCCTTACACCTTTTGTATCAAACAAAGGTTTGACATTAACTTTTGTCTGAAACAAAAGTGAATCCAGTGTCTCTCCCCACCTAAGTTTTGTTGTTTGTTTTAGAATATATCTTTTTCATAATTTTATTTCTCAGAAATATTTTTCTTTCTGAAATGCCTCTCCCAATCATCTCCTTCCTTTCTGTTGGGAAAACTTGTCAAGCTTGATCTCCAGGTGACTGGCTTGATTTTTAGTGTCATTCTGCCATTTCTCACATTAATTTTTTATTACTGTACATTTAATTTTCTTGAACTTACCTAACTTACCACCCATCACCTTCCTGTTCCTGTCTTTTAGTTTTTTATCTTTCTTTTCAGGATGCCATTTTCATATATCCTTTTAAGAATGTTTAAAAGTTCCGTACATTTTATTCTGACTCCTAGAGTAGATTCTGTCCAATGAATTTGATAGCTTTTTCAATTCCTCACACTGCATGAGTGGGACAGTGACGAGTGCTTGCCAGCAGACCTGGATAATGTGTTGTCCTTGGTTCTTCACTCCCTTTACTTGGGTGCTGGTCCCAGCCCCTTCTCAGCACCTCAGCTAGGGGACAGGTATATCTGTTCCATGCTGAGTCCAGTTTCCAGGGCGTGGCTATCTTGCAAATGCAGCTGGCCTGTCTCTTACAAGATCCAAAAATGCCCCACTACCAGGGTTCTCCCTTCCTCTTCCTCTCAAAAACAAAAATATTGAAATCCATTTTCATACCTCCAATCTGCACTTTTTAATCTCTTGCTGAGTGTTCACAGTAGCAGCAGTATGCACAGTCAGAGGTACTATTAAGGTGTTCTGAAATACTTCAATTTATTTTAAATAAATAAATATATTACCCTAGTGGAAAAAATATCCTGTGTAGGTAAGTCAATAGGGTTCATGTTACAAGCAGAAAAATGTTGAAAAAGCTAACAGAATTTAACAAACCTCTCTAAAACTGCAGAGATGTGCTCAGTACTTATTTTTTCTTCTAAAGCTGGCTTATTTGGATAACAGCAGTCAAGAATTTAGCATGCTTTGCACTGACTGGAATTCTTGACTTAATTAGGTTCTGGCTCTGCCATTTTTCCCGGAGAAGGCACTGGCGACCCACTCCAGTACTCTTGCCTGGAAAATCCCATGGGCAGAGGAGCCTGGTAGGCTGCAGTCCATGGGGTCGCTAAGAGTCAGACAGGACTGAGCGACTTCACTTTCACTTTTCACTTTCATGCATTGGAGAAGGAAATGGCAACCCACTCCATTGTTCTTGCCTGGAGAATCCCAGGGACGGGAGCCTCGTGGGCTGCCGTCTATGGGGTCGCAGAGTCGGACACGACTGAAGCGACTTAGCAGCAGCAGCTGCTATTTTTCCAGCTGGAGAGTAGCAAATCCCCCTAACCTCTAAGCAGTTCATTTTCCTTGACTGCAAAATGGAAATCATACCTGCCTTTCCACAGTAGTGAAGATCCAGTGCAGTCTTACCCAGAGGACACTTTAATGTATAGAACTCTGAAATTAAATCCTGAAGTGCAGTGTTGAACATTTCCCCATTGTAAGTTTTTAACCTATTAGTGTAAATCTAGACGTGGTTATACCTTGCAACCACTTCCAACAGTTCCCACACATGCCTTATTTTGACCCCACAGAACAGCTGCTACTCTGAGATAAGCACATGGTTTTTTACATAGTCATGAAGACACTCCTCTAACGTGTCATTTTCTTTCAGGAATCTGCACCAGTTTCAAATAACATGAGGTATACCTCATCCACTGACAAGTAGATTATGTGATTGAGTATGTACATGCAAAACCGCCAACAAGTTAAAAACTGAGTTGTTCAGTCCAGTTGCTAAGTTGTGTCTCACTTTGTGAGCCCATGAACTGCAGCACACCAGGCTCCCCTGTCCTTTACTACCTCCCAGAGTTTGCACAAACCCATGTTCATTGAGTTGGTGATAGTATTTAAAAACTGAGTAGTGTGTATTAAATATTAGATTGGTGAAAAAGTAATTGTGATTTTGGACCCTGAATTTTAAATTACTATAACTAGGCTCAAACATCTTTATTAATTAGAATAGGAACCATTACAATCAACACAATTTTGCCAACAAGAAATGTTTGTTTACTCCTGTAGCATAAAAATCCATCCTTAGGGATTCGATGAACTCTTGCAAAGCATTTCCTGCATTCTGCGGGTTGTGTAAGTGTTTTTCCCTGCAAAAAGTTGTCATGATACTTGAAGTAGCTGGTTGCTGAGAGGTCAGGTGAATATGGTGAATGAGGGAAAACTTCATAGCCCAATTTGTTCAATTTTTGAAGTACTGGTTGTGTGACATGCATTGTCATGGGGAAGAATTGGGTGCTTTCTGTTGACCAATGCTGGCTGCAAGTGGCTGCAGATGTAGCAGTTTTCAGTACCTCTCATCAATTTACTGAGTATATTTCTCAGATGTAATGGTTTCACCAGGATTCAGAAAGCTGTAGTGGATTAGACCGACAGCAGACCACCAAACAGACCATGACTTTTTTTTTTGGTGCAAGTTTGCTTTGGAGCCTCTAGGTCCAACCACTGAGCTAGTCACTGCCGGTTGTATAAAATCCACTTTTCATCGCACGTCACAATCTGATCCAGAAATGGTTCGGTACAGTAGCATAGAATAAGAGACGATTCAAAAAGACGGTTTTTTTTATTTGCAGTCAGCTCCTGTGGCACCCACTTACCGAGCTTTTTCACCTTTCCAATTTGTTTCAATGCAAAACGACCCTAGAATGGTTGATGTTGAGTTCTTGGGCAACTTCGTATGTAATTATAAGAGGATCAGCTTCGATAATGCTCTCAATTGGTTGTTGTCAGCTTCTGATTGCTGGCCACTGCATTCCTCATCTTTAAGGCTCTGGTCTCCTTTGCAAAACTTCTTTACCCCCCACTGCCCTATATGTTTGCCCACTGCCCTATATGTTCGTTAGCAGTTCCTGAGCCAAAGGTGGTGTTGATGTTTCAAGTTGTCTCTGCTGCTTTACGACCCATTTTGAAGTCAAATAAGAAAGTCGCTCAAATTTGCTTTTTGCCTAACATCATTTCCATAGTCTAAAATCAGCAAGTAGTAATTAGCAAAAAACATAAAGTGAGAAATGCACATTAAAATGGTATATAACATAACCACATTTATTTAAGAATGTATCCCAGTATCAAATGGCTGCTGCTGCTAAGTCGCTTCAGTCGTGTCCAACTCTGTGCGACCCCATAGACGGCAGCCCACCAGGCTCCCCGGTTCCTGGGATTCTCCAGGCAAGAACACTGGAGTGGGTTGCCATTTCCTTCTCCAATGCATGAAAGGGAAAAGTGAAACTGAAGTGTCTCAGTCGTGTCTGACTCTTCACGACCCCATGGTCTGCAGCCTACCAGGCTCCTCCATCCATGGGATTTTCCAGGCAAGAGTACTGGAGTGGGGTGCCATTGCCTTCTCCAATCAGATGGCAGATTTCAATATTACAAAACCGCAAACACTTTTGCAGCAACCTAAAAAAGCTTCCCAGTTGTCGCTAGTGTTAAAAAACCGCTTGCAAATACAGGAGAAGACGTAAGAGATGGGGCTTTGATCCCTGAGTTAGGAAGATCCCTTGGAGGAGAGCATGGCAAGGCTTTTTTTTTTTAACTTTTTTATTAACCAACTTTACTTTTTAGAGCAGGTTTAGGTTCACAGTAAAACTGAGCAGAAAGCAGAGTTCCCTTAAGTGTGCAGTGCCCCAACCTCCACCACTGTCCACATGCTGTACCAGAATGGGACATTTGTTAACAATCCAAGAACCCACACAGGCACATCATTATCACCCAGAGTCCATTGTTTAAGATTCATTCTTGGCATAGCACATTCTGGGGGTTTAGACAAATGTATAATGGTATTGTACCATATAAAGTATTTTCACAATTTATGGCATCTTCCAGTATGCATTACCCATTAGCACAGTTCATGGAATGCTCCTGTATGCCCTGTACTCTTTCAAGAGCTTTTCGTTTAATTCTCACCATACCTGTAGTAGAAGGGATGAGAAGGAACATGCCTTGACCTAGATCACCCACCTAGTTGAAGATAAGCCAAAATTCCACGCTACCATCGCCTAATCCCAGTTTCTTATGTGTATAGCGGGGCTTAGAAAAATAACCATCCTCTTACTGTCAGTGTGATTGCATCTCAATAGCAGAGAGACAATCACTTGAATTCTTAACTAACCAATTATGTAGGATCTGAGGGATGAAATATAACTGGGCTCTAATAAACACTTCACACTCCACTCGCGGTGGTGCGCACAGCGAGGGACAAGCGGGAGCCCTCTCCTAGCCCAAACTCGTCACTCCAGCCCAGGCCCGGCATTTTTAAATTAAAAAAAAAACCAAAACACTGAACAATTCTTTCCACATCAAAACACTGCTCGAGAATCCATCCTCCTCCCCCCCCAAAAAAAATCCATCCTCCCCAGCACCACTCCACAGAACCCCTCCTTTCCCCCTTTACCTCTAGCACTTCCCCCGAGAAATGCCTCCTTTCCTGTGGTTTCCTCCCATCTGCAACCGCTGCTGCACTTCCTACCACGATCTCTTTCCTTCCATTTTACCGGGCTTCCTGTTAATAATGCCCAGGTATAGTGCCTGGGGTGGAGAAGGCAATGGCAACCCACTCCAGTACTCTTGCCTGGAAAATCCCATGGACGGGGCCCCGCATAGAGTCGGACACGACTGAAGCGACTTAGCAGCAGCAGCATAGTGCCTGGGGCTCGGGAAATATTTGTGGACTAAAAGGGAGCCACAAAATCTGACAAGCAACAGGTATTCAATAAAGTTATCGACTGATACTCGCTATAAGAGTATCCCCCAAGCTGTCCAGTCACATCTTACAGTAAGATTGGATTCCAACCTAAAGCGAACTTTGCATTAGTACCATCTTTCAACCTCCCTACCAGCTTGGGGAAGGCGGAAGGGTGGTTTATTGATCTGCGGTAATCCTACACTCCTAAAAACTGCCTCGCTGAACCAAAAAGGAAGACGGCAATGTGTGGAGCTGCCCGGGCCTCGGATCCATTCTGTCCTTGAAAGCTGCAGCTCCCCGGCCTGTGGACTTATCTGAGCTCTTAATCGGCGGCGCCGCACCTTGTCCAGAGGGCAGGGCGAGGTACCGCGCGCCCCCAGAGTCCACAAGGCGGAGCTCATTCCACGTGCCCCAGCGCCGCTAGAGACTGCGAGCCAAGACAGCCGGCAAAGAGACGACCTTTCTTTTGACCCTTGCGCCCCGCGTCACGTGACCGAGGCCCTAGCGTCGCGCCCCGCCCCCCGCCTGTCACTCACATGGATCGCCCAATAGCGATCGCGAGGGCGGGCCCTCGAGGGGTGGAGCCTGGGGCTCCGTGCGCAGGAGCTTGTGGCGTCAGAGCGCTCGCGGTGTCCATGGAGAGAGGTTGAGATGGCCGACCTCCAGCCCTAGACACCGGGGCGGCAGGACGGCGAGAATGTCGGCTTCGTTAGTCCGGGCCACTGTCCGGGCTGTGAGCAAGAGGAAGCTGCAGCCCACCCGGGCCGCCCTCACCCTGGTGAGTGGCTGGGGCGCGTGGCCGGGCCGGTGACATTGGTTCACCTCTGCCCCCCGCAAGGTGGGAGGTCAGGGTGGCGGGACACTGCACGGCCCGACGACTGCGCCCTAGACCCGTTCCGCAGCCGCCGCATCGCCCTCACCGCCTGCTCGCCCCTGCTGCTGAGATAAACAAGCGCGGGCGGGCGCGGCTCCGGGAACCTGGGCCCAGGAACTACGTTTCCCAGCAGGCCGCGCGCTGTAGCGTGCGGAGGGGGGAGGGGCGTTGTGAGCGTGGCCCCCGGCAGTCCAGCGCGGCTTTCCGGGACCCTGGGGCCGCGTAGGGGCTGCAGTGCTGGGGATCGTGGGTGGTTTAGAGGTTGATGTGCCAGGTTCCAGGCGTAACGGGTGAATGAACCAGCTTGAGGCCCTTATGAAGGAGCCGAGTCGAGCCCAGCCGGAGGACCTCAGTGGTGTGCGCGAGGGCCGTGAGAGCACAGACAACAAAGCCCACCACCCCCCTTGCGAAGATCAAAGCTGCAGTGCACAAAGGGTTGCTTCCTGATGTCTGAGGTGGAAGAGGCTTTGAGATACTCTGTGCTTCCAGCAGTCCTAGGCCGTAGTGACTCTGACAAAGAAGAAAGAAGGCTACATTTCTATCCTGAGTGAGTTTACAACGTACTCAGGGTGAAAGGTCAAACACACTCAAAGGGGACCAGAGTACGTGCTGTAGCTCCTTAACAGGATTAACTGTGCATGCTGGTTCCTCGTACTGCCCAGTTTTGTTTTGTTTTTAACTGAGGGAAAAGTCACAGAAGATTAACCATTCTTAAACGTTCGATTCGGTGACGTTTAATACATTCACAGTATTATGGAACTGTAGTTCATACACACACCTGGCCCCAAAGGAAAACCCTCTGCCCATTAAGCAGTCACTATTTGCAGTTTTAAAAGATTAATTTCATAAGAAAACTTACAATCAGCGTTCTTCTCACACACGACTCTTGGTTAAGAAACCTTTGCGCAAGCATTTCCTGAAGACTGGGGAAAAAAGATGAGAATGAATCATGGATTTCGTTCAATCTAATGCCATCAATAACCTCAGATATGCAGATGACACTACCCTTATGGCAGAAAATGAAGAGGAACTAAAAAGCCTCTTGATGAAAGAAGAGAGTGAAAAAGTTGGCTTAAAGCTCAACATTCAGAGAACAATGATTATGGTATCTGGTCCCGTCACTTCATGGGAAATAGATGTGGAAACAGTGTCAGACTTTTTGGGGGCGGGGGGGGGGGGGGCTCCACAATCACTGCAGATGGTGACTGCAGCCATGAAATTAAAACACACTTACTCCTTAGAAGAAAAGTTATGACCAACCTAGATAGCATGTTGAAAAGCAGAGACATTACTTTGCCAACAAAGGTCCGTCTAGTCAAGGCTATGGTTTTTCCAGTGGTCATGTATGGATGCGAGAGTTGAACTGTGAAGAAAGCTGAGTGCCGAAGAATTGATGCTTTTGAACTGTGGTGTCGGAGAAGACTCTTGAGAGTCCCTTGGACTACAAGGAGATCCAACCAGTCCATTCTAAAGGAAATCAGCCCTGGGTGTTCTTTGGAAGGAATAATGCTAAAGCTGAAACTCCAGTACTTTGGCCACCTCGTGTGAAGAGTTGACTCATTGGAAAAAGACTCTGATGCTGGGAGGGATTAGGGGCAGGAGGAAGAGGGGACGACAGAGGATGAGATGGCTGGATGGCATCACCGACTCGATGGACGTGAGTCTTAGTGAACTCCGGGAGATGGTGATGGACAGGGAGGCCTGGCGTGCTGCAGTTCATGGGGTCGCAAAGAGTTGGACACGACTGAGCGACTGAACTGAATGCCATAAGGCTTGCTGCCGGAAAATTAGGATTTAGCGAAACAGAATAAAGTCACAATCAGGTGGGAGAATTTGTTTTCATAATGGGTCAGTGTTTTAGGTCCATAAGGAGGTGATCCTGTATTCTGCATTCCTTTTTTCTGTGCCACCAAGCCCATTGTCATTTCTGAAGGATACACCATTAAGTCTAAGACCTACATTTCCCACCCTCCTGGGACACAGTCATGGGCCAGGCCTTTGGCACCTCTAGAAATGACTGGGAATGATAACCTAGCTCACTTTCTCAGACCTGAGCTCTCAATCCATGCTTGCTCCTTTATACCCGATTACTTGTTCTAGCTTACCAGGCCAATTCTGTCACCAGCACTGCTTTATCATATCAGTGCTCAGTTCACAAGGACTCTGTGTTGCCTTACTTATATCAACATTTCCAGTTAGCGTGCAGGAGTCTATTGTGTGAATTTATCCGACTTAACTCTCTAGTACACTTCAGTCCCTTTCCCTGTGATCTTAGCTGGTGCCAGAACACACTCCTGTTGCTTTCCACCAGAGGTCTGTGGTAGCAGGCTTGCAGTCATTTTAATCCTGGCATGTGTTGCCTAGTCTTAACACACTGGCTTTAACCACATGTATTGATATCTGCCTAATTTTCAAGTGTTTGCAAACATTTAACACCACCATGTTCATTTAAGTGCAAAAGGGGTGAAATCATCAAAGGACTAATGAGTGAAGAGAGATGAGAGCAAATTTAATGAGATAATAAAACTGGTAAGAAGAGAGAAATGTTAGCTAAATATATAAGCTTTGACATAGATATATTTTGACAAGAATTAGATGTATTGCAACCTTGGAGAAGTGCTATACCTGTCAGCAAGAAATATGATTCCATGTTTTCAGCACCAAATTATCAGCAGTAACTGATGTTAATCCAGGAGAAGTTGGCCGTTTGCTGGAAAGAGAGACTTAAAAGACTAGTCCCAGGCACTTTTATGCAGCCCAAGGTAGGTCCTTGATAGAATACCATAAGATTTCAACCCACCACATCAAAGGCAGTACCCTTGATACCTGCAGAGAACATCCAGGGCGGATGACGTCCCCTTCCCCTACTTCCCTGCAGACCCAGGAATTGATGAATGGTATTGAACATACAGGAGCCAGAGTAATTTTACTCTGGCTAACCAAAGAATTTGAAGATTTAACATTCCACTGTTGGCATGCATACATGCTCAGTCACTTCAGTCGTGACTGACTCTCTGCGACCCTATGAACTGTAGCCCGCCAGGCTCCTCTGTCCATGGGATTCTCCAGGCAAGAATACTAGAGCAGGTTGCCATGCCCTCCTCCAGGGGATCTTCCCAACCCAGGGATGGAACCCACGTGTCTTACATCTCCTCCGTTGGCAGGCAGGCTCTTCACCACTAGTGCCACCTGGGAAACCCCCACTGCTGGCAGAGCCCTTTATTTCCATTATACAAATTAGAATCATTGCAGCCCTAATTTGCTGTTAGAGATATACCCACAGCTGGCCTAAAGCTCAGCTAAAGCTGTAAAGATTAATGGCACATAGCCAGCATCATTCTTGATGCACCGGAGAGAAGTTGATTTATTATATACAGTGAGTGTCTTAAGGCTTAATTTTTAGCTGCACCTGGTTGAGAAGGGTATGGAAACAATATAAGTGAAATACACTGGGGCTCAAGGAAGTGTTCACTGAAGAACTAGCCCAGAAGTCCTTTGGAACAGTGACCAAGCTGTGGGATTTGTATATGGAGATAGTTTAAGGGGTATTACACAGGAAACAGTTGGAAGTAGCCTGAATATCTAACAATGAAAGGTCAGTTACATTAGAGTGAATCCTGTTGGTAGATAGGTAAATCATGATTGTAAATCATTATTTTTTTTTTAAAGGTTTGGGAGTCATAATTCTTCATTCTTTGACTTGGTAGTCCTGTGCAACTTTTTGAATATTTAATCTTTAATACCTAAATCACAGAATGATGATGTATATAAACCATTAAGCATCTGGAAAGTACTCAGCAAACAGTGAATATATGTATGTTATTATACTGTGTGTCAAATAAGAAGCATGTTAAACTTTCAAAAGTAGGCTACAAATTGTGAATAGATACAATGATTACCTGCAGACACAGAAATAGTAAAAGGCAAAAGGGAAACAGCACCATAATGCCATAGCTGTTAAAGAATGAATTAAACAGAGTATACTGTAATATTCACTGGCTACTTATCTGCCATCTTTTAAACTGTAAAATGTCAGATTTATTATGAAACTAAAATAGGTTGTAGCTGTTGGCTCATATTTAGTATACATAATCATGGAGTTAACTTTGGGTTTTAATCTTGTTTCCTTAAACAGCAAAAAATGAAAATTGCCTGGGGAATGACTAAGGAAATACAGTATTGAGGATGGAAAGTTTCTGCTACAAGGAATAGAAACCCTATGGCATTGGATAAAGTAAAAGTATGTTGCTATGAAGTAGTTAAAGTTTTTTCATCTACAGTGCCTTTTCCCGTAATTTCGGCAACAAAAACAGACTGGAACTCTTATTTTTTTAAGGCCAAAATGTCTCACTCAAAGATACTCTCACTTGAAAGAATGTGTTGTTCTGTGATACACGTATGAAAGACATCATTATATTTCATTGAGTTTCTGGGGCTGCTTAAATTTTAATTCACTGACCAAATCTCAGGTGAATTAGACTCATTAATTATACATAAATTTCTTGGACAGATGTGGGTTTCTGAATTGTTTGGGGGAGTATGTTGAAGTTGGAGAGCCATTAGGCATGCAGCGTGTTGTTTTGAAGTTTTTATATTATTTCCTGGAAGGATCTTAGATCCCAAATGTTTCCTGTTCAGTCGTTCTGACTTGTTCTGAAAATCTATCTCTTGGAAGATTCTTTCCCCTGAATTGAGTATTCAGCAAGGTTATCCATCCTCATTAATAGCACTCCTCCCAAGGGGGTACGTTTGGTTTCTGCCTGACACTAGACAGTGAAGACACGTTTTGATTCCTGTAATGACAGTTCCCCAACACAGGTTATTTTTCCCTCAAGCTCCTTTCAGTATGAGATGTTGAACATCAACCACTTTGTGATAAGTGAACCACTCTCTCTAAATTGTTTTTGTTTGGTTGCTTAAGTGTTTTCTACCAGGAGTTGAAAAAAAAAGGAAACATGTTACTTTTGTAAAGGCAAATTAGACAAGTTAGACAGTTATAGGGCTCAGGAGTTCCCTGGTTGTCCAGTGGTCAGGGTTTGTTGCTTTCACTGCCAGAGACTGGCCCAGGTCCAGTCTCTGGTTGGGATGAAAAGAAACACCAGGGGGTGTAGGAGCAGCGTAGCGTGCATGCCCCGATCTTATATCACACAGCGGCACACCTCCGAGCCACCAGCTATAAACCAAGGTTCCACATCAGGTTGGACTTGCAGCAGATATTTTCCGGTGGCTGTGACATGTATTTTTTAATTTACTGAAAATCTGTTGATTGTAATTTGATAGTAATTAGGTTAATTTCTCTCACAAGGGAAATTTGACCGGGAAATTTTGGAAAGCTAGTTTTTACTGGCAGTCATTTAGAAGGGTAAATAAGCACTTAAAATTTTTTTCACTAATATTTCTGTAACTATTTGAAGCTGACATACTGTAATCTCAAAAAAAAAAAAAAAAAATCCATAATCCTTCAGCATTTCCTCCTTTCCCCGACCACCATCCCATTCCAAGTTGTTGCTCTGTTGGCTCCTGTTCTGATAGAACTGTGGGAAATGGCCTTTTAAAACCTTAACCCACTGTGATTCATTTAACTTTTTTTTTCAATGATGCACAGTAAGAAATATGTACACAGCATGTATTAATAACCGAAGTCAAAGTTTCACAAACTGAATCAAGTTCAGTGCATTGATTTATCTTCTATTTTGGTGGGGAGGGAGAGGGTTGATTTTTTTAATGCCAGTCTCAACCTTCTAAATTGGTTTCATGACTTTTCTTGGGCCCAGACTCTGCTTCAGCATCTTCATTTCTGGCCAAGCCCCCACAAGACGGAGTGAAAGAGCGCACCCGGGCCATCCGTGGAGTCCGCTCCCCCAGCACAGGCATGAGTTACGGCCCCAGTGATGGTCATAATGTCCACTCAATTTAATAACCAGGGAAATGCATGTATAGAAATTAGAGAGCCAGCACAGCATTGCCAGCTGGAGGAGCTAGTAAAACAAAAAGTAGGAAAGATGCCTCTTCATGATGACATACTCTCATCATTGTAGTAACAGATGGCTTACGTTGAGCTCTTTGTTCCGGGCACTGTTCTAGATGCTCTTCATTAATTTGCTCATTTACTTTTCACAAGAATCCTGAGGAAGAGGGACTTTTATCCCTGTTTAAGCCAAGTACTGAGCTAAGACACAGCTAAGAAGTAGACTAAGAATGCCCTGGGACAGGCTTTCTCCCTGGAAAAGCTTTTTCCTCAAGGAAGTTTATCTATACACATGTAGTAAGTACATCGAGACATTTTATTTTGAGAAAACTAGACTCAGTTAAACAGCATTTCTCCTGAAAACTCTTATGTGTCCTTCTTTGTATCTTTGACTAGTGTAGTTCTGGTCGTTTAGATATCCGAGATGCTGATTTAGGAATCTGAACATTTGGTGGGATTGGCATGAGAGGCACACTCTGTGTTATTTGATGTGTTATTACTCTATGTTACTTTTTTCTCTTAAGTGTGCATTTGTTGGCTCTGAATAGGTTTAGGGTAAGCAGAATGAGCAACAGAGTTAATAATGACCAACAGGGAAAATGCCTGAAAGTTGCCTCTCCCAGTGCAGCGCTTGATGTCACTCACAGAGTGTTGAGTGCCTTCTGGGTGTCAGACAGTGTGCCTTTTGCTGAGCATCATGTAGGGATACAAAGTATATGCTGACCAGAAAAATTAAGTTTGTGATCTAAGTAGATAGTACCATAGAGATTATGACGGGAGCCCCTCCTTGACCAGAGTAGAGGAAGGAGGGATGAAGAGGATGTTGCTAGTAGATATATTTTTTTTTAATTTTAAAGTGTTTTTAATTGAGTAGAGTTCATATGCCTCCATAAAATCCAAAAGGTACTTTGGCAAGAATGGAACATAAATTCATCCCATGAATTTGTTAAAGATTAGTCCTGAATTCTTAAAGCCTAGGAAATACAATGCTTTGAAGAACGAAAAATTTGTAACTAACAACTTGATAACCTTTTCTTTTTTCAGACACCTTCAGCAGTAAACAAGATAAAACAACTTCTTAAAGATAAGCCTGAACATGTAAGTAAAACCAATCAGACAAATATTTCCTAACAAATTGAAGTTGTGTTTCCACAATATGTTTATCTTGTGATAAACAGTATACTTTCATTAATTAGGGGTTTTTATTTAAAAAGTGAAATATGCTCGTGATTGTTAAATGCAAATAACACAGGTTGTTATGAAAAGGAAGTCACTCTCTCACCCCACATTCTTTGTTCACTCTCCCTTCAAAGAGGCAGCCTCCTCGTGTCCTTGCAGAGACATCTGTAGTTTATTTATACCTCGACCAGGGTTTCTCAGCCTCAGCACCGGTGATGTCTTGGACTGGGTAGTTCTTTGTTGAGAGTGAATTGCAGGATGTTTAGCAGCACCTCTCGCCTCTGCCAGAGTAATTCCCTGAGGGGAACCACCAGCCTGGGCTTTGCTTTTTACGTTTGCATGTGTGTCTCTTTTCCTACCTGGGTGAAAACATATCATGCAGGCTGTGATAACGCTTTGCTTTGCCCCTGATAATATAGTGTGAACATCCTTCCCTGTCCTTATGTAAGGTCCTCATGCTTTTTCATGGCTGCATAGACTAGTATATTCCACTGAACAAGTTTATGTAGCCAGGCTCTCATATAAAAGGTCTTTGGGGTTGTTCTCTTTCGATGCTGCCACAAATATTATTCAGCATGTATTTACTGTCTGTAGCATGCCATTGCTCTAGACCTGTAGGCGTAGCTTAGTTCATCTATGTCGACTATATTCTTAGATGTAGAATTGTTCAACAAGGGGTGTGCATATCATCTTAGTGCATCATTAATTATCTAAGGGATATGTAAATGACTTCCAAAACAATCAATATTTGGTGATTAGACAACAGAGTAATTTCTGGGTTCTTTTGCACAATCTGTGTTACGGTATAATGGGAGTTCTAGCATGTTCCTCCTAAGAATTATTAAATCTAAAGTGTATCAGTGTTCCAACTCAGTTTGGGTAGACTAAAGACCAGAGCATAAATTGACGAGTTGACACAATTTTGCTTTGTAGTGTTGAGGCATGTTTGTTCACGATGTGAAAAGGGTTGACCAGGTGCTTCATCAGGTGTTACTTGTGGCGTAAGCACTTCCTTTTCCAAACTCTAGTTACCTAAAGTGCCTGAGTCTATTCCTGATAGTTGAACTTCCTGCTACTGTGAGTCTTCTGTTGTAAAGATAAAAGCTAAGTTAAATATTTATGACATGTGCTCCAGAATTTCAGTCAGGCAGTTTATTATTTATCATGTTGAGTATGTGGAATTTCCTCACAGATTCTCAAAGCTGTCCTCTGAAAGTGTGGTAAGACTACTGTCTCCTTGTTTGAGGACAGAAGAGAGTGCTCTGAGTGCTCCGGTTCCTCAGAACCCCCAGATGGCTTAGCATCTAACTCACGCTCTTCACCAGCTGTCTTCCCACGTTATAGTTACTTTACTGGAGCAAGCACATGTTACTGCTTTTCAGGGAAACAAGATGAGCTTACTAAAATGATACTTCTTATGATAATGCTATATACACACATGAAAAAGAAGATGGGACCCCAGAATAGAAATTGGGGAAATGTTAGAAAATTACACAGACGCAGACATTAGTATTTTAAAAGTGCTCTTTGATCACTTTTTAAATTTCCTGTGTCTGTGTTGACTGCAATCTTTTGCTTTCTGGTAGTCGAGAATGTTTACAGAATTACGGCCCCATGTCACGTAGAGGCAAAATGAGATTGCCAGGTGACGGCCTATGAACCTTGGTGAACCTGTAGGGAGACTTCTGGGAGCGTGGAGCAAAAACATTTTTGAGAAAGTCCAATTTTCTTAGATAGTCATCTCTGCTGTTGGATATTTTTTTCCTTTAAAAAAAGCAAAGGTGATTATTCCTTTTTGGATTAAAATTCTTCCCTTAAAAATGGTTATTCCCAGACTAAATGGCTAATAGTAATCGTTAAGTAGTGAACTTGGGTTTAGGTATAGTGGAATATTATAAAGGCATTAATTGCAAATGGTAATTATGCAAGTTAATTACATGGGGAAATGTTTTAAGTGGAAAAAACAGAGAGTAAACTTTTTTATTTCTACTCCTAATAAAAGCTATGCTTGGGGAATGCCCTGGAAGTCCATTGATTAGGACCTTGGGCTTTCACCGCCAAGGGGGCAGGTTCAGTCCCTGGTCAAGGAAGTAAGATCCTACGAGCTGTATGATGTAGCCAAAAGAAATTTAGGTTTTATATGACATAGGCTGAGAGAAAACAGGAAGAAACACATAGCTCATTTTTATAGTAGCGATGACTATAATTTTGGGGGGCAGTTTTCCCTTTGTATTTTTTCTTTGTATATAATTGGTTTTTATTCTTTTTCAGATCCCTGCCAGCATTGTAGTGATACGTGTAGATAATTGAGATGTTTATATGCTAGTTTCTCATTCTGCTTCCTAAAGGGACATTTTATAACAGAAATCTAATATTTATCTTTCACTTTTGAAGAAATGAATATCAGATAGGGCTTTTATTAATATAATTGTTTAATCTGTGCTACCTCAAAACCAAGTTTACTTTTACAATGCCTTTTCAGGTTGGTGTGAAAGTTGGTGTCCGAACCAGGGGTTGTAATGGCCTTTCCTACACTTTAGAATATACAAAGACAAAAGGAGACTCTGATGAAGAAGTTATTCAAGATGGTGAGCTTTAAACAAACTTTTTCTGGGCACTCTGTTCTACCTAAAATGTTGAGCCTTCTGAAGCCTGAAGAGTAATGATGATAATAGTAAGAATGGTGTCTAATGCTCACTATGAGGGAGACGTGGTTTAACAAGCTTTCATATGTTAACTGTTTTATGCACAGCAACTAAATGCAAATAGTTCTATATTGCCCCCATTTGGCAGATGAAGAAACTGAGGCACTAAGAGGTTAAATATGTTTGCGTAAGGTCACACAGCTAGGAAATGGCCTTGTGAACATTTGAACCCAATCAAGTTTACCCCGGAGCTGTCCTCTTAGTAACCAGTTGATATATTATTGGATAAACTTACTTGTTTCAGTTATGAAAGGTTATCATTGTGTGTCTAAAGATTTTAAGATGATAAAACTTCAACCACTTGAATGAACCAACCACTTTGGTGTGAAGCATCTACATCAAATAAGTAAATATTATTTTAAAATCAATGCATAAAAGTATCTTAATCCTGTAATCTTTTATCTGACTCAGTTTCTTGTAAGGAAGAAAGCTTTCTTAATCCATTTGTATTTATGAGGATACCTACCTCCACCTACATAGTAACTAGGAAGTTATGTTATCAGTTTTCCAATCCGTAAGTAGAAAAACAGAACTACTTGTCCTGATCACTCTGATTTCATCTTATTAAATCAGTCCATTGTATCATAGTCCTTTGTGTTTCTCTAGGCTTGGAGGTTTTTTGTGTGCACAGATGTCATTTCAGGATGTTCATTAATGTTATTGACTGCATCTTTACAGCACTCTTACTGAGAATATACAGATTTTCATCATGTGGCAAATTTCAGTTTTACATAGAATTGCCATGGAATTTGCTTGTGTACAGCTGTCTAGCCTAGTACAATTGTTTTTGACATAAATTATTGTGTAGGAAAGGGGACAGACAGGAAACTGAGCACTGCATTCCTTAAAGGAAATGAGACAGATTCAAAAGCGTCTTGTTTGACTTCTGTTAGTGGTTACTATTTAAAGTTCAGTTGTGCTTTGAATCAGCACGTTCCAGGGTGAGCATGACTCATGTTCTATGACTCAACGTTTTCTTCTCCCTCAGGAGTCAGAGTGTTCATCGAGAAGAAAGCACAGCTAACACTGTTAGGAACAGAAATGGACTATGTTGAAGACAAATTATCCAGTGAGTTTGTGTTCAATAACCCAAACATCAAAGGAACATGTGGCTGTGGAGAAAGCTTTAACATTTGACTCCTCAGGACTGCTCGGGCTGTAGGCCGCCGGAGACCTGTGGAAGCTCTGGGGCTTACTGAAGAAACCATGTGACTGTCACGTGATTAAGGTGTGTAATGTATGGCTGCCTTCCAAGGAAAATAAAGTGATGCATTCGAAAATGAAGCCAGTGTGTTAGATTCCAGAGAATTGATACTTTTGTTCTATATACGAGACAGAAAATGAGAATCCATTGCTCTCTTTGGGTCATCTTTCTGATCTGTAAAGAAAAAGTTAAATTCTCCTTCCTGCATCCTTTCTGTTAGAACTGGTTCCATGAAAGTGGCCTTCCTGGGAGGATTTCAGAAAACGTATTCTTAACAGCTGTGCTTTGGTAGATCTTTCACTTCCCTTCAGAGGCAAGAAGTGTAGACTGCTGGTGTTCTGTGATGGTGTACTGTTTTCCTACCCAGACTTGGCATCGTGTTCCTACATTTTTCATCCAGAATTTCAGCATCAGATGCCTCATTTGCTTATCACCCTGTAGCATCCCCAGCCATTAGATTAAAATAGTGGACAAAGCTTTCCTTGAACTATAGTGCCGAACAGTTCCCAGTGATGAGATCAGAAGGTAAATACTTCACCACCTGTTTTTAAGTCCATTTCTTTTGCCACTCTTAAGTGTCTGCCCAGAGGTGAGACCTCAAGCTGACTCAGATCCTTTCTCTTAAAGTCTCTTTAAGGGACTTCCCTGGTGGTCCAGTGGTTAAGATTCCCCGCTTCCACTGCAGGGGTCATGGGTTCCATCCCTGATCAGGGAAATATGCTGCATGGCAAGGCCAAAAAAAAACAGCAGGAAGTTCTCTGAAAAGCCATCTAACCCATTCACTCAATTCTTTACCTGGGGAATAAAACCAGAGGAATGCTGATGGGCTTTTGTCCCCCGACACTGCAGGCTGGATTGGGGCAGAGCGGGGACCACCTACATCTCCTGTCTTGGAGGTGCCACACCAGCTCTGTGCTCTGAGGCAGTCAGTGGAGGTAAATGGGTGATCTGGCTTCTTTACCTGGTCAGCATTTTGATTAGATTTCCTTGTAATTTGGAAAGCATATTTAGCTTTATTTTATTTGGGGTGAGAAGAGTCTTATTTTAAAACCCATTTATGTGAATCACCATCTTATTTCACTAAGACTTGGAACAGTAGTTCATACTAGCAGGGAAGAGGACACTGTAGCAACCCAGAATTGTTCTTTTGGAATGTGGTAGTGATTGTGAAGCAGAACACGGGCATCTTTTCTTGTAATTCCCAGCATGTGTACACTTTCTGGATCCTAAGTCCAGTTGCTAAAAGTTTAAGCCTAATATTTTAACCTAACATTTTTATCACCACGCTTTCTTAAAGAATGTTCCTTTTGTCCTTTAGTTATCAATTTTCCTGGATTTGACTTATTAAGTATTCTATGAGATGACATATTTGCTGCTTTTGAAGGCCTGTTCTTATGAATTGAAGTAGCCGAGTTCCTTTATGTTTGACATATTTACTAAGGTACCTGGCACAAGATGCCCCAAAACCTAGAGCAGCAGCTTTATGTAAATGCTTATGAATTTGTATTGTTACTATAATTGTCAACCCACTTATAATTTATGCAATACTGTATATATGTAGAGATTGAATTGCCAATAAAAAAAAAAAAAGAAAAGTAGCCTCTTTGTGATCATAAAGTTGCCTTTTCTTTTAAGACAGCAGGATTTGGGAGTAGAGCCATCGTTGCTACTAGTAGGTAATGCTGGATTTTTCTAACCAGTCTCCCTGCCGCCAGGATTTTCCACACCCAATTCTGTTCCCTCCACTCTTTCAGTAGCTGGGTTCCTTGTGCAGCCTGTTGACAGACCATTTCAGACTGCTCTGGGCTCCAGAGTCCTCATCCTCATCCTCAGCCTCTCGTGCATTGTCTTTCCCCATTTCATTCTAAGGGTCATTCGCTTCATCCAAACTGCTGCCTACACCCTCCCACGCAGATTTGTTCTTTCCTTTCTCACGTGGTATTACTCCTGATACGGAATGCCTTTTCCAACTCTGTGACTTGAGCTTTATGTTCATCTCCTACACAAAGCTGCTTAGCAGTTACCTTCAGGCGTATTTGTAAGCACCTGGTCTCTCCCATCCCTGAAACGTCAAAGATAACCAGAGACAGGCTCTGATCTCAAAGATCTCAGCATTGACAAATTAGACAGACACCAATGAATAGAGTAAGTAAAATAAAATGGTAGGTAAAGGCTAATAGTATTTATTCCATACTTGCTTCATGCCAGGAACTGTTCTGATTAGCATACTCTTCACGACAGCCCAGTAAAGTAACTGATGATTGTCTTTTTCATAAATGAGAAACTGAAGTATAGCATGGATAAAATATTGATAGTTGACCTAAGGTCACATGGTAAGTAGTTGAGTCAGGACAGCAAGCCACAGCAATCTAACTCCAACCCCATGACCCCCACAGTTAGGTCACACTACACATGATAACTGAGATTGCAGATGCACTTCTAAAAAGGTATTTATTTAAGGATGTGGCTCAGAGGTTAAAGCGTCTGCCTCCAATGTGGGAGACCTGGGTTCGATCCCTGGGTCGGGAAGATCCCCTGAAGAAGGAAATGGTAACCCACTCCAGTATTCTTGCCTGGAGAATCCCATGGACGGAGAAGCCTGGTAGGCTACAGTCCACGGGTTCGCAAAGAGTCGGACACGACTGAGTGACTTCATTTCACTTGACTTCAGACAGTAAAGAATCTGTCTGCCATGCAGGTGACCTGGGTTCAAGGTCAGGAAGATCCCTAGAGAAGGGAATAGCTACCCACTCCAGTATTTTTTTTTTTTTTCCACTCCAATATTCTCGCCTGTAGAATTCCATGGACAGAGGAGCCTGGCGGGCTGTAGTCCATGGAGTCACAAAGATGACTGAGCAACTAACACTTCCACTTTTTCACAGGTGATAAGAACCGAGATTGCAGGTGCACTTCTAAAAATGTATCTAAGAGGTTATGACGTGTGAGCTGAGTCTTAGAGGGGAAAGACGGAAGAGAATGAACAAAAGAGGGTTAAAAGCACGCTAGGAAACTAGGCACTTAGAAGACTATGAGGAACAAGGTGCAGGAGACGGGCAGGTGGGCCCAGGACCTGGGACTGACTCAGTTCTTTGGGTGCTGGGAGCCGCTAAGGCTTTCCCAAGGGGGTCATGAAAACAACTACATTGTGAAGTGTCGCTGTGGCTCCCCTGTGGAGCTGGAGAAGGCTACATGAAGAAGGCAGGAGGAAGCTACTGCCAAACCCCAAATGAGATCTGAGGGTGGAGCCAGCGTGAGGAAGGCTTTAGGTGAAGTGGGAGGGACTCCCCTAACACACCAACCCCAGCAGGCTGCCATTTTGTGACTTTGGCCAATCGCATTAGCAGTGTTTGTGCTGGTGTCTGGGTTTTGGTTTGTTGCTTGCACTGTAGTGAAAGGTTGTGGAACTCAGGAGCACTGTCATCTTTGATATTCACTTAGCACCAAGCACATGGTTATTTGGCAGAATAACTCCTACAGCCGTATCATGTCCTGTCTGTCCTGCATCCTGTTCATCCCAGCGCTGCTTCAGCCCCTGGATGTCCTGTGTGGTCACTTGGTGGCACCCTGTGTGACACATAGGCCATCAGCTGCTATGGAGGGAGCTTCAGGGGGAGGCAGAGCCAATGCTTGATCACGGTTAGATCAGGTTTAGAAGCCCAGTCAGTCTTCCATACGGAACGTTAACTGTGGGGCTCAGGCCACTGTGACTAAAATACCCCTTGAGGAATTTCAAGAGACGAAGGGTGGGCCCTGCCTTCTATCTTTGGACCCACAAGAATGGCTTTTTTTTTTCCCCCCTCAAAGAGGAGAGGGTAGAATAGGGTTGGAAAAATCCCTGCAAGATCAGATGTCCCTTAGGTTTCCAGAACTTCCTAGATTTCACTCAGCAAGACATATCTTAAAAAACCAGCCTTTCTTGTTTTGGAGGCTGAGATCAAGAAATGCGGAAGCCTGTGATGTTAAGCGCCTGGTAATTCCCCTGCCATCTAACAGCTGTAAGGACATTCACTGCCTGCAAAGCTCTTTACCGTCTTTAACTACCAGCATCACATTTGTGCCTCAGACAGACACGCCTCGGGCCAGAGAGACAGCTTCAGGGTGGAATAAACACAAACACGATACTGATGCTTAGTTTGTGCTATTTGTAGGAGGCTGGTGTGCCACATATGTCAGGAGTGAGATACACCTGGATTGAATCATGAGTTCTGTCATTTTGCAGTCTTGAGACCTAGCACAGGTTAAGTAACTTCTCTCAGCCTGTTTCCCTTCTCTAGAACAAGCTCAGAACTGGGAGTCAGTTGCTGAGCTAACGGAGGAGGCAATGGCAACCCACTCCAGTACTCTTGCCTGGAAAATCCCATGGATGGAGGATCCTGGTAGGCTGCAGTCCATGGGATCGCAAGGAGTCAGACACGACTGAGCAACCTCACTTTAACTTTTCACTTTCATGCATTGGAGAAGGAAATGGCAACACACTCCAGTGTTTTTGCCTGGAGAATCCCAGGGACAACAGAGCCGGGTGGGCTGCCGTCTATGGGGTCACACAGAGTTGGACACAACTCAAGTGACGCAGCAGCAGCTGAGCTAACTGCAGGCAAGCAGCATCAGCTTAGAGTGCATGCTCAGTACATTACAGTCCTAGCCCCTCTCACCCATGGAAAAGTGAAAAAGTGAAATTGGTTTAGTCATGTCCAACTCTGCAAACCCATGTACTATACAGTCCATGGAATTCTCCAGGCCAGAATACTGGAGTGGAGTGGGTAGCCTTTCCCTTCTCCAGGGGATCTTCCCAACCCAGGGATCAGATCCAGGTCTTCTGCATTGCAGGTGGATTCTTTTTTATGTATTTATTTATTTATTTTAATTGGAGGCTAATTACTTTACAATATTGTGGTGGTTTTTGCCATACATTGACATGAATCAGCCATGGGTGTACATGTGTCCCCCATCCCAAATCCCCCTCCCACCTCATTTCCCATCCCATCCCTCTGGGTTGTCCTAGTGTACCGGCTTTGAGTGCCCTGTTTCATGCATCGAACTTGGACTGTTCAATGGATACATTGAACATGCATCAAACCATCTATTTCACATATGGTAATATACATGTTTCAATCCTATTCTCTCAAATCATCCTACCCTCACCTTCTTGCACAGAGTTCAAAATTCTGTTCTTTTTATCTGTGTCTCTACCATCACGTGTAGGGTCGTCATTACCATCTTTCTAAATTCCATATATATGCATTAATATGAACTCCAGTAATTTGGCCACCTCATAAGAAGAGTTGACTCATTGGAAAAGACTCTGATGCTGGGAGGGATTGGGGGCAGGAGGAGAAGGGGACGACAGAGGATGAGATGGTTGAATGGCATCACCGACTCGATGGACATGAGTTTGAGTGAGCTCCAGGAGTTGGTGATGGACAGGGAGGCCTGGCGTGCTGCGATTCATGGGGTCGCAAAGAGTCCGACACGACTGAGCGACTGAACTGAACTGAACTGATACTGTATTAGTGCTTTTCTTTCTGACTTAAACTTCACTCTGTATAATGGGCTCCAGTTTCATCCACCTCATTAGAACTGATTCAAATGCATTCTTTTTAATGGCTGAGTAATAGTCCATTGTGTATATGTACCACAACTTGCTTATCCATTTGTCTGCTAATAGATATCTAGGTTGCTTCCATGTCCTAGCTATTGTAAACAGTGCTGTGATGAACACTGGGGTACACATGTCTCTTTCAATTCTGGTTTCCTTGGTGTGCATCCCCAGCAGTGGGATTGCTGGATCATAAGGCAGTTCTATTTCCAGTTTTTTAAGGAATCTCCTCACTGTTCTCCATAGTAGCTGTACTTGTTTGCATTCCCACCAACAGTGTAAGAGGGTTCCCTTTTCTCCACACCCTCTCCAGCATTTATTGTTTGTAGACTTATTAAGGGCAGCCATTCTGACTGGCGTGAGATGGTACCTCATTGTGGTTTTGATTTGCATTTCTCTGATAATGAGTGATGTTGAACATCTTCTCATGTGTTTGTTAGCCATCTGTATGTCTTCTTTGGGGAAATGTCTGTTTAGATCTTTGGCCCATTTTTTGACTGGTCCTTTATTTTTCTGGTATTGAGCTGTATGAGCTGCTTGTATATTTTTGAGATTAATTCTTTGACAGTTGCTTCATTTGCTATTGTTTTCTCCCATTCTGAAAGCTGTCTTTTCACCTTGCTTATAGTTTCCTTCATTGTGCAAAAGCTTTTAAGTTTAATTAAGTCCCATTTGTTTATTTTTGCTTTTATTTCCTTTACTCTGTGAGGTGGATCATAGAGGATCTTGCTGTGATTTATGTCAGAGTGTTTTGCCTATGTTTTCCTATAGGAGTTTATCGTTTCTGGTCTTAATTTAGATGTTTAATCCATTTTGAGTTTATTTTTGTGTATGGTGTTAGAAAGTTTTCTAGTTTCATTCTTTAACAAGTGGTTGACCAGTTTTCTCAGCACCACTTTTTAAAGAAATTGTCTTTTTCCATTGTATATTTTTGTGCAGGCAGATTCTTTACCAATGGAGCGACAAGATAAGCCCATGGATTATCAGTTAAAGAGTTTATGGAAATATAACCCCCAATTAGGGAGTTATCAGTTCAGTTCAGTCACTCAGTCTTGTCCAACTCTTTGTGACCTCATGGACTGCAGCATGCCAGGTCTCCCTGTCCATCACCAAACCCGGAGTTCACTCAAACTCATGTCCATTGAGTCGGTGATGCCATCCAACCATCTCATCCTCTCTCATCCCCTTCTCCTCTGCCTTCAATCATTCCCAGCATCAGGGTCTTTTCCAATGAGTCAGTTCTTTGCATCAGGTGGCCAAAGTATTGGAGTTTCAGCTTCAGCATGAGTCCTTCCAATGAATATTCAGGACTGATCTCCTTTAGGATGGACTGGTTGGATCTCCTTGCAGTCCAAGTGACTCTCAAGAGTCTTCTCCAACATCACAGTTCATCATTTCCTTGGTGCTAAGCTTTTTTATAGTCCAAATCTCACATCCATACATGACTACTGGAAAAACCATAGCCTTGACTAGATAGATATTTGTTGGCAAAATAATGTCTCTGCTTTTTAATATGCTGTCTAGTTTGGTCATAGCTTTTCATCTAAGGAGTAAGCATCTTTTAATTTCATGGCTGCAGTCACCATCTGCAGTGATTTTGGAGCCCAAACAAATCAAGTTTGTCACTGTTTCCACTGTTACCCCATCTATTTGCCATGAAATAATGGGACCAGATGTCATGATCTTAGTTTCCTGAATGTTGAGCTTTAACCAAACTTTTCACTCTCTTCTTTCACTTTCATCAAGAGGCTCTTTAGTTCTTCACTTTCTGTCATAAGTGTGGTATCATCTGCATATCTGAGGTTATTGATATTTCTCCCAGCAATCTTGATTCCAACTTGTGCTTCATCCAGTCCAGGATTTCTCATGATGTACTCTGCATATAAGTTAAATAAGCAGCATGACAATATACAGCCTTGATGTACTCCTTTTGCGATTTGGAACCAGTCTGTTGTTCCATGTACAGTTCTAATTGTTGCTTCTTTATCTGCATACAGATTTCTCAGGAGGCAGGTGAAATGGTCTGGTATTCCCTCTTGTGAAGAATTTTCCACAGTTTATTGTGATCCACACAGTCAAAGGCTTTGGCATAGTCAATAAGGCAGAAGTAGATGTCTTTCTGGAACTCTTGCTTTTTTGATGATCCAACAGATGTTGGCAATTTGATCTCTGGTTCCTCTGCCTTTTCTAAATCCAGATTGAACATCTGGAAGTTCACGGTTCACTTATTCCTGAAGCCTGGCTTGGAGAATTTTGAGCATTACTGTGTTAGCAAGTGTGATGGGTGCAATTGTGCAGTAGTTTGAACATTCTTTGGCATTGCCTTTCTTAGGGATTGGAATGAACACTGACCTTTTCCAGTCCCGTGGCCACTGCTGAGTTTTCCAGATTTGCTGGCATATTGAGTGCAGCACTTTCACAGGATCATCTTTCACGATTTGAAATAGCTCAACTGGAATTCCATCACCTCCACTAACTTTGTTGGTAGTGATGATTCCTAAGGCCCACTTGACTTCACATTCCAGGATGTCTGGCTCTAGGTGAGTGATCACACCATCTTGATTTTCTGTGACATGAAGATCTTTTTTTCTATAGTTCTTCTGTGTATTCTTGCCACCTCTTCTTAATAGCTTCTGCTTCTGCTAGGTGTATACCATTTCTGTCCTTTATTGTACCTATCTTTGCATGAAATGTTCCCTTTGTATCTATAATATTGTTGAAAAGATAACCAGTCTTTCCCATTCTATTGTTTTCCTCTATTTCTTTACATTGTTCACTTAGAGAGGCTTTCTTATCTCTCCTTGCTATTCGTTGGAACTCTGCATTCAAATGGGTATGTCTTTCCTTTTCTCCTTTGCCTTTAGCTTCTCTTCTTTTCATAGCTATTGTAAGGCCTCCTCAGACAACCATTTTGCCTTTTTGCATTTCTTTTTCTGGGAGATGGTCTTGATCCCGCCTCCTGTACAATGTCACAAACCTTCATCCATAGTTTATCAGGCATCTGTCTATCAGATCTACTCCCTTAAATCTATTTCTCACTTCCACTGTATAATCATAAGGGATCTGATTCAGGTCATACCTGAATGGTCTAGTGGTTTTCCCTACTTTCTTCAATTTAAGTCTGAACTTGGCAATAAGGAGTTCATGATCTGAGCCACAGTCAGCTCCCTGTCTTGTTTTTGCTGACTGTATGGAGCTTCTCCATCTTTGGCTGGAAATAATATAATCAATCTGATTTCAGAATTGACCATCTGCTGATGTCCATGTGTAGATTCTTCTCTTGTGTTGTTGGAAGAGGGTGTTTGCTATGACCAATGTGTTCTCTTGGCAAAACTCTATTAGCCTTTTCCCTGCTTCATTCTGTACTCCAAGGCGAAACTTGCCTGTTACTCCAAGTATCTCTTGACCTCCTACTTTTGCATTCCAATCCCCTATAATGAAAAGGACATCTTTTTCAGGTGTTAGTTCTAGAAGGTCTTGCAGGTCTTCATAGAAACGTTCAGCTTTTTCAGCATTACTAGTCGGGGCATAGACTTGGGTTACTGTGATATTGAATGGTTTGCCTTGGAAATGAACAGAGATTATTCTGTCATTTTTGAGATTGTATCCAAATACTGCATTTTGGACTCTTTTATTGACTATGATGGCTACTCCATTCCTCTAAGGGTTTCCTGCCCACAGTAGTAGATATAATGGTCATCTGAGTTAAATTCACCCATTCCAGTTCATTTTAGTTCGCGGATTCCTAAACTGTGGATGTTCACTCTTGCCCTCTCCTGTTTGACCACTTCCAATTTGCCTTGATTCATGGGCCTAACATTCCAGGTTTGGATACAATGTTGCTCTTTACAGCATTGGACTTAACTTCCATCACACCAGTCACATCCACAACTGGGAGTTGTTTTTGCTTTGGCTCTGTCTCTTCCTTCTTTCTGGAGTTATTTATCCGCTTATCTCCAGTAGCATATTGAGTACCTACTGATCTGGCCAGTTCCTCTTTCAGTATCCTATCTTTTTGCCTTTTCATGCTGTTCATTGGGTTCTCAAGGCAAGAACACTGAAGTGGTTTGCCATACCCTTCTCCAGTGGACCACATTTTGTTAGAGCTCTCCACCATGACCCATCCATCTTGGGTGGCCCTACACAGCATGGCTCATAGTTTCATTGTTAGACAAGGCTGTGGTCCATGTGATCAGATTGGTTAGTTTCCTGTGATTGTGGTTTTCATTCTGCCTGCCCTCTGATGGAGAAGCCTGGCATGCTGCAGTCCATGGGGTCGAAAAGAGTGGGACATGACTGAGTGACTGAACAACAACAAATGATCCTCCTGCCCAAACCCTAGTTGACCTTGTTGCTAACGTTTCTGTAGAACATCCTCAACTCCTTGGAGGAAAGCACATTAACAAACAAGAGACCAAAGCGGCTTGGAGGAGATACCCCACATCCAAGGGTGAAGGAGAAGCCCCAGCAAGACTGTAGGAGGGGCAAAATCATGTTTAAAATCAAACCCCATACCCACCAGAGATGCTCAGAGGGCTCAAACAAACCTTGTGCACACCAGGACCCGAGGCTCCACCGAGACTGAGACAGAACTGTGTTTGAGTGTCTCCTGTGGAAGTGTGGGTCAACTGTGGACTACTGCAGGGACAGGGGCTCTGGGTGCAGTAGAACTGGGTATGGCATAAGCCCTCTTGGAGGAGGTCGCCATTAACCCCTCCACAGAGCCACCAGAACTTACACAGGACTAGGGAAACAGGCTCTTGGAGGGCACAAACAAAATGTTGTGCACACCAGGACCCAGGAGAAAGGAGCAGTGACCCCACAAGAGACTGACTCAGACTTGCTCATGAGTGTCCAGGAGTCTGGTGGAGGCATGGTTCGGCAGTGGCCTGCTACAGGGTTGGGGGCATTGAGTGCAGCAGTACATGCATGGGACCTTTTGAAGGAAGTTGCCATCATCTTCATTACCTCCATCAGTTTGGCCTCAGGTCAAACAACAGGAAGCAAACACAGCCCAGCCCCTCAACAGAAAATTGGATTAAAGATTTACTAAGCACGGCCCCACCCATCAGAACAAGACCCAGTTTCCCCCCAGTCAGTCTCTCCCATCAGGAAAGGAGTTACAGTCCCACATTAAAATCTGGGGGAAGTTTGCTGTGTTTCTCTCAAAGGACCACAGTAACTTGTTTGAAAAGAGCAAAAAATATAATAATACAGAGAAATTGTATTCTCTTAGTAGCTGATTGTACTTGCCTAGTGGTTCAGATGGTAAAGACTCTGCCTGCAATGCAGGAAACCAGGATTCGATCCCTGGGTCGGGAAGTAGCTGATTTAGCTCTAAAAAGACTTCCTAGGTAGAGAGAAATCTGCTTTAACTGAGTAGTAGCTGAAGCCCCTGGGCCCTGCAGGCCACAGCAGATTCAGAGGGAGAGTAGGGCTGGAGGTCCACCCTACCCTCAGCCTCTTTGGAGACACACAGTCCATGTGGGGGGGTTAAGATACTGCAGGATGTGTGATATCCACTTCCTCCCTCACTCCCACAGAATCTTAGCTGATAGAGTGGAATTCAGCCTTCCCCAAGGCAAGGGACCTGTCCAGCAGTAGTTCCCCCAGCTTCAAGCTATGTTTTTGATAGCCTAGAGGTTTACTTCATGGTTTTACTTCCATAAACAAGTAATCCCCAAACTGTTCACTAGAAACTACCTGTTTTATTGTTCCCCATGGAGTTCGTGTCTTGAAGCAATTCCTCTCAAGCTTTAGGGTGGTAAGTCACCTGGGAATCTATCAGAACACAACCCTAAATTCCAAAGGTCTGAAGTCCTGCCAAGAGGAGGCCATGCTGTTGCTCCCAGACCACCTTTGAGTGCCAAGTTTTAAACTTCAGTCTCTCTGGAAGAACCTGGCTGTATTAAGTGATCATTCGTGCCCGTGTTTGTCTTTATTAAACATCCACCATTGTGCTCAGGGTTTCTGATTAGCATGAAATACCCATGAAGTGACAGAGCTCAAAGGCCAGGACAGTCACCTGGCAGTTTTAACTCTGTAACTGCTGACTAGAATTTCATTAAGGTATTCTGAGATACAAACACTATTTGGGGACCCAGCCTCATTTCTTCTTAGTAGCTTCCTTGGTAGCTGGGATCCCTGACTTGGCCACCCCTGCCTAACCAGCAGAACCAGGCAACCTGGAGGGTCCACAAGTTATTCTTATCCTAATGCCCTTGACCCAGAACCTGGGAAAGTCTTGTGTGGTCCTTTGATTGACCACATAAGGTGGTGCAGGTGGTAGGTTTTGTGGTAAAATATACATAACATAAAATTTACCATTTTAACCATTTTTAAGTGTGAAGTGCAGTGACATTAGAGCTTTGCAGGTGACGCTAGTGGTAAAGAACCCATCTGCCCACACAAGTAGACACAACAGATGCAGGCTCCATTTCTGGGCTGGGAAGAGCTCCTGGAGGAGGGCACAGCAACCCACTCCAGTATTCTTGCCTGGAGAATCCCATGGTCAGAGGAGCCTGGTGAGCTACAGACCGTGGGGCCGCAAAGGAGTCAAACAGGACTCATGGGTGCGACTCAGCACCCATGAGAGCACCTCATATAAATGGAATCCATTTGCCCTTGTGTCTGGTGATGTTTTTCAATCTCCTTTGTCAAGATTAAATGGCCTAAACGTATTGACCTGTTATTACCATTGCTCTTTAAGCCATAATGATAAATTCTTAGTTCTCTACCTATGAAATGGTCTTTTGGTGGTATGCCTGTTGATGGTTATTTATGAATCAGATCAGATCAGTCGCTCAGTCGTGTCCGACTCCTTGCGACCCCATGAATCGCAGCACGCCAGGCCTCCCTGTCCATCACCAACTCCCGGAGTTCACTCAGACTCACGTCCATCGAGTCAGTGATGCCATCCAGCCATCTCATCCTTTGTCGTCCCCTTCTCCTCCTGCCCCCAATCCCTCCCAGCATCAGAGTCTTTTCCAATGAGTCAACTCTTCGCATGAGGTGGCCAAAGTACTGGAGTTTCGGCTTTAGCATCATTATAATTAGGGTCATTTTAAGAAAAGCATCAAAAGATGATATAATCCCTGACCTAGGTGAAATTCTTCATGAGCAGAAACCTGATCAAGTATAACAATTTAAATATGTGAGACTTCCCTCACTCATGTGCAGAAATTGTCAGTAGACTAATTTGGTGCTCCAACGAATATTTTCTTGTTCCTTATTCTCCAGTATTCAATCTCTTTATTCATTCATTCCATCAATAAACAAAAACTTATTCTATGCCTATACTATGCTGGGATTTTTTGAGGCCCTGGAAATTCCAGAGTTGACAAAACCTATGTGGTCCCCAGATTCAACACATGTAATTCACTAAAAGCAAGTAAAACATGTTGTGGAAAAATGAGTTAAACATGGTGTGTGTCCTCTGAAAGCAGGCAGAGAAGGTTGTGACAATTGTGGGGGCTGCCGTTGGAGGAGGGGCAGCCCCAGGTACTCAAGTGGAAAGTATGTCTCCTCCAACATTTCAGAAGAGGTCTGTACATGATGGGGCTTCCCATGTGGCTCAGCTGGTAAAGAATCTGCCTGCAATGCGGGAGACCTGGATTTGGTCCCTGGGTTGGGACAATCCCCTGAAGCAGGGAAAGGCTACCCACCCCAATATTCTGGCCTGGAGAATTCCATGGACTGTATAGTCCATGGGGTTGCAAAGTGTGAGACACAGCTGAGTGACTTGCACTTATACATGATGAAAAAGTAAAGTGAGATAGGTTTCTCCCTGCCCGCCAACTTGAGAGTCTGTAATTTCAAAATTTCATGTTAAAAGGTGAACTTTTCAGGGTACATAAAGATAGCATTTATTTCAGTTGAGTTCAGTTGCTCAGGCGTGTCCAACTCTTTGCGACCTCATAGAGTGCAGCACGCCAGTCCTCCCTGTCCATCACCAACTCCTAGAGTTTACCCAAACTCATGTCCATTGAGTTGGTGATGCCATCCAACCATCCCATCCTCTGTTGTCCCCTTCTCCTCCTGCCCTCAATCTTTCCCAGCATCAGGGTCTTTTCAAATGAGTCAGCTCTTCGCATCAAATTATTGGAGTTTCAGCTTCAATATCAGTCCTTCCAATGGATACCCAGGACTGATCTCCTTTAGGATGGACTGCTTGGATCTCCTTGCCGTCCAAGGGACTCTCAAGAATCTTCGCCAACATCACAGTTCAAAAGTATCAATTCTTCAGTTCTCAGCTTTCTTTATAGTCCACTTCTCACATCCATACAAGACTACTGGAAAAACCATAGCCTTGACTAGAAGGACATTTGTTGGCAAAGTAATGCCTCTGCTTTTTAATATGCTGTCTAGGTTGGTCATAACTTTTCTTCCAAGGAGTAAGCATCTTTTAATTTAGTGGCTGCAGTCACCATTTGCACTGATTTTGGAGCCCAAAAAATAAAGTCAGCCACTGCTTCCACTGTTTCCCCATCTATTTGCCATGAAGTGATGGGACCAGATGCCATGATCTTAGTTTTCTGAATGTTGAGCTTTAAGCCAACTTTTCCACTCTTTTCCTTCACTTTCATCAAGAGGCTCTTCACTTTCTGCCATAAGGGTGGTTTACCTGCATATCTGAGGTTATTGATATTTCTCATGGCAATCTTGATTCCAGCTTGTACTTCTTCTAGCCCAGCGTTTCTCATGATGTAGTCTGCATAGAAGTTAAATAAGCAGAGTGACAATATACAGCCTTGATGTACTCCTTTCCCTATTTGGAACCAGTCTGTTGTTCTATGTCCAGTTCTAACTGTTGCTTCCTGACCTGCATACAGATTTCTCAAGAGTCAGGTCAGGTGGTCTGGTATTCCCATCTCGTGAAGAATTTTCCACAGTTTACTGTGATCCACACAGTCAAAGGCTTTGGCATAGTCAATAAAGCAGAAATAGATGTTTTTCTGGAACTCTATTGCTTTTTCAATGATCCAGCAGATGTTGGCAGATGTTTAATCCAGCAGATGTTTGATCTTTGGTTCCTCTGACTTTTCTAAATCCAGATTGAACGTCTGGAAGTTCATGGTTAACTTATTCCTGAAGCCTGGCTTGGAGAATTTTGAACATTACTTTACTAGCGTATGAGATGAGTGCAATTGTGTGGTAGTTTGAGCATTCTTTGGCATTGCCTTCCTTAGGGATTGGAATGAACACTGACCTTTTCCAGTCCCATGGCCACTGCTGAGGTTTCCAGATTTGCTGGCATATTGAGTGCAGCACTTTCACAGCATCATCTTTCATGATTTGAAATAACTCAACTGGAATTCCATCACCTCCACTAGCTTTGTTGGTAGTGATGATTCCTAAGGCCCACTTGGCTTCACATTCCAGGATGTCTGGCTCTAGGTGAGTGATCACACCATCTTGATTTTCTGTGACATGAAGATCTTTTTTTCTATAGTTCTTCTGTGTATTCTTGCCACCTCTTCTTAATATCTTCTGTTTCTGCTAGGTCCATACCATTTCTGTCCTTTATTGTACCTATCTTTGCATGAAATATTCCCTTTGTATCTCTAATATTGTTGAAAAGATAACCAATCTTTCCCATTCTATTGTTTTCCTCTATTTCTTTGCATTGATTGCTGAGGAAGGCTTTCTTATCTCTCCTTGCTATTCGTTGGAACTCTGCATTCAAATGGGTATATCTTTCCTTTTCTCCTTTGCCTTTAGCTTCTCTTCTTTTCACAGCTATTTGTAAGGCCTCCTCAGATAACCATTTTGCCTTTTTGCATTTCTTTTTCTTGGGGATGGTCTTAATCCCTGCCTCCTGTACAATGTCATGAACCTCTGTCCATAGTTCATCAGGCACTCTGTCTATCAGATCTAGTCCCTTAAATCTATTTCTCACTTCCACTGTATAATCATAAGGGATTTGATTCAGGTCATACCTGAATGGTCTAGTGGTTTTCCCTACTTTCTTCAATTTAAGTCTGAATTTGGCAACAAGGAGTTCATGATCTGAGCCACAGTCAGCTCCCGGTCTTGTTTTTGCTGACTGTATAGAGCTTCTGCAAAGAATATAATCAATCTGATTTCGGTGTTGGCTATCTGGTGATGTCCACGCGTAGATTCTTCTCTTGTGTTGTTGGAAGAGGGTGTTTGCTGTGACCAGTACGTTCTCTTGGCAGAACTCTGTTATCCTTGCCCTGCTTCATTCCGTATTCCAAGGCCAAACACCTTTACTCCAGGTGTTTCTTGACTTCCTACTTTTGCATTCCAGTCCCCTACAATGAAAGGGACATCTTTTTTGGGTGTTAGTTTTAAAAGGTCTTGTAGGTCTTCATAGAACTGTTCAACTTCAGCTTCTTCAGCACTGGTGGGGGCATAGACTTGGATTACCATGAGAGTGGCAAGGGGCTGCTGTGGATCACTCGAGCAGCGAGGAGTGGTTGTGCCACGGTGGCACGGCAAAAGGCCGAGAGGAGATACCCCATGTCCAAGCATTTATTTAAAACAAAGCAACTTGACATTCCCCTTCATGGATCAGTGCCTTTTCATGGTGAAGGGACTTGTGTAACTCAAAGAAGCTATGAGCCACGCCGTGTGGGGCCACCCAAGACAGACAGGTCACAGTGGAGAGTTCTGACAAAACGTGATCTGCTGGAGGAAGGAACAGCAAGCCACTCCAATATACTAGCCGTGAGAACCCCATGAAATGTATAAAAAGGCAAAAAGATATGACACCGAAAATGAGCCTCCCAGATCGGAAGGTGTCCAATATGCTACTGGGGAAGATTGGAGGACAACTCATCGACTCAATGGACATGAACTTGGGCAAACTCCAGGAGATGGTGAGGGACAGGGTGGCCTGGTGTGCTTCAGCCCGTGGGGTCACAGAGTCAGATTCGACTTGGCAACTGAACAACAACAACAACTTGGCATTAGGCCAATTTATAGGAGATAAAACCTAGATTATTTTAGGGAGTTATGTTTTACTCTCAATATAGCAAACTTCTCTACATCTTAAAAATACTACAAAAATTCAGATATTTTTCCTCTTAGAGGAAGACAGCCACCACAATATCAAGTCTGTGTTAGAAAAAGTCAATAAGCTTAGGCACATAAAACCCACTGGAGTCACTGTAGAAACCACGCCTGACTCACTGTACCTTGTCTGCTGTCATTCATGTTCACCATTAACACCATCACCAAGGCTACCCCTGCATCCCCACAGATAAAAATGAGCTTGAAGCCTGATTTGCCCTGACTAGTACCTAGAATCAGCCAAACCCGAATTCAGTAACAATGGTATATTATTCAGCCTTAAAAAGTAAGGAAATTCTGACTCAACACTACAACATGGATGAACCTTGAGGACCCCATGCTAAGCGAAATAAACCTGTCACAAAAGGACAAATGAAGGGATGGAGCCAAAGCAAAAACAATAGCCAGTTGTGGATGTGACTGGTGATAGAAGCAAGGTCTGATGCTGTAAAGAGCATTATTGCATAGGAACCTGGAATGTCAGGACCATGAATCAAGGCAAATTGGAAGTGGTCAAACAGGAGATGGCAAGAGTGAACATAGACATTCTAGGACTCAGCGAACTAAAATGGACTGGAATCGGTGAATTTAACTCAGATGACCATTATTATCTACTACCTTGGGCAGGAATCCCTTAGAAGAAATGGAGTAGCCATCATGGTCAACAAAAGAGTCCAAAATGCAGTACTTGGATGCAGTCTCAAAAATGACAGAATGATCTCTGTTCATTTCCAAGGCAAACCATTCAATATCATGGTGATCCAAGCCTATGCCCCAACCAGTAATGCTGAAGAAGCTGAAGCTGAATGGTTCTATGAAGACCTACAAGACCTTTCAGAACTAACACCCAAAAAAAGATGTCCTTTTCATTATAGGGGACTGGAATGCAAAAGTAGGAAGTCAAGAAACACCTGGAGTAACAGGCAAATTTGACCTTGGAGTACGGAATGAAGCAGGGCAAAGGCTAATAGAGTTCTGCCAAGAGAATGCACTGGTCATAGCAAACACCCTCTTCCAACAACTCAAGAGAAAACTGTACACATGGACATCACCAGATAGCCAACACTGAAATCAGATTGATTATATTCTTTGCAGCCAAAGATGGAGAAGCTCTATACAGTCAGCAAAAACAAGACCGGGAGCTGACTGTGGCTCAGATCATGAACTCCTTGTTGCCAAATTCAGACTTAAATTGAAGAAAGTAGGGAAAACCACTAGACCATTCAGGTATGACCTGAGTCAAATCCCTTATGGTTATGCAGTAGAAGTGAGAAATAGATTTAAGGGACTAGATCTGATAGACAGATGCCTGATGAACTATGGACGGAGGTTCGTGACATTGTACAGGAGGCAGGGATCAAGACCATCCCCATGGAAAAGAAATGCAAAAAGGCAAAATGGTTATCTGAGGAGGCCTTACAAATAGCTGTGAAAAGAAGAGAAGTGAAAAGCAAAGGAGAAAAGGAAAGATATACCCATTTGAATGCAGAGTTCCAACGAATAGCAAGGAGAGATAAGAAAGCCTTCCTCAGCAATCAATGCAAACAAATAGAGGAAAACAATAGAATGGGAAAGACTAGAGATCTCTTTAAGAAAATTAGAGATACCAAGGGAACATTTTATGCAAAGATGGGCACAATAAAGGACAGAAATGATGTGGACCTAACAGAAGCAGAAGATATTAAGAAAAGGTGGCAAGAATACACAGAAGAACTGTACAAAAAAGATCTTCACGACCCAGATAATCACGATGGTGTGATCACTCACACTCACCTAGAGCCAGACATCCTGGAATGTGAAGTCAAGTGGGCCTTAGAAAGCATTACTACGAAGAAAGCTAGTGGAGGTGATGGAATTCCAGTTGAGCTTTTTTAAATCGTGAAAGATGATGCTGTGAAAGTGCTGCACTCAATATGCCAGCAAATTTGGAAAACTTTTGGCCACAGGACTAGAAAAGATTTGTGTTCATTCCAATCCCAAAGAAAGGCAATGCCAAAGAATGCTCAAACTACCGCACAATTGCACTCATCTCACACGCTAGTAAAGTAATGCTCAAAATTTTCCAAGCCAGACTTCAGCAATACGTGAACCGTGAACTTCCAGATGTTCAAGCTGGTTTTAGAAAAGGCAGGGGAATCAGAGATCAAATTGCCAGCATCTACTGGATCATGGAAAAAACAAGAGAGTTCCAGAAAAACATCTATTTCTGCTTTATTGACTATGCCAAAGCCTTTGACTGTTTGGATCACAAAAAAATGTGGAAAATTCTGAAAGAGATGGGAATACCAGACCACCTGACCTGCCTCTTGAGAAACCTATATGCAGATCAGGAAGCAACAGTTAGAACTGGACATGGAACTACCGACTGGTTCCAAATAGGAAAAGGAGTAAGTCAAGGCTGTGAATCAAACTTATACGAGCAGAAAGTAGAGGCTAGGTGAGAGAACAGGGAATTACTGTTTAATGGGGTCTGTTTCAGTTTGGGAAGATGAAAAATTTCTGGAGGTGGATAGTCATGATGGCTGCACAATATGAATGTACTCAATACCACTAGATTTTAAAAAATGGTTAAAATAGTAAATTTTATGTATATTTATTTCACCACAATTTTTAAAAGCTGATGACTCCCAATTAGCCAGACTACTTAATTACCCAATAGATGGACAGTTCTTTGTGTCAAATTGACTGGCCAGGAGGTGCCGAGATTAAGCATCTTTTCTGGGTGTGTCTGGGAGGGTGTTTCAGGATCAGTAGATCTGCCTCCGCAATGTGGGCGGGCATCGCCCAATCCAGTGAGGGCCCGAATAAAATAAAAGACACCAGAAGGAACATTTTGTCCACCTTTTTTCCTACCTCACTGTTGAGCTGGGATGTCTCACTTCATCTCCTGTTCTGGGACGGGGATTTACACCATCAGCTCCTCTAGTTCTCAGGCCCTTGGCCTCAGACTGAGTCACACCATTGGGTTTCCTGAATCTCTAACTTGCAGATCAAAGATTCTTGGCCTCCATGACTGTGTGAGCCAATTCTGCATAATAAATCATCTTTTCTATACACCTCTGTCCGTATCTGCGGGGAGTTGATTCCAGGACCCTCCACATATACAAAAATCCTCAGATGTTCTAGTTCCATATAGAAAACCTACTTGCACCCTCCCATATATTTTAAATCATCCGGAGATTACACAGTATAAATGTTATGTGAATAGTTGTAAATACAATGTAGAGACTGTAAATAGATGTCAGCACAGATCATATTCAAGTTTTGCATTTTGAAACTTTCTGGAATTTTTTTCTAATATTTTTGACCCGCTGTTGGTTGAATCTGTGGACGCAAAGCCTAAGCATAATAAGAGCCAACCCTGCACGTGTGTGTACCCTACTGGTTCTTTTCCCTTTCTTGGCTGTGTCAGGTCTTAGTTGCGGCACACAGGATCTTTCATTGCAGCACCTGAGCATTTTGTTGCAGTGTGCAGTCTTCTCTTTAGTTGTGGCACGTAGGCTTAGCTACCCTGTGACATGTGGAATATTAGTTCCCGGACCAGAAATCGAACCTGAGTCCCCTGCATTGCAAGGCAGATGCTTGACCAATGGACCACAAGGGAAGTCCTTATTCTACTGATTCTGTGTGTCTAGAAAACACTGATAATACTCCATTAGATTCATTTCTGGGGAAATGGTCTTCGGGGAGTATTCGGTGATGACTGTAACCATCTCCTGAGCAAGGAGCCATGTCAGGGTTAGAGTGGAGTCCAGAGCACAGCATCTTGGCTCACATCTTAAATTAGTACAACCAACCCAAACTTCTAGGTAGATGCAGGGAGCAAGGGTCTGTCTCCTATTATTTGACTGCTTTGACACCTCCTTTGCACTTTGCCTATGTCTACAGAAGGAAAAACTCAACCGATTAGAAATTATATTCACCATTCAGTTATTTAAAGCTCACTTAAAAAAAAAAAAAAAACTTTTGCATCCTCCACCCATTACCCTCAAGCAAGAAGATAGTCCCCTGACAGTGTGACACAGCTGTTTCTGTGACCTTGAGGCTGTCCTTATGTCACAATGGGCAGCCACACTCATCTACTCAGCACTTCCCCAGCTCTGGCATGTGCCAGGTGCAGGGCTGGGCATGGGGTTACAGGGTGAATGAGGCCCTGCCCTGGCCCCAGGCACACAGATTCATGATAGAGTCGGCCACCTAAACAGAGAACTGTAAAGCAACTGGTAAGTGAGAACACAGAGGAAGGAAATGAAGCCAGTCTGGGCTTGGCAAGGAGGGGGTGAAGTGGGAGGTGGAGAAAGGGATGGAAAAGAGCAGGACCGGGGACAGATGGCAGCTGCGTCCAGGGCTGCGAGTCGGGTCAGGACTTCCAGGCCTCCAGGAGGTCGTGGGAAGCTGGCCCCAGGGGCGAGGCCTGAGCCCACACAGTCTTCCTCCTCCCTTGGAGCCTTCTCTTCATCTCTGCACACCCTGCCTTCCCATGCCCTCGGACTGCTCTGCCCTCACCATGCTTGGCCTCCCTTCTCCCTCTCCTCAAATGCAGCCTTGAGTGTTACAGCCTCAGTAGAGATGAAAATCTGAACAACGGAGAGATTAAAAAAAAAAAAAAATGGCAGAGAACTTTCTCTCCCTTTTTCCAGAACCAGCTCACAGGGACAAGCTGTCTCTTGGGCCCAAACTGAATGATGGGAATAAATGAACCAGTCATGTGGGCTCCCATCAGAAGCTGCCAGATGTCACCTCCTTTCCCTGTCCCAACAGGCCTGTCAGTCCTCAAGGCCACTGTTCATCCAACCAGTGAAGGTCCTGAGCAGGCCCACTTCCCTGGGGACCGTCCGCAGAGCTCAGAACAGTCAGCACAGGCAGCTCTCCACAGCCATTCCCTTGGATGGAATTGTTCCCTCTGATCCACCCCACTCTCTCCTACGCCCGCTGCTCGCCACCCAGCATCCTTCCTTCCTTCGTATGTGCTGCTTTAACGTTTCAGGTGTCGGACACCCGCAAGTGTACCATGCTATTGTGAACAGCACACAGGTTAAGGGTGCTGACCCCGGGGCAATCTTCCCAGACTGGCCCTGAATCCCAGTTAGTATCTTTGCCAGTTCCCTGAAGAAGAGGCGGGGCAGGAAGCCCCACTATTGCTGCATGGCTTTTCTTTGATATCAGAGGAAGCAGAACAGAAACATTTGTAGGTGCAGAGATGGATGGAATTACAAGATACACCAAAGAAGCTGTCCCTCCTCTTTTAGGTTGCTGAGTGGAACGGTGTCTCTCTCCTTTGCGTTTCCATCTTTGGGAGCCCAGCTCCTGGCTTTGGGATTCCATCCTTTGGTCAAGTGCTGCCGCCTCCACCAAGAGGACCAGAAGCACGCAGAGGTTTCCCCTGGAGCCTACACCAGGTACTGATTCTTTCCTGTTTCTGAAAACACTGGCATCATCCATCACCCTTTCCTGAAGCACTGAAGCTGCCTGCCGCCCCATCCCCTGAGACCCAGGGCCAGAGCAAACTCAACTGCAAGCATCACAGCAAAGATGTTCATGGCCATGTTCTCTCTAATGGGCTCAGGCAGGGCAGGGCCGGCTCATCTGGAGATTGCTCTAAGGATCAGAGATCTGTCTTGTCGGTTTGTTTTTTACACTTGCTTATGGTGTGGGACTGCAGGGCTCCAGCTGTGTAACCGTTAGGCATCTACTGAGCCTTTGCTCTCAGGCTTTCTTGAGTCTTGATGTGTGGAGGACACAGAGATGAATGTGAGAGTCCCTGGACTCCCCAGGAGCTTGCCCTCCAGGAGGAGGGTGGTGGGAGGAAGACCAGAGGAGTAACAAACAGCTAATGATCTGAGAGCTCTTCCTGGGGGCCAGGCTGTCTTGTCAACACCACATGGATTAACTCATTTTATCCTCACAATAACTCCAGATGGTTCACACCACACAAACTGTCCCCACATTATGTATGTGTACACCCAATACTGAGGTCAGAGGCCAGCAAGAAAGGCCTCAGTTCCAGAGCACATTCTCTTACCCACCATGCTGCACGTCAGAAAATAAGACAAGTACAACTAAACGAGATGGAAACCGATACAGGCAGACCTCGGAGATGCGGTGGGTTGGGTTCCAGATTCCAGCAAGAAATTGAATATCGCAATAAAGAGAGACACATGAATTTTTTGGTTTCCCAGTGCCTATGAAAGTTATGCTTACAATATACTGTAGTCTATTAAGTGTGCAACAGCATTATATATAAACAAATGTACATACCTTAATTAAAAACTAACTTATTGCTAAAATATTAATACTAACCATCATCTGACAATGCAAGGTTGCCACAAAACTTCAATTTGTAAAAAATATGCAGTTATCTGGCAGGTTGCAGTAATGTGAGGTCAACCTGTAAATGCCATTGAGGAGACAGAGGGACAGCGTCAGGGAGGTTCTAAGAAGTGGGAGATGACTCTCACAAGGGAATAGAGTATATCGCGGGAGGGCTCCTGTGATGGGCTTTGAGAGAAGGCAGCTCTGTGGGAAAGGCCCGGGCCTTTGTGTGGAGAGAAGAGCGACATAAACAGGCAGGGAGTGGGGAGGTGAGCAGCACGTGGGGGGACTGTCAAAGAGCAGTGGCAGGAGTAGAAGCCCCTGAAAGAGGAGCAGTGACAGATACAAGTGAGGCTGGATGGTGAGAAGTCCAAGTGCTACAGGCTTGCACTTTGTGGGTCACAAGGAAGCCGCTGACAGCTTTAATTTCAGCAAGAGCAAGTCTGCAGGACAATTCTCTTTCAGGAAGGCTAACCCAGCGAGGCTTTTAGAAGGTTAAAAAGTTGGAGCATGGGGCTTTTAGGGCAGAGAAACTGTTCCATATGATACACAATAGTGGGTACGTGTCTTCATACATTTGTCAACACCCGGAGGATACAGTCAACACAGAATGAACCCTGATGGAAATTATGAACTTAAGTAATAATAATGTATACTACTGGTTCATCAGTTTCAATGAATGCATCCCACTAACGCAAGGTGTCAATGATAGGAGAAACTGTGTATGATGGAGAGAGGCATGTGTGAATACTCTGTACTTGCCAATCAATTGTAAACTAAAACTGCTCATAAAACACCAGGCTTATTGATTCTACAAAAGATAAAGAAGCCTTGGGACTTCCGTGGCGGCCCAGAGGTTGAGATTTCGCTTTTCAATGCAGTGGGTTCGATCCCTGGTCGGGAAGCTAAAATCCCACATGTCTCACAGCCAGAAACCAAAACAATAAAAAGAATTAATATTGTAAAAATTCAGTAGAGGCTTTGAAATGATCCACATAAAAAATCTTAAAGAAAAAAGGAAGCTATGTATTAAATTAGCAATATAATTGCATTCCTAAGAAAAATTCAAGTTTTTAAAAAGCAATTATTTCACTAAAAAAAAAAATACAACAAACCAGTCAGAGAATTCCCTGGTGATCCAGTGGTTAAGATTCTGTGCTTTTTTCACTGAAGCAGGCACAGGTTCAGTCCCTGGTCTGGAAACTAAGATCTCTCATGCCAAATGGCAAAAACAAAACAAAAAAAAGTAAATAAAACAAGAAACAGACTCATAGATTCAGAGAATGAACTAGTAGTTACCAATGGGGAGAGGCAAGAGGGGACAGGCAAGGTAGGGGTGAGAAGGAAAGTGAAAGGGTTATTATGGAAATACATGAAATCATTTGTGTAAAACTTTTGAAAATTGTAAAGCATTATAGAATTTAAATAATCTTTCATTTAATTTTTAAAAATGAATTAATTGTTATTCCAATGGGGGAATTGAGTTTCATTCTCTACTATAATGTTGCTTTGCCTACAAGAATTTCAGTAGTAGTGATGGTTTAGTTGCTAAGTCCTGTCTGACTCTTGCAACCCCATGGATTGTAGCCTGCCAGGCTCCTCTGCCTGTGGGATTCTCCAGGCAAGAATACTGAAGTGGGTTGCCATTTCTTTCTCCAAGGGATCTTCCTGACCCAGGAATCAAACCCAGGTCTCCTGCATTGCAGACAGATTCTTTACTGACTGAGCTATGAGGGAAGCCCAGGAATTTCAATAATAAGGTCATTTTACAGTCATAAAATCTACCCATCAGAAAGCATCTAATATCTTATCAAGACTGATGTGCTGTCTCTGAGCATCAGCACCAGCCGGGGCTGCAAGATGCCTTCCATGAGGTCACCATCCTCACCCCACGCTCTGCTCTTGGCTGATGCCACAGACTCATTTCCTTCTCAGAGGTGCTGAATCTGATTGCTCCACACTCTCTATTCTGATTGTGTTACATAACCCAGAGTAGCAAAGTGTGTTCCGTCATCAAGCAAGTGTGTTGATTACCTCATCAATCAAGTCTCCAGATAACCTGAGCAGAAGACCTATAATTATTGAGCACTGACCCTGGGCCAGTTACTATGCCAGGAAAGTCATTCCTGGGGACAGACAGACAGACTCCAGGGCTGAGGAATCCAAGGAAAGCACATAGGAAGGTCTGTTAGGCATTTTGGTGAGAGATCAGGTTGGAGTTGATATGTCTATAGAATCCTCAGCTCCCTGTGGGCTCTTGCCTGCCTCCAGGGAGGCTCCCTTGCTTGAAGTGTCCCCACAGCAGGGAACACAGAGATCTCTCTGCAGACCACACGGCCTTTGGGGGCTTCAGAGGAAAAAGCAGTGCAACAGTCATCATCACACCTCATGAACTGGAGAAGTAAGATTGTCATGATTTCACAGAAATCCATTTTGTTCTCAGTAATCATTGCTTCTTTCAATGTGAAACATTTCTCACAAGGACTCCATTAACCAGCTTGTCACATAATATTCAGTTAACAAGATTCATCCTGGTCCACCACTGGCTTCTTTAGCAGATTTGCAACCTTTGTGATTGCTATGGAGTTATATTCTACTCCAATTCACTCTTTTAAAAGGAGCAGTGCCTCAAAAGTGTTCACTGAAGCATAAAACAGTGATGGAAACAGTAGCATCTGTCCTATAGACCAGAATAATCTTACAAACACACGGGTAATGTAGAGTGTCAGTCAGGATTTACTGAGTCAAACAAATCTGCAGGTGTGACGATTTTACCAAAGTGGTTGGAACTGAAACTGAATAAGTGGTGCTACACTAAATACCTGAAAGCTGAATTTGATTAGATCAAAATTCACTGTACAAGCCCTCCATGCAGTTATAATTCCCACTTGGAGGATACCACTGAAGTCTGTGAGTCATTCAACAAGCAAACACAATGACATTCTAATCAACTAATGGAGATTTTCCCAGAACAAGTACAAAAAATGCTTTCAGGACAAAGTTGATTAATTTCATTGGTAAACACAGAGTACATTCTTAAATTTCTGTTAAGAATCTATAAACTTACAAGTTAATCCCATGCTATGCTCAGAGAGAAACAAAATGAACTATCAACAAAAGTTTTATCCAAGATCTTATTATACAAATATTAACACTATACCATGTGACAAAGCATTTCCAGCTGCAACTGTGAACTGTTGATACACATGTTGTATGTATACACCAAGAATAAGGCTACAGCAATTGTTTGTTCTCTTTGTCACTGAAAACTCAGTGAAAAGCCATTTCAGGGAGTGGGCTGTTGACTGAAATAAACACCCAGATGTTCACATTTCACAGTGCTGGGACGTCCCGAAGGACAGCAATCTGGAGCCCCAGTTGGGAAAGGGTCCCAGGCATTGTGTCAACCCCATGGGTAAGACTTCAGATTGCAGCTTTGGGGGCTCTCATTTATAATCCCAGACTACAAACTGATATCATCAGTTTGTGTGCAAAAATGCCACTCTGGTTTTTCTTTAAATTTACAATGCTCTTTGTTTCACCTTGTGACTCATAAGATTCCTTGCTGCTGCTGCTAAGTCGCTTCAGTCATGCCAACTCTGTGTGACCCCATAGACGGCAGCCCACCAGGCTCCGCCATCCCTGGGATTCTCCAGGCAGGAACACTGGAGTGGGTTGCCATTTCCTTCTCCAATGCATGAAAGTGAAAAGTGAAAGTGAAAGTGATGTCGTGTCCGACTCTTAGCGACCCCATGGACTGCAGCCCACCAGGCTCCTCCATCCATGGGATTTTCTAGGCAAGAGTACTGGAGTGGGGTGCCATTGCCTTCTCTGACAGCCATGTCTACTTTCCTGCAAACACAGGCCATGAAGCTAGTCTTGACAGCCACTGGGCCATGTTGCATCTTAATTGCATAAGGTCTTATTTGCCTCTGGTCTTAGTCGTGTGGGGTCTTAGTTGTGTCAGATCTTAGCCGTGTCAGCAAGATCTTCACTGTGCAGGCTCAGTAGTTGCCACAGGCAGACTTAGTTGTTCTGGGGCATATGGGATCTTAGTTCCCCGATCAAGGATTGAACCCATGTCCTCTGCACTGCAAGGCAATTCTTAGCCACTGGACCACCAGGGAAGTTCCTCAAAAAATATTCTTAGAGTAGGAATTGTTTCAGATATTGCTTCAGTATCCTCTCAATGGCCTGTCACATGACTGAGTACATAAGTAATTATATACAAGAAGACAGTCATGGGGTGATCTTTCCCATTATATACCACTTTCTCCTCAAACAGAAAGTCAGCCACATCTCTAACGGTATTGTTGTGACATTACAAGAGAGACACAAGCTTACAACTAAAAAAAGAAATCCAAGCAAATGCAAGATGACAAGAAGAGCAAAAGCTCGCTTTTCATCCCCTTCCTACTCAATCCCTTCTGTTGAAATTTTGTCCTTCCAGATGATTTGCTATGAACTGACATCTATGCGTGTATTGATATATTCACTTAGTATACAAATATATTTTCTCTCCTACATAAAACACACATACAGCTTTTGTAAATGTGTGGAATCACATTGGACAATTAGCATTATATGGATAAAATGTTTTAACAGTTTGTCTCTCCGCATGACTGCCAGGGTGTTCTTTAAAAAATATGTCAGAAGCTGTCACAGAACCTGCAATGGCTCCTGGCTTCCCTCTGAGGAAAGCCAACTTCCAAGACCATGAGGACGTAGAGTCCTCCTCCCCCTCCTCTCTGCCTTCTTCCCCTCACTTCCTCGCTCTCCTGTTTGTCTTGCAACTTGCTCTTTCTCCAGGCAGAAGCATATGGCTTCTGCCCTGGCTTCTCTGTCTGGAAGGTTCTCCCCACAGTTACCTTAAGGGTTCACACCCCCTACAAGTCTTTGCTCAAATGGTACCTCAATTATCTCCCTTGATGACCCTATTAAAATTACGCCCAGCCCGTGGCACTCCCAATCCCCTTGACCCTGATCTATTTTGTTTCCTTTATAGCATTTATGGCTTTCCTATTTATTAACTCATTTATTATATATACAATTTTCTGTGTGTCTCCCCTGTATGTAAACCTCACAAAAGCAGAAACTTTTTGTTTGTTTGTTTGCCAATGTATATCAAGGACTTAAACAGTGCCTGGGGCATAACAGGTGATTAATAAATATTTGTAAATGTCTTAGAAATCTTTTCTTATTATTTGCACACACAATCCTTCATTTGTCTTGTCTAAGGCCTAGTCCAGTACCTGACACATTGTAAAGTGCTGAATTAAGGCATACCATAAATTAAAGCCCCAAAAAATCAGTCAAGAGTGGAGGGAAGGAAGGAAAGAAGGGAGGAGAGATTGAAAGAAAAAGTTGTATGGAGTATTAGAAGCGAACTTCCAATACCGGCCACCTGGTGGCGCAGCAGTACACTCAGGATTCCTGGACAGAAAAGAATGATTGTGTGAATATGGTAAAGTACTATTGTTAAAGACACACATTAACATGGTCATTATAAAGAGATTGCATGCAAATCGTTTTAAAAAACAGTTTATGGGGGCAGAGGGGATTTAGGATAGGTTATAAAAAAGTAAAAAATAAGGGCAAGGAAACCAGAAGATGACTGCAATAGCCCAAATCTGAAATCAATCAGATTTCCTATCATAAATTTTACACTGAGATCATTAAAATGAGTTTGGGAAGAATAAGGAAGATTTTAATTTATTTATTTATTTGGCTGTGACGGCTCTTAGTTGCAACATGCAGGATATTTACTTGTGGCATGTGAGATCTACTTCCCTGATCAGGGATTAAACCCGAGTTCCCTGCATTGGGAGCATAGAGTCTTAGCCACTGGACCACCAGGAGAGTTTTAAAAATCAATTTCAAAGAAAAGGGGTAGCTAAGAGTTGAGATGGAGGAAATGAGGACTTTAAAAACAACATTAACACAGATGATGAAGAAGTCACTACTGCCTTCAAGAATTCAATTTGGCTTCATTAGTCAGCCAAATTTATCTAATCTTCAGAATTAGCTAAATTCTGAAGATTAGATAATGAGAATCTTATAAATAGCAAGTACAGAGAGGTAAACTAGAGAGAAAATTTGAAGGTTGGAGGTAGGATCAGAGTCAAGAGAAATTGTATTTTTCTCCAAATGGAAGAGATTTTACATGTCTGTAAAAAAAAGAAAGGAGCCATTGGGGATCATGAGATTGAAGATAAAACAGAAAAGAAACAAGAAGCAGAAAGAGAAGTTATTTCCCCTTTGAAGGGAAGGGAGGAAGGGGAAAGAGCTCAAGAGTTATGAGGAGGATAAAATATACCAATGTGGAATGGATAAAGTTACCATTAGATGAGCAGAGAGAAGTTGGGTATGATGGCAGATGGAGAGGAATTCCTGTGAGATGCCCTTGATCTTGGTAAAATCAGGATCAACTGTAGGAATTTCTGGGAATAACAGATGATAAACAGAAGTGCTGATGCTGCTAAGTCTCTTCAGTCGTGCCCGACTCCTCGTGACCCCCACGGACTGCAACCTACCAGGCTGCTCCATCCGTGGGATTTTCCAGGCAAGAGTACTGGAGTGGGTTGCCATTGCCTTCTCCAAATAGAAGTGCTAGAGAACCCTTACAAGGGCTCCCTCCAGTTGCATGAATCTGTAACAGGGCATTGGTTATATTTTCCTGGATTTCTAGGAATTCTCACCAGGGGGTTTGCATTACAGGGCTAACCCAAGTGTACGCACTGACTTGGCTCATAGTCTGAGTATGTTAGTGAAGTCAGCATTAAACTAGATAAAAGCATCATTGGCTAATGTTCTGTTTTAGTGTTCTGAGTCCTGACCCTCCAATGAGAGGGCAAGATCCTCAACAGCAGCTTCAGTAAGAGAATTTCTTGTTCCATTGCTCTATGTTTCTGTTTTTGTCCAGCACCATACTGTCTGGGTGACTGTAGCTTTGTAGTGTATCCTGAAGTCAGGATGGTTGGTTCCTCCTTCTCCATTCTTCTTAAAATTGCTTTAGCTATTTAGGGTCTTATGTACAAACTGTCAAACTATTTGTTCCAATTCCATGAAAAATACCACTCATAGTTTAATAGGAATTGTACTGAACCTACAGATTGCTTTGGGTAGAATAGTCATTTTCACAGTATTGATTTTTCCAATCCAAGAAGCCCGGAGATAAATCCATGGACTTATGGGCACCTTATCTTTGACAAAGGAGGCAAAAATATACAATGGAGAAAAGACAGTCTTTAGTGGTGCTGGGAAAATTGGACAACTATGTGTAAAGGAAGGATATTAGAACACTTTTTAACAACATACACAGGAAAACCCAAAATGGATTAAAGGCCTAAGTGTAAGACCAGAAACTATAAAACTCTTAGAGGAAAACATAGGCAGAACACTCTTTGACATAAATCACACCAAGATCCTCTATGACCCACCTCCTAGAGTAATAGAAATAAAAGCAAAAATAAACAAATTAAACCTAATTAAACTTAAAAACTTTTGCACAATGAAGGAAATTATAAGCAAGGTGAATGGGAGAAAATAATAGCAAATGAAACAACAGACAAAAGATTAATCTATAAAATACACAAATAACTCATGCAGCTCAATACCAGAAAAACAAACAACCCAATCAAAAAGTGGGCAGAAGACCTAAACAGACATTTCTCCAAAGAAGACACACAAACGGCTAATAAACACAGGAAAAGAGGCATAATATTGCTCATCATCAGAGAAATGCAAATCAAAATCACAATGAGGGGAGGGGATATATGTACACCTATGGCTGATTCATGTTGAGGTTTGACAGAAAACAGCAAAATTCTGTAAAGCAATTATCCTTCAATAAAAAATAATTTTAAAAAATCACAATGAGGTATCATCTCACATCCATCAGAATGGCTATCATCAAAAAGTCTACAAGCAATAAATGCTGGAGAGGGTATTATTAAAAGGGAATTCTCTTGCACTGTTGGTGGGAATGAAAACTGATACAGCCACTATGGAGACCATTATGGAGATTTCTCAAAAACCTAGGAATAAAACTACCATATGATCCAGAAATCCCACTACTGGGCATATACCCTGAGGAAACCATAGTTGAAAAAGTCATATGTACCCCAGTGTTCATCGCAGAACTATTTAAAATAGCTAGGACATGGCTAGCTATTTACAATAGCTAGAACATCGCATCGATCATAGCAAACACCCTCTTCCAACAACATAAGAGACAACTCTGCACATGGACATCACCAGATGGTCAATACCAAAATCAGATTGATTATATTCTTTGTAGCTGAAGATGCAGAAGATCTATCAGTTCAGTTCAGTTCAGTTCAGTCACTCAGTCGTGTCCAACTCTTTGCAACCCCATGAATCACAACTCGCCAGGCCTCCCTTTCCATCACCATCTCCCGGAGTTCACTCAAACTCACGTCCATCGAGTTGGTGATGCCATCCAGCCATCTCATCCTCTGTCGTCCCCTTCTCCTCCTGCCCCCAATCCCTCCCAGCATCAGAGTCTTTTCCAATGAGTCAACTCTTTGCATGAGGTGGCAAAAGTACTGGAGTTTCAGCTTTAGCATCGTTCCTTCCAAAGAACACCCAGGCCTGATCTCCTTTAGAATGGACTGGTTGGATCTCCTTGCAGTCCAAGGGACTCTCAAGAGTCTTCTCCAACACCACAGTTCAAAAGCATCAATTCTTCAGCGCTCAGCTTTCTTCACAGTCCAACTCTCACATCCATACATGACCACAGGAAAAACCATAGCTTTGACTAGACGGACCTTTGTTGGCAAAGTAATGTCTCTGCTTTTGGAGAAGATCTATACAGTCTAAAAAAATAAGAACGAGAGCTGACTAGCTCAGATCATGAACTCCTTATTGCAAAATTAGGACTTAAATCGAAGAACATAGGGAAAACCACTAGGCCATTCAAGTATGACCTAAATCAACTCCCTAATGATTATACAGTGGAAGTGACAAATAGATTCAAGGGATTAGTTCTGACAGAGAGCCTGAAGAACTATGGGTGGAGGTTTGTAACATTGTACAGGAGGCGGTGCTCAAAATCATCCAAGAAAAAGAAATACAAAATAGCAAAATGGTTTTCTGAGGAGGCCTTACAAATAACTGAGAAAAGAAGAGAAGTGAAAGGCAAAGGAGAAAAGGAAAGACATACCCATCTGAATGCAGAGTTCCAGAGAAAAGCAAGGAGAGATAAGAAAGCCTTCCTCAGTGATCAGTGCAAAGAAATAGAGGAAAAGGGAAAGACTAGATACCTTTTCAAGAAAATTAGAGATACCAAGGGAACATTTCATGCAAAAATGGACTCGAAAAGGACAAACGGTATGGACCTAGCAGAAGCAGAAGATATTAAGAACAGATGGCAAGAATACACAGAACTATACAAAAAAGATCTTAATGACCCAGATAACCACGATTCTGTGATCACTCACCTAGAGCCAGACATCCTGGAATGTGAAGTCAAGTGGGCCTTAGGAAGCATCACTATGAACAAAACTAGTGGAGGTGATGAATGAAATTCTAGCCAAGCTATTTCAAAGCCTACAAGATGACGCTGTGAAAGTGCTGCACTCAATATGCCAGCAAATTTGGAAAAGTCAGCAGTGGCCACAGAACTGAAAAAGGTCAGTTTTCATTCCAATGCCAAAGAAAGGCAATGCCAAAGAATGTTTAAACTGCTGCACAATTCTAATCATTTCACATGCTAGCAAAGTAATGCTCAAAATTCTCCAAGCTAGGCTTCAACAGTATGTGAACCAAGAACTTCCAGAAGTACAAGCCAGATTTAGAAAAGGCAGAGAAGCCAGAGATCAAATTCCTAACATCTGTTGGATCATAGAAAAAGCAAGAGAGTTCCAGAAAAACATCTACTTCTTCATTGACTACGCTAAAGCCTCTGACTGTGTGGATCACAACAAACTGTGGAAAATCTGTAAAGAGCTGGGAATACCAGACTACCTTACCTGTCTCTTGAGAAATCTGTATGCAGATCAAGAAGCAATAGTTAAAACCATACATGAAACAATAAAATGGTTCAAAATCATGAAAGGAATACATCAAGGCTCTGTATTGTCCCCCTGCTTATTTAACTTACATACAGAGTACAGCATGCTAAATGCTGGGTTGGATGAATTTCAGGCTGGAATCAAGATTGCTGGGGGAAATATCAATAGCCTCAGATATGTAGGTGATACCACCCTAATGGCAGAAAGCAAAGAGGAACTAAAGAGCCTCTTGATGAAGGTAAAAGAGGAGAGTGAAAAAGCTGGCTTGAAACTCAACATTCAGAAAACTAAGATCATGGTCCCATCACTTCATGGCAAATAGATGGGGAAACAATGGAAACAATGACAGACTTTATTTTGGTGGGGCAGCAAAATCACTGTGGATGGTGACTGCAGCCATGAAATAAAAGAAAAAAGAAGAAAAGCCATGATGAACTTAGCATATTAAAAAACAGAGACATTACTTCGCCGATAAAGGTCCATATAGTTGAAGCTTTGGTTTTTCCAGTAGTTACATACGGATGTGAGTATAAAAAAGGCTGAGTGTCAAAAAATTAATGCTTTTGAACTGTAGTGTTGGAGAAGACTCTTGAGAGTCCCTGGGACAGCAAGGAGGTCAAACCAGTCAATCCTAAAAGAAATCAACCCTGAATATTCACTTTAAGGACTGATGCTGAAGCTAAAGCACCAATTGTTTGGCCACCTGATGCGAGAAGCCAACTCATTGGAAAAGACCCCCATGCTGCGAAAGATTGAAGGCAGGAGGAGAAGGGGACGACAGAGGATGAGATGGTTGGATGGCATCACCAACTCAATGGACATGAGTTTGAATAAATTCCAGGAGATGGTGAAGGACAGGGAAGCCTGGTGTGCTGCAGTCCATGGAGTTACAAAGAGCTGGACACAACTGGTGACTGAACAGCAACAAGGACATGGAAGTAATCTAGATGTCCATCTACAGATGAATGGATAAAGAAGCTGTGGTACATATACACAGTGAAATATTACTCAGCTGTTAAAAAAAATGCATGTGAGTCAGTTCTAATGAGGCAGATGAACCTAGAGCCTATCATACAGAGTGAAGTAAGTCAGAAAGAGAAAGACAAATATCGAATACTAACACGTATATATGGAGTCTGGAATGATGGTACTGATGATCCTATTTGCAGGGCAGCAAAAGAAACACAGATGTAAAGAACAGACTTACAGTCACAGTAGGGGAGGCAGAGGTGGGAATGACTTAAGACAGTAGTAGCATTAAAACATATACATTACCATATGTAAAATAGATGGCCAGTGGGAATTTGCTGTGTGATGCAGGGAATCCAAAGCTGGTACTCTGCAATAACCCAGAGGGATGGGATAAAGAACGAGATGGGAGGGAGGCTTAAGAGGGAGGGGGGCATATGTATACCTATGGCTGATTCATGTTGATATATGGCAGAAGCCATCATAATATTGTAAAGTAACTTTCTTCCAATTAAAAATAAAATTTAAAAAAAGAGAGAGAGAGAATGTTTTGTCTATTGATAATGGGAGAAGGCAGCCCTCCCATGGTGGACGACTGCCCTGAAAGGCAAGTCATGGCTGACCACAAAACTCCAGAGGTTTCAGGTGAAGCAAGTTTGAGAAATAGTTTTCTTTGCTTTCCCTATCGAAAGGAAAGCACAATCAAGTCTTTTTTCAGCAGGTTGGGGTTTGACAAGTATGTGAAGCCTCTGCCCAAATGTAGGAAAGTGGGTAGGCATGTTGTGTTACATTGGCTTTGTTTTTGTTTGGGGGTGGGGAGGCATTCTATCTGCTCTACAGCCTACAGGATCTCAGTTTCCTGTCCAGGGATTGAACCTGGGGCATGAGCAGTGGAGGTAAGTAATCCTGACCACTGGACTGCCATTGGATTCCCTGGTGTTTCGTATGTTTTACATATATATATATATATCTTTAGGTATAGATATAGTTATAAATATTGATATACTGGACTTAGTAGTGATGATAATATATTAAGGTGTATATCTATATCTTAGATATATATAGATATCTTCAAATAATAAATATCCCAAAATGAATATATATTCAAATATATGTATATTCAAGTACATACCCTTCATCCTGAATTTTCCCACTTTGCTTGGGAAGGAGGAAGCACCTAACTGTTTTTGCTTCATCCCCAAATACCAGATGAGCATTCTGGGTTCATCTCTGACACTCCTCCCAGTTACTGTACGCACCGGTCAGCATACACGTGTGCCCAGGAAGATGTTCTCTCACATACCCTACCTACCAACTGAGGTTCACTGGAATAATTCAAACCAAGAATACAACTACCATGGAGTTTATCTAGTATTTATTGCTATGTAACAATCCACTCAAAACGCAGCATCTAGAAACAACTGTAATTCATTACACACCATGATTCTGGAGTTGGCTGACTCAGCTGACAGTTCTCCATCTGAATTCATCTAGAGTTGCTGGTGCAGCTGAGGGCATCTGGGGCATCATGATCCAAGATGGCCCCATTTACGTGTCCAGAGGCTGGTGCTTGGTCTTGACTCCACATGGTTTCTCCAGAAGGGTAGCTGTATCCCCTTATGGGGTGGCTCAGGCTTCCCAGAGTGTGCAGTGAAACTGCAAAGCTCTTCAGTGCCTTAACTTGTGCTGCCAGTCAGAGCCAAGCACAAGGCCAGCCCAGAGTCAAATGTCGAGCAGACTTGTGCTGTGCTTAGGCACTCAATGGTGTCTGACTCTTTGCAACCCCATGGACTGACTATAGCCTGCCAGGCTCCTTGTTCATGGGGAAACTCCAGGCAAGAATACTGGAATGGGTTGCCAGGCCCTCCTTCAGGGGATCTTCCCAACTCAGGGATTGAACCCAGGTCTCCCACATTGCAGGCAGATTCTTTACTGTCTGAACTACTAGAGAAACCCTGAGCATACTTCAGTTCAGTTCAGTCGCTCAGTCGTGTCCGACTCTTTGAGACCCCATGAATCGCAGCACTCCAGGCGTCCCTGTCCATCACCGACTCCCGGAGTTCACTGAGACTGACATCCATCGAGTCAGTGATGCCATCCAGCCATCTCATCCTCTGTCGTCCCCTTCTCCTCCTGCCCCCAATCCCTCCCAGCATCAGAGTCTTTTCCAATGAGTCAACACTTCAAATGAAGTGGCCAAAGTACTGGAGTTTCAGCTTTAGCATCATTCCTTCCAAAGAAATCCCAGGGCTGATCTCCTTCAGAATGGACTGGTTGGATCTCCTTGCAGTCCAAGGGACTCTCAAGAGTCTTCTCCAACTCCACAGTTCAAAAGCATCAATTCTTCAGCACTCAGCCTTCTTCACAGTCCAACTCTCACATCTATACATGACCACTGGAAAAACCATAGCCTTGACTAGACGAACCTTTGTTGGCAAAGTAATGTCTCTGCTTTTGAATATGCTATCTAGGTTGGTCATAACTTTCCTTCCAAGGAGTAAGTGTCTTTTAATTTCATGGCTGCAGTCACCATCTGCAGTGATTTTGGAGCCCAAAAAAATAAAGTCTGACACTGTTTCTACTGTTTCCCCATCTATTTCCCATGAAGTGATGGGGCCGGATGCCATGATCTTAGTTTTTTGAATGTTGAGCTTTAAGCCAACTTTTTCACTCTCCACTTTCACTTTCATCAAGAGGCTTTTGAGTTCCTCTTCACTTTCTGCAATAAGGGTGGTGTCATCTGCATATCTGAGGTTATTGATATTTCTCTCGGCAATCTTGATTCCAGCTTGTGTTTCTTCCAGCCCAGCATTTCTCATGATGTACTCTGCATATAAGTTAAAAAAGCAGGGTGACAATATACAGCCTTGATGTACTCCTTTTCCTATTTGGAACCAGTCTGTTGTTCCATGTCCAGTTCTAACTGTTGCTTCCTGACCTGCATACAGATTTCTCAAGAGGCAGGTCAAGTGCTCTGGTATTCCCATCTGTTTCAGAATTTTCCACAGTTTATTGTGATCCACACAGTCAAAGGCTTTGGCATAGTCAATAAAGCAGAAATAGATGTTTTTCTGGAACTCTCTTGCTTTTTCCATGATCCAGCGGATGTTGGAAATTTGATCTCTGGTTCCTCTGCCTTTTCTAAAACCAGCTTGAACATCAGGAATTTCACGATTCACATATTGCTGAAGCCTGGCTTGGAGAATTTTGAGCATTACTTTACTAGCGTGTGAGATGAGTGCAATTGTGCAGTAGTTTGAGCATTTTTGGCATTGCCTTTCTTTGGGATTGGAATGAAAACTGACCTTTTCCAGTCCTGTGGCCTCTGCTGAGTTTTCCAAATTTGCTGGCATATTGAGTGCAGCACTTTCACAGCATCATCTTTCAGGATTTGAAAGAGCTCAACTGGAATTCCATCACCTCCACTAGCTTTCTTCGTAGTGATGCTTTCTAAGGCCCACTTGACTTCACATTTCAGGATGTCTGGCTCTAGGTGAGTGTGAGTGATCACACCATCATGATTATCTGGGTCGTGAAGATCTTTTTTGTACAGTTCTTCTGTGTATTCTTGCCACCTCTTCTTAATATCTTCTGCTTCTGTTAGGTCCATACTATTTCTGTCCTTTATCAAGCCCATCTTTGCATGAAATGTTCCCTTGGTATCTCTAATTTTCTTGAAGAGATCTCTAGTCTTTCCCATTCTGTTGTTTCCTCTATTTCTTTGCATTGATCACTGAGGAAGGCTTTCTCATCTCTTCTTGCTATTCTCTGGAACTCTGCATTCAGATGCTTAAGTCTTCCTTTGCTCCTTTGCTTTTCGCTTCTCTTCTTTTCACAGCTATTTGTAAGGCCTCCCCAGACAGCCATTTTGCTTTTTTGCATTTCTTTTCCATGGGGATGGTCTTGATCCCTGTCTCCTGTACAATGTCACGAACCTCATTCCATAGTTCATCAGGCACTCTATCAGATCTAGGTCCTTAAATTTATTTCTCAGTTCCACTGTATAATCATAAGGGATTTGATTTAGGTCATACCTGTATGGTCTAGTGGTTTTCCCTACTTTCTTCAATTTAAGTCTGAATTTGGCAATTAGGAGTTCATGATCTGAGCCACATCAGCTCCCAGTCTTGTTTTTGCTGACTGTATAGAGCTTCTCCATCTTTGACTGCAAAGAATATAATCAATCTGATTTCGGTGTTGACCATCTGGTGATGTCCATGTGTAGAGTCTTCTCTTGTGTTGTTGGAAGAGGGTGTTTGGGCACCTCTTATCCATGAGGCTAACTGTAAATGTTCTGTGGCCATTTTTAGTCTCTCAAAATGGGTTGAACAAAATCCCATATGTAAAGTGCCTCCTCTATATGTGGCCCAAAGCAAATTATTTCAAAACATTAATTATTGTTGTTTTCATTATTGTTAGCCTTTTTTTCCTGAATAAAAAATACTTTTTATGGATAAGGGGGTAGGTGAGTTAATATTCAGAGGAACTGAAGTTGATCAAAAAATATAGACCTAAGAAAATCGAACAGTCCATATAGAATTCTTTGAACTAGTATTAAATGCCTAAAAATACATGTTGCATAAAAATTTGAGGTGTTTCATAAAAAAGATTTGATTGAAACATCATTAATTTGACTGACAGAGTAAGGAAACAACAAAAGAAATATTTAAATGGTATAAATTTAAAGGTGTCTTACAACCTTCTGAAGACTTAGTGTTACCTTTCTCTCTTGTAGTTTATCTGATTTTTCATCTTTCTTTTGGTATTCCCTTATTTTGATCTTTTAGGAATCAGAGACTCAAGTCAAGGCACAATGTCCTTCAACAGAGACATGGATCCGAGTAAAGAGGGTGAAGAAGATGAATCTCTGACATGCTCGGTATGTACTTAAGAGTACAGGACACTTGACATTCAAGAATTGTTCAAATCCCAACTCCTGTTTACCCAGCGATGGGCCATTGAGAACACAAAAATCTCACTCCAGTGACTTACCCTTTATTGTCACAGCAAAATGAGGCACTTGCCTGCAGGAGTGCTCAGGTGTCTTCATGGTGATGGCAATGCCTGTGAAAGAGCCCTATGCCAACTTTAGCCTCCTTCCCATCTGCTGCTCTTGCAAGAGAGTTGACCAGGACTGAAGGGAAACTCAGCTGCCCAAAAGCAGGCTCTCACTTCAGCCTTGCTGGCCTTCCAATCAAAGGCCTCAGAGCCTGTTAGGAATAACAGAATTAGTAGGCAGGATACTCTAGGAACTTTATTTTTTTTTTCAATACAGGATTTTAGATAGAGAAGGGTACTCTGAGAGAAGACTTCTGTCTTCTGCCAACAACCATTGTCAGCCACTCCACAAACCCATGTGCTTTGGTAAAATATTCCAGTGAATAAGGACAATTACAGCTTCCTTTGCATGGCATTCCTGAACATTCAAGGCCTTTGGACACCAGGGTGAGGTTTTGATATTTAGATTAGCTCGGCTCCCTTTCTTCCTTCAAAGAAATATGTTCTTGAGTTGCTCAGTCATGTCTGACTCTTTTGCAAACCCATGGAATGTAGCCCACCAAGCTCCTCTGTCCACGGAATTTCTCAGGCAAGAAAACTGAGTGGGTTGCCATTTCCCCCTCCAGGGGATCTTCCGAACCCAGGGAATCAAACCCCGTCTTCTTCATTATAGGCGGATTCTTTACTGTAGAGCCAGCAGGAAAGCGAGAAGGAAATACAGCTTTACTCAAAACAGGTCACCAATCTTCACAGCAGTCTCTCTCCCTAATCACTCATAGAATTTTAAAGTTGAAAAGATCTTAAAGACATTAGAATCCAAGTCTAATGGGCTCGTTTTAGTTCACAGGATTAACAATGTGTCAAAATGTTGCAGGAAGGGGGAACCCCTTCCAGGGCCGGAAACAGGGCTCTTGTCTAACACTTGGAAATGAATTGTCCAAGGAGACACACGTGCTGACAAAGCAAGAGATTTTATTGGGAAGGGGCACCCAGGTGGAGAGCAGTAGGGTAAGGGAACCCGGGAGAACTGCTCTGCCACATGGTTCACAGTCTCGGGTTTTGTGGTGATAGGATTAGTTTCTGGGTTCTCTTTGGCCAATCATTCTAATTCAGAGTCTTTCCTGGTGGCGCACACATCGCCCAGCCAAGATGGATGCTAGCAAGAGGAATTCTGGGAAGTGGACGGGACACTCCGTGTCTCCTTTTGATGTTTCCCGAACTCTTCTAGTTGGTGGTGGCTTATTAGTTCCTTATTCCTTACCAGGATCTCCTGTCATAAAACAACTCATGCGAATGGTTACTAAAGGGCCTGGCCAGGGTGGGCGGTTTCAGTCAGTGTGCTTCCCCTAACAAAAATAATACCCTTTTGGGACTCAATCTACGATTCGACCTTCTGTCAACCTTCTGAATTCGACAAATTCGACCCATGATTGATTTTGTTTAGTCAGGCAAAGTTATCTTTCAAAGATAGATGTTTCTGTTTGTAATATTGTTGTCCTATTTGTTCTAGAATTTTTGAACCTATCAGACAATGACATTTTGATCAGTCTCCTGATTCCCCACTTTTTTTTTCCTATAGCTGCCAGAATTATATGCGTTTGCTGAGAATTTTAATAAGGAGAACAAAAAATTGAATCTCCTGAAAATGCACTGTATTTCACCTGGTGAAGCACAGAGAATGCTCAGTCAAAAGCATTTCCTGAATGGAACCGGGGGGACTGATGGGAGAGCAGATGATTCCTTACCTGTTTTCACGTGCAAGGTGGTGAGAAGAGAAGAGAGGCCGGAGTCCATGACTGAGCTCCTGCACCGCAGCTTGCTTACCAGGTCCCTCTCCCCCGTGGAGAGACTCTCCAAATCCCAGCAGAGAATCTCTGAGTATGGGATCCCCCCTCCCGTGCACACTTTTCCTTATGAGATTCTCATCGATCACTCCAAATTCGTGTCAATGGTCACCATACGGAAGAAGATTCAGAGCACCAAAATTCTGTGCAGGCTGGGCATTCCCTGTGTCTCGCCAGAGAAGTTTATCTTTGAAGATAAAGCCCCTAAATACTTCCTCATCGATCCAGGTAATCTAAACAGATGAGGCCATGTGGAAGGAAATGAGTGGACTCTGACTGCAAGTTGTACCCTGGTTCCTAGCGTCCTTGATCCAAGGGAGTCGTGCAGTTCTGAGGTTCAGAGCTGATGCACTCGCTGCCCATAGTGATGGGGGAAATAGAGAACAGGGAATCAAACTTTGAGGGCCATGTCTCAGATTCACCCCTGAAAGGGTGTGCTACTGAGGCACAGCATTTAAACATTTATAAAGTGAGCCAGTTAAACTTGGACTCACTATCATTTCCAGGTTGATGAATAAGTCAAGTATTTATGAAGCAATGGTTTTCGTTTCTTAAGTATCTTACCTCAACTGCAATTGGAGGTTTCTAAAAATATTTTTCACAAATGTTTATCCTTGAGTTATTATTGCATCTCTATCAAGGCTATCAACAGGACACAAACAACAGAAACTTCATATCTGATTTTTTTTCTTCTTTCTTTTTTTCTTTCCTCCTTTTTCTTTTTCTTCCTTCCTTCCTTTCCTCCTTTTTTTTTTTTAAATGGAGAGTGTGAGGGAGCTGAGTGCATGAACTCTAAGCAAGCCATATCTGAGTTTTGAATAGGGATACACCCATATAAAGCCAAAGGCCACACAGAGAAAGTTTAAAATGTTATAAATCATACAATTGTTAGTTTTAGCAAGGATAGGGTATCTTCTTAAGATTTCCATTTCATTATGTAAGCAAGGAAAATTATATCTTGTTATTCTCTGTAGCTATAAAAAATATGTTAAATCAATGATAAAATATTTGAGACCTTCTGAAGTAAGTTCTTGACTCAAAACCAGCAAATATTTTGGCACCTCCATTGTTATATTAAAAGTAGTATCTGAAGGAATGCATTTAAAGAAATGTATTGATTACTCTGATCATGTTTGGTCCAAGATGCTGGAAGAATCTTCACTGTAATTCCCTGCATTGAAGTCTTGACAGAGCCTAATTCAGGTCTCAAATTCCTTTGCAGAGTCACATCTAGTATGCTATGGAGCCCAGGCAAAGTGGAAACTAGGAAACTGTAGGAATGGCCTAGATAGTCCACAAAAGTACATAGGTGAAGTATGCCCAGAGACTAAAAAGCATAGAAAGTATTGAGAATCAATAAGAAGAATTTGCAAAATGCCTACTAAAGAAGTCCTAAAGGCTTTGAATGTTTGATAGGTCTGAAACATTTACAGCTTTGCCACCCATAGGGGCCTAATTGTCCTTTCCTCTGAGTTCTCTCATGTGCCCTTTCAGACTCTATATTAAAATCTCTCTTCTGCCTCCATGAATTCATTTCCTGAGATCATGGAGGCAGAATCTCTGAGACATGGCCTGTCTATCCAAGGAGTATGCATGAAGCCAAGTATGCATCCGTATGAGGAACATCCAGTAATTAGTTAGGTTTAATTGTAACAATTCATCTTTTACTGTTCTATATTGCTTGTTATTGCTATTATTGTATCAGTCAGCCAGTCCCTAAATCTTCCTCAGTCCAGGAGAACTTGAAGACTCCTGATATACCAAAGAATATTATAGAACACATCCTTACTAGCTCCAAGAACTGGGGGAGGAAAAGGGCGTGGGTGCTGACATTTTCTTCTTCTCTTATCACATGAGCTTCTCTTGCTCTGGATAAATCCTACAGGACTATGTAGATTAGACATGTGTTTTATGAAAAATAACAGAAAAAATCAAATGAGTTTTTTTTTTTTTTTTTTAATTTTTCCATCTGGAGGCAGACAAGAGCAAGAGCAAAGCTTTTTGATGTTGTCAAGAACCCATGCTCCCCATCTTTTTGTGTGTGGTTTTTGTCTTCATGGCTAAAATTATATGTACCTCCAGGTGCTATGAATACATTTCAGGGAGGAAGGGGGGCTAAGAGAAAGAGCCACACTGGCTACTTCTGTCCTCTATTAATAGGAAAGCAATGCTTCCTCAGAACACCCCTTCTCAGGTGACCTCTCCACACACATTCTTGGCCAGAATTGTGTCCAATAGCCACCCATTACTGCAAGGAATGCTGGTCAATAGAGATCCTAGCTTCGAACTTTCTGGGGAGAGGAAGGCTGAAAAGGATTATACTCGGTATAGAGTGAACCAACCTGTGGTGTCCACCACAGATCACAACATAAAGCTCTTCACTAATCAATATCATGCATTCTATTACCTCACCTCTTGAGTCCCTTGGACTGCAAGGAGATCCAAACAGTCCATTCTAAAAGAGATCAGTCCTGGGTGTTCATTGGAAGGAATGATGTTGAAGCTGAAACTCCAATATTTTGGCCACCTGATGCAAAGAGCTGACTTACTTGAAAAGACCCTGATGCTAAGAAAGATTGAGGGCTGGAGGAGAAGGGAATGACAGAGGATGAGATGGTTGGATGGCATCACCGACTCAATGGACATGAGTTTGGGTAAACTCTGGAAGTTGGTGATGGACAGGGAGGCCTGGCATGCTGTGGTTCATGAGGTCGCAAAGAGTCGGACACGACTGAGCAAATGAACTGAACTGAATTACCTCACCAAATATCCCTGCCCTTCCTGCTATTCCAGGCCTGCTGAGATCCTGCCAAATTCCCTCAACCTTGGCAACTGGGCCCTAGGACAGGCCGTTGAACACTATGGCCAGATCTGAATCAAAGCACAGTCCCTGGCCCCTGTCTGCTACTTTAGGCATGTGTAGAATATTTATACAGACTTCCTATCTCGCAGACCTGGGGAAACTCAAACCCTTCCCAGGGGTGGGGGCCTGACTGGGGCAGGGGCAGTATCTCGGCCACAGGTGACCTGCTCAAATATCACCACACAGGGAGGATGCTAGAGTCACCCATGAGAGACAGACCAGCCCACCTGCTTGTTTGCTTGACCCATTTTCTCCTGTTCTCCTGATATTCTTTACACTCCTATTTGCTCTTTGGCCTCAGGTTTTCCACCCAAGCCCCTGCCTAAGATCTTGCTTTTTATTGTTCTTTTTGTTTTTAGCCATGAACACATCCTTACTAGCCATGAAAAGAAGGGAAGGGAAAGGGCAATGGCTGCTGAGGAGGGGACTGCATAGTATATGTTGGCTTGAGTTTTTCATGGTTCATTACCTCCATGAAGAGGTTGAAACTACTAATGATGCCCTAAGCTGGCAGGTCCTGAAAGTGAAGGGAAAACAACCAGATTCTAGCTAAACCACTGCCCTGTTATACTCAGGGCTTACACTAGTGTCTTGGGAGAAATGACACTAACAAATAAACTGTGATCAGTCTTTCCACTCATCTTAACCACACGTTAGGATCCTTTTCTATGTCCTGTAGACCTCTGTACTCTGTGGTCTCTCGATTCTCACCAGAGGAGACACCTCTACCTGTGATGGCCCTGCAAAGTCCACTCCAGGCCTAGCCAGGCCCAGCCAGGCCCACTCTATTTCCCATGTGGAGGACGGCTTTAGATGAGATGAACAATATAGGTTCCCCCTTAGTTTACAAAACTTCAGAAACAGATTTCTTCAGAAAGTTCAGAAACATAAGGGAAAAGGGGACTTGAATTCATCAAAGGTTCATTCTGTTCACGAAGCATCTCTAAGTAACTGAAGGTTAAATAAGGTCATTGTGTGATTCTTTGAAAATATGATTCTTTTCAGCAAAACAATTCATGGATCTAAGGGATCTGGAATGGAAGTTTTACAAGGGGCTTGTGAAGTGGAAGCGCTGCATTTCGGATGAGTTTTCAGACATTAAGAATGACAGCGAGAAGAGATTTGTGGGGAGCCAGCAGTTGCCGCATCCTCTTTCCCCACCTCTAGTTCATAAGTCTCTTGTCATTTATCCTAAAGTTGATTACCCAAAAACGTTATCACCTTCTTAAATGAAATATATAGTTCATTAAAACATCTTAGATACAGATCTTCCTTTTGAGAGCAGTGAATTTATACATGAAAAGCAAAGAAGCAGTGGCCCCACGGAAAATAGGAACCGAGTCTATAAAATATGCATGTAAGGTTCAGTATTAAACCATTATTATGGAGTAAAAGATCTAAATTGGTCTGCTAATATAATGCCTGGTTTGGACTGCTGAAACCCATCTGGACCAGGGCTGAGGTAATTTAAATCGTATGAAAAGAAGAGTGCATATGAAGGTGATCAGATCAGATCAGATCAGTCGCTCAGTCGTGTCCGACTCTTTGCGACCCCATGAATCGCAGCACGCCAGGCCTCCCTGTCCATCACCAACTCCCGGAGTTCACTCAGACTCACGTCCATCGAGTCAGTGATGCCATCCAGCCATCTCATTCTCTGTCGTCCCCTTCTCCTCTTGCCCCCAATCCCTCCCAGCATCAGAGTCTTTTCCAATGGGTCAACTCTTCGCATGAGGTGGCCAAAGTACTGGAGTTTCAGCTTTAGCATCATTCCTTCCAAAGAAATCCCAGGGCTGATCTCCTTCAGAATGTGAACTCCTAAGCAAAAATAGCTCTTAAAATATTTTAGGCATATGAAGAAGTCCATTATCATAAAAATAGTAAATTCAACAAATAATAATAGTAAATTCAACAAATGGAAGAATTGACAACTGAAGTTATAGAGATCATTCTGAGAACTTAAAAAATAACACGCTAACTGCCTGAAAACATGAGGAAGGACCTAGCATTTATGAAGCAAGAAGAAAAATTGAAAAAGAACAAATTGGAAATCTTGGGAAAAAATATTTTCTTTGAAAATAAAATAATAATAATGATAACTCTCCATAAATTATCTCAGTGGCATACTAGATAATTTGGAGAGGATTAATGAGTTGAAAGACAGCACTAGAGAGAAGCTTCATAGCACAGTAAGATAAAGGAGATGACTATGAAAGAAGTTAAAAGTAATAGAGTGTAGAATTAGAAGTTCAGAAATATATCCAATATAAGTTGCAGAAGAATATAGGGAGACTGGAAAAGAAATGATGCTTGAAAATAAATGACATAATTTTCCAGAAATGAAGACACATGTGAAATCTTGAATTGAAAAATCTCACTGAATGATTAGCAAGAAAATAAAAATCTATACTAGAAACACTGTAGCAAAATTAGAGCGTTAAGCAAGAAAGAAAAATATTATCTGCAAAAGAGAGAAGATGGATAACATACAAAGAAATGACAAATCAATGGTGGAACTTTCATTAATAGAAGATGTCAGAAGGTGATGGTGTCATATACTCAGAATCCTGAGGAAAAACAGTAAAGCTGGGATTATCTAACCAGCTAAACTCTTTTTAAAAGGTAGGGATAAAAATAACTACATTTTAAAACATATGAGAGCTAAAATCACTTACTATCCACAATCTCTTACTGAAAAACTACTAGTAGAATATGTACTTTAGCAAGAACTCAGAGGGAGTATAAGAAATAATAGTGAGCCATTAAATTTTTAATAATATTTATATATGAGTATATGGATATTAAAATATACCTTTAGATTCTATTTCCTATTATATTACTTAGAAAATTTGCCTGTATGTAGGTAAAATTTGTCTGTATTGTTGTTAGGTCGCTAAGTCCAAATCTTTTTTTGTGACGCCATGGACTGTAAGACCACCAGGCTCTTCCATCCATGGGATTTCCCCAGGCAAGAATACTGGATTGGATTGCCATTTCCTTCTCCAGGGGATCTTCCTGACCCACGGGTTGAACCTGCACCTCCTGCATTGGCAGGCAGATTCTTTACCGCTGAGTCATCAGGGAAGCCAAAATTATTCTATAGTTTTCATTTTTACACTATTTAAAAAAAATTTGTTGGAGTTTAGTTGATTTACAATGTTGTGTTAGTCTCAGGTGTATAGCAAAGTGAATCAGTTTATACATATACATATATTCACTCTTTTTAAAGATTCTTTTCTCATATAGACCATTACAGAGTACTGAGTAGAGTTCCCTGTGCTATACAGTAGGTTATTAGTTAACCTATTTTATATATAGCAGTGCATTTTTTGCACTATTTTTTAAAATCATATTTTAGTTCAAAATAGAGGGGATCTTCATTAGGAGTACTGTCTAGTTTCTAGGCTACTCATAATATTTTGTTTTTTTCTTTGTGACTAAGTTCAGTGTGCAAAAATTCCTCAAGCTCTACACTTAAAACTATTAACTTTTCTTCATGCATGTGACAGTTCTGTTGCGGGAAGGGGGACCCCTTCCAGGGCCCGAAACTGGGCTCTTGTCTAACACTTGGGAATGAATTGTCCGAGGAGACACACATGCTGACAAAGCAAGAGATTTTATTGGGGAAGGGCACCCGGTGGAGATCAGCGGGTAAGGGAACCCAGGAGAACTGCTCTGCCGCGTGGCTCCCAGTCTCGGGTTTTATGGTGATGGGATTAGTTTCTGGGTTGTCTTTAGCCAGTCATTCTGACTCAGAGTCCTTCCTGGTAGTGCACGCCTTGTTCAGCCAAGATGGATGCCAGAGAGAAGGATTGTGGGAGGTGGTTGGACATGTGGTGTCTCCTTTTGACCTTTCCCAAACTCTTCCGGTTGGTGAAGGCTTATTAGTTCCGTGTTTCTTACCAGAACCTCCTGTCGTAAAACAAATCATGCAAATAGTTACCATGGTGCCTGGCCAGGGTGGGCGGTTTCAGTCAGTGTGCTTCCCCTAACAGTTCCAAAAACATTTTTAAAGTTACGCTACCTTTACAATTTGAATTAGGGAATTTTCATCCTTTTTTTGAGGTCATGCTGCTGCTGCTACTGCTGCTAAGTCACGTCAGTTGTGTCCGACTCTGTGCGACCCCATAGATGGCAGCCCACCAGGCTTCCCTGTTCCTGGGATTCTCCAGGCAAGAGTACTGGAGTGGGTTGCCATTCCCTCCTCCAATGCATGAAAGTGAAGTCGCTCAGTCGTGTCCAACTCGTAGCAACCCCATGGACTGTAGCCTACCAGGCTCCTCTGTCCATGGGATTTTCCAGGCAAGAGTACTGGAGTTTGAGGTCATGCTGCTGCTAAGTCACTTCAGTCGTGTCTGACTCTGTGCGATCCCATAGACGGAAGCCCACCAGGCTCCCCCATCTCTGGGATTCTCCAGAAGACTGGAGTGGGCCGCCATTTCCTTCTCCAATGCGTGAAAGGGAAAAGTGAAAGTGAAGTCACTCAGTCGTGTCCGACTCTTAGCGACCCCATGGACTACAGCCTACCAGGCTCCGCCATCCATGGGATTTTCCAGGCAAGAGTACTGGAGTGGGGTGCTATTGCCTTCTCCATTGAGGTCATAGATACCTAAATAATAATAGAAACTTATTCTTTAAAATCTAACTAGAGCTCAGCTATAAAACCATCTAGTCCTGACATCTTTTCTTCCCATATTTATTATGAAAGTATTTAAACATTCATAAAAATAAATAAAATTATATAATGAACCTGTATACACCCATTATTAGATTATGAGTTTTAATATTCATCAAGATTTTATCACACTTGTCTCATCTATTCCTTTTGTTGTTGTGTTTACTGTGTCTACTGAACTATTTTGAAGCAAACCTTAGGCCTCGTCTATTATCCTTATATGTTTTCGCTTGCAACTCAGAAAAAATGCAGAAATTTTCTCTCACAGTCACAATGCCATTCAGTTCAGTTCAGTTCAGTCACTCAGTCGTGTCCGACTCTTTGCGACCCCACGAATCACAGCTCACCAGGCCTCTCAGTCCATCACCAACTCCCAGAGTTCACTGAAACTCACATCCATGAGTCGGTGATGCCATCCAGCCATCTCATCCTCTGTCGTCCCCTTTTCTTCCTGCCCCCAATCCCTCCCAGCATCAGAGTCTTTTCCAATGAGTCAACACTTCACATGAAGTGGCCAAAGTACTGGAGTTTCAGCTTTATCATCATTCCTTCCAAAGAACACCCAGAACTGATCTCCTTTAGAATGGACTGGTTGGATCTCCTTGCAGTCCAAGGGACTCTCAAGGGTCTGCTCCAACACCACAGTTCAAAAGCATCAATTCTTCAGCACTCAGCTTTCTTCACAGTCCAACTCTCACATCCATACATGACCACAGGAAAAACCATTGCCTTGACTAGACTGACCTTTGTTGGCAAAGTAATGTCTCTACTTTTCAATATGCTATCTAGGTTGGTCATAACCTTCCTTCCAAGGAGTAAGCGTCTTTTAATTTCATGGCTGCAGTCACCATCTGCAGTGATTTTGGAGCCCAGAAAAATAAAGTCTGACGCTGTTTCCACTGTTTCCCCATCTAATTCCCATGAAATGATGGGACCAGATGCCATGATCTTAGTTTTCTGAATGTTGAGTTTTAAGCCAACTTTTCCCACTCTCCTCTTTCACTTTCATCAAGAGGCTTTTTAGTTCCTCTTCACTTTCTGCCATAAGGGTGGTGTCATCTGCATATCTGAGGTTATTGATATTTCTCCTGGCAATCTTGATTCCAGCTTGTGCTTCTTCCAGTCCAGCATTTCTCATGATGTACTCTGCATATAAGTTAAATAAGCAGAGTGAAAATATACAGCCTTGACGTACTCTTTTTCCTATTTGGAACCAGTCTGTTGTTCCATGTCCAGTTCTAACTGTTGCTTCCTGACCTGCATACAGATTTCTCAAGAGGCAGGTCAGGTGGTCTGGTATCCCCATCTCTTGAAAAATTTTTCACAGTTTACTGTGATCCACATACTCAAAGGCTTTGGCATGGTCAATAAAGCAGAAATAGATGTTTTTCTGGAATTCTCTTGCTTTTTCGATGATCCAGCAGATGTTGGCAATTTGATCTCTGGTTCCTCTGCCTTTTCTAAAACCAACTTGAACATCTGGAAGTTCACGGTTCACATACTGATGAAGCCTAGCTTGGAGAATTTTGAGCATTACTTTACTAGCGTGTGAGATGAGTGCAATTGTGCGGTAATTTGAGCATTTTTTGGCATTGCCTTTCTTTGGGATTGGAATGAAAACTGACCTTTTCCAGTTGTGGCTACTGCTTAGTTTTCCAAATTTGCTGACATAGTAAGTACAGCACTTTCACAGCATCATCCTTCAGGATTTGAAATAGCTCAACTGGAATTCTATCACCTCCACTAGCTTTGTTCATAGTGATGCTTTCTAAGGCCCACTTGACTTCACATTCCAGGATGTCTGGCTCTAGGTGAGTGATCACACCATCGTGATTATCTGGGTCATGAAGATCTTTTTTGTACAATTCTTCTGTGCATTCTTGCCACCTCTTCTTAATATCTTCTGCTTCTGTTAGGTCCACACCATTTCTGTCCTTTATCGAGCCCATCTTTGAATGAAATGTTCCCTTGGTATCTATAATTTTCTTGAAGAGATTTCTAGTCTTTCGCATTCTGTTGTTTCCTCTATTTCTTTGCACTGATCGCTGAGGAAGGCTTTCTTATCTCTCCTTGCTATTCTTTGGAACTCTGCATTCAGATGCTTATATCTTTCCTTTTCTCCTTTGCTTTTCACTTCTCTTCTTTTCACAGCTATTTGTAAGGCCTCCACAGACAGCCATATTGCTCTTATGCATTTCTTTTCCATGGGGATGGTCTTGATCCCTGCCTCCTGTACAATGTCACAAACCTCCATCCATAGTTCATCAGCCAGTCTGTCTATCAGATCTAGACCCTTAAATCTATTTCTCACTTCCACTGTATAATCATAAGGGATTTGACTTAGGTCATACCTGAATGGTCTAGTGGTTTTCCCTACTTTCTTCAATTTAAGTCTGAATTTGGCAATTAGGAGTTCATGATCTGAGCCACAGTCAGCTCCCAGTCTTGTTTTTGCTGACTGTATAAAGCTTCTCCATCTTTGGCTGCAAAGAACATAATCAATCTGATTTCAGTGTTGACCATCTGGTGATGTCCATGTGTAGTGTCGTTTCTTGTGTTATTGGAAGAGGGTGTTTGTTTTGACCACTGCATTCTGTTGGCAGAACTCTGTTAGATTTTGCCCTGCTTCATTCCGTACTCCAAGGCCAATTTGCCTGTTACTCCAGGTGTTTCTTGACTTCCGACTTTTGCATTCCAGTCCCCTATAAGGAAAAAGACATCTTTTTTGGGTGTTAGTTCTAAAAGGTCTTTTAGGTCTTCATAGAACTGATCAACTTCAGCTTCTTCAGCATTAGTGGTTGGGGCATAGACTTGGATCACTGTGATAATGAATGGTTTGTCTTGGAAACGAACAGAGATTATTCTGTCGTTTTTGAGATTGCATCCAAGTACTGCATTTTGGACTCTTTTGTTGACCATGATGGCTACTCCATTTCTTCTAAGGGATTCCTGCCCGCAATAGTAAATATAATGGTCATCTGAGTTAAATTCACCCATTCCAGTCCATTGTAGTTCGCTGATTCCTAGAATGTCGATGTTCACTCTTGCCATCTCCTGTTTGACCACCTCCAATTTGCCTTAATTAATTTACCCAACATTCCAGGTTCCTATGCAATATTGCTCTTTGCAGCATCAGACCTTTCTTCTATCACCAGTCACATCCACACCTGGGTATTGTTTTTGCTTGGCTCCATCCCCTCATTTGTCTTTTTGTGACAGGTTTATTTCGCTTAGCCTTTATCATTCCAAAAAAGTGAACAAAAATTCCTTGATCCTGTCTATGTTCAAAGTCCCCTTATTGTCTCAAAATAAATACTTTCTAGTTGACTTGTTTCAATCAGTATCCAAGCAAGGTTAAATATCGCGTTTGGTTTTTACTTCTCTTTACCATATAAGCCACAAGGGAAGACGGGTTTTTACTTCTTTTAAGGTTCTTTTAATATAGAGATTTTCATTTTTTCCCCATGCAATTGACTTACTGAATAAATAGATCCATTCTCCTATAGAAGGTGACTCAATTTAGATTTTTATCCTCATGATATTCACTTTTTCTTCTGTCATCCATATTTCTTGTAAATTGAATGTTTGCTAAAGGCTTGATTAGATTTAGACTCTTTTTGCAAAGGACAGTTCATGAGATGATGCTATGTACTTCAGACTGCTTCACAACAGAAGGCAAACAATAGCTGGTTGTCCCCTTTACAATAGATTGAGGAGTAAATTCAGGTGGTGGTGCCTCTGATGATGAAGTTCTCCATCAGGCCTTTCGTCCAGTGGTTTCCATCCACTGATGATGATGGCATCCTCTCTGAGGCTCCCAGTGATCCCCACTTTGGTATTCACATCCTTGTGTAAATTTACACCCTCTCCCTGAGTGTAGGCTGGACTTATGACTGTTTCTATTAACAGAACCAGCAGAGGTGATATGTCACTTTGACATTGTTTAAAAAAAACTGTGCACATTATCTTGAATTCTCTCTCTTGCTCTCACTCACTTGCTAGCTCCTGGGGAAACCAGCTGTTATATTCTGAGATGCTTTATGAAGAGGTCCCTGTGGCAAATAACTGACATCTCTGGACAACTGCCAGCAGGGACCTGAGCTGTGCCAACAGCCGCAAGAGTGAGCTTGGAAGCACATCCTCCGCTTACCAAGGGTTGAGATTACTGCAGTCCCAGCTGAATCCTTGACTGCATCCTCATGGGAGAGCCTGAGTCAGGGGCATCCAGTTAAACCACACTCAGATTCCAGACCCATGGAAACTGTGACATAAAAAATGGTTGTATTAAGTTGCTACATTTGGGGGGTAATGTGTTACACAAGAGATAACTAATACAAAAATCTTTGACTAGATTATTTCCTTACAATTTACTCATTTGGTGATTTTCTAATTCTATCATTTATTCTAAATTTATTAATTGGGAATAATTTTTAAGAAAAACTTTCTCCCCATCAATTAGGGCTATTTAGTTACACTGAAAAATTGCACAAGAGAGATGATTCATTGCTTAAGATTTCCCCTTTAGTTGCCAATATTCATATTAAAGAGATGATGTTCTAGCTACCTCCTAAATTGACCAAAGAAACGTTTCTCTCTCTCTCTTTCTTTTTTTGGCCACACTGCGTGGCTTGTGGGATCTTAGTTCCCCAACCAGGAGTCGAACCTGTGTCTTTGGTAGTTAAGGTGCAGAGTCCCAATCACTGACCACAAGAGAATTCCCCATCTCTTTTTCTCTTTTTAAATAGTAATGTAGACTTATCAATTAGCTGGATTGCTTTTTTATTTTCTTAATGATACCTTTTGATAAATGATTTCCTAATTCTAATATACTCAGTTGATTAATCTTTTCCTCTGCAGCTAATCCTGTTGAAGAATTCTTTGCTTGTACAAAGATCATGCAGCTATGTTATCTTGTCAAAGCTTTATGTTTTTATCTTTCATATTTAAGTCTGCAATCCTCTAGGATTGCTATTTACATTTGATAAGATGTCCTAAAAAGTTGTACAGCAGCTGAAAGGTATGCTTAGAGGAAAAATTACAGACCTAAATGCACATATTAGAAAAGAGGAAAAGCTGAAAATAAACTATTTAACTTTAAGCATAAGTTAGAAAAAAAATGATAGTTTCTAATTTCCAATATGATATCTTTGAATTATTTAAGGTTATTCATGTGTATGGCTTTCATTTATTTTTTAAAGTGTATTGCTTTTAAATAACTATTCAGAATTATATTTTTAGCCCTTAAATATATGGATATTTTTCATTATCATTTTGTTATTGATTTCTAGCTTAATTTCACTGTGGTCAGAGAACATGCTTTGTATAATTTGCTTGTTATGAAATATGCTTTATGGGTTAACACAGTTAATTTTGATAAGGTTTCATGTGTACCTGAGTAGAATGTCTATCCTACAATTACTGGGTATAGGTTTTTATTTATATCAATTATGTCAAATTTGTTAATCATGTCATTCAGTAGGTCTACTGATTTTGTTTATCAGTTACTGAGAGGAGGGATACATTTAAGTTTTCTATTTTGATTAAATAGGATTTTGCTTTTATTTTTAGTTTTATTAAATTTTTACTTCATATGTAAGACTCTGCTATTCAGGGCATACAATTTATAAATGTTTTATCTTCTTGATAAACAAAACTTTAATGATAAATAATTCTTGTTATCTTTAATCATAAATGAAATGATAAAATAAATAAATAAAATTGACTTTGTCTGATATTGTGATAGCTATAACAACTTTCTATTACTAAATGTTTCAGAGGTATATCTTTTCCCATCCTTTTACAGTTAACCTTTGTGTAGTCTCATACTTAGATTATGTCTCTTGTAAGCAGCAGGTCACTGGAATTTTTTTATCCAGACTGCCAATCTTTGGCTTTTAATTTGAGGTAGTTATTCAATTCATATCCATTTAAGTGTTGATATACACCGTTTTCCCTTCATAGATCACAGCTTTGTTGTGGTGTAGGGACTTGAGTAACTCAAGCCATGAGCCATGCTATGCAGGGCCACCCAAGCAGATGGGTCATAGTGAAGAGTTTTGACAAAATGTGGTCCACTGGAGGAGAAAATGCAATCCACTCCAGTATTCTTGCCACGAGAACCCCATGAACGATAGGACAGAGGAGCCTGGCATGCTGCAGTCCACGGTGCCACAAAGAGTCGGACACGACTTAGCGACTGAACAACAACATACACAGTTTTAACATCTTACTATATGCCCTCTGCTTTTCCCACCCAAACTATATGACTTTTTCTTGACTTTCTTGTCTACTTTTGGGTTGGTTAAATATTTTTTATTACTCATTTCTCTTCCTCTATTTCCTTTTATGATATAGTATCTTCCTATTCTTTCAGTGGATATCCTAGATATGACAGCAAACATCTTTAACTTAGAACTAATAAACGTTACTTCTTTCATGTCTCACACGTGTTATTACTTTGACTGCAAGGAGATCCAACCAGTCCATTCTGAAGGAGATCAGCCCTGGGTGTTCTTTGGAAGGGATGATGCTAAAGCTGAAACTCCAGCACTTTGGCCACCTCATGCGAAGAGTTGACTCATTGGAAAAGACTCTGATGCTGGGAGGGATTGGGGGCAGGAGGAGAAGGGGATGACAGAGGATGAGATGGCTGGATGGCATCACTGACTCGATGGATGTGAGTCTGGGTGAACTCCGGGAGCTGGTGATGGACAGGGAGGCCTGGCGTGCTGCGATTCGTGGGGTCGCAAGGAGTCGGACACGACTGAGCGACTGAACTGAACTGAACTCCATTTACCTCCATCCCAACTTATGTGTTTTTGTTTTCATGTATTTTAATTCTATAGGCAGATGCCCATTCCGTAACATTTTTAAGATTTGGATGAGTACACATGGAAACCCATACACTATGTATCTAGATAGTTTAAAGAATAAATCATGCTAACAAATTGTTGAGCAAAATATATGTTATTTTCCTACATTTATCAGTAATGACAATTTAGAAAGCCAGATGGAATTCATAATTCTGAATTCGAATTCAGGACTCCTCAGAGTTCCCTGCTAGAATATTATGGCACAGAGCAGCTAGCTTCTGGTTCCTGGTCCACAGTTACACTCCTCCTCCTCCCACCCCCACTCCTCTTCCCACTTCTACCTCCAACCCCGGGAGGCCTCACGCATGTGTGTACGGACTATCCAGCTCTGTGAATTCCTGCTACAAACAGCCTCTGCGTATTCACTCCTAGGCCCTCAGGTGTGCACTGGAAATGTGGTCTGTTCTTGGGAGGATGGAGCCAGGGATAATAGGGCCCACACCACACAGACATGGAAGGAGGATCAGATCCATGTGTGTGGGGAATTTTGAGGTCCCAGGTACCCAAACTGTGCTCTAAGTAGAGAGACATAGGCTCCAGGTGGGCATGTACCCTATGGATTCCTTACCTTAAGGCATGGCAGGAAGAAGGCCAGAGTGCAAGGCCTAGGGAAGGGTGCCTCTGGCCCAAATCTTAGTGACTATACATGCGCGCGTGTGCACACACACACACACACGTGTATTATTTTACAAAGTTTTATACAGCTAATATGCATTTAGATTTACCTACATATTCACCTTTCATATTGTTCTTCATTTCTTTCTGCATCTCCAGCCTTCTATCTCATTTAATTTTCCTTGTGCCTTGAGGACAATCCTCAATATTTTCTTTAAAGTGGGTATCCTAGCTGTGCATTTTCTTTTTTCTGTTTATTTGTTTGTTTGTTTGTCCAAAAATATCTCTCCTTTCCTTTCACATTTAAAGGATATTTTCCCTGAATGTAGACTTCTAGGTTAGAAGTGATTTTCTTTCTGGTCTTTGAAGATGCCATTCCATCGTTGCCTTTGACTCTGTCTCTTTGGGGTGTTCAACTGTCAGTGTTAACTTTAAAGAGCACATAGGCAATAATTAAGTAGATGAGAAACCCAATTTTTAGAAATAAAAGATTTGAGCAGACCCTTTACCAAAGTTAAAAAAAAAGATAATACATCAGACTTGTAAGATTTCTGTAAAATATGGTTAATATGCAGGTCTGTGGTAAGACGGCTCAGGTTGAAATACTGGTTCTTTGACCCTTGGTGAGCCACGTAAGCTCTCTAGATATTATTATCTTCATTTGTGAAATACAGATAATAATCGTAAAGGCCATTCTGAAGCTTAAATGTTCAGTTCAATGTAAAGTGCTTACAAGAGGGCCTGGCATACAGTCAACACTTAGGAAACGTGACCTAGCTATGCCATGAGTGTGTACCTTTGCTCTGTGTTGTGAATAGTGTTAACAGTAGTATTAGTAGTAGTAGTCGTGTTGAGAAATTTCTTCTTGGTTTTGGCTTCTGTCATATTTGGGAGCAAATTTCAGGATGGCATGTAGCAACTGTGCAAGACTAGCTTGTCTTCTTTTTGGGGTTACCATCATCACTGGATTTATTTTCACCAATATTTCTTCTAGTTCCCTTTTGTTTTTTCCTATGCTGTATTGTTTGATTTAGGATTGTGTTTAGCTACAAGTAAGAGAATGCCAGGGTCCGTCTCAGAAGCCCGCTGGCTGCGACGGATCGCGCAAAACCTCAGCCGAGAGGAGCTACCCCACGTCCAAGGAGCTGTGGCTGTGCGGACACAGGAGGGCCGAGAGGAGATACTCCACATTCAAGGTCATGAGGGGTGGCTGTGAGGAGATACCCCTCGTCCAAAATAAGGAGCAGCGGCTGTGCTTTGCTGGAGCAGCCATGAAGAGATATGCCACGTCCAAGGTAGAGAAACCCAAGTAAGACCGTAGGTGTTGCGAGAGGGCGTCAGAGGCCAGACACACTGAAACCATAACCACAGAAAGCTAGCCATTCTGATCACACGGACCAGAGCCTTGTCTAACTCAATTAAACTAAGCCATGCCGTGTGGGGCCACCCAAGACAGACGGGTCATGGTGGAGATGTCTGACAGAATGTGGTCCACTGGAGAAGGGAATGGCAAACCACTTCAGTAGTCTTGCCTTGAGAACCCCATGAACAGTATGAAAAGACAAAATGATAGGATACTGAAGGAGGAACTCCCTGGGTCAGTAGGTGCCCAATATGCTACTGGAGATCAGTGGAAAATAACTCCAGAAGGAATGAAGGGATAGAGCCAAAGCAAAAAGAATACCCAGTTGTGGATGTGACTGGTGATAGAAGCAAGGTCCGATGCTGTAAAGAGCAATATTGCATTGGAACCTGGAATGTCAAGTCCATGAATCAAGGCAAACTAGAAGTGGTCAAACAGGAGATGGCAAGAGTGAATGTCGACATTCTAGGAATCAGTGAGCTAAAATGGACTGGAATGGGTGAATTTAACTCTGCTGCTGCTGCTGCTGCTGCTGCTAAGTCGCTTCAGTCGTGTCCGACTCTGTGCAACCCCATAGACAGCAGCCCACCAGGCTTTCCCGTCCCTGGGATCCTCCAGGCAAGAACACTGGAGTGGGTTGCCATTTCCTTCTCCAATGCATGAAAGTGAAAGCGAAAGGGAAGTCGCTCAGTTGTGTCTGACTCTAGCGACCCCATAGACTGCAGCCTACCAGGCTCCTCTGTCCACGGGATTTTATAGGCAAAAGTACTGGAGGGGGGTGCCACTGCCTTCTTCGGAATTTAACTCAGATGACCATTATATCTACTACTGTGGGCAGGAATCCCTTAGAAGAAATGAAGTGGCCATGATGGTCAACAAAAGAGTCCGAAATGCAGTACTTGGATGAAATCACAAAAACAACAGAATGATCTCTGTTCATTTCCAAGGCAAACCATTCAATATCACGGTGATCCAAGCCTATGCCCCAACCAGTAACGCTGAAGAAGCTGAAGTTGAATGGTTCTGTGAAGACCTACAAGACCTTTTAGAACTAACACCCCCCAAAAGATGTCCTTTTCATTACAGGGGACTGGAATGCAAAAGTAGGAAGTCAAGAAACACCTGGAGTAACAGGCAAATTTGGCCTTGGAGTACAGAATGAAGCAGGGCAAAGGCTAATAGAATTTTGCCAAGAGAACGCACCGGTCATAGCAAATACCTTCTTCCAACAACACAAGAGAAGACTCTACACATGGACATCACCAGATGGTCAACACTGAAATCAGATTGATTATGTTCTTTGCAGCCAAAGATGGAGAAGCTCTATACAGTCAGCAAAAACAAGACCAGGAGCTGACTGTGACTCAGATCATGAACTCCTTCTTATTGCCAAATTTAGACTTAATTGAAGAAAGTGGGGAAAACCACTAGACCATTCAGGTATGACCTAAATCAAATCCCTTATGATATACAGTGGAAGTGAGAAATAGATTTAAGGGTCTAGATCTGATAGACAGAGTGCCTGAGGAACGATGGACGGAGGTTCGTGACATTGCACAGGAGACAGGGATCAAGACCATCCCCATGGAAAAGAAATGCCAAAAAAGCAAAATGGCTGTCTGGGGAGGCCTTACAAATAGCTGTGAAAGGAAGAGAAGTGAAAAGCAAAGGTGAAAAGGAAAGATCTAAGCATCTGAATGCAGAGTTCCAAAGAATAGCAAGGAGAGATAAGAAAGCCTTCCTCCGCGATCAGTGCAAAGAAATAGAGGAAAACAACAGAATGGGAAAGACTAGAGATCTCTTGAACAAAATTAGAGATACCAAGGGAACATTTCATGCAAAGATGGGCTCGATAAAGGAGAGAAATGGTATGGACCTAACAAAAGCAAAAGATATTAAGAAGAGGTGGTAAGAACACACAGAAGAACTGCACAAAAAAGATCTTCATGACCCAGATAATCACGATGGTGTGATCACTCACACTCACCTAGAGCCAGACATCCTGGAATGTGAAGTCAAGTGGACCTTAGGAATCATCACTACAAACCAAGCTAGTGGAGGTGATAGAATTCCAGTTGAGCTATTTCAAGTCGTGAAAGATGATGCTGTGAAAGTGCTGCACTCAATATGTCAGCAGATTTGGAAAACTCAGCAGTGGCCACAGGACTGGAAAAGTTCAGTTTTCATTCCAATCCCAAAGTAAGGCAATGCCAAAGAATGCTCAAACTACTGCACAATTGCAGTCATCTCACACACTAGTAAAGAAATGCTCAAAATTCTCCAAGCCAGGCTTCAGCAATATGTGAACCGTGAACTTCCTGATGTTCAAGCTGGTTTTAGAAAAGGCAGAGGAACCAGAGATCAAATTGCCAACATCCGCTGGATCATTGAAAAAGCAAGAGAGTTCCAGAAAAACATCTATTTCCGTTTTATTGACTATGCCAAAGCCTTTGATTGTGTGGATCACAATAAACTGTGGAAAATTCTGAAAGAGATGGGAATACCAGACCACCTGACCTGCCTCTTGAGAAACCTATATACAGGTCAGGAAGCAACAGTTAGAACTGGACATGGAACAACAGACTGGTTCCAAATAGGAAAAAGAGTACGTCAAGGCTGTATATTGTCACCCTGCTTATTTAATTTATATGCAGAGTACATCATGAGAAATGCAGGACTGGAAGAAGCACAAGCTGGAATCAAGATTGATGGGAGAAATATCAATAACCTCAGATATGCAGATGACACCACCCTTATGGCAGAAAATGAAGAACTAAAGAGCCTCTTGATGAAAGTGAAAGAGGAGAGTGAAAAAGTTGACTTAAAGCTCAACATTCAGAAAATGAAGATCATGGCATCTGGTCTCATCACTTCATGGCAGACAGATGGGGAAACAGTCGAAACAGGGTCAGACTTCATTTTTTTGGGCTCCAAGATCACTGCAGATGGTGACTGCAGCCATGAAATTAAAGGATGCTTACTCATTGGAAGGAAAGTTATGACCAACTTAGATAGCATATTGAAAAGCAGAGATATTACTTTGCCAACAAAGGTCTGTCTAGTCAAGGCTATGGTTTTTCCAGTGGTCATGTATGGATATGAGAGTTGGACTGTGAAGAAAGCTGAGCGCCGAAGAATTGATGCCTTTGAACTGTGGTGTTGGAGAAGACTCTTGCGAGTCCCTTGGAATGCAAGGAGATCCAAACAGTCCATCCTAAAGGAGATCAGTCCTGGATATTCATTTGAAGGACTGATGCTAAAGCTGAAACTCCAATACTTTGGCCACCTCATGTGAAGAGTTGACTCATTGGAAAAGACCCTGATGCTGGGAGGGATTGGGGGCAGGAGGAGAAGGGGACGACAGAGGATGAGATGGCTGGATGGCATCACCAACTCAATGGACATGGGTTTGAATGAACTCCAGGAGTTGGTGATGGACAGGGAGGCCTGGTGTGCAGTGATTCATGGGGTCGCAAAGAGTCAGACAGGACTTAGCAACTGAACTGAACTGAAGAGAATGCCTACATGCCAGCACCCTAAAAGAATAAAGTTTTGTTCATTGCATCTGTTGAGATGCACAGAAGTCAGCAGAACTAAGATATCATCAGTCTCTTAGACTCCTGTGCTTCCCTTATCTCAGTATTTAACTGTGGTTTTCATTCAGATGGTTTCAAGAGGGCTGCTATACCCATGGGCATTGCATCAATGTTTCAAGCAGAAGAACAGGAAAAAATTAAAAGCTGTCTTCTAGAAGTTTCTTTCTTTACACAGGAAGGGAAGCTGTTTCTATCAGAATCCTAGATACAGACTATTAATCAGAACCATGTAATGTGAGCATCTCCAGATGCAAGGGATTATTGGAAATGAAAGGTTTTTAACTGGATACAATGCAACCCCAAACAAAATTGTAGTTCTGTTAGAAAAGGAAGAAGTGGGGATGGATGGTTACAGGCAAGTACTCGGCAGCGTCAATAATGAGGGATATAGCTAAAGCCCACAAAGCTCTAATTTTCTGAAGCCTTTATACCCTGTGACCTCATTTTATGTCCAGTGCCCCTCAGCCACCACCATCTAGCCACACTGCCTTCTTTTAGTCCTTTCAACTCACTAAGCCCCTTCCTGACTTGAAATGTTGATACTGAGCCCTCTCTGCCCAGAATGCATCCCCCTGAATTTTACATGGCTGCTTCCTCTTCATTCGTCACATCCCAGTTTCCAAAGCCCCAGCTTAGGACTCTCCACCCCATCCCTCTCTCAGACACCATCTCTGCTTAGTATATAATGTATAATTGTACAACTATATGATTACTAAAACTTTATGTAATGTTTTTTCACATTTTGATACTTATTAGTATTTCCCAGCAGGAATCTTGTCATTCTGTTTACTGTCATGTCTCCAGTGCCTAGAACACTTGTTGACACATGATAAATATTCAATAATTACTTGTGGGATGAATAAAATAATCCTCGCTATTTTATTGAAAGAATGAATGAAAGCATCTGTATGGAACTGGACCTCCCTTGCTGCTGCTGCTGCTGCTAAGTTGCTTCAGTCGTGTCTGACTCTGTGCGACCCCATAGACGGCAGCCCATCAGGCTCCCCCGTCCCTGGGATTCTCCAGGCAAGAACACTGGAATGGGTTGCCATTTCCTTCTCCAATGCATGAAAGTGAAAAGTGAAAGTGAAGTCACTCAGTCGTGTCCGACTCCCAGCAACCCCATGGACTGCAGCCTACCAGACTCCTCCATCCATGAGATTTTCCAGGCAAGAGTACTGGACCTCCCTTAGGAAGTTTCAAATGTGACCACTAACTCTGTAGTGTCAAATACTAGGTCCTATGTGCCAGACTACTTTAAAAGTAAACTCTTTAAAATCAATTCACCAATAGCCAATAAACTTCAGTAGTGAAAATGAGGCCCATGAAGTCAATTCCTATTCAGAGTAGTGAACAGATGCTTTCCTTTATTCTGGACATTAAAGATAAAATCCTATCTCTTCCAGGGCCCTCACTTATAATTGCCCTCCCTTGAACTTCTCCCACTAGTGATCAATTGCCTCTGCATTTAATGCGTTATGAAACTGAGAATCTGTGGTACCAATTTTGTTCCTAATTTCCCTCTAATTTGTATCTGCTTCTACAATGGTAATAAAATCAGCCTGAATCATATAACAAAATAAGATTAGGGACTGCAGATACACATGGAGTTTCATTAAAAGAATAGGTAACACAATCAGGATTCTGAGATAATCAAAATGTAATAATCTGCAAATTTATAAAGGGAAAATTATCACCCCAATGATACAATCAGATGATGAAAGTAAGCATAATAGTTTTGAATTCATGTGACTTCCTTTTAAGAAATGATTACTAAGGGAAAAAAGGTCACTTTAAAAGAAAGTGGGGTCTCTTATCAAGTCCAAAAACAAAACAAATAATCAGGTTACTGTCTCTGAAAATAGAAATAGATGCTGTGATCTTGGAAAAGCAAACTATTCATCATGTCACAGAGGCATAGACTGGTAATGAACCAGGCCTTCTGGTGACATTGATTAAAGCATTTGGAGCACGTGAATAGAAAGCAGAAAGGAAAAAAAGGAAGACAACAAAACCTATTGTGCTAAACAGCCTCAGGGCTGTTAGAACAACCTCATTCAGGAGGCTTTAGACTTAAGATGTGGTGACCTTATTTAGATGCCGCCTCCTACCACCCTGCCGAAAACACAAAGCCCAGGCCTTTGGTTGTTGTTCAGTCACTAATAATAAAGTTGATTGCCTTCAAGAGGTAAGAGCTGAGGGGTATGAAAGGGAGTAGCAGCACTCTGTCCTTCTTTGTATATTTCTGACTTTCGGAAACATATAAATGTTCCTTGTGTTCATGAAATAAAATTAACAAAGATGAGAGAGGAAAATGTCTAAACTAAAGGAAACTGGGGGAAAAAAATAAACCCAATAGAATGAACGTAACTCCTGAAGGGGAGAAATAGAAAGAAGTAACCCAACATAGAAAGACAGATTTGGCAGAGTGGCTCTTTTGAGTAGATCTGTTTTTGCAGTCGTATATTAGAAACAATTCTGAAGCTTATATAATTTTATTTGTTTATTGGCTGTGCTTGGTCTTCATTGCTTCTGGGCTTTTCTTCGGTTGCGGTGAGCAGGGGCTACTCTTCATTGCAGTATTTGGGCTTCTCACTGCTGTGAGTTCTCCTGTTGTGGAGCACAGGCTTTAGGGGTATGCACTGAGTAGTTGCAGATTCCAGGCTCTAGAGCTCAGGCTCGGTAGTTTTGGCACAAGGGCTTGGTTGCTCCATAACACAAGGGATCTTCCTGGACCAGCCATCAAGCCTGTGTCTCTTGCATTGGCAGGTGGATTCTTCACCAGTGAGCCTCCAGGGGAGTCCTAAAACTATTTTAGATGTATTTTAAGGTTGAATAAACTTGTAAATGTGTTGATACTTTGGAAGCCAGGATTCCTGCTGTGGAAGGGAGGACTTATGGATACGAAGTGGGCTTATGGAGGGTCAGAAAGAACCTTAGGGGTACAGACTGGAATCAGAAGTATCTATGGAGTCTCATGATTTCTAAACCACGTTGTTAATCCTCATTATTGGAGGATTCTTCTACTCGCTAAAGTCAATACATATGCCAATCTGTGGTCTCTTGCAGACATGTTCAGACTGGCAAAAATTTGAGTCACCTGACACATTCCCAGCTGAGGTAGAACGAGGCAGTGCTCTCATGCTTGTTCTCATTGCAGCTCTCCTTCTGTAAGCAAATGCCCGTTTTGCAGTCTATTCAGTGCCACATCTTTCCCATTTTTGATGCTTTCTGTTGGTGATATTGCTAACATGCCCCCCAAGTGTAGTGCTGAAGAGCTGTTTAATGTTCCCAAGCACAAGGAAGCTGTGACATGATTTATGGAGAAATATATTTATAAGACAAACCTAGTTGAGGCATGGAAATATAATGCTATTGGCCATGAATTTAATGTCAATGAGTCAACAATATATACTAAATAAGGTGTCTTTAAATAAACACATATAAAACAAAGTCATGTATTGATCAGTTGACAAAAATGTGACCAGAGGCTTGCAGGAACACAACTACGCAGCGTCAGTGCATGTGGCCTGGAAAACAGATACATACCAGGCTGCTTCTAAAAGGGGCTCGATCATGAAACAGGGCATGTTTGTTGTTCGCAGAGTCACTGCAGACTGAACAAGCAGCAGCCGATTTTGTCCTTTGCACAGTTAGAGTTCACCTGTTGTGGATACTGTCATCTGAAGCATGTGGTCAGGCTCTTGGTGCAATTTCAACAAGCCGTAGTCACTGGTAGCTCAGACAGTAAAGAATTTGCCTGGGTTCGATCCCTGGGTTGGGAAGATCCCTTGGAGGAGGGCATGGCAAGCCACTCCAGTAATCTTGCCTGGAGAATCCCCATGGATGGAGGAGCCTGACGGGCTACAGTCCGTGGGGTCGAAAAGAGTTGGACACAACTGAGTGACTAAGTATAACTTAGCACAACCCTATATTTGCCCTCTTAACAATAGTTTAATATTTTCTAATTCAGTGTTTGTGGCAACTTTATAGAACATAACTATGGAAAATAAGGAGAATTGACCATATATATATATGCATGACACTTGTACATGTGCATAGTCATATAGGTAAGTATGTTTGCATGTATATTATATGTATATATACCATACACGCATATATTTCCTGGTTCTGACTCTTGTAGACCCAAGCAATAAAAACATCCCAGTATCAGTGAGCTTACCTAGCACTCAGATATCATTCTATAATACAAACAAAAAAAAGGAGCAGGGCTCCTTGGTAAAATAACCAATTCCAGGTCTGGAGTCGGGTGGATGGATGGATACATGATGAGTCTGGAATATCTTATCATGCCAGAAAGTAGGAAAGCACCCTAAAAAATGATGGAGGCAGCCTACTCAAAGCAGTTTCCACTGGACAAGTCAGGGACAACCTGAGCACTAAAATAATTGAGTACAGTAATGAATCACAAACCATTAGAGGAAAAAATAGAAACTGAGGAATCCGTATCCATTATTAACAAATGACAAAAAAGGGAGCTCTTCCTTACAGTAGAATGCTGGTTGCCAACTGAAAAATGGGGACATAGTGCTGGTGTTGAATTATCATTCTGCAGCCATCATTATAACGACTGGTTTGGGTAAGAATCATATTAACGCTACATTGAGGGAGAAATTTTGATGAGGAGCTGGATATTTGAATGTCTCCACACAACTTGCTCAGTAATTCCAAGGGAAAATAGTAGTAGTCACTACACAATGGAGAAATAAGAGAAGACTTTCACCAGATGATCAAAATTAACATCACAGTGAAGGACAGATGGTCGCGGTGTGCCAGACGTGATACCCTGTAAAGGACACAAGAATACATAATCCGAATCTAATCATGAAGAAACACCAAACAGATCCATGAGAAGCATGCTGCTCTTTTACAGGATTAGGAGAACCTCTATTCTTTTGAAATGTTAAGGTTGTAAATACATAGAAAGACTGTGGAAATGTTTCAGATTAAAGGAGGCTAAAGAGATATGGCAACTAAATATAATGCATGATCCTAACACAGATCCTATACTGGAGAAAATGCTTTTAAAACTTTTTAGGCATAAGTGAGTCAACATCTGAGTTATTGACGCAATAAGTGAGTCAACAAGTGAGTTAATATCTGAGACTGGAATACAGGCAAGAGATTCAATGAAAGTATTTTACCAAAGGTAAACTTACTGTAGTTATATAAGAGAGTCTCTGCATTCTTAGAAAATATACACTGAATATTTAAGAGTAAAATGTTAACATAGGTGCATCTGAATGATGAGTATACAAGTGTTCTTCATACTCTTCTTACTCATGCAAATTTTCCTTTTTTCCTTTTTATTCATGCAACTTTTATTTAAGTTTGAAATTATTTCCAAGTGAAAGTTTTAAAAGCAAAAGAATGAAAATTCTTGTTATCCCAGAAATCTTACGTCTAAGAATGTTTTTCAACAGAATTTTAGGAAGAGTAACAAAGACAATGTGATAATAGAATGATTGCTGTTGAACAAAATCAGAAAGTTAAAATCAATCTTTAGTAAAAGACTTGTTAAATAAATATAAATGTATATCCATGATGACCCAATTGCAGATATTTGCTCGGTTCCCATCAACCCTCTCATTGTAGCCATATTTGCACTGGAGCCCTGGGCTCAGTTGTGTGGACTGAGGGTAGGCACCTGATTTGTAACAAGCTAGTCAGGTTTTCTCCACCAGAGGTTCCATACTGGGCTGACATTCCAGTTCAGTCTGCATGATTCTTTTGACCAGAACAGCAATAAATCGAGAAGTTCCAGTAGCCATCTTCAACCAGATGTACAGAGGAAAAAGAGCAGTAAGGAATTGCTAACAATCTATTTTTCCATAAAATATATTCAGGTATTTAAATAGACACATTTTAACTGTCCATTAATATTCTTTATAATAGTACAGAAATATGAAAATGAATCCCAACAAATAAAAAATTAATGATCAGAATATTGAAAGCGTTCATGCTATTAATCTCATGTTTAATATTGTCTCACTGATTTATGTATGATGTTATAAGTAAATAATGTTTTGGAAAAACATTTTAAAACATATTGAGCTTATGATTTAATGATTTCATGATGCTGTGAATGCCTCTGCTCCAAACAACTTCATTCAAATTTAACATTTTTAAAAAGATGCTTAAAGCTTCCACATCTGTGAAATGAATAATCTGAAGGTTGGAAGTTGGATCCATTTCCCTGCATGTTATTGCCGCCTAGTGGCTGATGATAAGAACCTAAATTTGAGTTGGGAACTGGCCCATTGAGTGACTGGAGAAGGCAATGGCAACCCACTCCAGTACTCTTGCCTGGAAAATCCCATGGATGGAGGAGCCTGGTAGGCTGCAGTCCACGGGGTTGCTGAGAGTCGGACATGACTGAGCGACTTCACTTTCACTTTTCACTTTCATGCATTGGAGAAGGAAATGGCAACCCAGTCCAGTGTTCTTGCCTGGAGAATCCCAGGGACAGGGGAGCCTGGTGGGCTGCCGTCTATGGGGTCACACAGAGTCGGACACGACTGAAGCGATTTAGCAGCAGCAGCAACAGCCAGTGCATGACTGGGGCAGCTTAGCTATTCCACCCACTCTAAGAAGGTAAGTTCCACCAGCCAACTCCCATCAGGGGTCTCCCAAGAAGTAACTCTATATGTCTTCTTAGAACATCTTGCTCCCAAAACCCTGACTTCTTTCCCAGGACTTCCTGCTTCCCAGAATCCCAGGTTAAGTTGGGAGCATGACAAGAAAGCTTGGGGACCCAATCAGTGAGGAGGCCCCGAAAACATCTCATTTGGCTGTCATGCCAAGGAACTCATCTTAGAAAGAGAAAAGGAAAACTAAAATGGTTTCCACTCCAGCTCGCAAAATTCAGGGTAAAGCAAAAACTACCAAGACTCTAGTTAAGCACACCAGCAAGCTCTCACCTTGTGGGAAAAGAGAGGCTATCTCAGGTACAAGATACGTGCAGTCTGCTTTTTCTACAACTTACCCTCAGGGAGTCCCCCCAGTTTCCCTGGGTCTGGGTTTTATCTGCAAAATCCTACCCTGTCAAATTCACCCCAACCTACTGGCACAGCACAAATAACCCCTTACCCTTCAATGTGCCCAGAGCTCTTTAAACTCATTTAGTATTAATTCACAAGCTCAGAACTTCTCCAAGGAAGAGACTGTCTGCATCACATTGACCACTTGTGGGACAGCCCTTGCACATGATAAAAACTGAGGTTGTCACCAATGTGTGAAACCTTTCTGCAGTTCTCAGTCTTTGGCCCTCCAAAGAAAAGTGCCTAGCTGGTGAGACAGTGAGCAAAAGATAGTGTAAAAGGGACTGTCCTCAGGGTCAATGGATTTTCCTCTGCTGCTAACTGGCTCTAGACCCTGAACAATTCACATCTTTGGATCCGTTTTCTCATAGTTATGTGAACAAGTTGGGTGACATATTCTCCAAGGTTACTTTCAGTTCTGTGATTAACTGAATATATTCTCCTCTAGTTTAGTGTTATCTAAGTCTGCATTGACCATCTCTGTTTTCCCCTCTCACTTTCATCACTTCATTTATTAAAAATCACCCTCATGAAGATAGAATGAACCATGTGGTGTTGGATTACAGGCAGACATCATTAAGAACTCATATTTAGCCTTGTACATACAAATGGCTAGATACAGAAATAATTAGGTAACTGTGGGCTGAAGAGCCAACTCATTGGAAAAGACCCTCATGCTGGGGAAGATTGAAGGTAAAAAAAGAAGAGGGTGACAGAGGATGAGATGGTTGGATGGCATCACCAACTCAATGGACACGAGTTTGAGCAAACTCTGGGAGATAGTGAAGGACAGGAAAGCCTGGTGTGCTGCATGCAGTTCATAGGGTCACAAAGAGTTGGAGATGACTTAGTGACTGAACGACGACAAAAATGTGGGCTAGTAGCTGTACATGTATTACCTAGCTCTGTCCAGTGAGAGGTCTAAGAACCATGACACCTCAGTACCAATAGGAACACCTAGTGCACAAATCTTGGTTTCTAAACCCATTCTCCAATGAAAGGAATCTAAGACCCTGAGAAATGGCTTGTTCTGGGGCCAGGGCAGAGAATACACAGGATGAGCCTGGAGTACCTTGCAATGCCAAAAGGAAAGTGCTCAAAAATCAAAGCAATGTGGGCATGTCAAAGGAACATAGGAACCAACAGAAAGAGCTCCCAATGGCCAAAGCTTAAAAAAAAAAAAGAAACAGTACGGATTAAAACCCAAAGTACAAAACAAATGCCCTTGAATCCATATTGGCATAGATAGGTGACTGAATAAATAAATAGGAGGGCAGACAAATCTCCTGTGCAGCAAAACTCCAAATAATTTTTGTAGAAACCCTGTCCTTGGGGCTTCCCTGGTGAAACAGTGGTTAAGAATCCACCTGTCAAGTGACACGGGTTCCATCCCTGGTCTGGGAGAATCCCACATGCCATGGAGCGACTAAGCACACACCACAACTGCTGAAGCCCGCAGGCTCTCGGGCCCGTGCTCTGAAATTAGAGAAGTTACCGCAGTGAGAAGCCGGAGCACTACAATTAGAGAGTAGCCCTCGCTCACAACAACTACAGAAAGCCCACAAGCAGCAATGAAGACCCATCACAGCCAAAAATATAAATAAGTAAATAAATCTTAAAAATAAAACCTATTTTTTTAAAAATGGAAATTCTGCCCTCAAAGTGGTAGGGCTCACATCTCTGCCCCTTGAATGTGCTGTGCTGTGCTTAGTCGCTCAGTCATGTCCGACTCTTTGCGACCCCATGGACTGAAGCCCACCAGGCTCCTCTGTCCATGGGGATTCTCCAGGTGACAATACCGGAGTGGGTTGTCCCCCTCCAGGGGATTTTTCCCAACACAGGAATCAAACCCAGGTCTCCCACATTGCAGGCGGATTCTTTACTGACTGAGCCACGAGGGAAGCCCAAGAATACTGGAGTGGGTAGCCTATCCCTCCTCCAGAGGATCTTCCTGACCCAGCAATCAAACCGGGGTCTCCTGCATTGCAGGCGATTCTTTACCAGCTGAGCTATCAGGGAAGCCCTGCCCCTTGAGTGTGGGCTCCACTTAACGACTCATTTCCAAAGAATACACTTTGGAAAGGGGGACAGAAACAAAGAGTAACTTTGCTATGGAGAAACTTGGAAACATGACCTCAGCCAGGTGATCAAGTGATGCCTTATATTGGGAGCACACACCCTCGGTAGGATTGGCCATGAGAATGGCATTTCGCCTCTGTGGTGTTCTTTCCAAAAAGTTATGACCATCGTATAACCATGAGAAAAGCATCAACAAACTCAAATGGAGAAATATTCTACAAAACACCTGACCAATCCTCCACAAAACTGTCAAGATCATTAGAACAGGAAAAGTCTGAGAAACTGTCACAGCCAAGAGGAGCCTAAGGAGTCATGATGACCAAGAGTAATGTATCCTAAATGTGATCCTAGAACAGAAAGAGAACACTAAAATTATTTAATGAAATCTAAATAAAGTGTGCAGTCTAGTTATAATACTATAACAATGTTGGCTATTTAGTTTTGATAAAGGCCCCGTGGGAACATAAGATGCCAACAATAGGGAAAGGAGATGAGGTGCTTATGAGAACACTTTGTGCTGTCCTTACAACTTTTCAATAAATCTAAAACTACTCTGAAATTAAAAGTTAATTTAAAATAACTATATAAAATCACCCCATACCTAACCAAGGATTTACCACGTTAAAAACCCAAAGAGTTCATACACTCAATACTGAAAAAACAAGCATCCAACCAAAAAGTGGGCAGAGGATCCAAACACACATTCTTCCCACAAAGTCATTCAAATGGCCACCAGGGACATAAAAAGATGTGCAACATTGCTAGTTATTAGAGAATTGCAAATCAAAACCACAATGAGGTATCATCTCACACCAGTCAGAATGGCTATCATCAAAAGTCTAAAAATAATAATTGCCAAGAGGGGATGAGGAAAAGGGAACCCTCCTACACTGCTGGTGAGAATGTAAATTGGTGCAGTCACTATGCAGAATAATATAGAGGTTCCTTAAAAACTTAAATATAGAACTACCACAGGATATGTACCCAGTGATCTCACTCCTGGATATATATCCAGAAAAAACAAAAACTCTAATCTGAAAAGGTATGTGCACCCCAGTATTTAGGGCAGCACTATTTACAATAGCCAAGACATGGAAATAGCCCGTGTCCATCAACAGACAATTATCTTAAGAAGAAGTGGAACATGTACACAGTAGAATATTACTGAACCATAAAAAAGGAATGAAATATTGCCATTTGTGTGGATGGTCTTTGAAAATACTATACTTAGTTAAATAAGTCTGACGGAGAAAGACAAATACTATATGAGACCACTTAAATGTCCAATCTAAAAAATAATACAAATGAATCCGTATACAAAACAGAAACAGATTCACAGATATAGGAAACAAACTTATGATTACCAAACAGGAAAGAGAGGGAAGAAGGGAAAAATTAGGGGTATAGGATTAACAGATACAAGCTACTATACATACAATAGATAAGCAACAAGAATTTACATATAGCACAGAGAATTATGTTCAATATCCAATAACCTATAATGGAATACAGTCTGAAAAAATAACTGACTCTCTTTGCTGTACACCAGAAACTAATACAATGTTATAAAACAACTATACTTCAATTAAAAAATCCAAGCATTCACTGAGGATTCGACCTGAAAGTTCATATCTTATAGTATCTGTCTTTGTTTCTTCCTGCTCTTGTTACCTAGGAATTTTTGTACCCTATAAAAAAGACGTCATCAAAATTTTAATAAAATTTTGCACATACTTATAGAGTAAGATTTCAAAGACAAGACCAACTCTTTGCAGATCTATATTTCCATTTAAGATTTTTTTCAAGACAATATTCCCAATGTTAATATAGAAGAAGGGACACCTTTGCTGGGGTGACCCCTCAGGGAATCATCAGATGTGAAACAGATATTTATGTTACCAAAACAATAGAAAATTTCCCGATTACAAAACCAATGATCGCGATCTCAAATTAAAATGACAGTGAACCCCAGCTGATGTGAAGCAGTTGCTGTTTATGCCTGTTGTCTTGACTTGTACTCTTCTCTTTCCTCTCCAAAGTGACTCACTTTGCTAATAAATTATAGCATCAGTCTAAGGAAAATGATTTCCAGCATTGTTTGAAAAATACCATAGCAGTTTTTTCAACTGTGCCTTTGTTTGGTTTCAGTATTACAGACCTTGGGATCTGCAGGTTCACTCCCTGCCACGGCTTCTCCTGAGTCTGGCCCTGTCCAGGTCTCTCTAGCCTACCTGTGTCTCCAGTGCCATCAGTCATGCTTGTTTGGGCCTAGATCCACCTGTCATATGTTGTTAAAAAAAATACCTCTTTCCTACAGTCTCTGAACAGCCTCAAATCCTATCCACATCCCCATTCTAGAACCCATGTCCTCCCCATCAATCATCTAGCCTTTCAAATTTGTCTTCTCAATGACTCTCCCTCCTGCTAAAATCTGCAGTCTGGCTTCTCCCTGGGCACCACAATCACTGATGCTCTAAGTGGGGAAGTTCCGCCTTTTTCTCTGTCCACTCTCCCGAGTGATCATGCTCTTCTCGGGGTTCCAGAACAGCGATTCTCTGACACCTCTCAGATTTGTGTCTGCAGCCACATCTTCTGGACAGCCTGCTGCACACCTGCCCGGGGGCACTTCAGGCTATGTCAGGCACCTCTTCCTCTCCACCTGCTCTCCCGCTCCTTTCCTGAGCTCACTTACTGTCCCAATCTGTCACCCAAGTCAAACACTTGGTGGGGACTCTAAACCCACTCTCCCTCACTCTCCACATCCACATAATACACCTCCAGTCCGTTTCACCTTTGAAATACTTCTCTGACCTCTACCCTAATTTTTCTGATCCCATAGTACTCACACTGTCCCCAGTACAGCCTCCTAGGGACAGCCTTCCAGCCCTGTCCTGTCTACATCACATCCACACGCCACAAGGTGGGGAAAGGGTGGGCTATTTGAAAAGCAAACCTAACTCTTGCTCGGGGTTGAAACCTTCACCTACTGGAGAAGTCTTGGGTCTCAAGTGGAACCTGAGGCCTCTCTTTCTTCCCACTTCTTGCATCCCTGCCTCTCACGTTATGTGCTGGCCACTGGACCCCTCCACCAGCCATCTCTCCACCTGGCTTCCACCGTCTCCTCTGCCTGCAAGCTTCACCCCACACACATTTCACCAGCTAATCCTACTTACTAATACCCCTGGAAGGCCTTTTTTCACCTCTCTTCCACCTCAGCTCCTGGGCCCAGACTATGTCAGGGACCCCTCATTCCTGCTTCCAGAATATCTCCATCTTGACAGTTCACTTATTCATTTACTCACCAACAACTCTTTCAAGAACACTACTCTGTGCAAGGCACAAAGGCCAGGGGCAAAACCAGAAAGAAGAGAGGAGCATGGAGTCCCAACGAGGCATAGACTTCACGTGTCCCCTGGAGGTACCCACAGGGAGGTCTTCTCTCTTCCCTGCCCACCTGCTCCACTGGGCTGTGAGCAGAAAGCACAAAATACTCTTAGTCATCATTTTACTGCCAGGCTTGGCACAGTGTCTGGCGATAATCTTTTTTTTTTTCTTGGCCATTGTACATGGCATTCGAGATCTTAGTTTCCAGACCAGGGATCAAACCCATGCCTCCTGCAGTGGAAACACAGAGTCCTAACCCTGGACTACCAGGGAATTCCTTGGCTGTAACCTATGATGGATGAATAGAATGAGGACTCAGACCTCCCAACATGCAACGTGCTACCCTGACTTTTTGGAATTAGAAAGAACCTTACAGATGTGGCCCAACTCCCTCCCCAGACCTTTCAGTTCAGTTCAGTTCAGTTCAGTCGCTCAGTCGTGTCCGACTCTGCAACCCCATGAATCAAGCACGCCAGGCCTCCCTGTTTTTCACCAAAACCGGAGTTTCCCCAAACTCATGTCCATCAAGTCGGTGGTGCCATCCACCCATCTCATCCTCTGTCATCCCTTCTCCTCCTGCCCCCAATCCCTCCCAGCATCAGGGTCTTTTCCAATGAGTCAACTCTTCGCATGAGGTGGCCAAAGTATTGGAGTTTCAGCTTCAGCCTCAGTCCTTCCAATGAACACCTAGGACTGGTCTCCTTTAGGATGGTCTGGCTGTATCTCCTTGCAGTCCAAGGGACTCACAAGAGTCTTCTCCAGCACCACAGCTCAAAAGTATCAATTCTTCGGCGCTCAGCATTCTTCACAGTCCAACTCTCACATCCATACATGACCACTGGAAAAACCAAAGCTTTGACTTGACGGACCTTTGTTGGCAAAGTAATGTCTCTGCTTTTGAATATGCTATCTAGGTTGGTCATAACTTTCCTTCCAAGGAGTAAGCATCTTTTAATTTCATGGCTGCAGTCACCATACGCAGTGATTTTGGATCCCCAAAAAATAAAGTCTGACCCTGTTTCCACTGTTTCCCCATCTATTTCCCATGAAGTGATGGGACCAGATGCCATGATCTTCGTTTTCTGAATGTTGAGCTTTAAGCCAACCTTTCCACTCTCTTCTTTCACTTTCATCAAGAGGCTTTTTAGATCCTCTTCACTTTCTGCCATAAGGGTGATGTCATATGGATATCTGAAGTTATTGATATTTCTCCCAGCAATCTTGATTCCAGCTTGTGCTTCTTCCAGCCCAGCATTTCTCATGATGTACTCTGCATATAAATTAAATAAGCAGGGTGACAGTATACAGCCTTGACATACTCCTTTTCCTATTTGGAACCAGTCTGTTGTTCCATGTCCAGTTCTAACTGTTGCTTCCTGATCTACATATAGGTTTCTCAAGAGGCAGGTCAAGTGGTCTGGGATTCCCATCTCTTTCAGAATTTTCCACATTTTTTTGTGATCCACACAGTCAAAGGTTTTGGCATAGTCAATAAAGCAGAAATAGATGTTTTTCTGGAACTCTCTTGCTTTTTCCATGATCCAGCGGATGTTGGAAATTTGATCTCTGGTTCCTCTGCCTTTTCGAAAACCAGCTTGAACATCTGGAAGTTCACAGTTCACGTATTGCTGAAGCCTGGCTTGGAGAATTTTGAGCATTACTTTACTAGCGTGTGAGATGAGTGCAATTGTGCGGTAGTTTGAGCATTCTTTGGCATTGCCTTTCTTTGGGATTGGAATGAAAATGGACCTTTTCCAGTCCTGTGGCCACTGCTGAGTTTTCCAAATTTGTTGGCATATTGAGTGCAGCACTTTCACAGCATCATCTTTCAGGATTTGAAATAGCCGCACTGGAATTCCATCACCTCCACTAGCTTTGTTCGTAGTGATGCTTCCTAAGGCCAACTTGACTTAATAGTCCAGGATGTCTGGCTCTAGGTGAGTGATTACACCATCATGATTATCTGGGTCATGAAGATCTTTTTTGTACAGTTCTCCTGTGCATTCTTGCCATCTCTTCTTAATATCTTCTGCTTCTGCTAGGTCCATACCATTTCTGTCCTTTAATGAGCCCATCTTTGCATTAAATATTCCCTTGGTATCTCTAATTTTCTTGAAGAGATCTCTAGTCTTTCCCATTCTGTTGTTTTCCTCTATTTCTTTGCACTGATTGCTGAGGAAGGCTTTCTTATCTCTTCTTGCTATTCTTTGGAACTCTGCATTCAGATGCTCTTATCTTTCCTTTTCTCCTTTGCTTTTCGCTTCTCTTCTTTTCACAGCTATTTGTAAGGCCTCCACAGACAGCCATTTTGCTTTTTTTGCATTTCTTTTCCATGGGGATGGTCTTGATTCCTGTCTCCTGTACAATGTCACGAACCTCCATCCATAGTACATCAGGCACTATGTCTATCAGATCTAGTCCCTTAAATCTATTTCTCACTTCCACTGTATAATCATAAGGGATTTGACTTAGGTCATACCTGAATGGTCTAGTGGTTTTCCCTACTTTCTTCAATTTAAGTCTAAATTTGGCAATAAGGAGCTCATGATCTGAGCCACAGTCAGCTCCCGGTCTTGTTTTTGCTGCCTGTATAGAGCTTCTCCATCTTTGGCTGCAAAGAATATCATCAGTCTGATTTTGGTGTTGACCATCTGGTGATGTCCATGTGTAGAGTCTTCTCTTGTGTTGTTGGAAGAGGGTATTTTTATGACCAATGCGTTCTCTTGGCAAAACTGTATTAGTCTTTGCCCTGCTTCATTCCGTACTCCAAGGCCAAATTTGCCTGTTACTCCAGGTGTTTTTTGACTTCCTACTTTTGCATTACAGTCCCCTATAATGAGAAGGACATCTTTTTTGGGTGTTAATTCTAAAAGGTCTTGTAGGTCTTGATAGAACCGTTCAACTTCAGCTTCTTCAGCGTTACTGGTTGGGGCATAGGCTTGTATTATTGCGATACTGAATGGTTTGTCTTGGAAATGAACAGAGATCATTCTGTCGGTTTTGAAACTGCATCCAAGTACTGCATTTCGGACTCTTTTGTTTACCATGATGGCTACTCCATTTCTTCTAAGGGATTCCTGCCCGCAGTAGTAGATATAATGGTCATCTGAGTTAAATTCACCCATTGCACTGCATTTTAGTTCGCTGATTCCTACAATCTCGACCCCAGACCTTTAGTAGATGAGAAATCAAAACTCCTGTAGAGAGAAAAATGAAGTGTCAGCAGTGGAATTCTGAGTCCAAAGTTCAGTACTCTTTCTTTCTAAACCATGCTGCCCCTAACTTGAATAAACTGTGTTTTGTGGTCCTTGGTAACATTTGACTAATTAATATTTCCTATCACTTATTTAACCATAACTTAGTGATCATTCTTGCTTGTTCCTTTCTTTATCTTATAATCCTTATAATCAAAATGATTATAAGGATGATAATCACTTTGATCACAAGAGAATCTTAGACTAATTAAGAAAGGATTCTAATGGATTCTAGGGAGCAAAATGAACCAAGCCAGGTCCCTGTCCTTAGAGGGGACAGCTGGGCACAGACAGGCTTAGCCTGTGTTAATGCCATCACTGAAGTTCTCCTGATTTGGATGGATCATGAGATGCTGCCTGGAAATGAAGCCTCATCTCAAAAAAGTCAATGGACATTTTCCAGGTATTTGAGGACCCAGGAAGGAGAGTGTTCCTAGCAGAGGCAGCACGGTTATAAGGAACAGGAGCAGCAAACTTTAGTCCTTACAGTGATGTTGGCTATGTTCTTTCGAATTAAATTTATCTGTATCTCAATCAGTCCATCAGTTATTATACCACATCTCACATCTAACTGCTTATCCTTTTATTGATCCTTTTTCAAAAAGAGTAATTGATACAGTTCTTCCAGTGTTGAATCCACTCTATTTGACAAATTGGTTACAAGGTTCTAAACACTTGGCAAGTGCCGTGGTTACTGGCACTCGTTCCACAAGCCTATGTTGATGACCACGTGCCAAGCATTGAGCCAGGTGCTGATGCAGACTCAAAGATGAAGATGGGGTGCCAAGGATGCAAGGGGCTGGCCCAGTGAAGACAGGAGAGACCAGCAATCACCCACTAAAAAAAGCCCCAAAGGAGGCTAATTTCAGCTGTTACTGTATTGGTTTAATTACTGGAAATTCTCTGAAGGCAGGAACATGTTTTAAAGTGTCTGGGGGTCACTCTGATGCTCCTCATGCTCCCCACTCCCCATTATCTACCACCAGGTCCTTCCTGTTTTACTCATAAATATTTTTCAAATCCATCCATTTCTTTCCATCTTTATCAGCACCCCTGGAACAGGGTAGGACCTACAGTCTTTCCTTCCAATGTCCTCCACTTGCCTTTGGTCTGTAGAAAAACTTTGGTCAAAGAATAAATTTAATCAGAGAAGTGAGAAGATGCAGAAGCAAAGGAAAACAGTCCAACAAGACCAAATCATAGTTGTTTAGTCATTAAAGTCAAGGACCTTCGGTTCCTTCTCAAAGGCTATAGATAATATTCTGAGCCATATCCTGTGACCTGTCTTATAGATACTGAAACCCCTACCAGATGGAAGAAGTTAAATACATGATAACCAGACTGTAGCCATGGCGTAAGCTATCACAATTCCAAGAACTGGCCTCAAAGAAATGGGAACAAACCAACCATGGAACCGCAGATTAACTGTACTCAGGACAATCAAGATGATGCTGGTCAGACCACCACTGACCAATTCAAGACGACTGTCAGAGCTGCCTCTGCTATTTCTGCATGGCCTTGCTCTGTCTATATGCCCCTGCTGCTGCTGCTGCTGCTGCTGCTAAGTCACTTCAGTCATGGCTGACTCTGTGCGACCCCATAGACGGCAGCCCACCAGGCTCCCCCATCCCTGGGATTCTCCAGGCAAGAACACTGGAGTGGGTTGCCATTTCCTTCTCCAATGAATGAAAGTGAAAACTGAAAGTGAAGTTGCTCAGTCATGTCTGACTCTTAGCAACCCCGTGGACTGCAGCCCACCAGGCTCCTCCATCCATGGGATTTTCCAGGCAAGAGTACCGGAGTGGGGTGCCGTTGCCTTCTCTGCTATGCCCCTGGACTCCCCTTTAAAAATTCTTCCCCACTGATTGTCAATGGGGAATTGGCCTTCAGACATGAGTCCTCTTCTCCCACCAGGTGCCAGCCTCTGAAATAAAGCAAAGTTTCCTTTCCTCCAACCTAGCTCCTCCAGTACTGGCTTTCCAGTAGTGAGCAGCCAGGCCCAGCACTTCCATATTGCCAGTCACCATTTCTCTCTCTTCTGGATTACTGTGATTGCTTTCCTTGTATCATTTCTAATCCTTTTGTAATCACCTCTAATCTATTGTCCACATGTCAGCCAGAGGAATCTTTGCCACATGTAAGCCTAATCACATTCAGTTCTCACACATGTTCAAAGTCATTCCCTGCCTTCTGACTATTTTTGGTAAAAAGATGTGGCCTGTACCTTTGTACCTCCAATGGGAACACAGAACTTGAATCAAGCCTTTTAGAACTCTGTGTTCTCAGCAGTGAGGAATAAGCAGATATTATGTCATCTGATGTCATTTAATGGCTTAAATGTTTGGTCTGCCACAAATTCATACATCACATATCACTCATTTTTAGCATCTAGAGACTATTCCATATCAGCGGAGCTGTTTCTTTTGTCATCATAACTTCATGGTATTTCATAATGTTTGATGTTTCATAATTTTTTTAAGCAGTCCCAATCCCATTTAAGATGTTTCTAATGTAGGTACACAAATTATACATAAATCTTAGTTCACTATTCTTCATCTTCAAAATTACTTTAGCTCTTCCTATAACATTTTCCCCATTCTGACATCTTCTATATAAACTTTAGAATTAGTTTTTTAACCTCTCTGAAAAATTCTATTGGAATCTTGCTCAAAATTGCAATAATTGTATAGGTTATATGTAAAGGATGAAAAACGAGAACATGGAGTATTATTCTGTGATTCTATGTGAGCAATGATTTTTTGCACAAGAGACCAAAAAAAGAAATCACAAACTATAAGCACATTTCCTCCTCAAAGAAGAGGAAAATATAGTTGTATTGAATTGAGGGTCTTTGAGATTATTTAGTCATTAGAAAACTGGGACGAATTCATCTTCCCTGATGCGGGCCTCAGGGGCACGTGTGCTGCCTGCCCCAGCCCTCTACCAAACTCCAGCGGCCACGTGTGCTGCCTGCCCCAGCCCTCTACCAAACTCCAGCAGTTTGGACCATAGCCGACACTTGACCAAAAAGAAGCCAACCCCTAGACCTGGCTGAGTCAATTAGATTTGTTTTTTTCTAGAATTGGAGAGAAGCAAGAAATTAGAAGATGATGAGGCCTTCAACTGAAAGATCAGGCAAATTCAGGGCCAGGTTGGTACTACAGAACACAAAAATGAGCTGAAATCATGAAGGGGCAGAGGAGACAGAGAGAGCCCATATTGAAAAAAAAAAAAAAGAAGCCCATAGCTAATACCATCCTTAATGGTGAAAGATGGAAACACTTCCCCCTGATATCAGGAATGACAAAGATGTCTGTTCTTGCCACTTTTATTCAGTATTGTAATGGAGGTTCTAGCCAGGACAATTAGGCAAGGAAAATAAATAAGAGGCATTCAGATTGAGGAAAAAAAGAAATTAAACTATCCCTATTCACAGAAGACAAGATCTTATATATAGAAAATCCCAAAGAATTCTCAAACACCATTAGAATTAATACACAAGTTTAGCAAGGTAGCAAGATACAAGAATGCTATACAAAAATCAATTGCATGCCGTACACTAAATCTGGAAATGAAATTCTACTTACAACAGCATCAAAAAGAATAAAATACTCAGTAATAAATTTAATAAAATAACTGCAAGGCATACACTGAAAGCCATAAAATATTTATTGAAAGGAAACAAAGAAGACCCAAACAAAGGAAAAGATATTCTATGTTCATAAATCAGAAGACAATATTATTAAGACAATAATATTCCCGAATTGATACAGAACTTCAACACCATCCTTATCAAAATCTTAGCTGGCTTCTTTGCAGAAATTGAAAGCTAATTCTAAAATTTATATAATATTACAAGGGCCCCACAATAGCCTAAACAATCTTAAAAAATAACAAAGTTGGAGGAAGTGCATTCCTCAATTTGAAAATTTACTACAAACAAGAGTAAAAAAAACAGAGTAATACTGGCATTCTGCTGCTGCTGCTACTAAGTCGCTTCAGTCGTGTCTGACTCTGTGTGACCCCATAGACGGCAGCCCACTAGGCTCCCCCGTCCCTGGGATTCTCCAGGCAAGAACACTGGAATGGGTTGCCACTTCCTTCTCCAATGCATGAAAGTGAAAAAGTGAAAGTGAAGTCGCCCAGTTGTGTCCGACTCTTCGTGACCCCATGGACTCAGCCTACCAGGCTCCTCCGTCCATGGGATTTTCCAGGCAAGAGTACTGGAGTGGGGTGCCATCGCCTTCTCTGAATACTGGCATAAGAATATATAGATGAATGAATGGAATAGAATTGCAGTTCAGATTCACATTATGTTCAGTGAGTTTTCTACAAGAGTGCCAAGACAATTCAGTGGGGAAATCATTTCAACAAATGATGCTGAGACATCTGGGTATCCATATGGAAAAGAATGAAGTTGGGACTCTACCTCACACCATATACAAAAATTAACTCAAAATGGATCATGAAATTACATATAAGAACTAAAATCACACAAAGGAAATGTATGAGTAAATCTTAATGACCTTGGTTCACATAGTGGTTTCTCAGATATGATACCAAAAGCCCAAATGAAAAATAAACCACAAAAACTGATAAATTGGACTTCAGAAAAATTATACACTCTTTTTTTACTTCAAAGGATATCATTAAGGTCATATTTTTTTAAATGACCTGTAATCTACAGGATGAAGGAAAGTATTTGCAAAGCATGTATCTATCTGATAAAGGATGTATCTCTAGGATATATATAAAGAAATACAACTGCTGGGAAAGATTGATGGCAGGAGGAGAAGAGGGTGACAGAGGATGAGATGGTTGGATGGCATCAGACTCAATGGACATGAGTTTGAGCAAACTCCAGGAGATAGTGAAGGACAGAAAAGCCTGGTATGCTACAGTCCATGGGGTTACAAAGAATTGGGCATGACTTAGTGACTGAACAACAACAAAATAAAAAGTCAAATAACTCAATTGAAAAAACAAACAAAGAATATTAATAGATAGTTCTCCAAAGAACATACCCAACTGGCCAATACTAGTCACTGCTACTGCTACTGCTAAGTCACTTCAGTCGTGTCTGACTCTGTGTGACCTCATAGATGGCAGCCCACCAGGCTCCCCTGTCCCTGGGATTCTCCAGGCAAGAACACTGGAGTGGGTTGCCATTTCCTTCTCCAATGCAGGAAATTGAAGTCGCTCAGTCATGTCCGACCCTCAGCGACCCCATGGATAGCAGCCTTCCAGGCTCCTCCGTCCATGGGATTGTCCAGGCAAGAGTACTGGAGTGGGGTGCCATTATACTGGTCACTAGGTTAATGCAAATAAAAACTAACCACAATGAGGTTAAAATACAAAATACAGACAATGACAAGTGCTTACAAGAATATGGAGAAATAGAAACCCTCAAACACTATTGATGGCAATATAACATGGTGCAGCCACTTTAGAAAACAGTTTAGAAGTTCCTCAAAAAGTTAAATATCAAGTTATCATACGGCCCAACAATTCCACTTCTAGGTTTATACCAAAAGAAATTAAAACATATGTTGACTTAAAAACTTGTACACAAATATTCATAGAAGCATTATTCATAACCAAGAAGTTGGGGGGGGGGGTGGAAAAAGGCCCATCAGTTGGTGAATGGATAAATAAATTGGAATATTCTCCAGCCACAGAAAGGACAAAGTACAGATGCTACAACATGGATGAACTATGAAAACATGCTAAGTGAAAGAAACCAGTCATATTAGTAAAAAGCGACATAGAATATAATCTCATTTATATTAAGTATCCAGAATAGGCAAATCCATAGAGACATTCAGAAAGTATGGCAACTCATGGTTTCCAGGGGCTGAGGGGAAGAGGGGGAATAAGGGGTGAATGCTAATGAGTATGGGTTTATTTTCAGATTTATGAAATGTTCTGAAATTAGAAAGTAGTTACGGTTGTGAAAGTCTGAAATATACCAAAGAAACAAATAAGAGTAGTAGTGTAGTTGCTCAGTCGTGTCTCTTTGCGACCCCATGGAATGTAGCCCACCAGGCTCCTCTGTCCATGGGATTCTCCAGGCAAGAATACTGGAGTGGGTTGCCATTCCCTTTTCCAGGGGATCTTCTCCACTCAGGGATTGAATCTGGGACTCCAACATTGCAGGGAGATTCTTTACCCACCTGAGCCACCAGGGAAGCCCAACAAATAGCATCCTTTGAAAGTGAAAGTGAAAGTCACTAAGTCATGTCCGACTGTTTGCAACCCCATGGATTATACAGTCCATGGAATTCTCCAGGCCAGAATACTGGAGTGGGTAGCCTTTCCCTTCTTCAGGGGATATTTCCAACCCAGGGATCAAACCCAGGTCTCCTGCATTGCAGGTGGATCTTTACCAGCTGAGCCACAAGGGAAGTGACTTTCACTTCATATATATATTGGTTTGGACTTCCCTTGTAGCTATAGTCCATGGGGTCACCAACAGTCAGACACGACAGCATCCTTCAAAAGGGTGAATTTTATGGTATGTAAATTAAACTTGCTTTAAAACTCAGGAAGAGATGCAGCAGACCTGGATAAAAGAGTAGTGGAAGAGGATGTGTGAATGGACTTCTCTCCTGTGTGGTCAGAGCTCCCGGGGGTCTGGGAGAATGTATGGTGAATCCTTTCCAATAATACCCTTGTCCCTGAGCTAGCTCAAATGGTCATCTGTCACCTGTTCCCCAGCAATTGCTGACACACACAGACATTGTTTCTGCCTTGATTCTAGCCAACCACCTGCAATCACATTGCTCCCCACCCCTAGGGAGCTCGGGGCTTTGGGGCTCAGGTTTTGGCCTGGTGAGGAAGCAGCCAAGTGTGTACATCATCCCAGATATGGAATGGACTTGTGAATATGGGAAACATTCATGCAGGAGAGACATGATCGAGTCCAAAAGGATAGTATCATTTTTTATAACAATAAAGGACATTGTTATCTTTCTAAAGATTACAGTTTTCAGAAAGATAAATGCTCACTTGAAGGCTTTCCCATTTCTATTGGGTAAAAGCCAAATTGATGCTACAGATTCACAGTCAGGTCCTAACATTAGTTATTTAGATGAATGTTTGTCTGATTTTCTGCTATGCATCAGGGCTCACTTGAATATGAATTTTGTTCATATCCATATTCAATGAATACAAATATGAAACCCCTATTTGAAGATACACTGTGTGACTCAGGACAGAATTCTTTTAAAAATAATTTTAAATGTTTGGCTTGCAGAAGTAACCTTCACCATCTGTAAAACAAATACTGAGAAAATTCCCCATTGAGATCTTTTTATTGAGCTCATTTAGTTTAGTGTGTCTTTTGTGTTTGGGAGAAAATTGGTTTTACGCTAAAGAAATCATTCAGCTCATTATGCCTTGATTGTGGGAGACAATGCCTCGTTTTGCAGGACTGATCCTACTCAAGTATATGCAATTTAATAACTATCGGAATATACAGCAGCAAGGAAAAAACCCATATCTCCATTTCCTTTTCTTCTTTTAAAAAATTTTTTTGCCCATGCCACATGGCTTGCAGGATCTTAGTTTGACAACCAGTGACTAAACCCAGACCTTCAGTAGTAAAAGCTCTGTGTTTAAACCACTGGACCACCAGGGAAGTCCCTATGTCTTTTTAATTATTCAAAATCTCACTAATATGAGCATGTGTCTCCATAGAGGCTATTTATGAATTCCCAGTAGGGATTATTATTCCCACATGTAATACACAGGTTGGTTCTTTTCTGCCCACCTGTGTATCTTTGGGTGGCCCCTGTGCCTCCCACACCAGCTCCAAACCTTGTTTGTTGTTGCCATTTAGTCCTAAGTCATATCCTAAGTCATGTCTGATGTTTTTGTGACCCCATGGACTGTAACCTGCCAGGCTCCTCTGTCCATGGGATTTCCCAGGCAAGAATACTGAAGTGCCTTGTCCTTTTCTTCTTCAAGGGATCTTTCCAACCCAGGGATCAAACCCACAGCTACTGCATTGGCAGGTGAATTCTTTACCGTTGAGCTACCTGGGAAGGACAATTTTGTTCACCTACTTTCAAAATTCAGATGTCACCTGTTCTTACAATTCCCTCTTCCCACGCTGAGTCAGACACCTCTGAAATTCTTAAAACCTGTCTTTTGGTACTCATCATGCTGTATTGTAAATCATGAGAATGTGAGCTCCTTGAAGGCAAAAAGCATCCCTTTTTCTTCTCTGTGACCCCAGCAAAAAACATTTCCTAACACAGCAAAGGTATTCCATTCATGATTGTTTAATGAATGGATGAATGCATGATTTAGCTTAGAGATTTTTCTGTCTGCCACTCCCCAAAAGGTTTATTATAGACTGTCCAGATGCAGGGAAGGAAATTTTTCCTTTACCCTTCTATGTTCTTTTGACTGGCTTATTAGCTAAATTTACATAGGACATATTAATAGGAGAAAAACCAACTTGATTACATAGATATGGGAGTTCCATGAGAATATTAGGCCCAAGGACAAGTTGGGGCTTATATGCCATCCTGAGCTAGAGGATGGGACAGGGGTCTGGGGCTTCAAAGGGAAGGAGGGTCATTCACAGGACAAAAAGTAGAGCTGACGTTTGGTAATTAGATGTTGTCTCTGCATACAGACAGGTTTTTCAGATGACAGTTATCTCTGGTAAGAGTACTTCCTCTTGAGTTAAAAAGGAGGCTCCCTATCTGAATGTGTAATAGGGAAGAACAAATCTGACCCCATATTGGATTTCTTTCTTTTACTTTAACCTTTGTATTCTATTGCTTTTGCTACAAGTTAATCACTAAAGGGATGCTGCTACAGCTTAATGTATACATAATGGCCCATCTGTGTGAACCCGGCTCTCATGCCTGACCTTAAGCTATAATAACTGTTTATCTTATAGGACATGTCCTGACCAGGCCCACCTGAGAATGGCTGCAGGCATGAAAAAATTAACACATCCCCTCTGAAGTCTGCCCAGAATCAGGAAATATTTGCAACAATTTATTGCCTTTTTTACTTTACCTCCTTGAGTTTGGGTGAACTCTGGGAGCTGGTGATGGACAGGGAGGCCTGGCGTGCTGCGATTCATGGGGTCACAAAGAGTCGGACACGACTGAGCGACTGAACTGAGCTGAACTGAACCCCTTCTTTGCTCTATAAAAGAAATTAGCATCCAAACCTGGGCAAGATGTTTCTTTGGGACATTAGTCCACCATCTTCTCTGTCTGCTGGCTTTCTGAATAAAGTCACTATTCCTTGTCCCAACACCTAATTTCCTGATTGATTGGCCTCTCCTATAGGGAACAGTATGAACTTGGACTCAGTAACTTTTAAGTCATTAAGGGAGAGGTAAAAGTGTTTCTTGAGTTCTCTAGATCAAGATTGCCTTCAGCCCAAAATAATCCACATGCCAATTCAGTTCTATCTTTAGGGATAATGTATTCTGCTCCCCTTCTGAGATGATCTATTTTCGCTAGTTGTTGTGTGCCCTCTGGGTACAGTGAAATCAGACCATATGATCTCCATAATGAAGAATAGTGATTCCCAAAGAACAATGCATGTTCTGAAGTTGGTCCATCACAGATCATTTTTTCATCATCTGCACAATGGGAAAAATAAGGACATGAGTTTTCATGGAGGAAAAATGACAGTTTTTTTTTCTGAGATAAATAATTGTCTTCCTGCTCTTCTACTCTCTGGTATTAAAATATTTTTCTTTTATGAACTGGTAAAATAAACAGAAGGTGAGACCCATGCACACACACACACACACACACACACAATATAGGTGAGCTATACACACACAATCAGTTCAGTTCACTTGCTCAGTCGTGTCCAACTCTTTGCAACCCTATGGATTGCAGCACGCCCAGCCTCCCTGTCCATCACCAACTCCTGGAGTTTACCCAAACTCAACCATCAAGTCTGTAGTGCCATCCAACTATCTCAACCTCTGTCATCCCCTTCTCCTCCAACCTTCAGTCTTGCCCAGCATCAGGATCTTGTCAAATGAGTCAGCTCTTCACATCAGGTGGCCAAAGTATTGGAGTTTCAGCTTCAACATCAGTCCCTCCAATGAACATTCAGGGCTGATCTCCTTTAGGATGGACTGGTTGGAACTCCTTGCAGTCCAAGGGACTCTCAAGAGTCTTCTCCAACACCACAGTTCAAAAGCATCAATTCTTTGGCACTCAGCTTTCTTTATAGTCCAACTCGCACATCCATACATGACTACTGGAAAAACCACAGCCTTGTCTAGACGGACCTTTGTTGGCAAAGTAATGTCTCTGCTTTTGAATATGCTATCTAGATTGGTCATAACTTTCCTGCCAAAGAGTAAGTGTCTTCTAATTTCATGGCTGCAATAACCATCTGCAGTGATTTTGGAGCCCCCCCCAAAATAAAGTCAGCCACTGTTTCCACTGTCTCCCCATCTATTTGCCATGAAGTAATAGGACCAAATAGGCTGAGAGGAGCTACCCCACGTCTGAGGTCAGGGGCAGCAGCTGAGACTGCCAGGCTGCGACGGTGCAGGAACAGCTGAGAGGAGCTACCCAAGTCCGAGGTCAGGGGCGGTGGCCGGGAGGAGCTACCCCACATCCGAGGTAAGGGGCAGCAGCCGAGAGGAGCTACCTAAGTCCGAGGTCAGGGGCGACAGCCGAGAAGAGCTATCCCATGTCCGAGGTCAGGGGCAGTGGCTTAGAGGAGCTACCCCGCATCCGAGGTCAGGGGCGGTGGCCGGGAGGAGCTACCCTACGTTGAAGGTCAGGAAGGGCAACGGTGAGGAGATACCCCTCGTCCAAGGTAAGGACCAGCGGCTGCGCTTTGCTGGAGCAGCCATGAAGAGATACTCCACGCCCAAGGTAAGAGAAACCCAAGTAAGATGGTAGGTGTTGCAAGAGGGCATTAGAGGGCGAACACACTGAAACCATAATCACAGAAAACTAGTCAATCTAATCACACTAGGACCACAGCCTTGTCTAACTCAATGAAACTAAGCCATGCCCGTGGGGCCACCCAAGATGGGCAGGTCCTGGTAGAGCGATCTGACAGAATATGGTCCACTGGAGAAGGCAATGGCAAACCACTTCAGTATTCTTGTCTTGAGAACCCCATGAACAGTATGAAAAGGCAAAATGATAGGATACTGAAAGAGGAACTCCCCAGGTCAGTAGGTGCCCAATATGCTACTGGAGATCAATGGAGAAATAACCCCAGAGAGAATGAAGGGATGGAGCCAAAGCAAAAACAATAGCCAGTTGTGGATGTGACTGGTGACAGAAGCAAGGTCCGATGCTGTAAAGAGCAATATTGCATAGGAACCTGGAATGTCAGGTCCATGAATCAAGGCAAATTGGAAGTGGTCAAACAAGAGATGGCAAGAGTGAACATCGACATTCTAGGACTCAGCGAACTAAAATGGACTGGAATGGGTGAATTTAACTCAGATGACCATTATATCTACTACTGTGGGCAGGAATCCCTCAGAAGAAATGGAGTAGCCATCATGGTCAACAAAAGAGTTTGAAATGCAGTACTTGGATGCAATCTCAAAAATGACAGAATGATCTCTGTTTGTTTCCAAGACAAACCATTCAATATCACAGTAATCCAAGTCTATGCCCCAACCAGTAACGCTGAAGAAGCTGAAGTTGAATGGTTCTATGAAGACCTACAGGACCTTTTAGAACTAACACCAAAAAAGATGTCCTTTTCATTATAGGGAACTGGAATGCAAAAGTAGGAAGTCAAGAAACACCTGGAGTAACAGGCAAATTTGGCCTTGGAATACAGAATGAAGCAGGGCAGAGGCTAATAGAGTTTTGCCAAGAAAATGCACTGGTCATAGCAAACACCTTCTTCCAACAACACAAGAAACGACTCTACACATGGACATCACCAGATGGTCAACACCAAAATCAGATTGATTATATTCTTTGCAGCCAAAGATGGAGAAGCTCTATACAGTCAACAAAAACAAGACCAGGAGCTGACTGTGGCTCAGATCATGAATTCCTTATTACCAAATTCAGACTTAAATTGAAGAAAGTAGGGAAAACCACTAGACCATTCAGGTATGACCTAAATCAAATCCCTTATGATGATACTGTGGAAGTGAGAAATAGATTTAAGGGCCTAGATCTGATAGATAGAGTGCCTGATGAACTATGGACAGAGGTTCGTGACATTGTACAGGAGACAGGGATCAAGACCATCCCCATGGAAAAGAAATGCAAAAAAGCAAAATGGCTGTCTGAGGAGGCCTTACAAAGAGTTGTGAAAAGAGAAGTGAAAAGCAAAGGAGAAAAGGAAAGATATAAGCATCTGAATGCAGAGTTCCAAAGAATAGCAAGAAGAGATAAGAAAGCCTTCCTCAGCAATCAATGCAAAGAAATAGAGGAAAACAACAGAATGGGAAAGACTAGAGATCTCTTCAAGAAAATTAGAGATACCAAGGGAACATTTCACACAAAGATGGGCTCGATAAAGGACAGAAAGGGTATGGACCTAACAGAAGCAGAAGATATCAAGAAGAGGTGGCAAGAATACACAGAAGAACTGTACAAAAAGATCTTCACGACCCAGATAATCACGATGGTGTGATCACTCACCTAGAGCCAACATCCTGGAATGTGAAGTCAAGTGGGCCTTAGAAAGCATCACTACGAACAAAGCTAGTGGAGGTGATGGAATTCCAGTTGAGCTATTTCAGATCCTGAAAGATGATGCTGTGAAAGTGCTGCACTCAATATGCCAACAAATTTGGAAAACTCAGCAGTGGCCACAGGACTGGAAAAGGTCCATTTTCATTCCAATTCCAAAGAAAGGCAATGCCAAAGAATGCTCAAACTACCACACAATTGCACTCATCTCACACGCTAGTAAAGTAATGCTCAAAATTCTCCAAGCCAGGCTTCAGCAATACGTGAACTGTGAACTTCCAGATGTTCAAGCTGGTTTTCGAAAAGGCAGAGGAACCAGAGATCAAATTGCCAACATCCGCTGGATCATGGAAAATGCAAGAGAGTTCCAGAAAAACATCTATTTCTGCTTTATTGACTATGCCAAAGCCTTTGACTGTGTGGATCACAATAAACTGTGGAAAATTCTGAAAGAGATGGGAATACCACACCACCTGACCTGCCTCTTGAGAAACCTGTATGCAGGTCAGGAAGCAACAGTTAGAACTGGACAAGGAACAACAGACTGGTTCCAAATAGGAAAAGGAGTACGTCAAGGCTGTATATTGTCACCCTGCTTATTTAACTTCTATGCAGAGTACATCATGAGAAACGCTGGGCTGGAAGAAACACAAGCTGGAATCAAGACTGCCGGGAGAAATGTCAATAACCTCAGATACGCAGATGACACCACCCTTATGGCAGAAAGTGAAGAGGAACTAAAAAGCCTCTTGATGAAAGTGAAAGAGGAGAGTGGGAAAAGCTGGCTTAAAGCTCAACATTCAGAAAACGAAGATCATGGCATCTGGTCCCATCACTTCATGGGAAATAGATGGGGAAATGGTGGAAACAGGGTCAGACTTTATTTTTCTGGGCTCCAAAATCACTGCAGATGGTGACTGCAGCCATGAAATTAAAAGACGCTTACTCCTTGGAAGGAAAGTTATGACCAACCTAGATAGCAAATTAAAAAGCAGAGACATTTTTTTGCCAACAAAGGTCCGTCTAGTCAAGGCTATGGTTTTTCCAGTGGTCATGTATGGATGTGAGAGTATGGTCATGTATGGACTGTGAAGAAAGCTGAGCACCAAAGAATTGATGCTTTTGAACTGTGGTGTTGGAGAAGACTCTTGAGAGTCCCTTGGACTGCAAGGAGATCCAACCAGTCCATTCTAAAGGAGATCAGTCCTGGGTGTTCTTTGGAAGGACTGATGTTAAAGCTGAAACTCCAATACTTTAGCCACCTCATGCGAAGAGCTGACTCATTGGAAAAGACTCTGATGCTGGGAGGGATTGGGGGCAGGAGGAGAAGGGGACGACAGAGGATGAGATGGCTGAATGGCATCACCAACTCGATGGATATGAGTTTGGGTGAACTCTGGGAGTTGGTGATGGACAGGGAGGCCTGGCGTGCTGCAATTCATGGGGTCGCAAAGAGTCAGACACGACTGAGCGACTGAACTGAACTGAACTGAACCATTTTAAAGTGTACAGTTCAGTAGTGTTAAGTGCATATTCACATTGTTGTAAAACAGATTTCCAAAACGTTCTCATTTTTTGTAACTGAAATCTTGTACCCAATAAACAGCAACTCCTCTTTCCCCCTCTGGGAGCCAGATATCCACCATTATACTTTCTGTTTCTTTGAATTTGACTACTTTAGATCCAAACAAGTGGAACCGTACAGCATTTAGCTTTTCATGATTGGCTTATTTCACTTAGCATAATGTCCTAAAAGCTCATCTATTTTGTAGCATGCGCCAAGATTTCTTCCTTTCTGAGGCTGAATAATACCGCATTGCAGGTACATACTGCATTTGTCCATCTATTCATCCATGGATGGACCCTTGGGTTGCTTCTATGTCTTGGCTGTTGTGAATGGAGCTGCTATGAATGAGTGCACACTGCTTCCAATTCTTTTGGCTATATACCCAGGAGTGGGATTGCTGGATCATACGGCAGTGCTATTTTTAGTTTTGCCCTGAAACTCCTACTGCTTTCTGTAGCAGCTATACCATTTTATATACCCATCAACAGTGTGCAAGTGTTGCAATTTTATCACATCCCATTAACACCTGTTATTTTGTTTCATTTTGTTTTAATAGTAACTATCCTACTATAGGGCTTCCAGTATGGTTTTGATTTGCATGTCTTTGATGTTTGATGATGTTGAGTGTATTTTCATGCATTTTTTGGCTGTTTTTATTTCTTATTTGGAGACATGTCTGTACTGAACTTAGCTGCTCAGTCGTGTCCGACTCTTTGCACCAGGCTTCCCTGTCCTTCACTATCTCCCTGAGGTTGCTCAAACTCATGTCCATTGAGTCAGTGATGCCATACAATCATCTCATCCTCTGTCACCCCCTTCTCCTGTTGCCCTCAATCTTGCCCAGTATCAGGGTCTTTTCAATGAGTCAGCTCTTTGCATCAGGTGGTCAAAGTACTGGAGCTTCAGCTTCAGCATCAGTCCTTCCAATCAATATTCAGGGTTGATTTCCTTTAGGATTGACTGGTTTGATCTCCTTGCAGTCCAAGGGACTCCCAAGAGTCTTCTCCAGCACCACAGTTCAAAAATTTCTTCAGCACTCTGCATTCTTTATGATCCAGCTCGCACATCTTCTCACATGTACAGATCTCACATGTACATCAATAGTACATGACTATTAGAAAAACCATAGCTTTGACTATACGGGCCTTTGTCGGCAAAATGATGTCTCTGATTTTAATACACTGTCTGGGTTTGTCATAGCTTTTCTTCTAAGAAGCAAGCGTCTTTTAATTTCATGGCTGCAGTCACCATCTGCAGTGATTTTGGAGCCCAAGAAAATAAAGTCTGTCACTTTTTCCATTGCTTCCCCACCTTTTTGCCATGAAGTGATGGGACCAGATGCCATGATCTTATCTTAGTTTTTTGAATGTTGAGTTTCAAGCCAGTTTTTTCACTTTCCTCTTTCACCTTCATCTTTAGTTCTTTTTCACTTTTGGGTGGTGTCATCTGCACATCTAAGGTTGTTGATATTGTTCCCGGCAATCGTAATTTCACCTTGAGGTTCATCCAGCCCGGCATTTCACATGCAGTATTCTGCATAGAGTTAAATAAGCAGGGTGACAATATACAGCCTTGACATACTCCTTTCCCATTTTTTAACCAGTCTGTTGTTCCGTGTACAGTTCTGTTGCTTCTTGACCTGCATGCAGATTTCTTAGGAGGCAGGTAAGTTGGTCTGGCATTCCCATCTCTTTCAGAATTTTCTAGTTTGTTATGATCCACACAGTCAGAGGCTTTAGCATAGTCAGTGAAGAAGTAGATGCTTTTCTGGAATACTCTTGCTGTTTCTATGACCCAACGGGTGTTGGCAATTTGATTTCTGTTTCCTCTGCCTTTTCTAAATCCAGCTTGCATATCTGTAAGTCCTCAGTTCATGTACTGTTGAAGCCGAGCTTGAAGGATTTTGAGTATTATCTTGCTAGCATGTGAAATGAGTGCAATTGTATGGTAATTTGAATATTCTTTGTCATTGCCCTTCTCTGAGATTGGAATGAAAACTGACCTTTTCCAGTACTGTGGCCACTGCTGAGTTTTCCAAATTTGCTGGCATATTGAATGCAGCACTTAAACAATATCATCTTGTAGGATTTGAAATAGCTCAACTGGAATTCCATCACCTCCTCCAGCTTTGCTCATTGTGATGCTTCCTAAGACCCACTTGACTTCACACTTTAGGATGTCCAGCTCTAAGTGAGTGAAAACAGCATTGTGGTTATCTGGGTCATGAAGATCTGTTTTGTACAGTTCTTCTGTGTATTCTTGCCACCTGTTCTTAATATCTTCTGCTTCTGTTAGGTCCATACCGTTTCTGTCCTTAATTGTGCCCATCTTTGCATGAAACGTTCCCTTGGTATCTCTAATTATCTTGAAGAGATCTCTAGTCTTTCCCATTCTGTTGTTTTCCTCTGTTTCTTTGCATTGTTCACTTAACAAGGCTTTCTTATCTCTCCTTGCTATTCTTTGGAACTTTGCATTCAGATGGATATATCTTTCCTTTTCTTCTTTGCCATTTCATTTCCCTGCTTTTCTCAGCTATTTGTAAGGCCTCCTCAGACCATCATTTTGTCTTTTTTCATTTCTTTTTCTTGAAGATGGTCTTGATCACCACCTCCTATGCAATACTACAAACCTGTCTATAGCCCTTCCGGTACTCTATCAGATCTAATCTGATAATCATAAATTTGATTTAGGTCATACCTGAATGGTTTAGTGATTTTTCCTAGTTTCTTCAATTTAAGTCTGAATTTTGCAATAAGGAGCTCATGATGTAAGCCACAGTCATATCCTGGTCTTATTTTTGCTGTCTGTATAGAGTTTATCCATTTTCAGCTGCAAGGGATATAATCTGATTTTGGTATTGACCATCTGCTAATGTTCAGTGTAGAGTCATCTCTTATGTTTTTGGAAGAGGGTGTTTGCTATGACCAGTGCATTACCTTGGCAAAACTCTGTTAGCTTTTCCCCTGCTTCATTTTGTACTCCAAGACCAAATTGCCTGTTACTTCAGGCAGTTGAAGTACTTGACTTCCTTCATTGGGGGTTAGAGCTTCATGAAGTTGGAGGGCGAACTTAACTCAGCCCGCAGCACTATCTAAGTGCATACACGTTCCATAAATTTGCTGTGGCTTGTCACCCTTGCCCATGAACTTCACGCTAGGGCCATCTCCCAATGCCTGCCTCACTGTAAGCATCCTCATCTTCATCATTACCATCAAGAAGCTGTAGTTTTATTCCCAGGGAGTTTCTCTTGGGTCCTCTTGATGGAGCTTTAGCAAGACAAATGTCTAGCATATCAAGGAAACAGAATCTTGTGGACTTTAACAGTAACCAAGAAGAGGTGGATCCACTAGGCCTAAACTGAAATTCTTTAGTAGCCTGAATCCTCAGCTAGAGCAAAATCTTCTACAGCAAAACTGCTCTCCTCTATGTGTAAGGGGCTGAATGTTGAATGTCATGAAAAATTCAACAGGTTCAAGTACTGTTCATGAATGCTAATAATTTGTTTTACATTCACAATGCATTAATGGTTTATAGGACACTGTCAATAAATTGTTGTGACTTCCATTTATGTTTATGAATTTATAAATATTGTAGATATTGTGATGACTATTGAAAAGAATATTGCCAAATCTCAGTGATTACCAATGTTGAAATATGTCAGTGTTGTTTGAAGGGCAAAAAAAGATCCATACTTTAAAATTCTCAAAGCTCTTATCTCTAAGTGGACATGTGTCTAGAGGTATCAAGTAAAAACAAGACTCCAAATATGAAGGAAATGGTCCCTGTTCTTGTGACAGCTACTTAATGAAGTAATAAAATAAAGGTAAGAGCTAAACAACATATAAAGCTTACCACCAAGAAAATAAGTCACAAACTGAACTCAGCTCTTTGCTCCAGGCTAGATCTCAGCTGGTAAAGAATCCTCCTGCAAGGCAGAATACCCCAGTTCAATTCCTGGGTTGAGAAGATCCCCTGAAGAAGGGATAGGCTACCCATTTGAGTATTCCTGGTCTTCCTTGGTGGCTCAGTTGGTAAAGAATCAGCCTGCAATGCTGGAGACTTGGGTTCGCTCCCTGGATTGGGAAGATCCCCTGGAGGAGAGGATGGCAATCCACTCCAGTATTCTTGCCTGGAGAATTCTTATGGACAGAGGAGCCTGGCAGGCTATTGTCTATGGGGTTGCAAAGAGTTAGACACAACTGAGCAACTAAGCACAGCACAGATTTTATAGAACCACACAGTATCAGTTTTAAAATCATTTTAAAAGAGACTTATAAAACCTTGCCTCACTCATAGGTTCCTTAGCTTCCAGGGTCCCAACTCCAGTGGGAAGCTGACCCAAGTTGTGTCTGTCTCAATTAAAAGCCACAAGCATGATGCTAGCCAGGCCAGGAGACCCATAGGCCATTCAGATATTTCAACAGAGTCAAGTTAACATTGATTGTCATGCACAGAGCCAGTTTTCTGTATGAATGAGCAACTGCTCCATCACTCTGCCCGAAGGGACACTGCCAGTGTTTGGAGGCCCAGCTGGCTCCCAACAAAGGCACTCACTCCCCGAGAAGGGGTTCAGGGGGAGAAGTGACCCAGTCTTCTGTGTCAGGTCAATTGAGCTCTGCTATAGAATATGCTTCACACAAGCCTGTTTTCTCTCCTCCCCACCCCCAGCACAATCATGACTTGATTGTTAAAAAGACTGTGAATAACTACAGCTGGCTTTTTGCCCTGTTGGTGGCTGCCCATAATGATTTTTCCACAACTTTCAAATCCCTTTCTAAAGGATGCTATGAGGAAATTCTAGAAGACAAACAACCCATGTTAATAAACCCCCAAACAGAGGGGTGTTAGCACAGACCTCGGAGCAGCCTTTCAAGTATGCAGAGTTCGTCCATAAGATACCAACTTCTCACTAATTGAAAGGATGTTGACTCTTGCTGAGTACTTATTTGCTGCTCAATTCTGCAGAGCTGACACTGGTTGGATGTCAACCTTGTGCTGTGCTCTGTCTTTGTATCTGCAATTTGCAGAACATTGCCGTGGTGGGGGATACAGCAATGGAGATTGGAGTTCCTGCCCTCAGTAAATTCATCATCTCTTGGACCCACAAGTCAACAAGAAAATGGGGTGTAATAGAAAAGTGACACTGAGCTGATACCTGGCCAGTGTCGTCACAAACTCCAGAGCTAAGCAAACGGAAGATGAATTGCATACATGCATGGCTTTGAAGCTCTGAGATCAGGACTATGTAGCCATTAAAAAGAATGGAGCAGAGCCATATGTGCTGACAGGGAACAAGCCCAGAACACACGGCTGCTGCTGCTGCTAAGTCGCTTCAGTCGTGTCCAACTCTGTGCAACTCACTGGGCTCCCCCGTCCCTGGGATTCTCCAGGCAAGAACACTGGAGTGGGTTGCCAAAGTGAGGAGCAGGACAGTGTGTTTGCTGTGTTCCCATTTGTGCTGAAGGGGTGGGGGATAAGGATGAAGAAGATGCAAATATGATGAGGATAAACACAGAAACATTCCCAAGAAACTGGTAACAGAGAGTTCCTTTAGGGACAAAAACTGTATAACTAGGAGTTTGGTTGAGGGTGAGTGTGGTAGGACATACTTTTCGCTGTATTTGGAGTTTGGTATAGTATGAATGTATTATCTTTTGCTATCTTTTGAATTTAACTTAAAATAATTTCTAAGACACTTATGAGTACCATTCTTCATTTAGTCTATAGAGAAGCAAGAGTGTGTATGTGTGTGTTTATTCAATGCAATTCCAATCCAAATCGCATCATGCTTTTTTCCTAATTCTAATTGATTCTGAAATTCAAATGGAGATGCAAGGATCCTGGAAGAGCCAAAACAAGTCTGTTAAGGAAGAAAGTAACAGTATGTGATTTCAAGAAATATTATAAAGCTACATACTGTTTAGAATCTTGTGATATTGGCATAATGCTAGACAAAGTGATCAATGGTACGAAATAGAATAAAGCATGTGCGTAAAAGACCCTAGAAGGATATACAAGAAACAAATGACAGTTATTACCTTCTTGCAGGTTGGGAGCTGGTTGGATGAAAAGCAACATGGGGTACTTTTCACTGTATACATATTTAATGTGTGATTCACATGAATGATTCAAAAAATAAAGTTCAAAAGCATTTATGCCACTTCTTAAAATGCAGTTTATGCTAACTTTCCAGAGCAAATTATCAGGAAATATTGCAAATTTTGCATTTTGGTAAGCAAAAAAAAAAAAAAAAATCAAATTGTCTGTCAGATCAGTTTAAACCAAGGTTTGGATCCTGGGGCTCTTGGTTTTTCAAAAGACACTAAGCTATTTCTGAGAATGTTAGAAAAGGTTGTGTCTGAGCAACGTATTGTTTAACACCATGCTGTGGTCACATCTGGTCTGAAAGCCAAGAAATTCTTTATCAAGAGAGAAGCTGGGACTTCCCTGGTGGTGCAATGGATGGGACCACCTGCCAATGCAGGGGGTCACAGGTTCAATCCCTGGTCCAGGAAGACTCATGTATCTCAAAGCAGCTAGGCCCATGTGCCGCAACTACTGGAGCCTGAACACCTAGAGCCTATACACCACAATAAGAAAAGCCGCCATAAAAAGAAGCTCACGCACCAGAATTAGAGAAAGCCTGGCCACAGCAACAAAGACAGAGTGCAGCCAAAAATTTTTTTAATTAAAAAAAAAGAAGAAAGACACTGACTTTCTGGTTTCCTCCTCCGTCTGAGATCTCAGTCAACAAGAAGAGTTTTTTATTTTCCTTTCTTTTCATTGAAGTAGAGTTGATTTATAATGGTGCTTTCTTTTTTAAGGCAGTCGTATTGAGGTATAATTGTCAGACAATACACTGTACACATTGAAAGTGTATAACTGACATTGGTGTTGAGAATTGCAAAACTCTCAACACGAAAGACTCCATCCAATTCCCAACGCAAAGGGACATAACCAAACTCTAACGTGGCCCTAGTGGCCTGTGGCTGTGTCCCTGGGTTGACCCAGCCTCTCTAATTTCCTGCTTGGGAAAACTCAGGCTGCCAAACAAATTTACTATTTGTTCCTGATGAGCCCCTTGACCTCCCTTTTCTTAGAGTATTTACTTTAGAAAACTTGCAATTATAAGACTTTCCTCCCATCCCGTTGAGAAGTATGTGTATCTTCTATAACCCAGGAATGTCTTTCTCAAAGGGAGCCCTTCCTTTAAAATGTGACCATCAAGAAGGATAAGGGTCTATCATGCAGTATTTGTGAGAGAACAGGAACCAACCTCAATAAGCACCAATATTAGACACAGATGACCTAATCACATCTCTTTTGAAATAGATATTTAAAATATTTGAATGTTCAAGTTCTAATTTTTCATTAAGATGCATTATAATTACAAGGAATTTACAAGAATTATCTTCCTATTTTTTTAATTTAAAAATTCATCAAAAAACTTTTTTTTTTTAAAAATTTTTGGCCACACCACACAGCTTTAGGCATCTTAGTTCCCTGACCAGGAATTAAACCCATGCCTGTGGAAAATTCTGAAAGAGATGGGAATACCAGACCACCTGATCTGCCTCTTGAGAAATTTGTATGCAGCTCAGGAAGCAACAGAACTGGACATGGAACAACAGACTGGTTCCAAATAGGAAAAGGAGTACGTCAAGGCTGTATATTGTCACCCTGTTTATTTAACTTCTATGCAGAGTACATCATGAGAAATGCTGGACTGGAAGAAACACAAGCTGGAATCAAGATTGCCGGGAGAAATCTCAATAACCTCAGATATGCAGACGACACCACCCTTATGGCAGAAAGTGAAGAGGAACTCAAAAGCCTCTTGATGAAAGTGAAAGTGGAGAGTGAAAAAGTTGGCTTAAAGCTCAACATTCAGAAAACGAAGATCATGGCATCCGGTCCCATCACTTCATGGGAAATAGATGGGGAAACAGTAGAAACAGTGTCAGACTTTATTTTTCTGGGCTCCAAAATCACTGCAGATGGTGACTGCAGCCATGAAATTAAAAGATGCTTACTCCTTGGAAGGAAAGTTATGACCAACCTAGATAGCATATTCAAAAGCAGAGACATTACTTTGCCAACAAAGGTCTGTCTAGTCAAGGCTATGGTTTTTCCAGTGGTCATGTATGGATGTGAGAGTTGGACTGTGAAGAAGGCTGAGCGCTGAAGAATTGATGCTTTTGAACTGTGGAGTTGGAGAAGACTCTTGAGAGTCCCTTGGACTGCAAGGAGATCCAACCAGTCCATTGTGAAGGAGATCAGCCCTGGGATTTCTTTGGAAGGAATGATGCTAAAGCTGAAACTCCAGTACTTTGGCCACCTCATTCGAAGAGGTGACTCATTGGAAAAACTCTGATGCTGGGAGGGATTGGGGGCAGGAGGAGAAGGGAACAACAGAGGATAAGATGGCTGGATGGCATCACTGACTCAATGGACATGAGTCTGAGTGAACTCTGGGTGTTGGTGATGGACAGGGAGGCCTGGAGTGCTGTGATTCATGGGGTTGCAAAGAGTCAGACACAACTGAGCGACTGATCTGATCTGATCCTGCAGTGGAAGCCCAGACCACCAGGGAAGTCCTTGTTTTTATTAAGCATCTCCTAGAAGATACATATGCCACAAAGCAAAGATTATTAGTTTACTTTCCAAAATCTGTGCTTTCACTTTAATAAGGCAAAATTTTATTTTAGGAAGAAATTCATGAAGGAGAGACTTCATTTTTCATTTTCCACTTTTGTCTACAAATTATCTGCTTGTAACAAACACACCCATAATTATTATTACTATAACTGCCTTAGCTTTTAGCATCCTCCTTAATAAACATGTCAGGATGAGAAAATGCTAAGAAAGGCAAACCTTTCTCTTGAAGGCATTACCTCTAATCACATCTCCAAATGTCCTCTAGGACTTTTCCTTAGTTCTCTCCAGTCTTTGTTTTTTAATTTAATTTAATTTTCACCTGAACGTTTAAGAGACCCTCCGGACCCTCCCCACCCATTTTTCAACCCCAAGCAACCAATGATGTGCTTTTGCCCATAAATTAGACTGCATTTTCTAGACTCCCTCCACCATCCCCAGTTCTAATGATTTAGAGTTGATATACATCACTGTATAAATTTAAGGTTGTTGATGAAAATTAAATTAACTATCAAGTTAAGAGGAAGAAATGGAATTTATTTGACCCAAACTGAGGATAACCTGGAAAGTAGAGTCTCAGAAAGCTCTGAGAACTGTTCCTCCTGTTAGGTATTGAATGCATTTTCCAGACAAAGGATCACACGTCAAAATGACACACTGAGGATGCAGGGAGGCCCCAGAGGGAGATGTATATGTACATATTGTCGATTCACTTCATTGTACAGCAGAGACTAACACAACATTGTAAAGCAATTATATTCCAATAAAAAATGACATTATGATATTTTATGTTAAGTCCACCAGGGATACATAGTCCAGGTAAGCACCCATAAAACAAGCAGCAAGTCACCATGGTCCTCCACAGAGCTGGGAAAGAACACCGTTCTTTAAGGAACTGAAGGAAGTAAAAAGAAAAAATGATCTTTACAGTTGACCAGGCTCTTCCTGGTTAATGTGAAGTACAGATACACCCTGCACATTAGGGAGGGAGGAGGTGCAAGCCAGCACCTGGAGACAACTTTATACTTAATTTTTATATAATTTTGTCCTGTCTTAAGATCTAAATTTTATTTCATCAAGGTGTACAGTGTAATGGCTTCATTTACATATATTGTGAAATGATTACCACTTTAAGTTTCGTTAACATCCATCATTCCACATAGATGCTGCTGCTACTGCTAAGTCGCTTCAGTCGTGTCCGACTCTGTGCAACCCCATAGACGGTAGCCCACCAGGCTCCCCCGTCCCTGGGATTCTCCAGGCAAGAAGCAGATATATTACAATAAAAAGAGAAACCAAAAAAGAAACAGATATTTTACTTTGATGAAATGAGAGCTCTTAAGATTTACTTTCTTAAAAGCTTTTCTATATATCACAGAGCAATGTTAACTATAGTCATGCTATACATTACATCGTTGGTAATTATTTATCTTGTAACTGAAAGTTTGTACCTGTTGATCACCTTTCTACAATTCCATTCTAAAAATGTAGACTTTTAAAATACATGTGGGTCATGCAATATTTAGTACTCTTTTTGTCTGGTTTTTCTTTACTCAGAAAAATTATTTTAAGATTCATCCATATTGCATGTATCAACAGTTCATTCCTTTTTATTGCTGATTATTATTCTACTAGGTAAATATATTATGCTTGCTTATGCATGTAACCATTGATGGAGGTAGTTTCCTGTTTGAGGCTATTACAAAATAAAGCAGCTGTAAACATTTATGTACAATCTTTGTATGGATAAATATTTCCTTCTAGGGGGTTAAATATCTAGGAGTAGAATTGCTAGATCATATTGTAGATTTATGTTCAACTTTTTAAGAAGTGTCCAAATTCTTGGTTCTAGTAGTTTCTTGTTTGCTTCTTTTTTCAAATTCCATCTGATTTTCTGATGGAATGCTCTGATAGATGCACATGTTTGGAAATAAAGACAGTTTTACTTGTTCTTTTCTAGTCTGGATGCATTTTATTTATTTTTCTTGTCCAACTGTATACCCCTAGTACAATGTTAAATAAAAGTGGTAAGACGTCCCTGTCCTATTCCTGATCTTAGGGGGAAAAATATTCAATCTTTCACCATTTACTGATATCAGGCAGGTTTTTGGCAGATGCCCTGTATTCGACGGAAGAAGTGCCCTTTTACTCTTAATTTGCTAAGAGTTTTTATAAGAAATGAACGTTGGGTTTTGTCAAATACTTTTTCTCCATCTATCGAGGTGATCATATGATTCATTTTTGTTTTTTAGCTAGTACAGTGAATTATATTAAGAATAACTGACTTTCTTTTTAAAAAGATTTACTTATGTATTCATTTGGCTGCACTGGGTGCTTGCTGCTGCCCGCGGGCTTTCTCCAGTGGCAGCGAGCAGGGGCTACTCTCCGGTTGTGGTGGATTTCTCGGTGTGATGTCTTCTCTTTTTGCGGAGCACGGGCTCTGGAGTTCTCAGGTTTCAGCAGTTGCTGCTCGAGGACTTAGTTGGCCCACTGCATGTGGGATCTTCCTGGATCAGGGGTCAAATCCGTGTCTTCTGCATTGGCAGGCAGATTCTTAACCCTGAGCCACCAGGTAAAATCAGTTTTCTTTACCACTAAAAACAGATTTTCAAATGTTAAGAATGACTCTGGATTCCTGGGATAAATCCCACTTGGTCATGTTGTATTATCCTTTTAATATATTGTTGGATTCAACTTCTTAAAATATTAGAATCTTTGTGCCTACATTCATGAAGGATATTGATCTGCAGTTTTCTTTTCTTGTATTACCTCTGATGGTGTCAGGATCAGGGTAACGCTGGCCTTGTAGAATGAGTTAGAAAGTTATGTTTATTCTTCCTATTCAATTTTTGGGGAAGAGTTTGTGTAGTATTGTTATTATTTTTCCCTTAAAAGCTTTTTTTAAATTCACCAGTAAGACCACTGGGGCTTGCATCTTAGTCTGTTCAGGCTTCTATAACAAAATAACATAGATTAGGTGGCTTATAACCAACAGAAATTTCTCTCTCATAGTTCTGGAGTCTGGAAGTCCAAGACTGAGTTGCCCTCATGGTCACGTTCAGGTGAGGGCCCTCTTCCTGGTGCAGAGTGGTGCTGACTTCTCATTTTATCCTCACCTGGTGGAAGAAGCTAGGGCGCTTTCTCAGACTACTTTTATAAGGGCACTAATCCCACTCGTGAGGGCTCCACCTCATGATATAATCACCCCAAGGTTCCCATCTCCTAATATCATCACCTCAGGGGCTAAGCTTCAACATACAAGTTTTGGAGGGACACAAGCATTTAGACCATAGCAGCTTGAAGTTTTCTTTATGAGATGGCTTTTAATTACAAATTCAATTTTTTCAATAAATATAGGGTTACTCTGGCTATATATGCTTTTCTTCAGTGAGTTAGGGCTATGTCTAGGTTGATATCCCTTAGGATTTGCCCATTTCACCTAAGTTGTTGAACTTATTGGCATTATTTATATTATTCCCTTGTTATCCTTTTAACATCTGTAGCTGTCACTCATCTCATTCCTGGCATTAATAATTTGTGTCTTTTCTTTACTTGATCAGTCTGTCTAGAAGATTATCAGTTTTCAATCTTCTCAAAAATGAGATTTCCATTAATTTGTCCATTGTTTTGTTTCTATATCACTGATTCCTACTTTGATATTTATCTGCTTTATTTTGATTCATTTGGATGGAGGAAAGAGGAAAGAAAGTATATATCCCCTCTTTTTGAGAATATGTCCCAGGAACTACATAGAGCACTTCTACTTACATTATAGTGGCTATAGCTGAGCCACACGGGCAGCCTTTGCTTCCAGGGAAGTTGCGAAAATGTAGAGTATATTCAGGGTGGTCACGAGTCCCACTGAAATTCCAGGTTGCTGGAAAGAAGAGAAGAGAAAACAGAGGGCAAGAATTAACCTCTGCCATCTGCAAAACAAACCATAGAGCAAATTCTCAAGAGTGTATTGCTATGGAGTTAAAGAGATGATTCCAACTAGATAAATGGAATCTAGCTGGGAATTTCAGGGAAAACACACCTTATTTCCCAGGATTAGATGTGAAAAGAACATCTGATCTTTTTTACTTCAAACTATTTGGACCAGCACTTCTCAAACTTTAGTGTGAAGACTGATTACCTGGACATCTTGCTAAAAATGCAGTTTCTGACTGAGTAGGTCTTGGGTAGAGCCCAAGATTCTGCATTCCCAGCAGTTCCTAAGTGAGACCAGTGCTGCTGGTCTGAGGATCATACTTTGTGTAGCAGAGGACAGAACCTGTAATGGGTTGAACTGTGTCCCTGAAAAAGAAATGTTCAAGTCCTAACCTCCAATTCTTGTGAACGTGACCTTATTTGCAAATAGGGTCTTTGCAGATGTAACAAAGACATAAGTTAACATGAGGTCATACTGGATTAGGCTGGGCCCTAGATCCACCCACTGGCATCCCTACGAGAGAAGAAGAAAGCCATGTAAAGATGGAGACAGAGGTTTGATGTAGTGTGGCTATAAGACAAGGAACACCAAGGATTCCCAGTAGCCAGCAGAAGCTAGAAGTGGCAGAAAGGATCCTCTTTTAGAGTCTTCAAAGAAAGCATAGCCCTGCCCACAACTTGAATTCAGACCTCTGCCTTCCAGAACTGTGAGACAGTATGTTCTTGCTTGTTGTATTAATCTTTTTAACAATTGTTTGTTTATTTCTGGCTGTGTTGGGTCTTAATTCCAGCATGTGGGACCTTAGTTCCCTGACCAGGGATCGAACCAGTGTCCCCTACATTGGAAGATGGATTCTTAACCACTGGACCACCAAGTAAGTCTCTGTTTCTGTTTTTTTTAAAGCCACCCAGTTTGTGGTCATTTGTAAGGGCAGCCTCAGGAAACTAACACAGCCCTTGACTCCAGGTGTGGGGTTGCGGGGAGGCAGTGAGGGGGCAGGATGGAAGATTCTCTCAGACTTGAGTGTTGTCAAAATTGCATCATACTTCATCTCCTTCATTCCCAAGGTGGCATTTCTCAAAGCATAGAGTAGTGACCTAGGATTCTCATTTAGTATCTAGATTTTCTAGGCATCGCTCTAGCCATGAAATCAATATTTTTAAAGATTGGACCCAACACTGACTTTTCAAACAGGCACCCCAGGTGACAGGCTCCATAACTCTTTCCTTACCACCACAAGGCTGCAGAGAGTAAGAAGCTACTCCTGATGAAGGAGACAGGCGGGCGAGCTGCTGGCTGTCCTGGGCAAGGCTAGCCTGAACTGGCTGGTGGTGTTTTGGAGAGGGCTGATAATTAATGGTGGCTGACCCTGCCCTCTTTAGTCATTTTCTGGGGGGTGACTCTTTTGTTCTATGTAAAGTTAGTTTAAGTACTCAGAATAATCAGCTTCTGTAAATTAAAAAAAAAAAAACCAAACACATACTAAGAAGTGTAGTTTTCCATCTCTATCATTTTTCCTTAATCCCCAGCACCACTAAACTTTGAAGGAGTTTGACGATATTGACAAATGACTTAAAGGCCCCTGGCGGGGAAAAAAAACCCAAGTGCAAAAAAAAAAATAAGAGCTGTGGTTCTCTGACTGCTATGGGCAGGGGTTATATGAGGGAAATTTCTGTGGCAGTAATATTCTATATCTTTCTTTCTTTTGGTGGGGAGAATGGTCAGTTTTTAGTTATGGATAACTTTATTTATTTATTTTTGAGAGTACCACATCTGGTCCCATCACTTCATGGGAAATAGATGGGGAAACAGTGGAAACAGTGTCAGACTTTATTTTTGGGGGCTCCAAAATCACTGCAGATGGTGACTGCAGCCATGAAATTAAAAGACGCTTACTCCTTGGAAGAAAAGTTATGACCAACCTAGATAGCATATTCAAAAGCAGAGACATTACTTTGCCAAGAAAGGTCTGTCTAGTCAAGGCTATGGTTTTTCCTGTGGTCATGTATGGATGTGAGAGTTGGACTGTGAAGAAAGCTGAGTGCTGAAGAATTGATGCTTTTGAACTGTGGTGTTGGAGAAGACTCTTGAGAGTCCCTTGGACTGCAAGGAGATCCAACCAGTCCATTGTGAAGGAGATCAGCCCTGGGATTTCTTTGGAAGGAATGATGCTAAAACTGAAACTCCAGTACTTTGGCCACCTCATGCCAAGAGTTGACTCATTGGAAAAGACTCTGATGCTGGGAGGGATTGGGGGCAGGAGGAGAAGGGGACGACAGAGGATGAGATGGCTGGATGGCATCACTGACTCGTTGGATGTGAATCTGGGTGAACTCTGGGAGTTGGTAATGAATGGACAGGGAGGCCTGGAGTGCTGCTATTCATGGGGTCGAAAAGAGTCGGACACGACTGAGCGACTAAACTGAACTGATACCTTTTTTTTGTTTGTTTATTTGGCTGTGTCATCTTAGTTGCGGAGCTCGGGTTATTCATTGTGACACACGGGTTTCTCTTTATTTGTGGCACACAGGCTCTGTAGTTGTGATACACAGGCTGCAGAGAGCATGCCAGCTTAGTTGCCCTGCAGCATGTGGGATCTTAGTTCCCCAATCAGGGATCAAACCTCTGTGCCCTGCATTGGAAGGTGAATTCTTAACCACTGGACAACCATGGAAGTCCTGACAGTAATATTCTATATCTTAATAGGGTCTGTGGTTACATAGTTAAATGTTTTTGTTAACCCAGGAAGTGTCTGTGCATTTCACTGTACTGAAATGTTCCACACAAGAAATTGATCTACCAAAGCTTCATTTCTACCTCACGAAAACACCACTTTTTGGCACATAGGAAAAGAATATCATGCTGTGGAATGGTGGTCCAGGCTTGTATTAGGAAGCACAGACCTGACCTGAATTCATGCTTTCTGGTCACCAAGAGACCTTGGTCAGAAAGGCTCTTGCTGGGGTCTGTGAACCTGGAGCACTGTCAGAGTGTGAACCACATGCAGGAATGCACAGTGGCCACTAGCCTGGCTCCTGGAGCCTGGGGCACCTGGGGTTCAACCTCCCTCTCCCACTTTTGTGATTGGAGCCAGCCACTTCACTTCCAAGCCTACACTCATTTGTAACATAGAATAACAATAGTATCAACAATAGTATCAATTCCATGGAATTGTTGCAGGGAGTAAATAAAAATTTAACTCAAGGTATGACTGCAAGGAGATCCAAACAGTCCATCCTAAAGGAGATCAGTCCTGGGTGTTCATTGGAAGGACTGATGTTGAAGCTGAAACTCCAATACTTTGGCCACCTCATGCGAAGAGCTGACTCATTTGAAAAGACCCTCATGCTGAGGAAGACTGAAGGCAAGAGGAGAAGGGGACGACAGAGGATGAGGTGGTTGGATAGCATCACCAACTCAATGGACATGGGTTTGGATAGACTCCGGGAGTTGGTGATGGACAGGGAGGCCTGGCGTGCTGTGATTCATGGGGTCGCAAAGAATTGGACACGACTGAGTGACTGAACTGAACTGAATGACAGTAATCACTGGAAATTGATAGCTATTGTCACAGATGTTTATGGTGGTATTTATCAGATTTCTAGGTCTGTGTTCTTTTCAAAATTTTGCTATTTATTTAAAAGACCAGAGCTAGCAACTCCTTGTTTTAGTATGAAGTGAAGGAATTGTGTCTATTTAATTCCCAAATCACTGCAGATGGTGACTGCAGCCATGAAATTAAAAGACGCTTACTCCTTCGAAGAAAAGTTATGTCCAACCTAGATAGCATATTCAAAAGCAGAGACATTAATTACTTTGCCAACAAAGGTCCGTCTGGTCAAGGCTATGGTTTTTCCAGTGGTCATGTATGGATTTGAGAGTTGGACTGTGAAGAAAGCTGAGCACCAAAGAATTGATGCTCTTGAACTGTGGTGTTGGAGAAGACTCTTGAGAGTCCCTTGGACTGCAAGGAGATCCAACCAGTCCATTCTGAAGGAGATCAGCCCTGGGATTTCTTTGGAAGGAATGATGCTAAAGCTGAAACTCCAGTACTTTGTCCACCTCATGGGAAGAGTTGACTCATTGGAAAAGACTGATGCTGGGAGGGATTGGGGGCAGGAGGAGAAGGGGACGACAGGATGAGATGGCTGGATAGCATCACTGACTCGATGGATGTGAGTCTGAGTGAACTCTGGGAGTTGGTGATGGACAGGGAGGCCTGGCGTGCTGCTATTCATGGGGTCGCATAGTCAGACACGACTGAGCGACTGAACTGAACTGAATTTATGTGTTGCCACAACCGTTTTAAGAAAACTGCCTACAAGTAACAAAACAGCTTTATTTTGCAAACATGCTATGGTCTGAATTGTATCCTCTCAGAATTCATTATGTTGAAGTCCTCATGCCAAGCATCTCAGAATGTGACTATATTTGAAAACAAGCTTGAAAGAGGTGATTAAGTGAAAATCAGGTTATTGGGTGGGCCCTAATCCAGTATCACTGGTGTCCTTATAAAAACGGGAGATTAGGTCAGGGTACAGAGGGAAGATCGTGTGAGGACACAGGGAGACAACAGCATCCATAAGCCAAAGAGGGGCTTCCAGGGAAACCAACCTTGCTGACACTTGAGCTCAGACTTCCAGCCTCCAAAAAAACTTCTGTCGTTTAAGCCACCTGGTCTGTCGTACTTTGTTACAGCAGTGCTCACAAACTAATACACATGTATATTAATAATTTCTACAAGATGAAGCATGGTTAAGTAAACTTAACTTTAAGAATACAATCTACCATTTTTAAATCATTTTTTGACTTTGTTTTAAAGAGCAGTTTTAGGTTCACAGTAAAATTGAGAAGAAGGCAAAGTTTCCTATGGGAGCTTCCCTGGTGGCTTAGTGGTAAAGAATCCACCTGCCAATGCAGGAGACGTGGGTTCCATCCCTAGGTTGGGACGATCCCCTGGAGAAGGAAAGGACAACTCACTCCAATATTCTTGACTGGAAAATTCCATGGACAGATGAGCCTGGTGGGCTACAGTCCATGGGGTCACAATTTAGTGACTAAACAACAACAAAGTTTCCCATATGCTTCCTCCTCATCCCCACCCCAACCCACGCATAGTCTCCTCTATGGGGAGACTATGGGCTGTTAAGCGTCTAGTCAAGGCTATGGTTTTCCCAGTGGTCATGTATGGATGTGAGAGTTGGACTGTGAAGAAAGCTGAGCACCAAAGAATTGATGCTTTTGAACTGTGGTGTTGGAGAAGACTCTTGAGAGTCCCTTGGACTGCAAGGAGATCCAACCAGCTCATCCTAAAGGAGATCAGCCCTGGGTGTTCTTTGGAAGGACTGATGCTAAAGCTGAAACTCCAGTATTTTGGCCACCTCATGCAAAGAGTTGACTCATTGGAAAAGACTCTGATGCTGGGAGGGATTGGGGGCAGGAGGAGAAGGGGACGACAGAGGATGAGATGGCTGGATGGCATCACCGACTCAATGGATGTGAGTTTGAGTGAACTCTGGGAGTTGGTGATGGACAGGGAGGCCTGGCGTGCTGCAATTCATGGGGTTGCAGAGAATCCTACAGGACTGAGCGACTGAACTGAACTGGACTGAAGCCCCATAAGTGTGATACATTTGTTACAACTGATGCACCTACATTGACACATCATATCTAAAGTCCATAGTTTACCTTAGGGTTCCCTCTGGGTATTATACATCCCATGGGTTTTTTTAAAAAAATGTGTAATGACATGTGTCCACCATTACAGAATATTTTCACTACCCTAAAAATCCTATGTTTCCCACCTATTAATCCTATCCCAAACCCAATCCCTGTCAACCACTGATTTTTTTTTGTTTTTACTATCTCCATAGCTGCACAGAATGTCACACAGTTGGAATCATACAGTATGTAACCTTTTTTAGACTGGCTTATTTCATTTAGTAATAGGCATTTAAGCTTTCTTCATGTCTTTCTATGGTGTGATAGCTCATTACTTTTTAGTGCTGAATAATATTCCATTGTCTGGATGTACCACTGTTTATTTATCTACTTACTATTTTCTTTCTTTTTGTTTGGCTGTGCCACACAGCATGTGGGATCTTGGTTCCCCCACCAGGGATAGAACCTGTGCCCTCTGCAGTGGAAACACAGAGCCCTAACCATTGAACCACCAGGAAATTCCTTGTCCACTCACTATTTCACAATGGAAGGACATCTTGGTTGCTGCCAAGTTTTAGCAATTATGAACAAAGTTTCTGTAAATATTCATGTGCAAGTTTTGTGTGATCGTAAGTTTTAAACTTCTCTTAGTAAATACCAAGGAGCATGATGGCTGGATCCCATGGGAAAGATATTGTTTTGTAAGAAACCACCATGCAAAGAGTTGACTCATTGGAAAAGACTGATGCTGAGAGGGATTGGGGGCAGGAGGAAAAGGGGACGACAGAGGATGAGATGGCTGGATGGCGTCACTGACTCGATGGACGTGAGTTTGAGTGAACTCTGGGAGTTGGTGATGGACAGGGAGGCCTGGCGTGCTGCGATTCATGGGGTGGCAAAGAGTCGGACACAATTGAGCAACTGAACTGAACTGAAGAAACCACCAAACTGTCTTCCAAGTGGTTGTTCATTTTGCATTCCCTCCAGCAATGACTGAGAGTTCCCATTGCTCCACATCCTTGTCAGCATTTGGTGTTGTCAGTGTTCTCAGTGATTTTTTCCTTTATCACTAGTCCTGGAATCTCAGGCAATTTGCAAGCCCATCTTCAGCAGCCCCCACTTCACTCTCTCCCCCACTTCTTTCTTTGCCATATGTGCACTTTTCTAGCTGCTCCAACCATATGTGAATGATACTCCATTCTGGTGGTGGAAAAGAAAAAGATCTTTTTTAAAAATTCAATTTTCACATCTTACTGTCTTGATATATGTATTTTTCATCTCTGGTGAGTTTGCTTAAAAATACATGACTCAGACATTAAAAAATCTGCCTGCAATGCAGGAGACCCAGGTTCAATGACTTGGTTGGGAAGATTCCCTGGAGAAAGGAATGGCAACCCACTCCAACAGTCTTGCCTGGAGAATTCCATAGACAGAGGCGCCTGGTGGGCTACAGTCCATGGGTGTCAAAGATTTGGACGTGACTGACCGACTAACACTTTAACTTGCACATGTATATGAAACTTCCTTGATGGTCCAGTGGTTGGGACTCCGTGTCTTCCACTGCATGGGGCACTGGTTCGATCACTGGTCAGGGAACTAGGATTCTGCTTGCTACGTGGTACAAACAAAGAAACAAAAACAAAGCAAAAAATACATACATACACATTAGAGACAGGACCAAGTAAACACACAAGGAGATACAGTACAAACGGTGCAAAGTTAGATGTCTGGAACAGTTTGGGTTTTTCAGAGAGGCAGTTGGGAGTAGGACAAGTTTCCGAGCCTTCTAAAATGTGCCCCTGCTCCTCCCCTGGGTTAAGCTGGCCCCATTGCTGTATTTCTCCCATCATTATTTCAAACTTGCATCTCTTGACTCTACTCCTTTCCAAATGTCCAACTATAGCCCTGATTTGCTACCCAGGTGGCGCAGTGCCAATGCAGGAGATGCAAGAGACTGGAGTTCGATCCCTGGGTAGGGAAGATCCCCTGGAGGAAATGGCAACCCACTCCAATATTCTTGCCTAGGAAACCCCACGGACAGAGGAGCCTGGAGAGATACAGTCCATGGATTCACAGAGTAAGATGCATTGAGAGACTGAGCATAGCACAGTCCTGATTTATCCTTTCTCTTATGAAGGTTGCTCTTCCTGGCCAGCTTGCGAAGCTTCCCTGGCTCATTATCATAGCAATAGGAGCACACTGCTGAAATCAGCACCAACAAAGCAGGGAGATCATGTGCTTGCACACAACCATGGATCTGGGTCACAGACATGTCAGGCTGGCTAAAATGGCAACTCTGCATTTCCCAGCTCATAGACTTGAAAAACAGGGAGATAGTAACTTTTGGGAAAATTACTATTCACCTCCACACCTCTTTCCTCTCTTGTGAATGATGGCTTTTCTCTAACCCAGAGGGAAATCTTTAGATGGTTTGGTTTCACCTCACCCAAATAGGGATGACCCAAAATATAGGTCAGGAGACTTTCTGTTCCACAGTGCACCATCCCTGTAAGGGCTTAGCTCCACCCTACCACTCACAGGCTTGCATCCTGGGCTACCAAAAGAGGGAGAAGTGGGTTGTTGGGAACGGAACACAATTTGGTGGCTGAAAAGGTACAGCATGGGGGCTTCTGGCTGTGGAGGAAGGGGGCCCTAGCCAGTCTCTGAGAAGGTAGCCTGAGGTGAGGCAGTTCTGAGGATCACTCAGATGGAGAGCACGTGGGCTGCAGGCCTGAAGAAGCCCCCAGGAGGCCTCCTGGATGTCAAGAGAAAGCTGATGGCCTCTGGAGGTACAATCCCCCCTTCAGATCCTGTACCCCCATCCAGACTTCATCAGTCTCACCCCTGTGTCCAAACCCCTCCCCCCAACCCTGAGGCTCCCTTCTAGGTTCAGGTTAAAAGGCTTTACTTCTTTCAAGGCATTTCTTCCACATGTCTTTCAACAAGCATGCATCCTTCCATTTCATCCCAGTGCTGGGGCTTGGGAAATTCAAAGACCCATAATTGAAATGTTTTTTATTTCTGGTTTTCCTGTGCTATACAGAGTCTCAGGCAATAAACACAGTGCCTAAATTGGGAGCCCATGGACCCATTCTCAGAATAAAAATGTTAAATGCATGAAAGTAAAATGAAAAAAAAAAAAGCAATCATATTAAAATATAGTTATTAATATATTAAAAAACAAATGTGTAGTAATATATATATAACAAATGATATAGTAATATATGTGCTTGTTTAATGCATCAACAAGATCAAGTACTTTGATTTCAAAGGGCTGTCATGCATAAATGTTATTTAGAGACATTTGATACAATTATGATATGTTGTCAAAGTATCTGTATTTTCTCTTGGTTACAAAGTCATGGGTACTGTGAATATAGTGAAGTCTACTGCCACATTAAAATGGAAAGTATGCTGAGTCTCAGGGCTCCCCTGATTGCTTAGTCCTGCCAATGCAGGAGACAGGACTTCAACCACTGGGTCAGGAAGATCACCTGGAGAAGGAAATGGCAATCCACTCCAGTATTCTTGCCTGGGAAATCCCATGGACAGAAGAGCCTGGCAGGCTACAGTTGGTGTCACAAAAGAGTCAAGCATGACAGTGACTAAAAGAACACGCTGAGTCTCAGTTAGAGGTTATGTCAGTAACTATGAAGAGCTGATTTTCTCTTCTTGGAAGGGTATAGGTTAGCATGTCATGGTGTTACCGATGCTCACAGAAAACAGGAGACTCCTGAGGCAGAGACAAAGGACAGTTGGTAAGCCACAGATAGAACAGTAGGCTGAGGTATCAGCATTCAAGCTGGTCCTCTGAACCTCTTCCCACAGTCATGTGAAGAACGCCAGGTGACACTGTACACACAGTGGATTGTACTTAATTATTTATATTAACATGTAATGAATTTATTGTTTTTAAATAAAGTACTAATTTTTAAAAATTTTCTAAAATATTTATAGTAGAACTCACATGATGGAAAATTCTTTGGGGTCATCCATAATTTTTAAGTGTATCTACTGAAAATTTTGTGGTCCTGAGCCTGAATAAGCAAAAAAATTCTTCAGGAAGAAGAACAAAGCTGGAGGTATTCTATCTGATTTCAAGCTATACTACAAAACTATAGTAATCAAAAAAGCATGGCGTTGGCACAAAAACAGACATATAGATCAATAAAGAGCCCCCAAATGAACCCACACTTACATGGTCAATTAATCTATGATAAAGGAGGCAAGATTAAACAATGGGGAAAAACACTCTTTTCAATAAATGGTGCTGGGAAAACTGGTCAACTACATGCAGAAGAATCAAACTGGACTACTTTCTCACATAATGTACAGAAATAAACTCAAGATGGATTAAAGACTTGAATATAAGACCTGAAACCATAAAATTAGAATAAAACATAGGTAGTATGCCTTTGATACTAGTCTGAGCAACATTTTTTGGGGGATATGTCTCAAGTAGGAAAAACAAATCAAAAATAAAATGGGACTACATCAAACTAAAAAACTTTTGCACAGCAAAGGAAACTATTAACAAAGTGGAAAGGCTGCTACTGAATGCGAGAAGATGCTTGCCAATGATAATCTGATAAGGGGTTAATATCCAAAAGATACAAGACTTCATATAACTCAACTTCAGAAAAAACAAACAACCTGATTAAAAAATAGATAATCTGAATAGACATTTTCCCAGATGGCCAAAAGGCACATGAAAAGATGTTCAACATTATTCATGATCAGGGAAATCCAGATCAAAACCACAATGAGATATTACCTCATACTTCTCAGAATGCATGCAATCAAGTTCAGTTGCTCATTCATGTCCAACTCTTTGTGACCCCATGGACTGTAGCCCACCAGGCTCCTCTGTCCATGGGATTATTCAGGCAAGAATACTGGAGTGAGTTGTCATTTTCTCCTCCTGGGGATCTTTCCAACCCAGAGACTGAACCCATGTCTCTGAATCTCCTGCACTGATTGGCAGGTGGATTCTTTACCACTGACCCTCCTGTGAAGCCCACTTCACAGAATGGTTATTTTCAAAAACATCACAAGTAATAAATGTTGGCAAGGATGTAGAGAAAAGGGAACATTCATGCACTGTTGCTGGGAGTGTAAATTGGTGCAGTCAGTATGAAAAGCAGTAAGATTCAGCAATTCTGAGTATTTTTCCAAAGAAAACAAAAATACTAGTTCAAAAAGATATATGTACCCCTATGTTCATTGCAGCCTTTTTCACAATAGCCAAAATATGAGAGGAACCTAAATGGCTATCAATAGATGAATGGATAAAATAGATGTGGTGTAAATATATACAATGGACAATATAATTTAGCTCTTTGGATTCCTATCTTTCTCTACTTCGAGTCATAGCCCCTTGGCACACAATGCATTTTCCTCCTTTTCTTTGGCTCCCAGTTTCCTCACTTTTTGATTCATATCCTGTGGTTTCTCTGGATGTACTGTGTGACGAACTAGTACCACCAAAACTGACAGTGGAAGAAGATGCCCTTGGTGATGCAGAGCAGCTGCATTGCTTTTAAGTGACATCCTCTCTTCCTGCAATCTCCACCTCTATCCCCACTGTGCCCCGCCAGGCCCTGATTTACTGTGTCCTTGATGTCTCTCCTGATTGATTTCCACTTGCCAACCTCAGGAAGGTGCTGGAAAACCAGTCAATACTAAAGTGTCAGTGTTCTATGGGCTGTGCTGATTATCTATTGCTGCATAACCAACCACCTCAAATGCACGGGCTTGAGACAATAAACATTCTGTGATCCTTCCAAAATCCCCTGTGCTGACTGGATGCAATTGGACACTTCTCGTGCAGGGTCTTGAGAGTCCCTTGGACTGCAAGGAGATCCAACCACTCCATCCTAAAGGAAATCAGTCCTGAATATTCATTGGAAGGGCTGATGCTGAAGCTGAAACTCCAATACTTTGGCCACCTGATGCAAAGAACTGACTCATTTGAAGATACTCTGATGCTGGGAAAAATTAAAGGCTGGAGGAGAAAGGGATGATAGAGGATGAGATGGTTGGATGGCATCACTGACCCAATGGACACGAGTTTGAGTAAACTCTGGAGTTAGTGATGGACAGGGAAGCCTGGCGTGCTGCAGTCCATGGGGTCACAAAGAGTTGGACATGACTGAGCAACTGAACTGACTGAATGACGTGCAGGGTCCCTCCTGCAGTCACAGTCAGATGGAAAAGCCAAAGGCTGTGTTAGTCCATTTGGGCCTCTGTAACACAATACCACAGACTGGGCAGCTTACAGACAACAGGAATTTATTTCTCAGGGTGCTGGAGGTCAGAGGATCAGGAGCTTACATGGTCAGGTTCTGGTGAGATCCTGCTTCCTGGCTGCAGACCACTGACCTCTCACCATGTCCTCCAATGGCGGAAGGAGGGAGCTTTCCGGAGTCTCTTTATACATAGGCCATCACTCCTGATGGCCTCATCTCCTTCTAACATCACCTCGGGGGTTAGGTATCTAGTCGGGAGCATGTTCAGATCACAGCAGCGGTCGACTCTGGAGTCGAGGGGGAATCAATTAGAGCTTCCTCCCTCATGTGCATGGCAATTGCTGGGAGCTGTCAGCTGAGACCACAGATGGGGTTGGCAGCTACACACCCACATGTGGCCTTTCCATGTGGCCTGGGCTACCCCACAGCGTGTGTGGCTGGAGTGTAACAGTGAACATCCTGGAGAGACCCAGAGGCAGCTATGTCACCTTGTATGACCTCATTTGTGCTGTACTCTATTTGCTGGAGCAGTCATAAACCCCCACCCAGTTTTAAGGGAAGAAGACACAGCCTACAGTCTCAATGGGAAGAGTATCAAGGAATTTTAGGGCCAAAGCAAGTCAATACTTTTTTCTTTCCCTACTTAGTCAAGGCTGGACCACTGAAATCTAGCTTTAATAACATACTAGGGCTTCACTTTATGCATGTAGGTAATCCACCTTAGGAGGAAGGGAAGAATTGATTGCTATTGCTAAACTTTTCTTCCTTTTTAGGAACGGTACCTACATCTGGGGTCATGGCTAACCAGAATAGAAGCCTCTATTTCCCAGCTACCTTGCTACTAGCAATGGACATGAGACAAAGTTCTGGCCAAGGAATGTGATCAGAAATGTTATATGCAACTTTTGAGAGGTATCCTCAAAGGAAAAGAACAAGCTTTTCTTTATCCTTTTCTCCTTCATCTGGATGGAATGAGGAAGTGACAGCTTAAGCTTAAACAGCTGTCCTGGGATGAAGGCCACACTTAGGAGCAGTGGAGTCCAAGCCCCTTCAGACTCTGCAGGCATGTCAATTCAGCCAAGACCATCTACTTGGAGACTTACCTGTGAGAGAATAAAGCTTTGTGGGTTAAGCCACTATTATTCAGGTTTCTTGTCACTAGCAGCTGAACCTAATCCTAAAATGATAAAGCAAAGCTCCCTTTATGGGCTTAAACTCCACATTCTATAGAGTGGAACCTTACAGGGAAAAAAGGTTTTTTCCAGGAGTTCCTTTCATAGGGTGACTAGCCTTGTACTGCTCACTGGATCATCAGAGACCAGTGTTTCTCAGTTGACCAGGGTGGGTGCACTATGGGCACTGTGCATGCACGCATGCTCAGTTGCTTCAGTCGTGTCCGACTCTTTGCAACCCTATGGACTGTAGCCTGCCAGACTCCTCTATCTATGGGATTTTCCCAAAAAGAATACCAGAGTGGGTTGCCATGTTTTCCTCCAGGGAAGCTTCCCAACCCAGGGATCGGACTCATATCTCTGGTATCTCCTGCATTGCAGGCAGATCATTTTTTGCTGGGTAGGATCCTCAACTAAAGGTCAATAGCAGATGGCTCCCCAACCCCTCCTGCCGCTGCTGCTGTTATGTCGCTTCAGTCGTGTCCGACTCTGTGTGACCCCATAGACGGCAGCCCACCAGGCTCCCCCGTCCCTGGGATTCTCCAGGCAAGAACCCTGGAGTGGGTTGCCATTTCCTTCTCCAGTTCATGAAAGTGAAAAGTGAAAGTGAAGTCGCTCAGTTGTGTCCGACTCTTAGCGACCCCATGGACTGCAGCCTACTAGGCTCCTCCATCCATGGGATTTTCCAGGCAAGAGTACTGGAGTGGGGTGCCAGTGCCTTCTCCACAACCCCTCCTAGTCGTTGTTTAAAAACAGAATTATAAATAAAACTGATTACAATCACCAAAGTTGCTAAGAGACTGAACTTCATTATTTCAACTACTAAAAAGAAACAATAATTACAAAACATTAATTCTTAGAGGTGCTAAGAATTGCTACAATGGAAATCATATTACAATTCACAAGTGAATCATATTAACATGTTGCACATGTTAAATTGACACAACGTTGTATGTAAAATATAACTTAGCACAAAAAATGTTTCCTTACATTTCCAAATGCTCTCTCCATGCAGGATACTACCCTCAACGGAGAACCACTGCTCCAGACCAAGGAGACTGACCCACTGTAAGGGAAATTAAAATGGAAGAAGTCTTGTTCAGGCTTCAGAAGCAGCAGAGCAGTCCTGATCTTATTTGTGATCTGCCTGGACACTGCCTGGATTCCATGCTTGCCCTTGGACACAGCTCATTAGGCAGCACTTTAGATAAGAGAAGGAGTGGGTCTGGGAATTCTTGAGCCCCTGGAGACCTGGCCAGCTGTCTGGGGTTTGATGAAATCCTATGAATTGCAAGATAAAATAAATACTGTTGTAAAAATGTTAAAGTAAAACCAGAGCTGCCTTTTTGCGCACAAAGTGATGATGATGTCAGTTTGTGGCCTGAAATTTTAAGCAAGAGCCTCCAAACTGCAATTTGAAGTCTCACCCATAGAGCAGATGCACTGCCCAGGACCTTTCCCATACCCACAAGGGTGTGACCCCACTATGTCACCCTAGAGGAAACAAAGTGGTTCTTAACACAAGTTGTGAGAAGATCTTGCTGGGTGTGGAGAACTTGACAGATTTGGTAAGGTGGTAAGTCAGTGGGGATATGAACAAAACTAAGACAGCAGGACTGCTGCTGCTGCTAAGTCGCTTCAGTCGTGTCCGACCCTGTGCGACCCCATAGACGGCAGCCCACCAGGCTCCCCCGTCCCTGGGATTCTCCAGGCAAGAACACTGGAGTGGGTTGCCATTGCCTTCTCCAGTGTGTGAAAGTGAAGTTGCTCAGTCGTGTCTGACTCTTAGTGACCCCATGGACTGCAGCCCACCAGGCTCCTCCATCCATGGGATTTTCCAGGCAAGAATACTGGAGTGGGTTGCCATGCCCTCCTCCAGAGTATCTTTCTGACCCAGGGATCAAACCCACATCCCTTACAATCTCCTGTGTTGGCAGGTGGGTTCTTTACCACTAGTGCCACCAGGAGAACCCTGCTCAAGAACCTACTTGTATGCAAAAAAAGAATTCACAGGAAACAAAAGGCAGAGCGACTTACCTGGTGGTTCGGTGGCTAAGATTCCATGCTCCCAATGCATGGGGCCTGGGTTTGATGCCTGGCTGGGGAGCTAGATCCCGTATGCCCCAACAAAGATTAAAGATCCCATGTGCCGCAACTAAGACCTGGCACAGCCAAATAAGTAAATTAAAAAAAATTTTTAAAGCAAAAATCACTGAAATATAATTGACATTTCAAACTGTATTTTCAAGAAATATCCTCCTTTCTCAACATCATAGAAAAATAAGCAGTAGTGGATGAGTCAGCTTCTCAAGTTTGTAAGTTTTCAAGTATTCTTACCATTGCTGCAAAGTTAAAACAAACTGTCAGTCTCTCACTGTAGACATACATCTCAAGGTTAGAGAACCAATCTACCTCAGAAGTCTTTTGAAAACGCTTTTGAGAACCAAAGACATGCAAGCATTAGTGAAGCAGAAGAACCTCCTTTCCTTGAACACTGCATCTTGGTGCCAAAAACACACAGCACTACTCCTGCATATCCTGGGCTAGAGTGCTGTTCTATCTATGTCAGACTTCATGCCTTCAGGCTGCCTCCAGATTTCAGTATACCCTTAGCTTGGGCACTTTTCTTCTTATCTGCTCAGTGGGCATTCCCTGGCCCCCTCCTCTGCCCGTCCAGCTGGGTCTCCCATAATCCTTTGCATTGGGGCCATGCCCTAACAGGTGTACCTGTTTGCACACCAAGCAGAGGAAACCATAAAAGGAGCTCTGGAAGCGCGTCAGCTTTAAAGTATGTTGTAGGGCTCTCAACCCATTCAGGAATCTTTCCACAACTTTGCTCAGTATTGCCCAGGCTATTAAAAACTGATGTTTCTTGCTCAACTTCAAATCATATTACAGTTCTTGATAGTATGAGGCTATAATCACAGTCTTTTACAGCTCCAGTCAATACAGGAGACTGAAGACAGTTATTAAAAAAGAGGCATCTGCTTCCCTGGTGGCTCAAACAGTAAAGAATCTGCCTGCAATTCGGGAGACCTAGGTTTGATCCCTGGGTTGGGAAGATCCCCTGGAGGAGGACATGGCAACCCACTCCAGTAATCTTGCCTGGAGAATCCCCATGGACAGAGGAGCCTGGTGGGCTACAGTCCATGGGGTCACATAGAGATGGACACAACTGAGCGACTAAGCACAACACACTTAGAATAAAGATTATCCCTACCTTCCTTTGTATGATAGTAAGCTGGCCTTTCAGAGGTTTCAGATGATCAATAAAAGCCCTTCTGCCAACACAGGATTGCCAGACTTTTATAAAAGATAAAAACCCCCAAACCAAAAAAACAGGATGCCAAGTTAAATCAAGTTTCAGTTAAATAACAAATACATATGCACATGGTATCATACCCATTCAGTATACAGGACATACTTACACTAAAAACCTACCTATTGTTTATCTACAGTTCATATATATCTGACAACCTTACCCAGGTAACAAAGACTCTGTGAGTCAGAATGCTTTGGGCTGCTTGTGACAGGAATCCAGCTCATATGGCTTAAGTCAAATGGAGAATTAATTGGCGGATATAACTGAAAAGTCTAGGGATAGGACTGGCATCAGCTATGGCTGGGTCCAGAAGATCAAATGATATCATCAATACTAGACTCTACCTCTGTCTTTTTCAACATATTAGGCAGGTGTCTCCACGTGGGGGCCCCAAGCAGCTCGGCTGCTGCTGCTGCTAAGTTGCTTCAGTCATTATCTGACTCTGTGCGAACCCATAGATGGCAGCCCACCAGGCTCCTCTGTCCTTGGGATTCTCCAGGTAAGAATACTGGAGAGGGTTGCCATTTCCTTCTCCAATGCATGCATGCATGCTAAGGCGCTTCAGTCGTGACTAACTCTGCAAGCAGCTCTAGGCTTATCTTTTCCTAGTATGGGTTGCCTTCGTGGAAAAAAGCCTTCTGTTTTCCAGTAGCTCCAGCAGATGTCCTGAACAGAGTTTCATTGCATTGACTGGATCTTGTGCCCATCTATGAACCAGTCACTATACCCCGTGGAATTGGGCATTGTATTAATTCCCGGGGGCTGCCATAACAAAGTACCAAAACTGGTTGGCTTCAAACAACAGGAATTTTATTCTGACATGGTCGTGAAGGTAAGGTCATGCTCTCCCCAAAGACTCTAGGGGAGAACCCATTGCTTACCTCTTCCAGCTTCTGGTGGCTCCAGGCACTCCTCGGCTTGTGGCCACATCGTTCCAGCTTCTGTCTCTGTGGGTCATATATAGCTTCTTTCTCTCTTCTGTCCAAACACCCTCAGCTTTTCCCTTATAAGGACACTTGTCCTGAAATGCCAGTTGGGCACAGATAGCCCTGTGCCAGTCTCCTGCAGCACCTAGCCTCTGCAGCACAAGTACCAAGCAACTGCAGCTTTCCTGGGCACCTGGAGCAGTTTTGTAAGAGAGCACCTCCAGTGAGAAACCAACCCATGAACAGCTTTCCTGGGCAGCTTAGAAGGTGATTTCTAGATTTCTAGAAAGTTCTGGAGGGCAGATTTTCAGCAAGTTCTACTGACAACACAGCAATTTCTCTGCCACTTAGGGAGCCACAACCCTCTCTACAGAGGTCTCAATCTTATTTTTGTGGTTGGTGGAGAGACAGGCAGATCTGATAACAGCTGCTCAGAATACCTTCCATTCCTGTATTATTTTTTTTAAAGGTTTATTTAGTTAGATTTTTGTTTCTTTGCTGTGCTGAGTCTTTGTTGCTGCACATGGGCTTTCTCTAGTTGTGACGAGCGGGGCTATTCTTTGATGTCAGGTGCAGACTTATTGCGGTGGCTTCTCTTGTTGCACAGAGCACAGGTTCTAGGCGGGCAGGCTTCAGTAGCTGTGGCGCGTGGGCCTAGTTGCTCTGCTGCATGTGGAATCATCCTGGACCAGGGATTGAACCAGTGTCCCCTGCACTGAAAGGTGGACGCTTGACCACTGGACCACCAGGGAAGCCCCATTCCGATATTATTTATAGTTCTCTTTGCTTTCTACCTGGAGGCGGTGATGGCACCCCACTCCAGTACTCTTGCCTGGAAAATCCTATGGACAGAGGAGCCTGGTAGGCTGCAGTCCATGGGGTTGCGAAGAATTGGACATGACTGAGCGACTTCCCCTTTACCTTTCCCTTGCTTTTTACTGGCCAGACCCTTGTGATGCTATGTTAAAGAATCTTTATATTTAAACTTACCCTGTTTAAATTACTGTGTACTTTTTCTCTCTCTAGATAAGATCCAAGTGGATACACCTTCCTTCTACACCTTCCTTGTCTAATGTTGTAGCCACTAGCCACATGTAGCTATTGACCATTTGAAATGTGGCTAGTGCCGAGGAGAAACTGACTTCTTTATGTTTACTTTTATACTGAAATTAAAAAAAAAAGTGGACTTCCCTGATGGTCCTGTGGATACAAATCCACCTGCCAACGCAGGGGACATGGGATGATCCTTGCTCTGGGAAGATCTGCATGCCACGGACACAGAGCCCATGCACCAGAGCTGGCCCTCTACAGCAAGAGAAGCCACCACAGTGAGAAAATGGCAGGCAGCAACGAAGACCCAGAGTCGTCAAAAATAAGTAAATAAAAATTTAAAAAACTGAAGTGGTGTATTTATTTTCTGTCAAATGTTTTACCACATGTAAAATGTCCCATTCAGTTCAGTTCAGTCGCTTAGTCATGTCCGACTCTGTGACCCCAAAGATGCAGTTACTGGAAAATTTTAAATTATATATGTGGTTTGAAATCTATTTCTGTTGGACAGTCTGTCCTACACCAATTTTCTGTTCAGTCTTTCCTGATTTTCCTAGACAGACATGAATTCTGCTTGCGCCACAGCTCTTTGAATTTCTCTTAGGATATCTGTGGGGGACATTTGCTGATTATTTGTCTGCCAGAATCCTCTTTTTCAGGCATTACCTCAATTTCCTTTTGTGGAATTAGTGGCCACGTCCAGAGTTGTCCCGGTTAGCCTGGTAAATGGGCATAGAATCAAATCCCTCCAACTGGAAGCTCCCTCTGGACACGTTGTATCTTGAGCAATGTTGCAAACAAGTGCGGTAAGCTGGAGGGCACATTTCCTATAGATGCTGCAGTGTGGCATATATACTAAACTCACTCTATCTGCTGTGTCATTTTTGCAGTGATTTCTGCTGCTTAGTCCTCTGCAGCATCTAGGTTTTCCAAACTGATTGAAAATCAATTTATATGATTTCACTGATTCTCACTATTGACTCCCTGAGACCCTGACCTTTGTCCAATCAACTCCTTTTCCTTGAGATTTACAAAGGCTCTTTGTATTGTTTGTGACCAAGAACTCTGAAAACGATTCTACACTGTTGTTCTGTTACGTATTACACATATTTCTAGCAAGTTCTAGGTATGGGGAAAGCCTCAGAATTGCAGGATAAACTGAAAAGTCAGGTTTTGAGGCGCATAGGAACCAGCCCCACAGATCTGCATGCCAAAAATGATGGGTACCAACACTGACATACGTGCACATGGATCCTTTTTCGTCTTTGGGTCATCGCTTTGCTTATCCCAAGAATAGAGTGTAATGAATCAGCTGAGGGTAGGAGTCTGTAGTAGACAGAATAATGGCCTCTCAAGATGTTCACGTCTTAATCCCTGAAACCTGTAAATGTCACCTTAAATGGCAGAAGAGAATTTGCAGATGTGATTAAATTAAGAGTCCAGCCACAGACATTATCTTGGATTATTTGGGTGGGACCCATGCAATCACAAGGGTTCTTAGAAGCAAAGAAAGCTTCCCAGCTGGATCTGAGAGATGTGACTATGGAAGCAGGATTACAAAGATGTTACTGATTTTGAAGATTGCTTGTTTGTAAAATGAAAGAAGGGGGTTACATGCTGGGAATGCAAGCAATCTCTAAGAGCCGGAAAAAGCAATGCAATTGATCTTCCTAAGAGTCTCCAGAAAGCTCAGTGAGATTTTTTGATCAACACAACTGTGTCATTTTAACTCTTGTTGTTGTCGTTAACAACCTAGTTGTTCCTAAATTGTGTCTAACTCTTTTCAACCCCATGGATTGTAGCCTGTCAGCCTCCTTTGTCCCAGGGGTTTCCCAGACAAGAATACTGGAGTGGGTTGTCATTTCCTTTTCCAGATCTTCCTGACCCAGGTATCAAATTTGCATCTCCTGCATTATCAGGCAGATTCTTTACCTCTGAGCCACCAGGGAAGCCCTCTAGGTTTGTGATAATTTGTTAGGGTAGCAAATAGAAAACTGATACAATGGTCTATTCCTTGAGCTAGAGAGGACATCACTTTGACTGACAGTCCAACTAAGGCTGTATCCCTTGGAGAGTAGGAGGTAGGTTCCTGTATGAACATAGGGTGCTATTAGCTAGTGAAGGAAAGAGAGATAAACAGACAACACACAGGGGCACACTACAACCAACCACAACAGCCCCTCGCACATTATTTAATCATTGAAAGTGAAAGTGTTAGTTGCTTACTCCCGTCTGACTCTTTGTGACCTCAAGGTCTGTCCATGGGATTCTACAGGCAAGAATACTGGCGTGGGTTGCCATTCCCTTCTCCAGGGGATCTTCCTGACTTGGAGACCCTGGTCTCCTGTATTGCATGCAGATTCTTTACCATCTGAGCTACCAGGGAAGCCCTTATTTAATCAAAAGCTATCCATTTGAATTTTTAGGGCGAGCAACTGATTAGGTTAAACATTCTGGATGAGAAGCCTTGAGGAAATAGAAGAGCACTTTATAAGCAATGTAAATCCAAATTCACATATGCAACACTGCATATATAAATATTGCATTTTAAAAGAACTTTAAGAACTACTCTTTAATTTCAAATTTTGCCATAAAGATCCCCATGAAACTTGGAAAGGATGATTCCCTCTCAGTAAAGATGTAGTTAATTTAGCCAGCTTCCCTTGTACCTAGACATATAGACCTCTTCTATAAAGTGATTAAGAATCCCTGGCTTAGTCACTGACTAATTAGTCACTGATAAATCACAGACACTAATGGGAACATACTTAGAGGCAAATGAGATGGAAGTTACGGTTCGCAGTCTAAGAAAGCAAAGTGTTACTAGGAGAGCCAAAAAGAGCATTAAGGGAAGATACTGCGCCTGTTCTAAAACCCTGACTATGGTCACTGAAGGTTCATAGGGGATCAGAGGCAAGACTTGCAAGTCAAGACCAAGGACAAGCCAGAGCTGATGGTCAACACACACATAGCTTTTGAACACTTATTTTGACCAGGTGGCAGTCTAACAATGGGCAATGAAAACATCATGTTGGAATATACTAGAATATCACTCTAAAGGGGTTATTATTGTCAGCTCATGACTCAGGTTTGGACTCATAAAAGCTCTCGTAACTGCCGTTAAGGAGATCCACGCTCAGGTGGTAGTAAGGAACCTTAACTTTTTGAAGGGGTCTGTTCTGGTTGAATCCAGTTTTAACTGTGAGAGTTCCTTCAGGAGTTTGTCTTTTGGAGTTGGGGTTTGGGAGGGATGAGCCAGGGGGTTCTTTTCTCAGATACTAGAGCTAGGTACGTTCAAAAAGAGATGATTCTAGGAAAATTGTTCTCAATTCTGGCTACATGTTCAATCTGAGAAGCTTTAAAACAAAAATACTAATGTTCAGACTCAGAACTCTAGAGGTGGGACTCTGGTATCTAAATATTTTAAAATCTCCCAGATAATTTGAATGTCTGGCTCATGCTACCAAGGTTAAGAATCATTGCTTTATAATTTCCTAGTACAGGTCAACTTAAAATATATTCACAACCTAAAAGTTGAGAGTTATGTTTTATTTGGTGGGAATTTGGGGAGTTCAAGTCTGGGAGACAGTATCTCAAGTGACTCTGAGACAACTGCTGTGAGGAGGTGAGAGGAACAGCCAGGTTTTATAGAAGTTCTGCAACAAAGGGCAGCTAGTTGGAACATCAGAAGATTATTGTTAATTAAAGAAAGCAGATATCCCAAGTTAAGAAAGTTTGTGCTTTTCTGTGAATGAGACAATGCAAGAGTCTCGGCTCACTAAAATAATTTCTTCTATATACATCTCAGCTATGGGGCCAGTATTCTGTGTTTTCACATCCCAAGTTCCCTTGGGCTCACTGTGGGGAGGGTCTTTAGTCTGCTGGTATTCTTTTTCCTGTATTCCCTTAGAATACAGGCTCACGTTGGCAGGCTGCAACTGCTGATGACAATGACAGTCTTATTTACTGATATGGCAGGAAATATTCCATTTCTCATATGGTTATTCTATATGTCACTAGTTTTGTGGCATCTTCTCAGGTAGGTGTGGCTCAACAGTGCTTCTCAAACTTGCGTGTGCCTGAAGGTCACCTGGGTGCTGTTTAAATTTCAGATTTCCAGGCTCCATTCTCAGAAAATCCTAGAGGATCCCGCTTGGGCAGCACCCAAGAGCCTTGGGATTTTCTCTGCTGCACAGTTGGGAGTGTCCCAACGCTCAACAAAATGAGCGCTGAGAGATAATAGCTTTAGGAAGATCAAGCCCACCTGTGAAGGGCCGATGGAAGAAAAAGGACAGATTTGTGAGTAAAGATCCCCCAAATACCTGTTTTTCCTTGGCCCCTCTATACTCGGCAGTTTCGGCCAGGACTACGTGAGCAAGACCAGAGACGTGAGCAAGACCAGGAGTGTGACAATGGGTGCGGTCGGCTCTGGGTTCCGGAAAATTCCTCCCGGCCGGAGGTGGGGGACGTTGAGGGGTGGGGAGGAGGGCGGTCTCCCGGGGCCCTTCTTTCCGTCGCCACTTCTCACCTCCTTTAAAAGCATCGAGACCGCTCTGCTGGTCTGTCGGAGCCCAGGCCCGAAGGCGCGCCGGGAGCCTCGGGTGAGGAGCTGGGGAGGAGGCTGAGAGGGGGCGCGACCAGGCTTTTCCAGCTCCCGCCGCTCAGCGGCCGCGGGCCAGGGCGCGCGCACCGCGGGGCCGGGAGTCCGGGCGCGGTCCCGGCCTCGCCTCCTCGCGCTCCCGAGGCCGTCTCCTCCGCGCGCCGCGGGCGCTGGCCAGAGGCGGGGACTCGCCGCTGCGGAGGCCGCGAACGCGGCGGCGCTGGACGCTGCCCAGGGCGGACGGGAGCACGAGGCCGGCGGCGGTGGCAGAGCGGCCCGGGCGAGAAGGGAGCCGGGCCCCCGCAGCGCCGAGCAACCGCCGGAGCCGCGGCAGGGGGTGAGTAGGCGGCGCGCACGCCTGGCGGCCCTCCCCCGGTCGCCCCAGCCCCCTTCTCTCTCCTTGTCCCTCCACGGCCCGGGGCCCGCGCCCAAGGACCCCGCGCCGGGCCCCGGAAACACCCGCTCTCCCCCGGCTGGCGCCCGGGCCGCAGCCTTTTACCGGAGTGGGCTCGAGGCCGGCCCCGCACCTCCCAGCGCTGGAGCCTCCTTCCCGGGGCCGCCCCGACCCGCCGCGTTCCGCCTCCCGGGCTCCGCTCCGTTGCTGGGCTCCCCTGAGGAGGCCGGTCTGGGGCGATGCGGGGCCTTTCTTTTTGTTCTTAGCTGTGTCACGCGCGTCGGCACCCAGAGTCGAAAGCGAGCATCCCCAAAGTGGCGCTAGTGGCAGCGGTGCGGGCGTGATTGGCACATGGGGAGGGCGGGCTGGCCGCGCCGCTCGTCTCTTTCCCTCTCCGCCCCGGGCCGCCGCGGTGCCCACGTTGGCAGCAGTCGCGTCCTGGCAGGTGAGCTTGACATCGGGTCCTCGGTCTGCGAACTGCCGGAGCTCTTCCGAATCCCGTCTCAGGGATGCTCCGGGTTCCTTCTGTACCTGTATTTCCCAACTTTGGCGGCGTGGAGGATCCACAAAACTTCTGCTCCGCCGTAAAAATAGTCTCCTGGGTTTACATACTCTTTATATGTCACACCCTACTTAATATTTTTAATGATTGTCTTTCGGTAAAACAAAATAGGCAAAATACCTGTTTCGATGAGTATTCGTTGTAGCGGAATTTTAGAATCATTGTATTCGCCAAGTCGTGGTGAGGCTTGAGATACCCCGTTTCCAAATCTGCAAAACCAAACTTGTGTGACTTTCACGGCTTTGAGATTTCCTTTGTCTGGTTTGTGATCTCCAAGGTCCAATTGCCCTAAATAATGCAAATATTGAGGGACAATCCTAGGGGCAGAGTAAGGTAGTCCAGTAACCTGATTACATGTTTAACAGCTTTAGAGTGACTCTGTTTGGCTCATGGCCACGAGACTGACTCAAATTTAGGCAGTTTTAGTATTCCTGAATTTTTTTGTAGCATGGGGCCTGAGAAGTTGAATCCCTTGTTGGTACTTGTGGGTCTTCTAGAGCATCCATCCATAGCTCCTCCTCCCTATGTTAGAGAAGATTAAGCTAAGCGCAGGCTACTGTGAAGAATAAGTTTATTTGTAAATAGAAACCAGGAGCTTGCTAAGACTTGCGTTTTTTAGGTCAGAACTCAATTTTTAAGGAGTCAGTGGTGAAAAGACATTGAATTCTTAGAATGTTTAAAGAAAACAACACTTCAAGACTTATTTTCCTCTCCTGTGAAGATATCACCTTTTCTCCCCATTGGTTTTGCTCAGAAGTGAAAAACCAAGGATGAGAGGCAGGAATGCTGGGGGTGAGGGGTGGAGGTCAGCATTTGGGAACATTGCTATTAGAAAGTAAGGGTGCCATTTGTTTTCTAATTGCTGGTCCAGTTATTGATGAGGGAATGAAAAGATTTTGCGTGTATATTGTTTTTTTCAGGGGTGGGGCTGAAACAGCAATGAGAATGGTTGACTGTGTCAGGCCCAGGGCCAGCTTCAGTCCATTTGTATGTCCACCTTCCCCCAGCCAGAAGGGAACTGCTGATCCTGTGAACGTTGCAGGCCAGCTTTCTGCATCTGAAGCACAAAGGATAGCCAGGCAGAGCCTGGGGAAACTGCCTGTGTGGGAAGAGTTGGAAGGCGGGGTGTCGCTTTCAACTTGTCTTGCTGGGCAGCGAGTAGGATCCCATCACTGGCAGTGAAGTGGAAGGGAACGTGAGGTAGTGTGGCCCTGCTTTTAAACAGTCCGGGAGGGGCTGTGAGGGGAGGCAGGAACTGGAGGAGAGGCCCTGTGCCTGGGGCTTTAATTCAGTTGTATTATTGTTGTTTTCTGTGGGGGAAGAAAATAGTTGCTTTAGGAAAAGATTTCTTTTTTAATGACTTAAAATGGGGAATTGGGATAAGAAAAAAAATCACTTTTCTTTTTGTTTAAAAGAAAAACTCAGTTAGCATTATTTTCTAAAACTTCACAAAAGTAGAGGGAATGGTCTTGACATCCCCTTGTGCTTAGTCGCTCTGTCTGACTCTATAGCCCGCCAGGCTCCTCTGTCCACTCCAAGAATACTGCAGAGGGTTGTTGTGTTCTCCCCCAGGGATCTCCTGACAGGTAGATTCTTTGCCTGCTGCGCCATGGGGGCTTTCACCTTAACAAAATGTGAATGGCATTTCTCTTGCTCCCCCAAGATGGTCTTAGAGTGTGGCTGCTTTCTAGACTTTTCCAAGTTACTGATGAAATTACATTGAAAGAGAGGCATGGCTTGAAGTTTGAGGATTATTTCCAAAATTCCCAGAGAGCCTATTTTGCTTCACAAAGAAATGTCAGCCACTTTCAGGAAAGAAAATGCACACCTTCTCAGATTTTTACATCGTGATCTTATTCTCTTTCAAGACTGCATTAATAAAACTTCCTCTCACTAAGATTTTGATGATTAACTAGTGCTGACAGGAAGAACACATATGTAAAAATACTGTATAATGAGATAGTTTGCTGTGGTTTCCAAGCTTTTTTGTTCATTCTTGTTAGTAAAAAAAAAAAAAAAAATTTAACTAGTACAGCATAATGTCAGTTGGATCTCAATTAAGACCAGTTTTTAGTACTCCTCTGTATGTGTGTTTGTTACTTAATTATAAATTAATGTACATGTGCTAATGTTGTAGCTCAAGATCCAGTATATACTTAGGGCTGGAATCATTGTGGAGGTAAAACCCTCTTTCAAATACTCCTTGAACTTTGAGGTTTTTTTGGTCTGGATCTTGTTAGATCTGAGTACAACATCCTTGTTTTTACTTGGTGATGTCGCACAGATGAAGCTGGCTCAGGGTGGGAAGTGCATTCCTAACCCCTGGCTTTTGTTCACCTGTGCTTGCGTTTACTAGTATAGCTTTAATCTGTGCTTTTTATGGGAACCTTAAAGCTTCATATCCTCTGTGAGTTTAGTTTTAATTTGTGCATCTATTTCATTGTATGCTTGCCCAGTCAAAGGAGTGTGTCAGGTACCTCAGAGGGCTGGTGACTTTGTGAGGGTGCAGTCAGTTCCTGCTTTTACTAGCACTGTTAGTATTTCATGGTAGTATTAGTACAGTGTAACACAGTGTAAAGTAATTAGTGTACACGTAATACATTTAACTTGGTGTAATATTTACATTACTAAACGTAGTTGCTATTCTACTTTTTGGACAAAAATAAATGTAACTTCTAGGATTTTTCCCCCAGCCCAGATGGAGCGTCTTTTACACCTTCTGGGGTGCATACGCCCTGCTGGTAGACAGCTGTTTCTCTCACTTCAGTCTCAGGTAATTCTTTCATTTGATTCTCAGAAGAACCCTGTGAATGCAGGTATAATTGATCGCACTCCCCATTTTTTTTTTTTTAATGAGTAAACTGAGACTTTAAAAGGTTAATACCGGGACTTCCCTGGTGGTCCAGTGGTTAAGATCTGCTTTGCAATGCACGGGACCCAAGTTCAATCCCTGGTCAGGGAACAAAGATCCCACATGCCTTGGAGCAACTAAGTCCATATGCCTCAACTCCTAAGCCCATATGCCACAACTAGAGAGTCCATGCACTACAGCAAAAGATTCCACATGATACAACAAAGACCTGATACAACCAAATAAATAACTATATTTAAAAAAAGGTTAATACCACAGCAGTTCTTTTCAGTTAGTATTTGCTTGGTGACAAGTACATGCTCTCATTTAATTTTCACACTAGCCTTAGAAGACAGGGATAAGCCTTTACAGGGGAGCACAGGAGGTTGGGAGGAGATGAGGAACCACTGCGTCACCAGGTCAGAAATGGGCTGCCCTGTATTCTTTCTGTTCCTCTCTATCTCCTCCTCTCTTACTCCAACTTGTAAATATCTTTCCTTATAAGCATTTGCTGTACATTTTCTATTATAGAAAAATGTAAAATGGCAACCCACTCCAGTACTCTTGCCTAGAAAATTCCATGGATGGAGGAGCCTGGTGGGCCGCAGTCCATAGGGTCACAAAGAGTCGGACACAACTGAGCGACTTCACGACGATTGATTTATTGAGTATATTTTTAAAAATTTTCAACAAAAATGGGATATGAGCATTACTATTTTGTAACTTTTTTCATGTAACAGTTTATGTTTTGATCATCTGTTGCTTCATAACAGATCAGCTGCAAGCGTAAAACCATCGTTTAGTTATTGCTTCTGGTTCTGTGGGTTGACTGGACTGTAGTCTTTTGAGGATCAGCTGGGCTGTAATTTCAAGATGGCTCATTTGCTATTACTAGTTTTTAAAAATAGTGCCTTGGTGAATTCTTGGACAAAATTTTAATATACTAATGATTTTAGAAAAAAAAAAGTAAGCTATTTCTCTGATTCTGATGCTGCCAGAACTGGAGGGTCTAGCCCATCAAAATGTTCTCTGTCATTTATATCCATGCAGCAGGTAGATGATACCTTATCTTTCCTCTCTGTTTTCTGTATCAGTGAGGGAGGGTCCTGTAGAAGCCATTGTTGCTCTGGAATTAGTGATCACTTCATTCTGACTGGGGCTTCTCTGGTGGCTCAGGCAGTAAAAAATCTGCCCACAATGCAGGAGACCCAAGTTCTATCCCTGGGATGGGAAGATCTCCCCTGGAGGAGGAAATGGCAACCCACTCCAGTATTCTTGCCTGGAGAATCCCATGGACAGAGGGGCCTGGTGGACTGTAGCCAAAAGCCAAGGAAGTTTGGGGAATCCAAACTCAACCTTTAAACAGTATGGAAATGTTTAAACAGTATAGAAATGTTTCCCCAAAGATAAACAACGTACCCTCTCCAACATGCCTTTCTGCTTCTTAAAAATAATTGAGTGTAACCAGAATAAGAGGCACTTGTCAGACCTGTCCAGTGAGCTCTGGTGAGCACAGTTCTCAATCTTGACCTGTATCAGCATCACCTGGAGAACTTTATAATCATGTGATGCTGATGCTGCTGGTCCAGGGTCCATACTTTGAGAACTGTGAACTACAGCAGTTGTTGGCAAACGTTTTCTGTAAAGAGCCAGATGGTATTTTAGGTTCTGTAGGCCCAGTGGGTTGTGTCACAGCTACACAATTCTCATAGCCTGACAGCCATGACAATATGTAAATGAATGGTCATGGCTGTGTCCCAACAGACCTTTATTTATGTCAGTGAAATTTTAATTACATGTACTTCTCGTGTCATGAAATATTATTCTTTTGTTTTGTTTTGTTTTGTTTTTTCAATAAAAAAGCTTGAAACCTGAGCTTTTAGACAGTGTACAAAGACAGGTGGCTGGCAGGATTCTGCCCTGAAGCTGGAGCTTGCCGACTCCCGAACAAGAGGAGGAATTTGGGAACACTTGCTATCGTGTAGCTGTGGCGTCCACAGGGGAGTTGGCCCTTCTGCAGAAAGTCAAGTGCTGGAAGAAACACAATGGAATTGGTTCTCATTCATTTTCACTCATCCATCTCACTCTTTGGTATTTTCACTCTATAGCCCTAAATATGCACATGAATTTTGACATTTTTTTCTTTTTAAAACATTTTATTGAGCATAATTGACATCACATATTAGTTTCAGGTATACAGGGTAAAGATCCATTATTTGTATACTTTGCAAAATGCTCACCACAGTAAATCTAGTTATCATCATTGCACAGTTACAAAATTTTTTTTCTTGTGATGAATTTTTAAGATCTACTCTCTTACAACTTTACTATGCGTGATATGGTATTATTGTAGTTACCCTGCTGTTAAAGGTTTTTCTTTCTAAACTATTAGATTCTAGAATTGGGGGCAAATTGAGGGTTGGGAAAGTGGGAGTAGGAGAATTGTATACTTCCTAGTAAGTTTTTAAAAGAATATAAGAATTTAAAAGGAGAATTCAATGGACTTGTAATTTAACCCTAATGGTTTAGACAGGAGTTTACAGACTTCCCCAAAGGGGCCAGATAATAATACATCTAACTGCGTCAGTCTTCATTCTAACCCTTTGAGTAAATCCCCGTGTCAATTGTTCAACTCTGCCTGGTAGGCAGAAAGCAGCTGTGGGCAGTACTTCAAGGGCTGGGCGTGGCTGTGTTCACCAAAACCTTATTTACACAATGGGCTGCTAATGGCTCTAGGCCTCAGTATGCTGACTTCTGCCTTGGAGACATTCTTGGGGTGGGGTGGAATATCTTTGAACCCTCCAAAAAAATGTTGGTGACCAACTCCTGAGACCTCAGCGCTAATTGGGGCATCCTCCAATCTGTTTGCTCACTGAGGTGGCTTCTGAACTCTGTTCAGGTCACTTCTGGCTCCATTGAGGGCACTTCCGGCTCTCGCCCTCCGCCCACCTGGTAAGGCCATTTCTTCTGAGAAGGAATTAAGGTGCAGCTCCCATATTGTTTGGAGAAGCTGTGTTGTTCCTGTAGTGATGACATTGGTTAAACAAGTCAATCTGATTTGATTGCTTATGTATTTGCCTATATGATTAAAAATCTCCGTGAAAATGAGGAAATGGAAAGATTATTTAACTAGGAAGTTCAAAGGGCTCATGTATTTAACCAGTTGCCCATTTTCTTATGTTTTTCTTAAAAAAAGTCTCTGTTCTCTTATAAACATTTTTGCTTAAAAGGCAACAATAATTTTAACCAGTAGATTGAATTGCTTAAATTAATTGAGCCAGTCATTTTTTTAAAAACGACTCTTCCAACTTGCCAAGAAACATTTAATGCAGATATACCTGGAATTTCACAGAGTTTAGTTGATTTAGGTTAATCTTTTTCAGTATGTCAAGTGACTATAATCAAATATAAGACAAAACACCTTCTGAAGCCTAAATTATGACTGTTAATCTGTCTGACATAGACTGTCTCCGACCCACTTCTGTCACCCCCAGTCTGTATAAATTCTAAAGTGGAGGAGGGTAGAGCGTTTGAAACATTTGACAACCCTGACTTTGAGTGCCTGCCCTTAGTCTTCATTAGGCTTTGACATTTTCCCAGCCATGACTCCCTTCGTCTTGGGCAGCAGTGTTTCTGCAATCCTGGAAGTCCTGGGTGAGGCACGTTGCAGGACGAAGGGTCACTGTTGGCCCTTTCTCCGTCATGGTCATCTTCTTACCTGGGCAGCCCTCTGTCCATTGGGAGCCCGGGGCTCTCCTTATTGCGCCCTCTGGGCGGCTGCACACCAACTGACCTGCCAAGTGCTGGGTCAGGCGAGGGGCCTCTGAGACTGTACTCAGCTTCCTGGAACCTCTCTCTTGCATACTAGGGTCCTAGTCTAGGATGTCTGCTGCAGAAGCAGCATCTGTGAGTCAGCCCAGGTGATGGCAGTGACTGCTGCTTCAGTGGACAGCAGAGTTGAGGGAGGAGCTGGTTCCTATGGCTGGTTCCTAGGAATGGCTGGTTGCTATAAAGTAGAACAATTGAGGAGGGAAGACATTCATCACTTTTTTCTTATAAAGGGCAGAAAAGGCCAGATCTGGAAATGATTTGTTATTCATCTTTCCATCTCTAATAATGATTACTGTTGCTCAGTCATGTCCGACTCTGCAACCCCATGGAATGTAGCCCACCAGGCTCCTCTGTCTATGGGATTCTCCAGGCAAGAATACTGGAGTGGGGGTGCCATTCTCTTCTCCAGAGGATCTTCCTGACCCAGGGATCAAACCTGGGTCTCCTGCATTGCAGGCAGATTCTTACTGCCTGTGTCACCAGGGAAGCCTCTAATATGATAGTCAGCATTCCCTGAGCCATTGAAACTATGTGTCGGTTGTGGTTCTAGGCATGTCTCTTATCTTTTCTGGTCTGTATTCCTCATTTAAGCCCTCTGAGGAAGACAGTCCAGGGTTCTGTGGTTCTTAAGAGGTGGAGCCAAGTCTGACTCTGGCCACTGGGTTCTGAGTTAGATCTCTTAACGCTGCCCTGGCTTCCTGTTGCTAGCACGACAACCTGTCCTGTCAGAGCTGTTCACTAAACTTTTTGACTGGCTAAAGGAAGAAGAATGTTAAATGATCATCTGTAACTTCCTTGAAGTGAGAATTGAGTTACATTGTTTTCAGAGTTACGGTATACCACCCTGACTCACATCTGCAGGTATAACAAAAGATCAAGTAAGGATCCCATCTAAAAGCGTATTGTCAAGGGTTTAAGCATGTGACAAAGACGGCCTTTCAGAGAACTGAGTGAAAATAGATTATTCCATAAGAGAGTGCTCAGAGAACTGGCTGGGCATTCCAAAAAAAAAAAAAAACAAAAAAGTTTTCTTTGTATTTCCTTACTTCTTGGGTCAAAAAAATTCCAAATGGATGAAATACTTAAATATAAATATGAAACCCATAGGTATGTTGAGAGGAGATATGGGTAAATGTATATCTAAACTTAGAGTAGGAAATGTCTTTCAAAATTTAAGCAAAATCTAGAAACAAAGAGTGATGAGATTAGGTTATTTTGAAAACACCAACAATAGCTAAAAATTACGGGCAAAAGATTTCATAGAGAAAGGAGGAGTGGGCCTACTTCTTGGTGATTTAAGAAATGTCCCGAGTTATTTTGATGCCTTTTGAGGGTTAAGAGCAGCTGGAATAGAAGGAACAGCCAGTGAAGTAGGAAGAGGAGGACTTTTAATTTTACACTTCACTGTGTGTGATTTTTCTCCCCAATTGTATTTGTAATTATATATATATATATATTTTTTTTTTTTTAAAGAAAGACTTTCATGATCAAAAACATGATAAAGCAGTGGAGACACATTTTCAGCAGATCCGTAGAATTTTCTGGAACTTTAGTATTTCTGAGCATCACTCTCTGTTAGTACATACAGTGCTAGCTGATAGCAACTCTCAGTTAAATTTAAAACTTATTTTCCTCTTTTGTCCCAAGAGACCAGAACTGGTGAAGAAGGCACCAGTCAATGGAGGCTGGACTCAGCCCTCAGTTCTATGCATGGGAATTCTGGGGGTGCTTAGTTTTACGTGATTTCCACTAGATTGCTCTTACATCCCCTTCTTGGCTCCCACGCCAGTACCTAGAGAGAGAGGATGTCTCCCAGGGACACGACTCAGCTACAAGTACCATTGGGGGAGAGCTGGCTCTCAGTTCTCCTGTGTCCTCACCTGCAGGAACTTCACCTCAGAGCTGAGTCCCTGGTGGTGTCTCTTCCCCTCCTCCCCCGTTTGCTTCTCCCCTTCCGCCCTCACCACCTCTTCCCCGTCCTCCATTGCTGGCCTCACTTGGCATAAAAGCACATCTATTGTGAGGGAGCCCGTTGATTACATGTATTGTGTGCATTGCCTTCCTTCTGATAAGGCCCTGTTCATCTGGCTCAGCGAAAGCCGTTTGGAACAGTTCACTAACCTTACCCTTGCTGGGGCAGGGCTGGGATCCAGCCAGACTGGGCTTGGGATCGGAGCCCAGGAGCAGAAACATGACTCCTTCCTTGTCAGCTGTGTTTCTGTTTCTTTCAAGAAGTCTGATGCTCCCTGCAGCCCTTGAAGTCTCCTGACTTGGCTGTGCTGCACAGATATGGGCTCAGAAGGGAGAGAACAGTGTTCAAAGGAAGCTGGGCCAATGCCTCTTTCTGAGGCAGTCGGGGCACTTCCGGTCCTGGCTTCACACGCCTCCAGGAGGCTTTCCTGCTTGGCTCAGGGAATATCGTAATTGGGTGTCACTGACAATTTTATCAAAGAATAGAAAACCCTCCCCTTGTTAGGAATCAGATCAAAAAGACTTCTTTGCGGAATAATGAGAAATGGAGTCTTTCTTTCATTTTTAAAAGATTTTTTGAAGTCTTTTGCTTCTGTTCCGTGTCTTGGTTTTTTTCATGGTCAGGCATGTGAGATCCTAGCTCCCTGACCAGGGATTGAACCCTCACCCTTTGCATTGGAAGGTGAAGTCCCACCCATTGGACAACCAGGCAAGTCCCTGGAGTCGTTCTAGTCATTCTAATGTGATGTAGAAGCACTAATATTTGCTTTTACTGCTTACAGAGATGGTGATTTCTCAAATTGTACTGGGAGGTAAGAAACTATAGTTATCCCCATTTTTTCAGATGGGAAAACTGAGGCATAAGAGAAATTATTACCTGCCCGCAGTGTTGAGCCGGTGTGTGATGGGTTTCTATGATGGTGCCCACTCCCACAGGCCTGTCCCAGGGATCTAGCCGCACTGCCCAGGGCACACATCATCTGCTCTGGGTGTGCTATGTACAGTCCTCTCTGCCGACAGCTCTGTGTTTCAAGGAGAAAACACCAGCCTGTGTTTCGGGCAGGCCGCCTTCCTGTTGGTTGTGGTGATGGATGTGGCATGTCCGGGGCATGGCAGTCCTGGTACTGAGGCCTGTGTGCCTGTTCTCATTCGGCAGGTTCTCAGCCCGGCCCTTGAGATGATGGGATTGGGAAACGGACGTCGGAGCATGAAGTCACCACCGCTCGTGCTGGCTGCCCTGGTGGCCTGTATCATTGTCCTGGGCTTCAACTACTGGATCGCCAGCTCCCGGAGCGTGGATCTCCAGGTGTTCTCTTGGTCCTGTTTGTGTGGGTGTCACAGAGTATTTAGAGCTGCTGGGTGCTGGATTCTGAGGAGTTCGTGGTTTATCAGCACCTAAGGTTTTGTGCACAGTAATGCATGTTCTGCAGGGCCCAACACCCAGCCTCAGGCCTGGCTCCACACCAGCCCTGCTCTTGGGTGGGCGAGGACCCCCTTGTGACTTCTTAGGCTTGCTGCTAGGACATGCCTGTCTGCCCTTCCTGTAAGTGAACAATTTTTAGTTAGGCCTTTGGGGCTGGTTCTGGGAAAACAGCTCAAGTACCCTGCCCACAGCCCGTTCTGGTCCTCCAGTCCACATTCAGTACCTGAGTGGTGTGGGTAGTGTATTTGGAGAGTGGGTGTGAGAAATGTGTTTAGAGGTACCAGTCTTTACCAGTATCATTTACTGATAGTAATAACTTTATCTTTCCTATTTATTGCCACCTGTCATGGGCCAGCAGTACTGAGCGACAGCCAGGACTCTTTCTTGACCACGGTTTAGTCAGGCTTTGTGGAGCCCCCTTCTTGACAAGGCCTCAGTCTTGTCAAGGCCATCCTGTTTTTGGCCTGCCCAGCCCAGGCTCAGCAGAGAATCCTGCTAACTCATTCCTCCAGCCCTGATGCCCAAGCAAGCTCCTCATGCATTATCTTTGATGGGCGTGCCTTTAGCAAGACTCCCCCTACCCTCTTAGTACTTTTCCATCTACCAACCCCTTGTCCCTGCTCTTTGGCTGTAAATCCTCAGCTGTCTCTGCGGTACTCAGAATTGAGAGCAGTTTCTCTCTCAACTGCAATAGTCATGACCCCTGTTGCAGCAGCTTGAATCAAGTTTTCCTTATCATTTTAACAGGTATCAGAATAATGTTTCTTTAAGGGTACGTTGCATACATTACCTTTTTTTGTATTCTGTCAGGTTAGGATCTTGTTCCCCACCCCATTTCACAGAGGAAGGACGAGGGGAGCTGGGACTCCAAGCCATTCTTTCTGGTGGCAGGGCTTGAGTTCTCAGGAAACCCGTCCCCTAGGAGCGTTTCTGAACTCCTCTGGTGCCTGCCCCCCGCAGTGGTAGTGCTTTTGTCTGAGTTTCCCCTGGACCCCTGTTATCTGGGCAGATGGGGTTTTGGTGTCCAGAGAACTCAATCTGTTTCAGAAATTGTGTCTTATAAAGAGTGTTCAAGTGCTGTGTTAGTGAGGAAAAGAAACTAAATATTTGAGCGCCAGCTCACACCAGGTAATGCATAAAGCATTTTATGTACAGGCAGACCTTGGCCATATCACAGATTCAGTTCCAGACTGCTGTAATAAAGCAAATAGTGCAATAAAACAAGTCATGTGAGTTTTTTTTTATCAGTGCATAAAAGGTTATATTTATGCTATACTGTACTCTATTAAGTGTTCAGTAGTGTTATATCTAAAAAAAAAAAGTACATACTTTAACTTAAAAATACTGCTAAAAAATGCTGACCATCATCTAAGCATTTAGGGAGCCTTAGTAACTTCAAAGATCATGATCTCAGATCATCACAACAAATATAATGATAATGAAAAATTTGAAATATTATGAGAATTACCAAAATGTGATACAGAGATACGGAGTAAGCAAATGCTATTGGAAAAAATGGTGCTGACGCACTTGGTCCATGCAGGGTTGCCACATACTTTCAATTTCTAAAAAATACAATACCTGTGAAGCTCGATAAAATGAGGTGTGCCTATACCTGCCTCAATCAAGCCTGGCAAAGTCCCTGTGAGGGGTGTGGTGGTGTTTCCATGGAGACGCACAGTAGACACACAGATGCTCAGAGAAGTGAATAGCCTCTAGAATAGCCTGTGGGAGCATCTGCACCACTCACCTAGAAGATCAAGCCCTGGGGACACACCAGGTGGGAATGGACACGCTGTGAACACACTTGGCCCCGGCTGGGGGCTGTGGTGTGGTCTTGCTGAGGGAACGTGGCAGTCTGGTCTGAGGATAGCTTCACATGGTCCTTACGCTGTGGTGTCCTTGCAGACGCGGATTGTGGAGCTGGAAGGCAGGGTCCGCAGGGCAGCTGCGGAGCGAGGGGCTGTGGAGATGAAGAAGAATGAGTTCCAGGGGGAGCTGGAAAAGCAGCGGGAGCAGCTGGACAAAATCCAGTCCAGCCACAACTTTCAGATGGAGAGCGTCAACAAGTTGTACCAGGACGAAAAGGCAAGACCTGCTTGACTTCCTCTTAATTCTGTTCTAAATGCCGTGTATACCCTGTTGAATTCTCCTCAGTGGGAGGATAAGCAGCTGCGTGTTTATGTGTGTTGTTGTTTAGTCACTTAGTCATGTCCGACTCTTGGCGACCCCATGGACTGTAGCCCGCCAGGCTTCTCTGTCCATGAGATTTCCCAGGCAAGAATACTGGAGTGAGTTGCCAATTCCTTCTTCAGGGGATCTTCCTGACCCAGGGATGGAACCCTTCTGCATTGGCAGGTGGGTTCTTTACCACTGAGTCACCAGGGAAGCCCTCGGAAGGAGTGAATTCTGTTGACTGGGGCGGGGAGGGGTCACCAACAAGAAGCTAAATTAAGTAGAGTGTTCAAGGATGAGCTGGAATTGGAAACAGAACAGACGGGAAGGGCAAAGAAACTGCATGTGCAGAACTGCATGTGAAAGAACATGGCTGTTCAGGTGTGGAATGAGCCTCTTGCTCAAGCTTTGGGCGTTTCCCCATCTTGCCAGTAGTCCCTGGATGAGCTTGTTGGAAAACCTTTTGAAGTGGTGATAAAAGGGAGAAGTGCCAAAGAACTATCTAAGCATCAGGTTCATCCTCCTGTTAACCTTGTTTTCTTTTACAAATTTGCGTTGAGTACCTCCTCTGTGCCAGGTGTGAGCCGGATGCTTGTATCTCACAAAGGGACAGCATTGTGGCCATGAGTATCCCACAGGGAGAGGAGATGTAGACCTCCTACTAAATACGCACCGAGAAAGTAGGGGACCTGAAAGTGCTGGGTTTTATGTTTAAAAAATACTAGACCTGCACAGATTTTAGAAGGGACTTCCTGCGAATGAGAGCAGCTTTATGTGTCTTGCTTTTTCTGGCTTGCTTGGGACTGTGTGACTTCACTTTCCTGTTTGTTAGACTGTGTAATGGTATGAGTTACTAATATCTTCTTTTCTAAAGTGCATCAGGCTCATGAACATTTATTTTCTTGAAGACTTGGCTGCTAGTTTCTACTAAAATCAAGTCCGCTTTCAAGATAATGCATCTCAAGATATGACTGCTTTCCAGTAAATCAAACATTTCACAGAGAGAGGCACATGGATTAGCATGAGCCAAATCCCACATGGAGCTTCTGCCAACTTCATCCCTTAAGAATACACCCTATTTCCTCCCAAAATGTACTTCAAGAGGTTAAGCATGTGAGAAATAGCGAGGTCCTGTTCTACGTAGCTGAAGAGGATTCCGGGAGCACACACAGTGTCACCCACATATGGGAAAAATACGGCAGCACCTTCCTACAGCAGCATAAAAACTGGAACAATTCAGAGAAGAAACAGACATTTGTGACTGTGAGAAAGTACTCTTCAGATTTTTTTTAAAAAGTATTTCTCACCCTTCAAACCAGTCACATAGGAAAAGTCTGAGGCCCTGTCTAGAAATGGCAGCCAGAGCAAGGTTTCCCTTCTACAGGGAGGGAGGAAAAAGAATGTTTTGTGTTGTCTTTCTGCCTGCCTCTCCACCCCTGTGTGTATCTGTTATTACCTGAAAATCTGACCTTTTTTTTCCTTAGGAAGAATTGCCTGTTACTCTGAGCCTCTGGCCTTTCTATATTCTGTTTTTAATTTTTTTTCCTTTTTGAACATTCTTTGGTATTGCCCTTCTTTGGGATTGGAATGAAAACTGACCTTTTCCAGTCCTGTGGCCAGTGCTGAGTCTTCCAAATCTGCTGGCATATTGAGTGCAGCACTTTCATACAGCGTCATCTTTTAGGATTTTAAAAACTCAGCTGGAATTCTGTGACCTCCACTAGCTTTGTCGATAGCAATGCTTCCTAAGGTCCACACTCTAGTATGTCTAGCTGTAGGTGAGTGACCACACCATTGTGGTTATCTGGGTCATTAAGACATTTTTTTATATAGTTCTTCTGTGTATTCTTGCCACTTCTTCTTACTCTCTTCTGCTTTTGTTAGGTCCTTACTGTTTCTGTCTTCTATTGTGCACATCCTTATATGAAATGTTTCCTTGATATTGCTGGTATTTTTGAAGAAATCTCTGGTCTTTCTGTTCTGTTGTTTTCCTCTATCTATTCGTTGTTCACTTAAGAAGGCCTTCTTATCTCTCCTTGCTATTCTCTGGAACTCTGTATTCAGTTGGGTGTATGTTTGCCTTTCTCCCTTGCTTTTCACTTGTCTTCTTTCCTCAGCTATTTGTAAGGCTTCCTTACACAACCACTTTGCCTTCTTGCTTTCCTTTTCCTTAGGGATGGTTTTGGTCACCACCTCCTCTACAGTGTTAACAAATTTCCATCTGTAGTTCCTCAAGCACTCTGTCTACCAGATCTAATACCTTGGATCAATTTGTCACTTAAATTGTATAATTATAAAAAATTTGCTTTAGGTCATACCTGAATGGTCTAGTGGCTTTCCCTTCTTTGTTCGATTTAAGTCTGAATTTTGCAATAAGGAGCTCATGATCTGAGCCACAGTCAGCTCCAGGTCTTGTTTTTGTTTACTGTATAGAGCTTCTCCATCTTTGGCTGCAAAGAGTAAAATCAGTCTGGTTTTGGTGATACCCACGTGTAGTGTCATGTCTTGTGCTGTATGTTTGCTGTGACCAGTATGTTCTCTTGGCAAAACTCTGTTAGTCGTTGCCCTGCTTCATTTTGTATTCCATGCCAAACTTGTTTGTAACTCCAGGTATCTCTCCTATTTTTGCATTCCAATCTCCTGTAATGAAAGGGACATCTTTTTTTGGTGTTAGTTCCAAGAGGTCTTGCAGGTCTTCATGGAACCAGTCAACTTCAGCTTCTTTTGCATTAATGGTTGGGGCATAGATTTGGATGACTGTGATGTTGAATGGTTTGCCTTGGAAATGAACTGAGATCATTCTGTCATTTTTGACATTGCACTCAAGTACTGCATTTCAGACTCTTTTTATTGATTATGAGGGCTACTCCATTTCTTCTAAGGGATTTTTACCCGCACTAATAGATAATAATGGTCAATTGAATTAAATTCACCTATTTCCATCCATTTTAGTTCACTGATCCCTAAGATGTCAATGTTCACTCTTGCTGTCTCTTGCTTGATCATGTCTAATTTACTTTGTTTCATGGACCTAACGTTCCAGGTTCCTCTGCAATATTGTTCTTTACAGCTTCAGTCTTGACTTTCACCACCAGACACATCCACAACTGAACATCGTTTCCGCTTTGACCCAGCCACTTCATTCTTTCTGGAGCTATTAGTAAGTCGCTTTCCACTCTGCCCCAGTAGCATACCGGACACCTTCTGACCTGGGGGGCTCATCTTCCAGTGTCATATCTTTTTGCCTTCTCATACTATTCATGGAGTTCTTGAAGCAGGAATACCAGAGTGGCTTGCCATTCCCTCCTCCCGTGGACCACGTTTTGTCAGAACTCTCCACTGTAACCTGTCCATCTTGGTGGCCCTGCATGGCATGGCTTATGGCTTCATTGAGTTATGCAAGTGCCTTCAGTGTGACATGGCTGTGATCCATGAAGGGGCTCTTGGTATATAGATCTAGTTTGTCCATTATCACCACTGTGCCCTGTTTCTTTGTATAAATGTGCCGCAGCTTACCCACCCTCTGCACTGGGCCCGTCACTTGTTTCTAGTGTTGGCTGTTGCAGAGAACTAGCTGCTTCTGCAGGGCTCCCTTGACACGTGTGAGTTTCTCTAAGCTTTCAGTACATTTCTGACTACAGTTTGGGGACCCATTAATGAGCTGGGAGTAATAATTTGCTGGTTATGACCCACATAAAGATTTTTAAAATATTAGAGTATTATTATATTATTTAATATTCTTTGGTGAAACCATTGTGTCAGTGTATATATTAAAGATAATACATATGTGAATGTTTGCACTGTATCAAATTTGTCATTGTGGATCGAAAGAGTTTTTTTAGAGGTAAACTTAAAAGCTGAATTGCTGGATGGTGTTATTACATTTTCATTATCTGTTTCCACCTTGCTCACCAGTGTGGTGCTGTTACTTTTTCTTTTTTGTGCTTTCCTGGCTGGTTCCATTTTCAGGAGCCATAGCCTGTTGGAAGCAGGGAGAAGCCTGGGTCAGTGAAGTGTGCCCATTCCCAGAGCTGCAGCTGGCCAGTCAGGTTCTCTGTCCTGATGATTTGAACCAGATCCCACAGACTCTGACTGGTTGATGGTAAATACTTCCAATGAGACTTCAGCTGATCCTTTGAGATTGGATTGTCATTTTCATTTTCTTTCTTTTCTGCATTCCTGTTGCATGAATAGGTATGGTTAATTCACTTTGATTGCATAAATGCAATTACACAAGTTCATGTGCATTTATATAACTGGGTAGAAGCTCATTTCCTGAGTTGTATATTATTAGTAGGGATATTCAGCTTTGTTTTAAAACAAGAAATGATTGTATATGTCAGCTTTCAGTAGCTTTCAAAGAAATTGTCTTTTTCTTAATTATCAAAATATTTTTATTATAGACAATTAGGTTTCCCTGGTGGCTCAGCAGTGAAGAACCTGCCTGCAGTGCAGGAGAGCAGGGTTCAATCCCTGGGTTGGGAATTATGAAAATATAAAAAATACTTTAAAAGACAATTATGAAAATATAAAAATAAAAATCACCTGTAATTCCATCATTTGGAGATTAACCACTGAGAACCTTTAAAAAAAATACTACACTTTCAGTTCAGTTCAGTTCAGTTCAGTCACTCAGTCGTGTCCGACTCTTTGTGACCCCATGGACTGCAGCATGCCAGGCCTTCCTGTCCATCACCAACTCCTGGAGCCTACTCAGACTCATGTCCATTGAGTTGGTGATCCCATCCAACCATCTCATCCTTTGTCATCCCTTCTCTTTCCGCCTTCAATCTTTCCCAGCATCAGGGTCTCTTCAAATGAGTCAGTTCTTTGCATCAGGTGGCCAAAGTACTGGAGTTTCAGCTTTAACATCAGTCCTGCCAGTGAATATTCAGGACTGATTTCCTTTAGGATTGACTGGTTGAATTTCCTTACAGTTCAAGGGACTCTCAAGAGTCTTCAACACCACAGTTCAAAAGCATCAATTCTTCAGCGCTCAGCTTTCTTTATAGTCCAACTCTCACATCCGTATATGACTACTGGAAAAACCATAGCTTTGACTAGATGGACCTTTATTGGCAAAATAATGTCTCTGCTTTTTAATCTGCTATCTAGGTTGGTCATAACTTTCCTTCCAAGGAGTAAGCGTCTTTTAATTTCATGGCTGCAGTCACCATCTGGTGATTTTGGAGCCCCCAAAAATAAAGTCTGTCACCATTTCCACCGTTTCCCCATCTATTTGGAGTATTTATAAATTATGATTGTGTTCAAACTTTTATTAATGTAATGTGCCATGAAAATTGTAGATAAGGTGGCTTCTTTAAACAGTAAACATGTTTTAACACTCCTAGTTTTTGCACACCATTTAAAGGGACCCAGGAAGTCTTGGCTTATTCTGTATTGTTATCTTAGGGATGTTGAGGTGACCTTCCCCTCGGAAGGAAGGCAGGGGTGTACTTCCAGACAAGAGGATTCTTCATAAATATTTGCTGAAAGGGACCTTTGTAGAATGCCTTGACATCTGATTGGCATAAGGGACCATGTTTTGAAGATCTGTGTTTGAGTCAGATGAACAGGATTATACGTATATGTGTTGTCCTGTTTTTTATTGTTGGATAACAAATTGCCTCCAAACACAGTGGCTTAAAAGCATGACAGACATTTATTTTGTTCACAACTTGCACTTTGGGAGGGCCTAGAGGGAACAGCTTGTTCTACTCCACACTCCACATCCGGGGTGCTTTGAAGGCTTGGGGTGGAGTCGCCTGAATGTTCCCTCGCTCATGTGTTGCGGTCAGGGAACTGAGACTTCAGAGGGGTCTTGTGAGGCCACGGCACCTACATGTGACTTTCCACGTGGCTGGGGGCTTCCCTGAAGCATGGAGGCTGGGCTCCCAGGGTGAGGATCCCAACAATGAAGGGGAGGAAGCTATAATCTTTTGCAGGAGTTTCCCAGAGCTGCCAAGATAAATACCAGGAACTGGATGCCTTAAAATGAAAATGTATTCCTTCATTGTTCTGGAGGCTCCAGGTCCAAAATCAGGGTGTCAGCAGGGCCATGGTCCCTCGAAGGCTCTATGGAGCCTTGGTGCTTTGTAGCTTCTTGTTTGCTGGCAGATTTTTGCATCTCTTGACCTGCAGACACACTACTTCCAGTCTCTGCCTCCATCTTCCCTCTGTGTCTGTGTCTCTTCACCTCTTTAGTCATTCTGATTTGGGGCCCACACCCCCACCCTGCTCCCCCCACTCCCTCCAACATTATTACAACTAACTTACATCTGTTCAGACCCTGATTCTAAACGAGGTTGTTAACAGGTTCATTGCCATGCTCTGGGTGGACATAAATTCAGGGTTACGCTAACCCTCTACACCTTTCAGTGGCCAGGCCTCAGAAGTGTGCAGGGTCACTTCCTGTACATTTGTTAGGAGCAAGTCACTAAGGCGAGACCAGGTGGAAGGGGTAGAAGTTAGACTCCATTCTAGGGGGGTGATGTCAGGAACTTGAGTGGTTATTTTTAAACCACCACATTTGTCTGGGTACAGATAATCCTCACACAAGCACCCAGTGAAATACTGTCTTCTTTGTACAGATGTATGTATGTGTACATATAAAACAGATTTTTAAGGGGCCTCCCTGGAAACGGAGCCTCAGGTTTTAGTTAGTTTTGGCAAAAGCTAACAGAGATTCTGTTGTAAAGATCTGTGTCGACTCCTTTGAGAATGGCACGGAGTGGCTCAGTTCATTCTTTTATTTTGTCAGAAAGCCAGTTAATGTTTGTGAGTCTGAAGACTTACTGAGAACTTGGGTGGTCTTCTGACTAGTTGTTGCCCCATAGCCACGTGGTGATCCTAAAGGCAGTTGAGGTACTAATTTCCTGATATCTGAGATGGTTGGAGGAAGAGTCTGGAAGGCCCTGAATTACCGAGTAGCACTTTGTTCAGGGAAGGTTGAACTTCCTGCCACTGTGTCCATTTTCACTTGCCAAAAGTGAGAGTCAGGAGTGGTTTCCTTTTCCATAGTTTTGTCTGTGACATTCTTTCTAGGTTGGTTTCTTGCAGTCATGTATCTGCTATGACATGTTGAGATTTTTCACTAATTTGTTAAAATATGAAAACGGACACTGGATGATCCCCTGGAGAAGGGAATGACTACCCACTCCAGTTTTCTTGCCTGGAGAATTCTGTGGACAGAGGAGCCTGGCAGGCTACAGTCCAGAGAGTAGCAGAGGAGGACATGACTGAGCGACTAACACCACTATAGTGCAAAGAAAATTGTTTGAGTAATGTTTCTTTCCTTTGTGGTGGAAATACACTTCCTGTGTCATTCCTAACCTAACAAAGAAGTGAAATGGAATGATGGGAGAGGGGACTTGGCAACACGTGAACTGTTCTGTGTCCAGGAAGAGAAAAGCTTCAATAGAAGAGGCAGTAGAAGGTGGAGGGAGGCGGGTCCTGTTCCACGTGCCTTGGCCCCGTGTTGTCACTCACCTGTGTGATCTGTGTCCCTGTCGAGGTGGCCTCTGAGCCGCAGGTTTATCCTCTGTGACAGGGTGATGTGGGTCCTGAGGAGGCTCTGGAAAGCATTATTTGAGGCAGGTGGCATGAAAATATCCTGCATTTCTAGGACTTTCCTGTTGTGAGTGATGCATAGTAGAGGTTTTTGTTGGGTGGTGAGAGCCCCAGGCCGTGTGGCTCCTGTTCCTGTTTGGACCTGAGGTGAGGGCTGCTCCCTTCAATCATAGCAGTGGTGGTTTCTATGAGTTGCTTCCTGTGGAAGATTCTGTCTTTTGAAAAGGAGGCAACAAATGTCAAGCAGTCTAGCCATTTGTCCTGCTTTGAAAGAAAAAGTGAAAGTATTCATTGCTCAGTCTTATCCAACTCTTTGGACCCCTGTGGACTGTAGCCTGCCAGGCTCCTCTGTCCTTGAGATTTCCCAGGCAAGATACTAGAGTGGGTTGCCATGTACTTAATGTAAGAACAACCATTTTAACGATTTTTCAGCGAGCAGTTCATTGGCATCAAGTACATTCACATCATTATGCGACTGTCACCACCATCCCACTCCAGAGCTTTCTCATCTTCCCACCGGAAGTTCTGTCCGTGTGAAGCACTGCCTCTGTGTCCTCCCCCCCACCCCCCTCCCCGTGTGGTGTCTGTGGTCCTGCCTTCTGTGTCTGTGGACTCGACTGCTCACAGCACCCACTCAGCAGGATCTCACAGTGTTTGTGCCTTGGCGTCTGGCTTACTTCACTCAGCACACTCACATTCTTATACCACTGCTCCCACACGCACACATGTACACTCACTAATCTCTTACTCATGTGCCCTTAAACCGTTTCTGCACCTTGAATAACCCAAGTTCTCATACTGTATAGTGCCCTGGGTCTCTTAAACTCCCAAGAGTAGGTCTTGACCTCAACACTTGTGCCCATCTGTCTCTCAGCTCCTCCCTGTGGTCTGGACTCAGCCTCCTTCTGCTGCCCACCTGCCCCTGCACACCTCTCCCCGTCTCCCTCATGTCTTTTTTGGGGGCCCTGCTTGGCCTTCTCCCCACTGATGGGGGAGCTGGGGCAGTGGTGTGCAGACCTCACGTTGCGCAGGCGGATCAGGTGTGCTGAGTCCTGGGGTCCTTCAGTGGCCCCTGGGCGGGAAGACAGCCTGCTTTTCAGTGGCCCTGCCTCCTCTGGATGTGCGTGAGCTGTGGGTGAGTATCCGTCTCCCTTAGTTAGTCAGCAGTTTCTCACAGCTTCTCCTCATGCCTCACTCAGAGGGAAGTGCCTCCTCCTGCTGGTGCTTGCTTCCTGTCCGCTGTCATTTAGCCTCTCTGGGCTGTGGTTTTCGGCAGAGGCCTGTGGTGGAGAGGTGGGGTCCGGGTAGGCTGAGGCACTCCCTTTTCACATGGGCCAGGCTGTGGAGGATTTCTTCTGCTTCACTGGTGAACCCTCCGGCCTCTGCCCTGGGCCATTGGGAAATGTAGGGGGCAGGGCTCTTTTTGGTGGTGACGCACATTGCGGGGGTGAGGGTGCTGCTGGTTTGGGGAGGGGTGAGGGGAGCAGGGCTGCTGAACATGCTGCCATATGGAGAGCCTGTAAAGTAAAGAATGCCCCACCTTCACGTGTGCATGGTGTGCCCCCATTAAATGTCGCAGGTCCATCTGGTAGGTTCCAGTTGGAAGCTGGGGCCAGGAGAAGTTACGTGAGGTGGCCAAAGATAAAGCAGATTTGTAGCATACCTGAAACCAGAATCCACGGAACCTTCCATCTCCTTCCACGTCTTTTTATTTTCTTCAAAAAAATTACCACCCTCCCCCATCTTCTTTCTGTTGCTCTCAATCTCTCTACTTATTTCTTTCTTGTTCCTCTCTTTTATCCCTTTATGCGCCTCAGAAACCTTATGATAGCTGATAAATTGTTGGAGCTATATATACTGTGATAAGACGACTCAGTTGGGGGAGTGGAATTTGAATTGTCCCTGGGTGTCCATGGGGGTTGGTTCCCACACGCCCTGTGGATGCCAACCTCTGCAGTGCTCAGGCTGTACGTGTCGAGTGGCTGCATGCAGCCAGCCCTCACGTCCTGGGTTCAACCAGTTGCGGGTGTGGCACCCTCGGATACAAGGGGCCACAGGTAAGAAGTAACAAACAGGAAGTATCTATACCTCTAAAAGGTCTTGAACCTCTCTAGATTCCACTCAGAAAATGAAAGTTCCAGGATTCTCTGATTGTCCAGTAGTTAGAACTAGTAACTTTCACTGTGATGGCCTGGGTTTGATCCCTGGTCAGAGAACTGAGATGCTGCAAGCTGTGAGGCGTGGCAAAAAAAAAAAAAAAAAAAGTTAATTTCATCTCATCAACATCTAACTCATCTTTCTTTTCCACTAAAACCAGCCTTGTACTTAAAAAGTTTGAAAAAGGATTTGTTCTTAACTTTGCTTTTCAGTTTTAGTTACTGGCAGTGCCACAAGAAGGGCTGATGCTGAAGCTGAAACTCCAATACTTTGGCCACCTGATGAGAAGAACAGACTCGCTGGAAAAGACCCTGATGCTAGGAAAGATTGCAGGCAGGAGAAGGGGGCGACAGAGGATGAGATGGTTAGATAGCATCACTGACTCAATGGACATGAGTTTGAGCAAATATGGGAAATAGTGAAGAACAGGGAAGCCTGACCTGCAGCAGTCCATGGGGTCCCAAAGAGCTGGACACGACTTAGTGACTAATCTTAGTGTGTACCATGTGTAGACTAATCATAGAAAGTTTAAACATGAAAAAGTAGAGAGAGTGATCTAATGGACCCTCAGTGTCCAGCATCAAAATTCAGTGACTATACCTCATGCGGTTTGAATCATTCTTGTTTCAATGTGTATCTCTAAAATGTGGGATCATCTTTTTCTCGTAACTACCCTAGCCAAAATTCCCAATAATTTCTTAGTATCAGATATCCAGCCGGTGTTCACATTTCTGCACGTGATACTTTAAATCACAACAATGACTTACGTCAGCTGTAGGGTGTTGGACTGGACACGTCACCTTACTGCTTGTGCCGTGGTTTCTCTGAGAACATGCATGTTCAGAGGACCAGCATTTGGCCCACAGGCACCATAATCTTGAAGCGTCTGGGCGACAGCTTGTCTGTTGTGGTGAGTGGTGCTGGTGTGAGTGTGTAATCCTATCAAGATGCCATAAATAAATAATCACTGACTGGCACTTAACTGATGCTGGTACACTCTCTTCTCCCCTGTTATTGCTCAGGGACTGTGCTATCTCCATGGACAGGTGGCTGCTGAGAACTGAGAAGTCCCAATTGAGATGCACTTTAAGCGTAAAAATGTGTTAGAGTGAAAGAAAAAAGTGAAATATCTCATTAATACTGTTTTGTTGATTACATCTTGAAATGACATTTTGGCTATATTTAGATTAAATGTTAATATTTAATTTCATCTCTTTCTTTTAAATGGGATAGATTCACATAACATAAAGCACACACCTTTTAATCATTTTAAAGTGTATAGGTCAGCGGATTTTAGTATGCGCACAGTATTGTGCAAGCATACTAATGTTGTGCAAACTCTCTAATTGCAGAATGTTTTCATCGCCCCAAGAAGGAATGTGGGCCTGTGGACTGTTACTCCTCCCCACACCCCTCCTCCTTCCAGCCCCCCAGGAACCGCTCATCTACCTTCTTCCTCTGTGGGTGTGCCTCTTCTGGGCATATAGCCTTTTAGAGTGTGTCAGTACTTCTTTCTTTCTTTTTAAAAATACCTATCTGTTTATTTACTTGGCTGTGCCGGGTCTTAGTTGTGGCATGCAGGATCTTTACGTGTGGCACGTGGGGTCTAGTTCCCTGACTAGGGAGTGAACCCAGGCCCCCTGCATTGGGAGTGCAAGTCTTAGCCACTGGCCCGCCAAGGAAGTTCCTTCGTTTCTTTTTATGAGTGAATAATATTCCACTATATGGATAGACTACTTTTATTTATTAATTCATCACTTGGACATTTGGGTTGTTGCCACTTTTTTGGCTGTTACGAACAATTCTGCTGTGACCATCTGTGGACAATTTCTGTGTAGACATGTGTTTTCAGTTCTCTTGGGTATATACCTGGGCTTCCCTGGTAGCTCAGATGGTGGTAAAGAATCTGCCTGCAATGCAGGAGACCCAGGTTCGATCCCTGAGTCAGGAAGATCCCCTGGAAAAGGTAATGGCAACCCACTACAGTATTCTTGCCTGGAGAATTCCGTGGACAGTCTACCTAGGGTCATATACGTAGGAGTAGAATTTCTGGGTTGTATAATAAGTATTTAGCTTTTTTTCCCCTTAGTTTTATTTATTTATTTTTGTTTGTGCTGGGTCTTCACTGTTGTGCAGGCTTTTCTCTAGTTGCAGCTGTGTGCTGTGCTCAGTTGTGTATGACTCTTTGTGACCCCATCGACTGAAGCCCACCAGGCTCCTCTGTCCATGGGATTCTCCAGACAAGAATACTGGAGGGGGTAGCGACTCCCTTCTTCAGGGGATCTTCCCAACCCAGAGATCATACTCGCATCTCTTGCCAAGTCTGCTGCATTGCAGGTGGGTTCGTTTCCGCTGAGCCACCAGGGAAGCCCCTGTTTACTTTGTGAGGAGCTGCCAAATTGTTTTCTGCAGCGACTTCACCGTTTTACATTCTCATCATCTGGCTGGGAGGTTTTCAGTTTCTCCACACCCTTGTCAATGCTTGTTATTTCCCTTTTGTTTGATTCTTTAAATTGGCACCATCCTGGTGTGCGTGTTTCAGGTTTTCGGAACATGGTAAGCTGTTGCAGACTTATTGCTTTGAAAGTTTACTATGGAATGTTGAGGTTATTTTCCTAGGAATCTAATGGAGAAATAGGTTGATCAATTATACTTGCTTCTGAAATAGAATGGCTATGATACATTCATTTATGAGCGATTCATTCCAAGGCCTTCTGAGCTAGTGTCTAATTGAATTTTGGTGGCACTTACTGCTTCCTTGTCTGCTGCTGAGAATTCCCAGGAAACAGGTCACACAGGCCAGGAAGTCCAGCTCCTGTAAAATCACTCTTTACCAAAATGCGAAAATCATCTGGGCTGTTTAGGGTGCAATATGTAATTAATTTAAACATAGTTTTGTTTAATGCTGGTGATTTTTTTTCCTTTATTTTGAACCCCTCAAAAAACTAAAAGCGTTTTCATAGTTTCCCTGAAAATGATTCAACAAGATTTTCAGTAAATATAAAACTGCATACATAAAGTTCTCAGTGGAGTTTTATGATCCTTTTCTCATTTACTTAAATGGAGACTGTTTTTCCATGCATCAGGAAGTAGGTTGGGGGAGATAACTAAAATATATTTTCTTTGGAAGAATAAAGTCACACGGGAGACAGAAATATCTTCAGATATATCAAGTTGCAGCAATTCCTAAACCCTCAGGCAGTTGCAAACTCTAGTAAGGACTTTTATTTTGGATGGAACTTCAGCAATACGTCAACCATGAACTTCCAGATGTTCAAGCTGGTTTTAGAAAAGGCAGAGGAACCAGAAATCAAATTGCAAACATCCGCTGGATCATTGAAAAAGCAAGAGAGTTCCAGAAAAACATCTATTTCTGCTTTATTGACTATGCTAAAGCCTTTGACTGTGGATCACAATAAACCGTGGAAAATTCTGAAAGAGATAGGCATATCAGACCACCTGACCTGCCTCTTGAGAAACCTATATTCAGGTCAGGAAGCAACAGTTAGAACTGGACATGGAACAACAGACTGGTTCCAAATAGGAAAAGGAGTACGTCAAGGCTATATATTGTCACCCTGCTTATTGAACTTACATGCAGGGTACATCATGAGAAACGCTGGGCTGGAAGAAGCACAAGCTGGAATCAAGATTGCCAGGAGAAATCTCAATAACCTCAGATATGCAGATGACACCACCCTTATGGCAGAAAGTGAAGAGGAACCAAAAAGCCTCTGGATGAAAGTGAAAGAGGAGATGAAAAAGTTGGCTTAAACCTCAACATTCAGAAAATGAAGATCATGGCATCTAATCCCATCACTTCATTGGAAATAGATGGGGAAACAGTGGAAACAGTGTCAGACTTAATTTTTGGGGGCTCCAAAATCACTGCAGATGGTGATTGCAGCCATGAAATTAAAAGATGCTTACTCCTTGGGAGAAAAGTTATGACCAACCTAGATAGCAAATTAAAAAGCAGAGACATTACTTTGCCAACAAATGTCCGTCTGGTCAAGGCTCTGGTTTTTCCAGTGGTCATGTATGGATGTGAGGGTTCGACTGTGAAGAAAGCTGAGCGCCAAAGAATTGATGCTTTTGAACTGTGGTGTTGGAGAAGACTTTTTGAGAGTCCCTTGGACTGCAAGGAGATCCAACCAGTCCATCTTAAAGGAGATCAGTCCTGGGTGTTCATTGGAAGCACTGATGCTAAAGCTGAAACTCCAGTACTTTGGCCACCTTATGCGAAGACTTGACTCATTGGAAAAGAGTCTGATGCTGGGAGGGATTGGGGGCAGAAGGAGAAAGGGACGACAGAAGATGAGATGGCTAGATGGCATCATCGACTCGATGGACATGAATTTGGGTAAACTCCGGGAGTTGGTGATGGACAGGGAGGCCTCAGTGCAGTTCAGTTCAGTTCAGTCGCTCAGTCGTGTCTGACTCTGTGCGATTCCATGAATCACAGCACGCCAGGCCTCCCTGTCCATCACCAACTCCCGGAGTTCACTCAGACTCACGTCCATCGAGTCAGTGATGCCATCCAGCCATCTCATCCTCTGTTGTCCCCTTCTCCTCCTGCCCCCAATCCCTCCCAGCATCAGAGTCTTTTCCAATGAGTCAACTATTCGCATGAGGTAGCCAAAGCACCGGAGTTTCAGCTTTAGCATCATTCCTTCCAAAGAAATCCCAGGGCTGATCTCCTTCAGAATGGACTGGTTGGATCTCCTTGCAGTCCAAGGGACTCTCAAGAGTCTTCTCCAACACCACAGTTCAAAAGCATCAATTCTTTGGCGCTCAGCCTTCTTCACAGTCCAACTCTCACATCCATACATGACCACAGGAAAAACCATAGCCTTGACTAGACGAACCTTTGTTGGCAAAGTAATGTCTCTGCTTTTGAATATGCTATCTAGGTTGGTCATAACTTTCCTTCCAAGGAGTAAGTGTCTTTTAATTTCATGGCTGCAGTCACCATCTGCAGTGATTTTGGAGCCCCCCCCAAAAGTAAAGTCTGACACTGTTTCCACTGTTTCCCCATCTATTTCCCATGAAGTGATGGGACCGGATGCCATGATCTTCGTTTTCTGAATGCTGAGCTTTAAGCCAACTTTTTCACTCTCCTCTTTCACTTTCATCCAGAGGCTTTTTGGTTCCTCTTCACTTTCTGCCATAAGGGTGGTGTCATCTGCATATCTGAGGTTATTGAGATTTCTCCTGGCAATCTTGATTCCAGCTGTGTTTCTTCCAGTCCAGCATTTCTCATGATGTACTCTGCATAGAAGTTAAATAAGCAGGGTGACAGTATACAGCCTTGATGTACTCCTTTTCCTATTTGGAACCAGTCTGTTGTTCCATGTCTCTTTGTGTGTGCACTCTTTGCACACAAAGAGTGCAATTTGAGCATTCTTTGGCATTGCCTTTCTTTGGGATTGGAATGAAAACTGACCTTTTCCAGTCCTGGTATGCTACAATTCATGGGGTCGCAAAGAGTCGGAGTCAGCTGAGCGACTGAACTGAACCGAAGGGTAATGAGTGGAGGAGGGACAAGTCAGATTGCCGTAATTGTTGTAGAAATGATTTGCCCAGGACGTTGGCTTTCGGAATTATCAGCATATAATTATTGAAGTGCCCCTTTTCTTTTTGTGTCCTCTTTCATCACTGATATTCAGCGGGAAGGTGGTTTGTTAACTATGCAGGGTAGAGATTTAAGGGTGCAGTTCAGCTGTGTTAAATATATTCACATTGTTGTGCAGGAAGTATCTGGAACTTTTTCACCTTGCAGCGCTGAGTCTATGCCCAGTAAACACTAGTCTGTCCAACCTACCCCACCCCTTGCCCTTGGCAGCCACCTTTCTGCTTTATGTTTTCATGATTTTGTCTGCTTTAGACACTGTGCATATAATAGAATCATATAGTGCTTGCCCTTTTTTGATTAGGTTAGCATGATGTCCTCAAGGTTCACCTACATTTTGACATGTAACATTCTTTTTAAAGGTTGTGTAGTATACTATTCCATTGTATGTATGTGCCACATTTTTGTTTTTTTCTTTAAATTTTTTTTTAATTTACGATATAGTGTTAGTTTTAGGTGTACAGTAATGTGAATCAGTTATACATACACATAGATCCCCTCTTTTTTTAAAGATTTTTTTCCACATAAGCCATTACAGAGTATTGAGTGGAGTCCCTAGGCTGTAGAGCAGGTTCTTAATATCTGTTTTATATACAGTAGTGTGTATATGTCGCCCCAGTCTCCCAGTTTATCCCTCCCAATGCTTTTGGCCACCTGATGTGAAGAGCTGACTCACTGGAAAAGACCTTGATGCTGGGAAAGATTGAAGGCAATTGGAAAAGGGGTGGCAGAGAACAAAGTGGTTGGATAGCATCACTGATGCAATCCAGTGATTGCATTAGTGAATCTCAGCAAACTGGGCAGTAGTGAAGGACTGGGAGAAGGGGAACCTGGTGTGCTGCGGTCCGCTGGGTCACAGGAGTCAGACGTGACTCAGCAACTGAAAAATAGCACCTCTGTTTTTAGATTCTACATATAAGCCATATCATATAATATTTGTCGTTCTTTGTCTGATTTACTTCACTCAAAATCAATCTCTAGGTCCATCCAGGTTGCTGCAAATGGCATTACTTTGTTCTCTTTTGTTGCTGAGTGATATTACATTGTGTGTATGTATCACATCTTTTTTATCCATTCCTCTGTTTATGGACATTTAGGTTGCTTCCATGTCCTGGTAAGGTAAATAGTACTATAGTGTGTAATGGAGTGCGTATTTGAATTATAGTTTTCTCCAGATACATGCCCATGAATGGGATTGCTAGGTTGTATGGTATTTCTATTTCTAGTTTTTAAAATAATTTCCATACTGTTCTCCATAGTGTCTGTACTTAGTCACGGGCTTAGCATGTCCTCAAAGGTTCGTGCATGTTGTAGCATGTGACATTCTTTCTTTTTAAAGGCTGTGTACTGTTCCATTGTTCGTATATGTTGCATTTCCTTTATCCATTCATCCATTGAGGGATCCTAGGTTGCTTCAGTTCGTGGTGCTGCTGTGAACATGGATGCAGATATCTCTTCAAGATCCTGCTTTGTGTTCTTCTGAGTATATATCTCAAAGTGGGACTGCTGGGTCTTGGGGCCATCTTTTGCCATTTTAACAGAAGATGTGCAAGCCTTTTCTGAGAGTAGCAGGAGCTATGAGCTGTGTGAATATGACTCCCCGCTGGCCCACATGGAAGGTGATGGGCCACGGTTGTGATGTTCCCTCCCTGAGAGATTAATTGTACAGATGGTATCACTGTGACTTGTTTCCTGTTGTGCCTCCTGAAATAAACACCAGAATCGTTTGGCCAGATTTTGTTTCTAGGTGTGCATCCTTGTATTCATAAACACCTTCTTCTAGAAAGCCCAGTCCAGGACAAAGAAAGACTGAGGGCTGGACAGAGAGATCCATCAGGAAATGGAAGCACAGAAGGGTGCCGGGAGGGCGTCATTGTCCTCCTTTACCCAGGAATGGGGCAGAAGCCGGTCTTCAGGTAACAGCCAGCCGGTCGACAAACTTTGTTGATTATGACACAGTAAGAAACTTCATGTTGTGGCCTACTTAGCTCTGTGTACAAAAGATCACTTACCTGTGTGATGCAGACTGCTGTTTGATGTCACCTCTCCTTCAGGGTACAGCACCAGGTACAGTCACTAGATCACTGTCCTGCTGGGGTTTGGATCCCCATTTGTCACTGGGTTGCAGTCCTGCTGGGGTCAGATCCCCGTTTGGCAGGCGTGCAGTGAGGAGGAGCTTCATCTCTGGGGCAGGCCTGCCAGGCTCAGACTTGGGCTATGCCTGTTTGCTGTTGAGAAGGCCACGTGAAATCAAGTCTCTAAAGCCACCTGTGCCTCAGTTTCCTTTCCCCCACAGTGGGACTGTGTTTTGCCTCCTCACACAGCTGTGTGAGGGTCACAGGGCTGAGGTGTGGAGCGCCCTGGGGCCACCTGGCACCTGGTGGTGACTCTGTGCCTGTGTACAGGCTGCTGGTTACACTGAGCCCCGCGATCACATGCTTACTTTTTTGTGTTCTTCTTTGTTTTCCTGAGGCCTCCGTTGCTTTGTCCTCTGTTGTGGGCATTCCCAACATGTAGCTAGCTGGGGGTGACCCCCTCTATCCCCTGAGCTTGCAGTCTGGATGGAAGGAGGAATGTTGGAAGTTAGAAAGGATCAGGAGGCTTCACAGGTGGTGGCAGTGGTTCAGTTGCTCAGTCGTGTCTGATTCTTTGCAGTCTCATGGACTGTAGCACGCCAGGCCTCCCTGTCCTTCACTATCTCCCGGAGTCGGCTCAATTCATGTCCATTGAGTTGGTGATGCTATCCGACTATCTCATCCTCTGCTGCCTTCTTCTCCTTTTGCCTTCAGTCTTTCCCAGCATCAGAGTCTTTTCCAGTGAGTCAGCTCTTCATATCAGGTGGCCAAAGTATTGGAGCTTCAGGCATCAGTCCTTCTGATGAGTATTTCAGGGTTGATTTCCTTTAGGATTGACTGGTTTCATCTCCTTGCAGTCCAGGGACTGTCAAGAGTCTTCTCCAACACCACAGTTCAAAAGCATCAGTTCCTTGCCACTTAGCCTCCTTTATGGTGCAACTCTCACATCCATACATGACTACTGGAAAAACCATAGCTTTGACTGTCAGGCAGGTGGAGCGGTTGCCGAACACCCACCCCTAGCCAGTTTTAACTTCTGGTTGAGACGGACTGTACCTGGGTTCCCCCAGAGAGAGACCGCAGTTACTGTGGGGTTGCTGTTTCTGCAGGCATGGAGTGGAGACAGCCAGAGGAGCCGCCCGCCCTTGCCTGGGCTGCAGGCTGGTGGTGGGACACCGATACTACTCCTCCCCAGGCATCCAAGTTCATACCGGGGGGCTGGGGCAGGGGCTACTCCCCAGCCTTTCTCCCACAGTCACGTCCCGTCAGGGCTTTTCTAAGTTGTCGGGTTGTCAGTGTTTCATTTTACATGTTTATCTTCTTTGCAGGCCGTTTTAGTGAATAATATCACCACAGGCGAGAGGCTCATCAGAACCTTGCAAGGTAAGTTCCACTCCCCACTTTACACCAGATGTCAGGTTTGTTGGGAAAAACCCAACTTTGCTCCATCCTATTCTGGGGTCTCTTATCAAAATATGATGATGGGTAGAAAGTGAAAGTGTTAGTTGCTTAATCATGTGCAACTCTTCACAACGCCATGGACTGTAGCCCGCCAGGCTCCTGTGTCCGTGGGATTCTACAGGCAAGAATACTGGAATGGGTAGCCATTCCCTTCTCTAGGGGATTTAGCTGACCTAGGGATCGAACCCAGGTCTCCTCCATTGCAGGCACGTTCTTTACTGACTGAGCCACCAGGGAAGCCCTAATGATGGGTAGTGTTGGAGTAATTGAGTAATCTTTATTCTTTTTGCCAACTGTATGTCTTTATCTTTTTACAGTGTTATTGAATACATTGCAAGCTGTTATGAGGAGATTTCAGATTCTTATTTTGTGATACATTAAGAAATATATAAATGATACGTGTGTCGTCTGTTTTATATATATACATATTATGTATATATGATATACGTATGCTCTCTTTTCATTGGGTTTCCTGAATTCAGATTTTCTTCATGAAATTTATATAAAAGTGATTCAGCCCAATTTAATTGCATATCTTTGCTGCTCTCACTCAGTTTGGCAGCCAGAGTTTGTTTTTCTTTGGGCCCTTCCGCAGCAGTGGAGAAGGTGGAGATGGGGTGAGCCCCTCTGTGTGGTGTGACCAGAGGGGCCAGAGGGGCCACTGCAGCCTTACTACCTGGTGAAGGGAGCACTGGGGCCTGTGATCCTTGACCTGACCCTGGTCTCGCCTGTGCCCCTAGTTAGGAACTCAGCGCCTTCAGCCTCAGTTTCCACCTCTAAGATGGGAAGGTCAGTCTAGAACTGGGCTCCAGAATAGTAGCCCTGAGACCCACTATGTGGGACTCGTTTGGGCAGTAAACATTTGTGATGTGGCTCATGGGACAGAAGAACTGGAGTTTTAATTTTTGTTTACTTTTCTGCAATTTAAAATTAAAACTGATACTTGTCTCAGTTATTGGGAAGCTTAAGTATCTTTGGGACAACTCGCTTATACCAGTATTATTTTAATTGTATATATTATGAAATCTAAATTCAGATCAAGAAGTCCCAATTCCTCTTTAACATCTGAATTGAGATGTGCTACAACTGTAAAATACACACCAGGTTTCAAAGACTTAGTATTAAAAAAAAAGTATAAAATATCTCATTCTTTTTTTTTTTTTTACATTAATTCTGTGTTGCCATGATCATATTTTAGATCTGTTGGGTTAAGTGAAATATATTATTAAAATTAATTTCACCTGGTTTTATTTACTTTTAAAAAATGTGGTTCTAGGGAATTTTAAATGATCTGTGTGGCTTATATTAATTATAGTCCTTTTCAGCAGTGCTGGTCTAGAACTCTAATTCCAAACCAGCTTCTAAGAATATTAATAGGGGAAACGCAGAGTTACACTAAGTTAAATGGGTCAGTTGACTGCCGGGGTTTCTCAGAGCTGATGACCTGCTGGTCTGTCCTCAGGGATGGCATACAGCCTGCAGCCTTTCTTATACTTAGTATTTTAAACAGCCTTAATCAGGTGTGATTTACATGTAGTAAGCTACACATATTCAATTATTTTGGCTGCACTGGGTCTTTGTCACAGCATGCAGGCTTTCTCCAGTTGTGGCACATGGACTTGGTTGCCCCGTGGCATGTGGTATCTTAGCTCCTCAACTAGAGATCGAACCTGCGTCCCCTGCACTGGAAGGTGGATTCTTAACCCCTGGACCACCAGGGAAGGCCCCCGCACGTATTTAAAGTCGGTCCCACTAGTTTTGACACGAGTGGCTCTTCAGGAAACCACCGCAGTATCAACACAGTGAACACGTCTATCACCCCAAGAAGCTTCTTTGTGCCCCTTGATAGTCCTCCCCAGGCCCTGTCTGATCTGCTTTCTGTCCCTCTAGTCTGTAGTTTTCATGATTTTGTGTATATGGAATCAGATGGCATATACCCTTTTTTGTGAACCTTCTTTCACTCAGCATAATTATCTTGAAATTCATCCGTGCTACTGGGGCTGCAGTAAATAGTCTGTTCCTTTTTTATTGCTGAGTAGTATTCCACCATCCTGGGTTTGGTTTGTTACGAAATTTATGTTTTTTAGGTTAGGTTTATTGAAGTATAATTTATACACAATGAAGTTCTCCCTTTGTAGTGTACCTTTCAGTGTATTTTGACATAAAGTCAAGACATAGCTCATGTCCCACTCCAGGAATTCCTCCCCCGCTGCCCTCACTTCAGCCTCAGGCACCCAGTGAAACATTCTCTACTCCCGTAGTTTTGTCTTTTCAAGCATGTCATATAAATAAATGCTTTCGAGATGGATCCATGTTGCAGTGTGTATCAGCAGTTCAGAGTGTCTTTCACTTTTTAAAAATTTTAAACTGCTCCCCCCAGCACACCCGTCTCCCCTCTCCCCCCTGCCCCAAGAGCCTCGTGGGTCTAGAACTGTGATGACAGACCTTGGGGAAGCCCAGGTCTGTCCGGGGCTGTGTCCCAGGCCCTCGTCGCTGCCCTCAGCCGATTCCGGTGTCACCTTTGTGGCACTTCTTCCTTCTGCCCCAAACTTGGTTGTTGGTCAGTGAGCTGCTGCTTTTTTTTGCAGAGCTTTTACGAGCCAGGGCTGCAGCCATGGGGCAGATGGATTTCCTCAAAGAAAGCTGTTGTTTCCCAAACAGGAGGGTCGGTGACTGAGTGCACAGGAGGCCTCAGAGAATAATTGGGCTGTGAGCAAATAACAGGAGAAGAATACTGGCAGGTAGCCTGGGGGCTGAGGATGGGGTATGGAGGGATTACGTAGGCGAGGCTGCTTCTCTGACCAGGTGTTGAAATCGATTTTTCATACTGAAGGATATGGAGCTGCTGAGAGCAGCATTGTGAGCAGTTCAGGGTATGTGATGTCTAGGAGGGAAACAGGCGATAGGACCTCCTGATGCATTGTAAGGGTTGGAGGTCAAAAGGACATTTAGGAGAAAGGTGTGGGAAAGAATCCAGGTGCTGGTTCCTATAGGATCACACACCTTCTGGGCTGCTTCCCGGATCAGGGTGGGGAGGTTCCTGGGGTGGGGCCCTGGCCTCATCGCTTCCTCTTTCCCCCCTTGTTCTCTTGGTGCCCCCATGGTGGGTGTTGGTGTGTCTGCTGTGCTCAGGATGGCCGTGCCGGCGACCCCAGTCATTTCGTGTCCTCCTCTTGGTTTAGACCAGTTAAAGGCCCTGCAGAAGAGTTATGGCAGGCTGCAACAGGATGTCCTCCAGTTTCAGAAGAACCAGACCAACCTGGAGAGGAAGTTCTCCTACGACCTGTAAGTTTGTCCGCATCACGTGTGCGCCGCTCAGGGGCTGTTAGCCATCATGCAAGAGGGCAATTCTCCTTAGCAGGAAATGACCAACTCCATCTACCGAAAAATACATAACTGAGAACTCTGTAAAGTGCAGGTGTACTAGTTAAATCAGTAATCGAAAGCCTTTAAAAATGTGTTCCAAAAGTGCTCAGATGTGACCTAAGTCAAAGTCATAGACTTTAAGGAGTTTGGTATAATATTCATGTAATTTATCACTCGGCATTGGTACTGTGGACATTTTGTTTTCTTGAGGATTTTAAGTGTCTTTCCAAATTTTTGCAGGGAGAATGGAGTTTTTTTTTTAACTTTATAGAGTTAGGATTGACAAATAATCATTGTGTGTGTTTAAGACATAAAAGCATGATATTTTGATATACCTATACATTGTGAAACGACGCCCATGTCCGTCCATAATCCCGTCTTTACCTTTATGTGTATGGTGAGAACACTTAAGATCTAGCAGATTGCAAGTATAAAATGCATTATTGTCAACTGTAGTCACCATGCCGTAGATTAGATCTCCAGCATATAGTTAGGACAGTCTGTTTTAAGCTAATGACTTTAGTAGCATACAAAAACTCTATACTTATACATATCAGAGTACTTTTGTGGTCAAAAGAATAAACATTTAAAAAGTTTGGCTAAACCCCTTAGTAAGATAGTAAAAACCAATTTAGAGGGTAGAGAATAAAGCTGTAGTCTGTTTATTTTTCTCTCCCTTTTCCTTCATAGAAAGAGTATACCCCAGACACAGGAAATTTGGGATTCAGAGACAACCAGCTGCCCATGACCCCAGCCCTCTTTTTTCTTTGATGTATTGTTATTGTTCAGTTCGATAAGTTGTGTCTGATTCTTCGTGACCTCATAGACTGTAGCATTCTAGGCTCCTCTGTCCTCTGCTGTCTCCCAGAGTTTGCTCCAATTCATGTCCATTGAGTTAGTGATACTATCCAACCATCTCATCCTCTGCCGCTCTCTTCTCCTTTTGCCTTTAATCTTTCCCAGCATCAGGGTCTTTTCTAATGAGTCAGCTCTTCGCATTAGGTGGCCAAAGTATTGGAGCTTCAGCTTCAGCAACAGAACTTCCAATGCATATTCAGGGTTGATTTCCTTTAGGATTGGCAGGTTTGCTCTCCTTGCAGTCCAGGGAGCTCTCAAGAGTCTTCTCCAGCACCACAGTTTGAAAGTGTCAGTTCTTCGGTGCTCAGTGTTCTTCAGTGGTCTGACTCTTACATCCGTGCATGACCACTGCAAAAACCATAGCTTTGACTATACAGAACTTTGTCGGCAAAGTGATGTTTATCTTTTTAATACACTGTCTAGGTTTGCCGTAGCTTTCCTTCTGAGGAGCAAGCGTCTTTTTATTTCATGGCTACAGTCACCGTCCTCAGTGATTCTGGAAGCCCAGCACTGCTTCTGTGTTTTCCCCTTCTGTTTGCCATGAAGTCCTGGGACCGGATGCCATGATCTTGTGCAAGGCTCTTTGTACTTGCTTTTGGAAGGGCTGAGATCAAGTGAAAACAGTATTTCCCTTTTGTAGATTTACACGTTTGGAAATGGCTGTGCACCTGCTCATTGCCAATTCTGAGCTTCTGGGAAGTTGTTTGATCACAGTGACTTGCACATATTTTGTTCTTTGCTGACACAGACATCTTTTTGTTTGCTCCATTTAGGCTACTGTACACTTGTCCACCTCCTGTGGCTTGTGTGTTCATGAGAATTTTATTTGCATGAATGTTTCACCAGGTCTTTCCTTGATCTCTATATTGCTGTCCAAGGTCAGATGCTCTGTCTTCCCTTTTTTCCTGCAGTTCTGATGCCCTTCTGTGTGTGGTACTCTGAGACCCAGCAAGTCCTTTGAACTAAAGGTTTGTTGCAAGAGTGAGAGGCTGAGTACAGTTACACTTGGCTCTGAAATACCTGCAGCTCCAAAGAGGCAGCCAGGGGATAGAGAGAGCCCTGCTCAGTCTGGTTTCTGGGTTCAGCCTTACCTCTTTCTGTCTCTGTGACCCTGGTCAGTGTTGGTCTGATCACTCCTAACTTCCTTATTTGTATGTGTGTATGTGTATATGTATTTATTTAATTGCTATTTCTTTTTGGGGGAAATATTTATTTTTTCAAGTCTGTTGAGGTCTTTTGTTCTTTTTTATTAATTCTAAATAATTTCCAGCCGTTCTGTCTTACAGTGCTTTTTGACCCCTTTCTCCCTTGCTTCTCTGTCCGAAACTCCAAACAAATGTATAACAAAACTACTCCTGGAATCCTCACGTTCTTATCTTTCTCTTTGGTATTTTCTGTATTTTTATATTGGGAATAATTTTAAATTTAAAAAATTAACAATTTTTATAATTGTAGAACTGGATTATAACCCAGTACTGTTTCCATTTATAGTTATTACAAAATAATGGCAAGATTCCCTGTGTTGTACAGTATATACCTATCTATACCCAGTAGTTTGTACCTCTCTCTCCCCACTATATTTCTCCTATATTTCCCCTCTGCCTTTCCCTCTCCCCACTGGTAACTAGTTTATATCTTTGAGTCTTCTTTTTTATTTTATATTCAGTAGCCTGTTGTATTTTTTAAATTCAACATAGAAGTGGTATCATACAGTATTTGTCTTTCTCTGACTTATTTCAATTAGCATAATGCCCTCCAAGTCCATCCATATGCTGAAGATGATAAAATTTCACTTTTTTTATTACTGAGTAGTATTCCTATGTGTGCACACACACATACATGTATCACACTTTTGATCTATTCATCTATTTATGGACACTTAGGTTGCTTCCATCAGAGAAGGCAATGGCGCAACCCACTCCAGTTTGATCTCTGGTTCCTCTGCCTTTTTTAAAACCAGCTTGAACAACTGGAAGTTCACAGTTCACATATTGCCTGCCTTTTGAGAATTTTGAGCATTACTAGCGTGTGAGATCAGAGAAGGCAATGGCACCCCACTCCAGTACTCTTGCCTGGAAAATCCCATGGACAGAGGAGCCTGGTGGGCTGCAGTCCATGGGGTCGCTAGGAGTCGGACACGACTGAGCGATTTCACTTTCACTTTTCACTTTCATGCATTGGAGAAGGAAATGGCAACCCACTCCAGTGTTCTTGCCTGGAGAATCCCAGGGACAGGGGAGCCTGGTGGGCTGCCGTCTCTGGGGTTGCACAGAGTCGGACACGACTGAAGTGACTTAGCAGCGGCAGCAGGGTGCTTCCATATCTTGGCAATTGTAAATAATGCTGCTGTGAGCATTGGGGTGCATGTGTCTTTTTGAATTAATGGTTTTGTTTTTTTCTGTAAAATTGGTCATATGGTAGTTCTCTTTTTAGTTTTTTGAGAAACCACAATACTATTTTCTGTAGTGGTTGTATCAATTTATATTCTCACCAATAGGGTACGAGTGTTAGTCACTCAGTCATATCTGACTCTTTGTGACCCCATGGACTGTAGCCCACCAGGCTCTTTGACCATGGGATTCTCCAGGCAAGAATACTGGACTGGGTTGCCATTTCCTTCTCCAGTAGGGCACAAGGGTTCCCTTTTCTCCACACCCTCACCTACATTGGTTATTTCTGGCCTTCTTATTTGTACAAGTGGGTAATTCAATTACTTCATAGCTCTGACACTTGAAATATTCGTAAAATAAGTTCCAGGCAGGAAGCTGAAGCGATGTCTTGAAATATCTAATTGTGAGTTCAGGCTGAATTAGATTGTATGTCCCAATAATAACTTTCTGACACCAGTCGGATGTTCTCCAATTCAGTTTTTAATTTTAATTTTTTATTTTATTTTTTTTTTAGTTTTTAATTTTTAAAAATAAATTTAAAATTTTTGAACAGCTTTAGATTTACAGTCTTATTGTCGAGACAGTACAACCTGTACAACCCACACCAGATTCCTGTTGTTCACATTTTGCATTAGTATGAAGTATCAGCAAATTTGGAAAACTCAGCAGCGGCCACAGGAATGGAAAAGGTCAGTTTTTATTCCAATCCCAAAGAAAGGCAATGCCAAAGAATGCTCAAACTATTGCACAATTGCACTCATCTCACACGCTAGTAAAGTAATGCTCAAAATTCTCCAGGCCAGGCTTCAGCAATATGTGAACCGTGAACTTCCTGAAGTTCAAGCTGGTTTTAGAAAAGGAGGAGGAACCAGAGATCAAATTGCCAACATCCGCTGGACCATCGAAAAAGCAAGAGAGTTCCAGAAAAACATCTATTTCTGCTTTATTGACTTTGCCAAAGCCTTTGACTGTGTGGATCACAATAAACTGTGGACAATTCTGAAAGAGATGGGAATACCAGACCACCTGATCTGCCTCTTGAGAAATTTGTATGCAGCTCAGGAAGCAACAGTTAGAACTGGACATGGAACAACAGACTGGTTCCAAATAGGAGAAGGAGTACGTCAAGGCTGTATATTGTCACCCTGTTTATTTAACTTCTATGCAGAGTACATCATGAGAAACGCTGGGCTGGAAGAAGCACAAGCTGGAATCAAGATTGTTGGGAGAAATCTCAATAACCTCAGATATGCAGATGATACCACCCTTACAGCAGAAAGTGAAGAGGAACTAAAAAGCCTCTTGATGAAAGTGAAAGAGGAGAGTGAAAAAGTTGGCTTAAAGCTCAGCATTCAGAAAACGAAGATCATGGCATCCGGTCCCATCACTTCATGGGAAATAGATGGGGAAACAGTGGAAACAGTGTCAGACTTTATTTTTCTGGGCTCCAAAATCACTGCAGATGGTGACTGCAGCCATGAAATTAAAAGATGCTTACTCCTTGGAAGGAAAGTTATGACCAACCTAGATAGCATATTCAAAAGCAGAGACATTACTTTGCCAACAAAGGTCTGTCTAGTCAAGGCTATGGTTTTTCCTGTGGTCATGTATGGATGTGAGAGTTGGACTGTGAAGAAGGCTGAGCGCCAAAGAATTGATGCTTTTGAACTGTTAGAGAAGACTCTTGAGAATCCCTTGGACTGCAAGGAGATGCAACCAGTCCATTCTGAAGGAGATCAGCCCTGGGATTTCTTTGGAAGGAATGATGCTAAAGCTGAAACTCCAGTACTTTGGCCACCTCATGTGAAGAGTTGACTCATTGGAAAAGACTCTGATGCTGGGAGGGACTGGGGGCAGGAGGAGAAGGGGACGACAGAGGATGAGATGGCTGGATGGCATCACTGACTCGATGGACGTGAGTCTGAGTGAACTCCGGGAGTTGATGATGGACAGGGAGGCCTGGCATGCTGCGATTTGTGGGGTCGCAAAGAGTCGGACACGACTGAGTGACTAATCTGATCTGATCTGACCTGTCACGATTGATTACCCAATATATATGCCTTATTTTTATCTTGAAGTTCATCTCTATTCAATGTTTCTTCAGTTTTTCCCTAGTTTTGTCCTTTTCCTGTTCCAGGTGTACATTACATTGATCTGTTATGTTTCTCTAGGCTTCTCTTGGCTGTGATAGTTTCTCAGGCTTTACTTTTTTTTAACTTTCAAGAATTTATTTGTTTAATTAGGTGTAACCTAACTGTACAAGTGGCATTATTAAATTAGCAAAGTCTGCAAGTCTTATACAACTTAACAAGTTGCATAGTTGTTTTAATCCAAGCTTATATAATTACTTCCTGGATTTACATAATACAAAAGGAGTCTAACATGTCAGCATGAAAACTGAGATTCACGAATAATAAAGCACACAGATCATGACATGGCTCATTTATAGGTTTTTTTCTTATATGCCAGGCAGAGAGTGTGGTAATTATGCTGTATTTATCATGTTTTTTTTCAGGCTTTACTTTTTAATGATCTTGATAGTTTTGAGGAGTGCTGTCCAGGCATTTTGTAGAATGTCCTTCAGTTGGGATGTATCTCATGTTTTTTCTCGTGGTGAAACAAGGGCAACCCATTTTTGAGGGGAAGGCCACAGAGGTGAAATGCCATTCTCATGGCTTCACATCAAGGGTATATGCATCAGTATGACTTACCACTGTTGAGCATCTGATTGAGGTAATGTTTATCAGGTTTTTTTCATTGTAAACTTACTCTGTTTTTTCTCCTTTTATGCTGTAATCTTTGGAAGAAATTCACTATGCTTAAAGATAGGGAAATTATGCTCCACTTCCCTAAGGGTGGAGTGTCTGCATGAAGTTGTCTGGAATTTTCCTGCACAGGAGATGTGACTCTTCTTGTTTGTCTAATGATTGATATCAGTATGGATTAGTGGATGTTTATTTTATACTTTTAGGTTATAATCCAATACTAATTTATTTATTTTTCTTAAAATTTTCCAGCTTTGGCCACTGGCAACTTTTTCAGTTAGTTCCTTTATCCAGTTGACATACTTGTGATATTGTGGGTTTGTCTTCCCACCCCCCTTTTAAATTACTTTTTTATAATCTGGCACAAAAGATGCTTCAGACTTATTTTCATATATTTCTTGGCCCAGTCCTGGAATCATCCAGTCAGCCATTTCTCCAAGGAGTCCTTGTTCTCTTTATTGGAGAAAGGTGTTTTAGAAACCAGGTCTGGGCACTACGTGTGCTTTTTGCTACTAGGATCTCATTGCTACTAGGTCCTCTCAGATGATGGAGCAAAGAGACATGTATGTGTGTATACTAACTGTGTTATATATTGGTAAATATTTCTGTATGTGTCTATCTGTATTTAAATTAAACATAAATTTGTACTGCTGTCTTCAACTCTAATCCATGTAAATTAACATAATGGTATGTAAATTAACATAATGGTATGTAATTGGTTGTGTTCTTAACCTGGGACACTCTTCAATTATTTTATCAATGTTTTGTAACTCAAAACATTTTGAAGCTCTCAGTGGCAAAGACTGGTCAGTGCTTATCCACCCACTTATCTTTTTACCAGAAAAATACTACATTTCTAGTCCCTGCTTGCAGTTAGGTACGGCCAGGTGACTAAATTCTGGCCAGTGGGGAAAGGAAATTGCGGGGTGGGACTTACAGGAGAACTTCTGAATATGAGGATAGTTCAGTGCACATCCCTTTTCTTTGCCTTTTCTCCTCCTTGCTTCCTGTTGCCTGGGCTTCACACAAGATGGCTGGACTACTTGTAGCCATCCTGGGTCATGAGGTAATCATGGCGGGTAGAAACCAATGCTAGGATTTTAAAACTGAAAGAGAAACCTGAATTTGTGATAACTCCAAGCTGCCATACTAACTCTGATCTACTTTTATGTGAGGAAAATATAAACTGCTATCTTTTGGCCTTTTTGTTTCACCTAGCCAAACCTGAAGCTAACTTACATACTTTTTGAAGGTGCCTGTCTCTTAAATATTATTTTTTAACCTAGATCATTTTCATCAATGCTTATCTGTTACCCCTCCAAAAAAGACTTCTTAGGAGAGGCTATTTAGAATTGAGTCCTAGGAGCTGAGAAGGAAGATGAGATAATTTAGGAGAGAAAGAACCTGGCGAGCTCAGAGTGACCTGGGCAGGGCAGATAGTATCATATAGTCATGGAGGGTAGCAAGTTAAGAGTAGTGTCTTGAGGACCAGTGTGAAGGTGACTAGTTATGTGAACCTGCTGAGAAAACCTTTTACACAGGTTCTGATGATGTGAATGTTAGGTCCTTTGTAATTGTCATGTAGGTCCATGAAGCTTTGTCCTTTTTCTTCCCTAAGTCTGTTTCCTCTCTGTGTTTAGATTAGGTGATGTCTATTGTTGTATCTTCCAGTTCATTGGTTCTTTACCTACTCTGAGTTTTAAAATTTTAATTATTGCATTAAGTTTCCATTTGGTTCTTCTTTATATCTTCTCTTCTTTGCTGAAACTTTCTATTTCTTTGATGAAACTATTAAATTTTTCATTTGTTCCAAGCATGTTTTAATTACTCATTGAAACATATCTAATGAAGTGACTGCTTTAAAATCTTTGTCAGATCATTTCAACTTCTCTGTTATGTTGGTTTGATATCTGTTGGTTGTCTCTCTTCGTTCAATTTAAGATCTTCCTGGTTCTTGATACGATGAATGATCTTTGACACCTCTGAGCAGTTGGTGGTGAAAGCCTGGCTCTTCACTGACATGCCACCACTGCCTGGGGAGAGGGAGGGGAACCTTGTTAGTGTCAGAGTGGGGTGGAAATGCAGACTTGCCATGTACTCTCCAGGTACACCCCTGTGTTGTTCTAGATCCTGAGGTCCCTAACCAGTCTGCCTTCATCACTCCATCTTTCAGAGTCTACTTCTGTTTGTTGAAAACATAATGTCCAGAGTTCTAGCTGTGCTTAGTGGAGGAATAGTGAAAAATACATCTATTCTGTCTTCCCCAAATCCAATTCAGTTTTGACACCACCAAGAGTTAGCACAAACCCCACGTTAGGGGGCTCAGTCCCGCAAGACTACCCCTCCTTTGGATGCTAGCCGTAAGTTCTTGGTGGCCCCAGGCCACATGTACTTTTTGCCTGGCTAACTGCAGATTCAGGGCTTCCCACAACCCCCTCAGGATCAATAATTCTCTAGAACTCAGGAAAGCTCTGTGTTTACAATTGCAGTTTTATTATAAAGGATACAACTTAGCAAGTGCTGATTGGTAGGGGCTCATGAGGCAAGGCCTAGGGTGGAAGCAGGGGTTAGGCAGGAGCTTCTGTTAGAGTTGGGTTGCCTCCTTACTGGTTCACAGAGATGTTCACCAAATGGGAAGCTCGCCGAGCCTTATGATCTAGGGTGCTTATCTGAGGTTTCGTTACATGGGCGTGACTCATTGAATGGCCATATGATTGAACTAAATCTCCAGTCTCTCCCTCCTTCCTAGAAAATGGGGCTGTAAGCTCCAACCTTCTCGTTATGCAGTTGGCTCCCGTGGCCACCAGCCCCCATCCTGAAGCTGTGTAGGCTCCTCTCAGTAAGTCAGCTCCTTAGCATAAACTCAGGTATGGTGTGCAGGGGCTCATTATGTATAGCAGAAGACACTGTTACTCAGGAAATTCCAAAGGTTGTAGGAGCTCTGCTGATAGCTGGGGACAAAGATCACATTTTTTTTTTTATTATGCCACAGATTATATTAAAAAAATTTTTTTAACCAGTTAAGTTCATTTATTTTAGAACAATATGACATATTTTTTGGAAGTTTCAGTTGACTCCAGTTTTCATGTCATTTAATAAGTGAAACATACTGTTGCCCTGCCTTAGTGACTTTTTCAGATGAAGTACAGGAAGCAAGAAAGAGATGAGCTGTGTCTGTCTGGGAATTGGATTTTACCGTCACAGCAGGGCCAAACTTAAATAGTGTCTCTGAACAGCTGTCCTTTTCTTTTGCTTTCTTCCACCTTCACAGGAACCAGTGCATCAGTCAGATGAAAGAGGTGAAGGAGCAGTGTGAAGAGAGAATAGAAGAAGTCACCAGGAAGGGAAATGAGGCCATGCCTTCACACGATCTAAACGAACAGAAGGACCAAAGCCAGCAGGTAATCCTGGGCTTTTTCTGCCAGGAATCTCCCAAAGGTCTTCCTGCCCTCTCTTCAGGCATCCTGTTCCTTTATCTGCTGTCTGGTTTGCTCTGGTTCCCTGAGACACAACAGTCTGGTCCCAGGGTGTAGGGTCTCGGACTGAGTATGGTGGCCTCTGAACCCAGCCTCTGTGCCCCAGGCTGTATGGAGATTGCTTCATTTAAAGCTTACAGCCTCCCTGGAAGGGAGTTGTTTTTGTTTTCCTGTTTTGAGGGCGCTGAGGCCCATGGAGGTGGTCAAATACTGTCCCAAGGTCAGTGCACCTGGTCAGTGATGGAGCTGATCCGAACCATGCTGTCAGGCTGCCTCCTGTGTAAGCACAGCCTGTGGAAGTGCTGTTCAAAGCCTTCTGGGGGATCTTTGTTTAAAATGTAGCCGTTTTATTGAGATAGATTTCACCTGCCATAGAGTCACCTATGTAGTATTTACAGTTCAGTGGTTTTAGTATATTCACAAATGGGAAGTCGTCATCATCACACTGTGATGCAGTCATCATCACGGTCAATGTTAGAACCTTTTCATAACTCCCCAAAGAAATCCCATACCCATTAGCTCACTCGCCTTTTACTTCCAGTTCCTGGAGGCTTAGGTGAGCTGTGATCTATCTTCTGTCTTACAGATTTGCCTTATCTGGACATTTATTTATGACGGACAATAACACTTATCAGTGACTTCCATGTAACTTTCAGGATCCACCCGTGTTGCAGCATGTATGAGCGCTCCCTTCCTGTGTATGGCTGAATAATAGTCCACTGTTTGTGCTGTGTTCTGTTTGTTTATTTGTCAGCTGATGGGCATTTGGGTTATTTCCACTTTTTGGCGACTGAATAATGCTGCTGTGAATGCTCATGCACACATTTTTATGTGAACATAGGCTTTCATTGCTTTTAGGTATATACCTAGGAGTGGAATCGTTAGATCGTGTGGTAACTCTCCACAGTGTATTGAGAAACTGCCATACTGTTTCGGAAGGTGATCTTACCCTTCTGCATTCCTGCCGACAGTTTATGAGGGTACCAGTTTTGCCACATCCTTGCCAGCTCTTGTCATTACATTTGTCTTTTTCATTATAACCATTGTAGTAGGTGTACAGTGCTATCTCATTATGGCTTTGATTTGCATTTCCCAGTAGTTGATGATATTGAGTATTTTTTCATGTATGCTTTGTTGGCTGTTTGTAATTTCTCTTTGGAGAAATTGTAAATTGTATCCTTTGTCCATTTTGAAATTGAGTTACTTTTATTATTGAGTTGTTAGACTTCTTTATATATTCATATAGAGATATTGGGTGTATGATTTGCAAATATTTTTTCCCATTCTTTGAGTTATCATTTCACTTTCTTGATGGTGTTCATTGAAGTAGAGAAGTTACTAATTTTAAGTCTAGTTTATCTATTTCCTTTGTTGTTTGTTCTATGAGTGTCATATCTAAAACTGCTTTGCCTAACCTAGCATCATGAAGATTTATGCCTGTTTTTTCTTGTGAGACTTGTAAAGTTCTTAGCATTTAGTTCTTCTTTTAGTCCTGTGATTCATATTGTTAATTTTGCATATGATGTGAGGTAGTGGTTCAACTTTATTATTTTGCATGTGGCTATCCAGTTGTCTCAACACCATTTGTTGGGGGGAAAAAAAAAACGATTCTTTTCCCCACTGAGTTGCCTTGACATCCTTGTCAGAAAAATCAGTTTACTATAAAGATGAGGGTCTGTTTTTGGACTCTCTGTCTGTTCCTTTGATCTCTTTTTCTATCCTCATGTCCACAGTACACAGTCTGGATTACTGTATTTTTGTAATAAACTTTGAAATCAGCAGCTTTGACTGCTCCATCTTTGTCCTTTTTCAAGATTATTTTGGCAGTTCTGCACTGGATGACTTTTTATACGAATTTTTGGATCTGCTTATCAGTGTCTTCAAACCAGGTGGGATTTGGACAGAGATTAAAGTCTGTAAGTCCCTTGGGAGGTGTTGTCATTTTAACATCTTGTCTTCTGATGTGTGAATGTGGGATTTGTTTCTATTTCTTTAAGTCCTTTAAAAATCTTTTCAATTATGTTTTGTAGTTTTCAGAATTCTTGCACTTCTTTTGTTCAATTTATTTCTAAGTATTTTTGATGCTGTTATAAATGGAATTGTTTTCTTAATTTCATTTTCAACTGTTTATTTCTAGTGTGTAGATAATTCATTTTTTATAATGACCTTGTATCAGCCTTTCTGAACTTATTAGTTCAAGTAGTATTTTTTGTGATTCTTTAGGATTTTCTGAATACAAGATTATGTCATCTAAAAATAGAGGTAGTTTCACATCTTCTTTTCCAATCTGGATGCCTTTTATTTCTTTTTATCGCCTAATAGCCCTAGCTAGAACCTCCAGTATAATGTTAAATGGAAGTGGTGAGGATAGACATCCTTGTCTTCTTTTTGATCATAGGGGGAAAGCTTTTAACTCGTTCACTCTTAAGTCTGATGTTAACTGTGCAAGCATACCTCATCTTATTGTGCTTTACAGATGTTTGTGTTTTTTACACATTGAAGGATTGTGGCAACTGTGTGTTGAGCAGGTATATTGGCTTCCTTTTTTTCCAACAGCATTTGCTCACTTCGTGTCCCTTTGTCACATTTTGGTAATTCTTAAAATATTTCAGACTTTTTCATTATTATTATATTTATTATAGAAATCTATGATCAAGGGTCTTGATGTTACTCTTGTAATGTTTTGGCATTTTTAGAAAATAAAGTATTTTTTAATTAAGGTAGTACATTTTTTAAACATAGTACTATTATGATAGACTACAGAATAGTGTAAACATAGCTTTTCTATGTACTGGGAACCCAGGAAATCGGTGTGATCACTTTATTGTGATATTTGCCTCATTGCAGTGGTTTGAAACTGAACCTGTGATATATTCATGGTATGCCTGTGTATTTTTCATAGATGCACATTATCAAGTTGAGGAAGTTCCCCTCTATTCATAATTTGTTGAGTGTTTTTATGAAGAAAAGCTGTTGAATTTTGCCAGTGTTTTTTCTGTATCCACTAGGATGATGGTGTGTTTTTTATCCTTTACACTACTGACATAGTATTATATGAATTGACTTCCGATGTTAAACCTTGGCATTGATGGGGAAAATCCTACTTGGCCATGATGTATAATCCTTTTGTATGTCACTTGATTTAATTTACTGGTATTTTGTTGATGATTTGGGGGTCTATATTCATACTAGTTCTACAGGTTTAGTTTCTTGTAATGTCTTTGTCAGGCTTAGGTATCAGGGTCATTATTGGGCTCATAGAATGAGTTGGGGAGTATTCCTTTCTCTGCTGCTTTTGGAAGAGTTTGAGAAGATGTAGTATTAAATGTTTGATAGAATTTACCACAGGAGTCATTTGAAACTGGGCTTTTTTAGGGGGAAATTTGTAAATTAATACTTCAGTCTCTTGTTACAATCTGCTCAGATTTTCTACTTCTTGAATGAGTTTTGGTAGTATGTGTCTTCCTAGGAACTTGTCTGTTTTAGGTAAGTTATCAAACTTGTTGGCAAACAGTTCTTAGTATTTCCTTATAATACAGTTTTTTATTTGTGTAAGAGTTGGTAGTGTTATCCTTTTTTTTATGTTAGTAATTTGAAATTGTTTTTAATCTAGCTAACGCTTGTCAAATTTGTTCATCTTTCAAGGAACTAACTTTTGGTTTTGTTGATTTTATTGTTTTTCTTTTACATATGTCATTAATTCCTGTTCTAATCTTTACTAAATCCTTCCTTACTTTAGGTTTAGTTTTTTCTTCTTTTTTCAAGTGTCTTAAGGTGGGAGATTAGGTTATTGATTTGAGATCTGTCTTTTTTCTTGAGATAGGCCTGAAAATTTCCCTTTAAGCACTGCTCTAGTTGCCTTCCAGAAGTTTGGTGTGTTGTGTTTTCATTTTAATTTTTCTCAAGGTATTTTCTAGTTTTCCTTGTGATTTCTTTGACCCACTGGTTATTTAGGAGTGTGTTGTCTAATTTCCAAATATTTGTGAATTTCTCAAAAAACCTCATTCTGTTACTGATTTATAACTTCATTCCATTGTGATTGGTGACCATACATTGTGTGATTTCAGTCATTTAACATTTGTTGAGGTTCGTTTTGTGGCCGAGCATCTGTCTGCCTGGAGAGCAGTCCGTGTGCACTTGAGAAGAAATTGCATTTGCGTGTGTTTTGCTCTTGTTGGGTTGGGTCTGTAGATGTCTGCTCGGGTGGTTTGTCATGTTGTTCAAGCCTTCTCTTTCCTTGTTGATCTTCTGCCTACCTGTTAATCCAGTATTGAAAGTGTTTTTTCTGGGAGATATGGGCCCAAGCTCAGGTCTCTGCTTTATGCCAGGTGGTAGGGCACGACCAGGGTAGGGTATGGCATTAGTCAGGGTTTCCATGTGCTTGTTCATCAGAAGGATGCAGTGGTCCGTTGCATTGCTCAGGGTTGTTGAAGGTTCACGGTCACGGAGCTGCTGCCCTGACCACCTGTGTTCCTGTTTCAGCCTCGAGCCCCCAGTGAGTCCCAGCCCAGGCCGCAGGAGGCAGGCCCGCCCCAGGCAGAGGTGCCGGAAGCAAGAGGAAACGTGCCCAGCCACAGTGAGCCCCAGACACCAGCCCCTAGCTCCGAGGTGGCTTTTGATTTGAAGAGACAAGGTGAGAAAGGTAAGTGAAGCTTGCCAGTGACATGCTGTCTTCAGGGCTGTGCAAAACACACAGGAGCAGCTCCGGCCCCTCAGTCCGTACAGATACTCAGAGCTCACTGCTTGTGGGGAGCCTAGTAGTCGGGCTGCAGGTGGTAGTGAGTATCTCTCTGGGCACCTGGACTCGGGGCCACAGGGCTTTTATCTGCCTTCCTGACGTCTCACCCTTGTAAACTTCCTCGTTCTTTGGCAGCTTGGTAAAGGAAGGTCTAGGTGTGCCTTTATTCGGGACAGTGGCGGGGCTGTTTAGTTAAGGGGACGTGGCTGAGTCCTGGGTGGCTGTCACTGGCTCCCAGATTCTGGGTCTCAAGTAGGGTGATCAGATAAGCCTGGCATTACAGCCTCCTCCCCTTGCAGGATGTGCTCAATCCAGATGACTTGGTCTGGATTTGTTTTCTAAACCGTTTCCTCTTTCTTGTGGTTCTGAAGATATACTCCAGGCACAGTGAGGCTTGGAGTCTGGTGCCGTTAAGTTGCTCAGTTTTGTCCAATTCTTTGCAACCCCACGGACTGTTACATGACAGGCTTCTCTGTCTTTCACCATCTCCCAGAGTTTGCTCAAACTCATGTCCATTGAGTCAGTGATGCCATCTGCTAGGCCACAGCATACATGATCGGCTACCCCGTCCATCCACAGTCCTTGGGAAGGCTCTGGGAATTGAGTGGTCTGAGGATTTCTGTATTGTATGGTGAGGTCACGGCAACCTGTGTCCTATGCACAGAGGAAACCAAGGAAATTCAGGTCGTCAGCGAGGAGGAGCTTCAGAGGGACAGTCTGGCACTGCCGAAGGAGCCAGGCCGAGAACAGGAAGTGGAAGGAGACAGACAAGTGGGCGGAAAAGGCAATGGAGAACCCGGAGAGCTGGGCCAAATCCCACAGGTCCCAGCCGCCCTGCTGGCCAGCCAGGAGAATCAAGAGGCGGAGGGCCCTGAACGGGACCAGCTCGTCATCCGCGACGGACAGGAGGAGGGGCAGGATGCCGACGAGGAAGGTGGGTGAGAGGCCCCCTGGGCTGCCCGCTCATTCCGCTGCACCAGGCAGTAGCCCCTTCCATGGCCTTCCCGGTGCAGAACGGACACCCGTGAAGACGACCAACCAGCAGGGCGCCATTTGGCAGTCGTTCTGTTTGTTTGTTTCCATTGTCAGGCAGGAGACAAGACAGAAGGGCCGGGCACTCCTAGCACTTGGAACTTGTAGAAATCATATTCACAGGGAGCCTAGGGGGCTTTCCAGGTGGAAGACCTTGGATGGGAGCTGAGCACAGCGTCCACATAGGTCTCCTGGCGGGCAGAGCCCACACGTTTTCCTTGTCACTTCATCTCCTCCTGCCGTGTCACTGGCAGGCAGTGCCTGGTGAACCGAAGGAGGAAGGAAGGACAGATGGAAGGATCGGATAGATGGAGGGTCACACGTGTTTGAGCATTGCGGAAAAGTGACGTGGGAATCTCACCTTTCTGGTTTGGTTTACTTTTCTTTTTTAAAGGAAAGTGTGGGAAACTGAGATGAGCAGAATATTCTGGGATGTATCTTGGTCCCTGAAAGACGGAAAACATTTTAATCCTAGCTAAGCCAGGGGCGCTTAGAAGACACCTGTGTGCTGAGCCTGATAAAGTGACAGGTGGGGATAGTACTTACTGGCAGAAATTACCCCGATTTTCTGAAGAGTGTGTTCTCACAACTTTTCTGTTAAATAATTGGGGAGGAAAAAAGAAAAAAAGGACACTCTGGGGGGCTGATCAGAGTGGCAGTCAAGTTTCAGCTCACTCAGCAGTTGGTCGCAGGGTGTAACAGCTGCCAGTAGGCCGGCACTACTGCGGGGGCCTGTGTGTCACACCTTGTTCAAGGTCAGCTGTAATGGTCTGATTAGTAGAATAAAGCCGCACGGCACACAGGCCTGGGCTTTGTTTCCTCTTCAGGCAGTTAGTGCAGGGGTATAGGACTGGAGCTGACTTTTCCAGACATGCTTTTTAAACAAAAGATCTTGTTTATACAGATATGAAATGTTAACAGTAACCCTCTGAGTATGTCTCTTGATTGCATCCTGTCCTGATCTTTTCTGGTTGCTCTTCTCTCTGGGGATGAATGCAGTGATAAATGAGCTAATTCTGTATGTCTGATGGAAAAATTTTACCCTTTGACTCACAATAGCCACTCCATTTCCTTCTCTCAGGGCAGTGAACCATTTTAAGCAGATGCCTCCATTAACCAGAAACCTGTTTCCAAATAGTGATGCCTTCCTTTAACGTTGATTATCTCTTTAAAAAACTGGAATTTTGGTTTGGTGAACTAGTTACCCTGATTCCAGCCTGGAATGGAGCTCTTTATTTAGGGCCATATTTTAAATAGATTCAAAGTTGGAGTGGGGCATACATAAGTAGAGGAATCCTGCATGGTCTTGGCACTGGGAGCAAGCACACGAGTCCCTGTCATTTCCTGAGAGGAAGCAGAAAGAGCTGATTGTTAAACCAGGGTTGGGATAACCCTAGCGCCCGGGCTCTGGTGTTCCCATGGCATCGAGAGAGAAATGATGTAGCTTATGTTTTGTGGTTCTGCTAATTTTTCAGGGAGAAATCAGCAGAAACTGGGAGCTGATGATGACTACAACATGGATGAGAATGAGGCAGAATCTGAAACAGACAAGCAGGCAGCCCTTGCAGGGAATGACAAAAACAGAAATGGTAATTAACAGTGGTGGTGGTGGTGGTGGGTGGGTGGGGGTGGTCACCTTGTGTCTGATTTGTGGTCCTTCACTTTTGTATGACTGCACACTGAATCCCAACAATAATGTTGTAAGTAATCCCTAATTAGAAGACTGTTTTCTCCGGAAGCCTTGGAGTGTAGGGGCAGTGGAGAGAGGTGACAGTTTCAGGAGGCCACAACGAGGACCTTTCAGAAAGTCTGCATACATGAACTTGAGCATCAGCCCCTCAGGGGTCAGTGCGGATATGCTTCAGTGAAGTTTAGGAATTTCCCTTCAAAATGGTAGGTCACCGCATGATCATTTCACAGCACTAGTCGAAATGCTGTCATGTGTACACAGGCAAGTTTTTATAGTAGCACTCTGTGTTACTTTGTATTAACTGTTATTTTGAACTTTTGAAGAGTCCAGGCCTGTGGGATGCTGAGATTCTGGATTCGTCTCCTTGTGATTGGATTCTGGTTGAACTTTTTTTTTTAATAGCTGCAGTTGTGGTGGTGTAGCTTCACACCAGGAGGCACAGGATGGCAGGCTGATCCTTGGTTAAGGTGGTACCCACGAGGTCTGTCTGCTGCAAAGGTCCATTTTCCCCTCTGTAACTAACATGTCTTACAGAGGGGGATGCTGTGTGACGGTGTGACTTTGCTGTCCATTGAAAACCGTTGTCTGGATGGTCATTCCGCACATTGATCAGCTGTCATTCTTTGAGGACTCCCTCACCCCCAGTGTGTATACATTTGCACACACACACAGGCACACATACTCTCTCTCCCTTGTTTTAGTTTCACTGTAGACTCAAGGTTTCCTTTCTTAAAGTTCATTTTTCCATCAAACTCTTGGTGTTTCTTTCTCAGTTTTTAAGAATTCTTTATGTGCTGGGGAGGTTGCCAGTACTACCTAGCAGTTTATCTTGATTTTGATTATGGTTTTTTGCCATGTAAAAGTTTCAAAAATTTTTATGTCTTTTTTTTTGCCTACAGATATGGAGTCATAGTTTTCTCATTTAGAGTTGAATTCACCCTTTTTTTTTTTTTTGTTCAGTATACTTTCAGATTTTTATTTTGGTTTTATGAAGTAAGTCAGATTGAGAAAAGCACACAAAACAAACAAGTTGTTAGAAGTTAAACATTTTTTAACCGCACCCTGCCTTCCTGACTCAAGAAACAGAACTTGGCTTCAGGAAGTTCCTTCTTTGTTGCCCTTCCTGTCCTAGCACCTTCCCTCCCTGTACTGAAATACCTGTCCTCACCTTTCCATTCGGCATTTTCTTGAATTTCTTTATGGGCTTATCATCCAAGTGGGCATCCCTGGATGCCATAGTTTATTTAGTCTTGCCCGTTTTCTTATATTTGATATGTGTTTAAGTCTCAATTTACAAGTCTTCTCTTCCTTCCTTCCTTCCATTCAGCCAGCCAGCCAGCCATTGCTGTTTGACCACAGTCTGGAGAGTGTTGATTGTGTATTTCATGGCTCTGTTTATGGTTTGGTTTAGTGTGTTCTTCTTTCCTCCCTATTTCCTGCAGATCACCAGCTGATACCTGGAGGTGGTATTTTAATTCAGCCATTCCTATTTCATTTGTTAATTGAAATATTTTGTAAATAGACAAGTCATGGTATTGTTCGTACAGCATAGGCAGGATAAATGCTTCTTTCTCTTTACCAGTTTTCACAATAAGGAATTATTTCCTTTGACCTTTTGAAGGTGACCATTTGAAAATATAAACTTTTAAACCTTTTTGATGGGTTTCATTCAGTTGCATTTATAATCTTTTTTGAAGTTCACATCGTCTCACCTTTGGCCAGTGAGGTTTTCCCCACTTCTCTCTGAACCATTGGTTCCTTTGTCTCTTGTCCTGCTTAGCCACTGCTTCACTCCACACACTGCCTTTTCTCTGTGAGGGGCTTTACCTGAGAAGAACGCAAAGAGGAGTCGCTGCCAGTGTGTTTCATGGACCTCCACCAGCTCCTTCGTCTTCCATGGGCACTCCGTGGTCACCTGCTGTGGGAGTAGCAGGACTGCCCCTTCCAGCTGCAGCTCTCTCACTGGCCCAGGTGCTTTCTGCTGTAACCTGTTGGTTGTTAGGATTTCTGTTGTTCCCGGGTCCATCAGAAGCTCCATTGCTTCCCTCTGTTTTCTTTCCAGACTCTGCGAGTGTATGGTTTGCTGTCCATGGATTATTTTTGACTGCTTGTATTTTGGGGTCTGCAGGACTCCTGCTCAGCTAGTTTTGCTGTAAATGGTCTCTAGTTTTTGAGTTTTTAAATTTAGTAGTTGGTTTATGTAAGGATTCTGAGAGGTTCAAAAACTGTGCCACTGTTTCTGCCATCTTTCCAGAATCCTCTACTTTCATAACTTACACTTAACATCTCTTGATTCATTTGACTCACTTTAAATGTTTTCAAGTGTATGGGCATGAGATAAGGGCCCAGTTTTCTTTTTCCAAAGGTGTTTGCAGCTGGCCCAACACTATCTAAAATCACCATCTCATAGTGAGTTGATGGATTTTCATATGTACTTGGTTCTGATTTTTGGATTTTCTATTTCTGTTTTATTGGTTTCTCTCTTGATTCACAGTGTACCACATTGTTCTAAGTATAGCAGCCTTTTTTTTTTTTTTTAATCTAGCCAGTCTACTTTCTCTGGAAAATTCAAGCCAACATCTTTTGAATAATGCTTCTTTCCTTTTTGGCTCCTCCTTGAATTCAGATTAGAAGTGTATTAGAACTTTTCAATCTATTCATGTCTCGTGTCCTCTTTTTCATATTTTGCATTTCTGCTTCTCTGATCTGTGTTGAGAATAATTTACTCAGAAACATCTTCCAATTCAAAAATTTTTCTTTTGTCTATGCCTTCTTTGCTCTGTTTTATTTTTAATTTCTAAACTTTTTACTTGGCCATTCTTTATGGGTCCTTATTCCTTGCTCATGTTTTCAGACATCTTTTATTTCTCTGTCAACATTATTTCATACGCCTTGTCTTCCAGTTGTAGTATCTGAAAACTTGCGGTGTTTCATTTTGTTTCTGCAGATTGTCCTCACGGTACCTTGTTTCCTTGTGTGTTTTGTGCCTCTTAACTGTGAACTACTACTTTCCATGGAACTTTGTGTGGGAAGTATTGGAGAGTTAGAGAGAGAAGGTTGTTTGCCTCTGCCAGTCTCAAGGAGGGTACTGCAAACTCAAAACTCCTTTAATAAAGTAGGTTGTCACCTTTAGGGTTTTTTGGGATCACATGGAAAAATGAGAGTTTGAATTATACACCCGCACGATCATCTCATGTGGTTAAGCATGCTCTAGTCCACACGAGACTTTTCATTGCAGGTTTATTTTCTGTTGCCTTTAAGTCAAGGATGTGAAACTTCAGGGTTCACGTTTATATGGGCATCCCTTTCTTCACTCCCCACCTTGAGGGGAGCCCTCATGTTTAAGGGCCTTTTGAAGCTGTGAGGGGAGCTCGGAGTCTTCAGGCTTCAGCAGAAGTCCTTAGGACAAAAGCTGGCATTGATGCTTATTACCTTCAGTTGTTAATATTTCCACTTCATTTTTGATCTTCCTGTTAGTGTTGTTGCATTTTAATGTTTTATTAATTTTTTTTTCACTTTTCATTTTGAAATAATTTAAACAAAACTAGTAAGAATTTCCACAAACCTTCATCCAGGTACCCCAAGTGTTAACATCTTATGTAACCATAGTACAGTTATCAGAATGAAGACATTTAATATTCACATGATGCTATTATCTATAGACATTCAGATTTCTTGAATTGTCCAACTAATAACCGCTTTCTGATTCAAGATCTAATCCAGGATCATACACTGCATTTATCATCATATCTCTTTAGTGTCTTTTAACCTGGAACCCTCTGTCTTTATCACTTATAGCACTGATAATTTTTAAAGTGTTTTGGCCGATTGTTTGGTAGAAAGTTGAGTTTGATTCAGCAGTGCATCCTTAAAAAATCTTTTGTATTTTACCCAGCATGTCACTTACTACAATTGGCAGAGTTGCTTGGGGTTTCTAAAATTGAAAGTCTTAAGTTCATTTTTAATTATTTTCATAGACTTTTTAGCTAATTATTTTTAATGCAAAAGATGAACGTGTTAGGAGTCAGAATTTTAAGCAAATACAAGTTAGATGTGTGACTGTGCAATGAAGCCTTGGGATCTTTCATCCCTTACACCCAGGTGTCCGTCTAAGGATTTGACCTTGTACCTGCTAAGGCTTTCAAATTGAGGAGGTAAGCGAAGTAGAGCAATGGTTTTGCTATACCTGTGATGGATTCATTTTGATATTTGGCAAAACTAATACAATTATGTAAAGTTTAAAAATAAAATTTAAAAAAAAAAAAAGAATTTTAAGTTGAAGAAATGTCATTTTAAAATTATGTCATCAAGATGGTTGCAGAGCCTGCTTTTCTCCAGGGAAATTAGAAGAAAAAGGCATTAGTTCCAACTTTATTAGAGAACTTAAGACAGTCATTTATAAAATCATTAAGATGTGCAATAGTTGTAAATGAGGATCTTGGGTTTAGGTTATATTTGTGATGTGTCTTTTTACATCCTTTGGGTGTCATAGGATAAAGAGGGTGGAAGCCACATATTGACATCAATTCTGTAAAAGAAGAGCTTTGGAGTCACAAAAGCTAACCTAAGTTGCAAATGGCTTTTAGGAAGCAGTGTGCTTCCTGCTGCAGGTGCAGTTAACAGATTCATGCAGCGCATGAGGGTCATGATCATGTCAAAAATTCTATGAGTACATTTCATACCATCTATTTTGTAGAACATCATTAAACTATTTCACAGTTCATGGTACCTTGTTGGCTATACAAATGGACTCTTTTGCTCTCTTGTCGTTGATTAGCAATGAAATTCCACATTATAATGTTACCCTGGGAGACAGTCCTCTCTTATAGACACTTAAGTCAAATGGGACCTGCCTGGGCTGGTTTCTCAAAATGCTTAATACTAGAACATTTTGTTTTCTTTTTCCTTTTTAGTTCTTAACGCTGAAAATCAGAAAGGAGACACAATAAATTTACTTGATCAGCATGAAAAGAGGAATCACACACTCTGAATCAAACTGGAATCACATTCTTGTGTGTCAGAATTGAACAGAGATCACTATAATAGTCACAAGGGATTGAATACTGTGAATAATGTACTAAGTAAAATATCTAAAGATGATTATTGTGGAGTTTTAGTTTGTATTTACAATGTAGGAAAATGAGATTGTCTTTGAGACAGTGTTTTAGAGGTATTTTTGAAGTGTTTATATTGAGATGTCAAAATTGTTGAAATTTGTTGGCTAATAGGTATTTCATAAGAAGATCAACACCAGAAATAGAACACAGGTTCTCCTTCAAGTACGACAACAGCAGGATTCATGTTGTGAAGTGTAACCTTTGCTGTGAAGGGGACTCCCATACTCGCAGAGCTCCTTGTCTTCAGGTCCCTCTGGAGTCATTCTCTTCGCCATGTGCTGCGCTGAGACAGGAACCAGCCCTGCAGTCGGCATTGAGTGATTTTTGGTTTATTCTTCGGTGCTCACTTCTGGTTCTGACAATCAGTGGCCTAGAGCACTGACTGTTAACATAAACATCACGAGCAACGGTGTTAAACAAGTCTAAACACAGAGGTGTTTTCTGTGAGGATTTTTTAAAAGACTGCTACTTGTACAATAACCCTTGTCATTAATGTACAAAATGCTTTCAAGTGACTTGTAATTTGAGTACCTGTGATCTATACTTGCCTTGCTTAGTATGTGTGGGCAAAGCATTACCAAGAAAAGCCACGTGCAGATTAGACTTCTGACACAACGGGCCAAAGCAGGGCTGACCTTGGGCACGTGTGGCAGAGAAGGTAGTACCGCACTGTGGGTGGGTGTGCTGCGGACACTGCCTACTTCACTGCTAGAAGAGAAGAGAAATTTGATGATGAAGGAGATACACAGCATACAGATTTGGAAAGTTTAGAAAGTCAAATGCAGTAGTTGTCTTTTTCAGTTTACACATGTACCTTGTGGTAAAGGACCATATCACAAACTGATTTAAAAACCAAAAGTTAATTTGAAAATGACTAATCGTAATTTGCTTAATAGTGACATCAGGTTTGAGTTGGTTCTTGCAAATAAACAGGCTCCTGTCAGACTTCACACTCACATTATGACCTTTAGAAAGGCTCCCTACAGGGTTAAGTGGGTGGTGATGCTTATTAAATCAGCATTCTGAGTCATAGGGCTTGAGATACAGGGGCTTCAGGTCATGTGACACAACCCCCTGTTAACAGAGAAGAGACTGGGGCCCAGAGGACTTCTGAAGCCTCTCCAGGCCCAGCCAGCGTGCCTGCTTCGAAGCTGGCTTCGGACTCCTGGTGCCCCTGCTGCCACTGAGGGGCGGGGCCTGGTCTGCATTCAGGTTATGATCGCCAACTTGAATGCTGTGTGGTATTTTCCTACCTAATTAAGATTGTAACTGCCCACCCAGAAAAGGCAACTGAAGGGTGTGAAAGTAGCTTTATAAGGTACTCATCTAGGTCCTTGTCCAGCCTCCCTCTGTGTCTAAGTCTTAATCAGTCTTAGGGTTGATGTCTTGCATATTAGCCTTTATTCATCTCATGTTTTATCAGTGTGCCTAGAGTTGCTGAGAAATGAAACTCTGTTCAGGTTTTAAAACTGCTTTCAGTTTTCCCTTCATCTGCTGGTGAAACCCTAAGGAATCAGCTTGTAAACTGTGGATTAAGGATGGTTGTTTGCCTTATTAATTAAACCTTTCTGTGGAATGAGATGCTGATATAAATAAAAAATAATCATGATTTAATCTCCTTGTACAGAGGCACCTGAAAGCTGTTTATTCGGGAGGTAGGTACTTGAGGTGTTTCTTCAAGCAGTCATGCTTTATTCCTGTTGGCTTCCCTTGGGATCAACTATTCCAAGGAACAATCTAGAGATGCCACAGCCATTTATTTAAAAAATAAAACCTGTGTAATAAGCATCAGATAGATTATCAAACAATGTGGTCTTTTGGGTTCATCTAAAAGCAGCAGCTAATCCAATTTTTAATAAACTGTTTGATTCACACCCTCCTCTATATTCTCAAATGGTGTGTAGACAAGGAGTGATGATTAATTTGATCTTTTTTTCTGCAGATGAAGATTGCCATAGCAGCTTTGGATTAGATTTCATGAATAATCATTGCACCTAGCATACCTTTGTGTGATGGAATTTGAAAAAACATTCCCTGATTAAGTCAATGTGGTATCATTAAATAACTAGTTGAGAACTGGCATAATTGTTTTATTTGGTAATTGGTGGTTATCTATTCATAACAGAACTTGAAATGGTGGAAGAGAATTGTAATTTCACAGTCTTTTAAGGTCCAGGGGGGAACTGGTCTATTCTCATTATGTATTTTAGCTTAAAAGATTATACAGTAATCTTTATTAATAATAACAATAATTACTCATTAATAGAAATGGTAATCTTTATTAATGATTATAGATTAAGGATAGTTTATAGGACACTCAGCCCACTAACACTTGCCTTTGAAATGAGTTTGAAATATACAAGTTTCCATTAATTCTAAGTTATACTAATATTTGGTTCACATTGTCATTTTAGATTTTGAAAATATTAGTATTAGAAAGTTGAGGAAATGGCTTATCTTGTGTATTTAAATGTTTATGTTCTATTTCAGCTCAGAGGGCAACACTTTCTTAAGGGTACTAACTAGGCCACTGTTCTTAACTGATCTGTAAGGTTCTGGTAATGTGCACACTGACGGATTTCTCAAAAGTAGGTCTCTTCCCATGCACTGTGCTTGTTGATGTGCCTGTGAAACTCATCTCTGGGAAGGAGACATGACTTGAAACATTCTCATTTGTAAACTATATATAAACTTAATGACTTTTTTTTTTTTATAAACCAAGACCTTGAGACAAATACCTGCTTTTTTTTTATTTTTTAAATCCTTACTCCTTAGAAGAAAACTAAATGTTCTAAAGTAGAATAAAAATCCTGAGTTGAGTGACACAGGCTTACACTTCATATCCCTACAGAGATTCTAATATTGCCAGGGGTGCTTGGTAAATTTGACTAAAGTTCAAATAAAGACTGAGTGATCAGAGATGTGGCCCTAGGCAACCTGATTTTTCATATAACTGAAGTTTTGCCCTTTAGAACGTTCATAAACAGATTTAGGTGGACAAATGCATTTTTAGAATGAGTGTTAATAGACATGTAAGAATGAGGATGAAAACTCAGGCTTTAAGAAGTAAGCCAGAGTCTTTGTGGAGCAGCTCCTGATGTTAGAGCTTGGTTTTTACTAATTTGGCTCTCTTAAAGTAGTACAGTGACAGTGGAACTTCAGTATGATGTAACATGTGTGCCTTTATCCAGAACTCAAACCTTCACCTGAATGTCTTAACTCACATCAAAAAAGCAGCCACATTATTATTTCACATCTGAATTATCATTTAAAAGAGTAATTCTGTGACCTTAACCACCAGTCTACAGCTGCCAGTTTTTTCCCTGTGAAGGACAATTCTGCTATAACATCCTTGCTCTGGCTTTTTGAGATGGGTTCTTTCAAAAGTTATTCTGGAAGTCAACGGATGACAAATCTCTTATCAAAACAAAGCACCACACTTTACTTTAAGCTTGGCTTAAAGGTTTGGCCTAAAATGTTTGAATTCTACACAGACGGTTGCAGATACTGCATCTTTACCTTATCAGTAGTTTAGAAATTCAGAGTGTTGCATAATAACTTTATGTGGTCCTCCAAAAGCTGATACATTCTTTTTAAATGGAAAGAATAGAAAGCATTGTTAGCAGAGGACTACAGAAAAAATTCTAAGTGAATGCAACCAGTTTCTTCGTCTGATACAAACTGTTTAGGGGCAAGGCTACCAGACTCCAACTTACCACCTCCTGGTTCCTACTTCAAAACTCCCCTGGCACTCTTAGTGTCCTGTGTTCTCACCATTAAGTGTCTCAAATTGAGCCTTCCTACTGCTCTGGAGGCCTTGATTTTAACCTTCATTCAGTTTTCCAACTAACTGCCTCCAGGATGTCTTTTATATTTTTAAAAGATCCACATCCCATTAACTGAGTGAACAGTTCTGCAAAAGATGAAGGTGTTTTTCTCAAGTTTATACTATAGCTGGGAAGATTTAAAAAAATTAACTACAACTGAAAATGCTAAAAAGTTGGCTTATAGCTCAACATTCAGAAAACTAAGATCATAGCATCCGGTCCCATCACTTCATGGCAAATAGATGGGGAAACAGTGAAAACAGTGACAGACTTTATTTTGGGGGGCTCCAAAATCACTGCAGATGGTGATTGCAGCCATGAAATTAAAAGACGCTTGCTCTGTGGAAGAAAAGCTGTGACCAACCTAGACAGCATATTAAAAAGCAGAGAGATTACTTTGTCAGCAAAGGTCCATCTAGTCAGGGTTATGAATTTTCCAGTGGTCATGTATGGATTTGAGAGTTGGACTATAAAGAAAGCTGAGAGCCGAGGAATTGATGCTTTTGAACTGTGGTGTTGGAGGAGACTCTTCAGAGTCCCTTGGACTGCAAGGAGATCCAAATAGTCCATCCTAAAGGAGATCAGCCCTGGGTGTTCATTGGAAGGACTGATGTTGAAGCTGAAACTCCAATATTTGGCCACCTGATGCAAAGAGCTGACTCATTTGAAAAGACCCTGATGCTGGGAAAGATTGAGGGCAGGAGAAGGGGATGACAGAGGATGAGATGGTTGGGTGGCATCACCTACTCAATGGACATGAGTCTGGGTAAACTCCGGGAGTTGGTGATGGACAGGGAGGCCTGGCGTTCTGCAGTTCATGGGGTCGCAAAGAATTGGACACGACTGAGCTACTGAACTGAAAATGCTAAGCACTTTTAAATGGTTTGGCCTAAACGAGGAGATACAGGAGCATTCTCTGAAGATCTAATGTTTCAGAAACTTGAAAGATAAAGAGAAGCTGTCCAAGAGAAGAGGTTGGCTGGTCAGAGGAAAAGCAAAATAAGATGCAGCTTGAGGCGCCCAGGGACAGGGCAGAAATGAAGTGGCCAAACCAGGTATCACTTAGTGAAGACTATCATTAACCAGAGAATAGTTGATCTTTTATGATCATACCAGCTCCTCCAAGAACAGGGTGGGGTAAGGATAAATGTGGAGAAATCAGTTCTAAAGAATGATTCCATTATTTCACACCCCACTCACTAACACTTCAATGTACTGATTCTGCCCTACCTCTTCAAGAAGGTTCTTACTATTGTTGCCAGCAACCTGTCAGATCCAGTGGGCCCATTTTGGTCCTTATCTTAGGCCTATTAGCTGTATGTGGCCCTGCATTGCCTATTTTCTGGCTAAATCTTTTCATGGCCAGAGAAAAACTCTCCTACACTTTTCTAAACGGGTGGCTTTTTTGACCAGTAATTAAGGTGACTTCTTAGAAGGCCAGAGTCTTACGAAACGAGTGACAGAAACTTGGTCAGAGGGTGGCGTGGCATGATTTTAAGGCGCTCACTTTTCTTTCATCTCCTACCTGCTCCTTTCTCCCACCTCTGCCCTGGTCCACTCTTAGAATTTGGTTATCCTGACTCTTCTTGGGACCAATCTCAGACTCTTCTCTTCTACATGTTCCCTGAGCAATTGCAACCCCCAGCTGCTGCTGCTACTAAGTCGCTTCAGTCGTGTCCGACTCTGTGCGACCCCATGGATGGCAGCCCACCAGGCTCCTCCATCCGTGGGATTTTCCAGGCAGGAATACTGGAGTGGGGTGTCATTGCCTTCTCCGGCAGCCCCCAGTGCAGGCCTCAGTTTACAGTTCATTTCTGCAGCCACTTAGTCTTCAGTTCATGTCTACCCAAGAATGCTGCTTTCAGCTCCACACCAAACTACTCGCCACTTGCACTAGGATGTTTTTCAAAGACAGCTCAAGAAGGCATTTTCTGGTGGTCCTGTGGTTAGGATTCCATACTTCCACTGCCAGGGGCCTGAGTTTAATCCCCTGTCAGGGAACTATGACCTTGCAAGCTGCACCGCCCGAAAGAAAAAACGACATCTTAACATCTAAAACAAACTTTATCCCTGAACCTTGTCTCCTGTTTTGCCTATATAAGCAAACAGCACCACACCCATCTAGTTGCAAAGCCCTAAAACCTATGAATCATCACCCTTGATTCCACAAACTCACCCAAGTCCTGTACCTCTTATCTTTTGATTCCATTCATCTCTTCCCTCTGCCACTACCTTAAGACCAACCGTCATTTCTTCTCACCTCACAAGCTTCCCTGCCTACAGCTTTTTGAACCAGTAATCATGAGCAAGCGGATCTGATTTGATCCTGCTGTTTACCTGATTCAAATGTTCCAGCAGTATCCACCAACATCAGTCAACAGTCTCCCCTTACTTCCAGCTCCTCTCTAGTTCCTTATCCTGCTCCTATACTTTAGTCAACTGCCACCTTCTCACCACAGGCCTGTGCCCATCTGTGTCCCCGTCAAGGGACTCAGCTAGTGCCCATCGTTAACCTTTGGGACCTGGATGAGATGGTGACTTTCTCCATAAATCATGTGAGGTGGGTCTCCTCCACCAGCACACTGCATTTTCCCTAGAGCATGATAAAGACTTGTTGGTTTTTCTGCATTCTTATGGTTGTTAGATCTGTGAGAGGAGAGGCAGTCTTATTTCCCCCATCATTTTTTTTTTTTTTTTGCACCTTGTATGGTACATAGATTTCCAAAAAGTTCGAAAAAAGGCAACTTTCAGCTTTTCTGATTAGAAACCTGCAGCTGAAACTTAGGAACACTCTTTGCTCTTAGGGAGAAGAGCCACTCCTGAAAAAACAGCCTTAGGTACTCTTAATTAGGCAGAACCCTTGCTCAATAACCTATATGTACATTTTCAGATGACCTAATTAGACATCAGTTTAAAAATGCCAGCACACCCTCTTAATCCATGGTTCCTGTTGGCACTGATCCACATTCTTATAGCTCACCTCAGGCTCTTGGCTGTCTGCCAGATGTTGCTGCCTCATTTAGCCTCTTTGCGTTTTGAATTCTTTCTTCTGTTGCCTGTCTACCATTTTTCTTGTTTAAAGTAATCAGAAATTACCAGCCAGAAACTGTTTTCTTTCTCAGAAAACTATCCAAATAGAAGGCAACAGATATATTCTTTATCTCTTTATAGCTCATTTCTTTTGTACAGACTACTGTTTTTTTTTAAAGACTTCTGGATTCTGAGATTTCAATGTCTACTGGCTGTTCCTGGATAACACGTTTATCACCACTCTTGGTAAAAGAGAGCCTGTCTGCTTCAGGAGCTGAGAAGAGAGGAGTCACGAATATTCTTACTCTACAGTCGTCGGCTCTACTATAGTAAGCAAGATTTATGCAGGTTAGCTGCTTTAAGATATTTCCAGAAATAAAGTTTCAATAAGACATCTGCAAGAAAGGTGTCAAATAAGAATTCAGATACTTGAAACTCAGAACCCTTTTAACCATAAAGGAAATACAAAACACTTGCTGGTTTTAAGCCAAGCCAAAGGCTCAGTGTAACTCCTGCTAACAATACTGTCTTGTTAATAGTAGGACCAAAGGAAAGGCCCCCAGAGATCACAGCAATATGGCACAGAACAGCAGAGCAGATGGGGGCGGAATGAGCAGCAAAGGAAGAAGGCTGGGGCCACTGGCACTGGACACTTACAGGTACAGGTGAATTTAAGTCAATCTGCAGAGCCAGAGGATGCTGGGAAGGCCCCACTTGAAAATGTTTCATGGGTTAAACTAAGTAAGTGGTAATAAAAAGCAGCATGTCATGTTTAAACCTAACCCTATAATATCACTAGCAAACATGATGTGTAATCTTTTTTAAAAAAGTGCCAAAAGTAACAGTTAAAAGGATTAAAAAAAATTCTGACAAAAAAAAATGCTGGTATATAGTTTAAGATACTGTGACACACAAAATCACAATCCCTGCGTGACTTAGTATCCCTATATAGCTAGGAGGTCCCCCCAAACCTCCCTTAAGTGTATTTAGCCCAAATCCCATGTGAGTGTTTACTAAATCCCTTGATTTTAAACTTTTGTTTGAACTGCTCAAATATTAAGAGTAAACACCTTCAATTCTTAGCACGTATCCACAAAGTGCTATTTTTCATCTCCAATAGTGCATTTTTTTGTCAAGAAATTTATTAACCTTTACAAACACTATTTTCACTCATAAAAAATGATTTATGATTAAATCTGTAATAAAACCAAATAACATTCATCAATGCATTCGATAAGACTAGTTTCATCCATGGAACATAATAAACCACTTTAAAACAGCAGTTTTCATTCACGTCATATAAGGCTATCAAATTAAAAGTATTCCTTATAATGGGTTGTTATCCAAGAAATCCATTTCACTTCACGTTATATGGTAAGACTGACGGATAGATCCTCTAAGAACAGAATCTGAAAGTAGACTCCACCCTTTTGGTCACCTTTTCAGTCTTTCTCTCAAACAAGTTTCACAACAGGAAAATATTTGTGAGCAGAGAAATCAAATTCAGGAGGAACCTGTGAAAACAAAGTCAATGTATCTTATACATATTTAGACAGTAAACAAAGACTTTTAATTTTAGACTCTTGTGTTTTTAGAAACAAGGAACAGAAAATGATTTAGCTTATCTCTGCATCTGTGAAGGTGATTAGAAAACATGCTGACCAATGGTTTTCTATTTTTAGAGAATACTTAATGAAAACAGACTTAAATTACAGGAAAAGGTCATGGGTCAGTGCGTTCTTTTAGTCCTATGGTAGCTGCTACTTCTGAGCAATGAAATGAGTCACTGGTAAAGCAGAGGCGGTAAGAAAGAGGGATAACAGAAAAGCAGTGGGAGCAAACAAATAGAGGTATGTATTATATAATGGACAGATGCCACCAGAAATGGCTCAATGGTTGGCCTCTTACTTCTGCACCGAATGTTGATACAGCACCAATGAAACACCAACCAAGGGAGGCTTACAAAATCTTCCATCTCCCGAGCCATTAAAGTATTTATTTATTGAAGCATTCACTTTTCTAAAAGTGGATGACTTTTTAAATAACTCCCATAAATTGGTTTTCACACATTTTCTTTTGTTACCTCAAATCATTCAGTAATTTAGGTGGAAGGGCAGAGCAAACTTTAGAGATTTTAAGTCAACAAAATCTGTAAGTTTCAAGGCAAAATGGCAAGTTCCAATTTATTTTCTGCCACTGAATCCCTTTTAGAATCATCTTTGTGGGCATTCTGACTTTTTTGTAATATTTATTCATCTTACTAAAAAAAATGAAGTTTATAACAATTGAATAACAATATATTTTACCTTGGATTCCTTTTTGTGTCCTCCTGCCAATAACTTCATAACCACAAAGTTGGGTTTGGCAACCTTTAAAATTCTATTGACCTAAATAATGAACAACATTAAGCTATCAAAACATAAAATTCATAGTCAAAATATATTGACTTATAGATACCAATAGGAATGTGGCACAAAATAAGTGTCAGTATTTTATTAAAATGAAAGCAATTTCAAAATATGAGTACCACCATGTATCTTTTAGTAACAAAGAACTCCAGTTTACTATCATGAAAACTTGAAAGGACTACTGTATCTTGTTTTCATTAAAACAAAAAAGCATTATATCGTGAAGTCCTGTAAAGACAGTACAACATGTTCAGGGCACAGAATCTAGAGTTAAGCCGTCTAGTTTCAAAGTCCACTTTTGCCACTTACTAGCTGTGAAACCGGAGAAGGCAACGGCACCCCACTCCAGGACTCTTGCCTGGAAAACCCCATGGACGGAGGAGCCTGGTGGGCTGCAGTCCATGGGGTCGCTAAGAGTCGGACGCGACTGAGCGACTTCACTTTTCACTTTCATGCATTGGAGGAAATGGCAACCCACTCCAGTGTCCTTGCCTGGAGAATCCCAGGGACGGGGGAGCCTGGTGGGCTGCCGTCTCTGGGGTCGCACAGAGTCGGACATGACTGAAGTGACTTAGCAGCAGCAGCTATGAAACCTCTGCAAGTTTTCTAACCTCTCTGTTCTCAGTTCCTTCATTTGTAAAAACGGGGATATAATTTACCTATCCCACAAAGATTTGTGAGGACTGAGTTAACACGTATTATGAACTGAAACTCACGCCTAGCAGGCAGAAAGTGTCCTTTAACTGGTATTTCTGACAACCATTTGTCCAAAACGTTTCACCTGAAAATATGAAACAATGGAATGGAATACTCACTTCTCTTTAAGAGGGAGTAATGGGCAACTTGAAGAAAAAAAAAATTGCCTGCTTCTTACTGACCTCACTTGACACATCACCTCAAGTTCAGGAACTGCTGCCCCTCAGCTCCATATCACATACCCACTCACCTACATAACTACTCCATTTGGGCATCCAAAAGCCATGTTCAAAACTGAGCTCCTGACCTTCCCAGCCCTGCCTCCCAACGAGTTCCATCCACAGTCTTCCCCTTACAACTCAATCCAAACAGATGGTGCTCAGGCCAAAAACCTCAAAACCACCCTTGACTCCTATTTTTCTCTTAACTCCACCTCCAATCCATCAGTCAATCCCACTGGCTAGACCTTAAAATGCAATCACTTCTGGTCCACTGACACTACCATCTTTCACCTGGATCACAGCCATGGCCTCTAACTGGCTCTGGATTCTATCCTTGGTTTCACCAGTCTATTTTACCAACACAGTGGCCAGCATGGTGATCCTTTAGAACAAAAGTCAGATCTGGTCACATTAAAACTCTCCAACAGCTCAACCCTGTGTTCACCTCACTCCAGCACACAGCCGTGGGCTGTTATTCAAATACTCCAGGCACACTCCTTTACATACCTTTACACGTATGGATCCCTCTGCCTAGAAGGCACCATTCCTGGGTGGTCATATGACTTGCTTCTCTACCTTCTTCCAAGATTTGCTCAGAGGCCAACTTATTTAAAAATGTCTAATCCCTTCCACTATACCTCCGGGAGCATTCACTATCTCTATTCTCAGAAGAAAAATCTCTTTTAAGGTTTTTCTTCATAGTACTTCTGATCTTCTAATAGACTATTTTACTGCCTGCCCCCCCCACCTCCCATAGAAAGGTCCAGATTTCTGTTCCCTGCCCCGCCCCCTGCTAGAATATACCAGACTACTTAGGACAGTACACACTCGACAATATCTGTATATTCATCACTTCCCACATGTACACAAGTATCTGTAAGGTAAATCCCAAGAAGCAGAATTTCGGGGACTAGGCACCTGTGATTTTCGACAGATTGCTAAAATACCTTTCATGGAGGCTGTATCAAGATATACCCCCCAAAATGGTCAGTGTGTTACAGGTAACTCTCATTTACAGAATAAATACATTTCAATAAAATTAGGCTATATAGTAAATTAATGAAACTCATAAGAGGCTGAAACAATATTTTGTATTTTGCAAGTTCTAAGCTCTGTAGAATGATACTCAAAATAGTCTTCAAAACAATAGGCTTTATTTTAAATGGTCAAATAGAATAAGGTTGTTTTTACTTCCTGTGATAACTGACCAGATCATTTTTTAGATTTAAGATTTATATAATTATATTTTAATAAACTATAAAATTTTTTAAATTTAATGTTAACATTACTGAGCTGTAGATCAATCTGGGTCTTATTTCTATTCTTTCAGCTTTATGGTTCTAAGTCTTAATTTCTCTTTGCACTGATTTCTAAATTTACACAAAGGAGATATTTGTATCACTTCTTTTATCATATAATTTTAAGTCTGACAAGGTTAGGTTAGCAAAGTGACTGAAATCCTTAGCAGAAACATGACAGTCTTCATTTATTAATACTGTAAGTTCATTTTATAATTAAACTGTTATCCAGTAGTAAGTGATGTACTTCCTGACAAACTTCCTGTAGAATAACCGTGACTGCAGTTTTACCTCATGGTCTGGGTTTGGGATATTTTCCAGTATCATTTTTGCCTGCTGAAAGTGCTTACTAGCTGCCACATACAGTTCTGGAGACTGAGGAGGAGGGCTATATTTATTGAGGTCAGACATTTCCTAAAAAGAAAGAAATACTATTATTTAAAATATGTTTAATGTGAAAAAACTCTAAAATACCTTTTTAAATTAAAGAATTCTACACTGATTATCCATTCACATATGGACACTAATGCAAACACTCTGCATGTCCTGGTTTTTTCCTATTCAGTTTTTAACCTTTATATACCATACTTCATATTATTCTCATATTTAAATAACTGTTAATATGATGAGTATACCCAACAAAGTCAAATAATATTCATACTATTTAAAACTGCTATTTCATCCCTTTATCTCACTGGTCCAATAACAGTTTCACTTGACTATTTCAGCAAAATGGCTAGGTACAAATAGCACATCTCCAAGAGGGTCTAAGACTAAATATTTTGCGATTATTCTAAGCAGCAGGTTCACCTTGAACTGCAGATAGTGCACTGGTGGTGGTGTCATTACACTGTTGAATGGAGCAAATCTGTGCTCATATCGAACTTGTTCACTATCAAGCTCAAACTTGGGTTTTCGTACTTTGCCATCCATGTCAAAAGCTACCATGGTCTACAGTACAAAGAGAGAGAGAGAAAGATGATAACAGTATGAAAATGTGAACATCTTCATTAACAGAGAGCAGAAAATAAAAAACAGCTATTTATACACAGTTAATCAAAACAAGGCCCAGAAATCAAAAACAGGAAGAGAAAAAACTAGCTTTAATATTCATTTTTATATTCTGCACCATCTTTTATATGAAAAATGTTCATGTTCCAGTGTCTAATATTTTAATTTCCCCAGTGAAATTGTACCACATGCATATTCTTCTTAAGGCTCTTGTAACAGCTTTGAAAACTTCAAGTAAAAGCTCCTGAAGAAAAAGTAATATATCATCTCTATAAGAAAAGCACTGATCCTGTTTTCCAAACAGAATTCCATGTTCTATTTTATGTATTTTAGTATGTTTCCTCGACTTACTATCTCCTGAAAATGTCTGCTTTGCTTAAATTAAGCCTTTCATTATGGAGCTTGCCCCTTTCCTAACTAACATACTTCTAAAAAACTCTGGAACCCATCTCTTCCAAGAAACCTTTTCTGATCATCAATCAGAAGTAAACGCTTCCCTCTCTTAGTATCTATGCCACATATATGTCATCTGGTCTAACATTAACTAGGCACTTGAGACAAGGATCACATCAGATTAGACTTGGTATCTCGCAATGCACCTAGTACAAGACATCTGACATATGACAAATGTTCAGTATTTGTTAAATTAATAAAACCACTGGACTTGGATAAAAGGTCATTTTTAAGCAGACAGTAAAAATGAAGGTTAAATTAGAACCTAGAATCACAGGAGAGTTCATTTTAGTTTAATAATAAAATAGCAATGTAGCAACTTACTTTAAACATTCCAGCACACATGTTCTGATATGCCTGGCTCATTGTGATCTCTCGGCTCAATGGGCGAACTATAATTAGAAAGAAAATTATCCAAATTCTTTTCCCTCCTCCTCTTGCATTATTGCAGAAGAAATCTAAATTAATTCTATCTTGTTTACCAAATTAAAATATTAAAAAGTTTGTTCCCACAGGCTAAATTTTACGGCTCAAATCTACAAATAATAAAATAGAGCTAAGGTTAGACAGTAATTGGGTTCCCCAAACTGTAAGATTTCTCAAGTCACAATACAGAGACAATTTCTTATTACAGGAAAGCCATGAGTACAGTCATTTAATGACCCACACTCAATTTGAATCTGAAGGGAACACAAAGCACTATTTTGTAATGACTGTAGTCTATCTGTGCCGGCCCATGAGTGATTAATAGGGTAGTCCCCTGGAAACATTTCTTTCTTCTCATGGTCCTTGGGCAGTGTATGATCATCTTTTTGTTTGACTGTTAATAGCACCACTCCAGATTTCCTTCCTTCCTGAGCTGTCAGCCTTCTGTCAAGAGAGTATCACAAGTCTCCTGCTGTCTTGTTCCTCATCTTATTCCATGTGGTTACTACTTCTTGTCTTTTGACACATGACATAGGAAAGAAGTAAAAGAAAAGCAAGGAAAGACACCAAAAGGATTCTACCACTAATACTGTGACTCAGGTTCTACCCCAGTATCTTCTGAAGAGAAGATGAGTGAGTGAGTGAGTGAGTGAAATTTGCTCAGCTGTGTCTGACTCTGAGACCCCATTGATTGTAGCCTGCCAGGCTCTTCTGTCCATAGAATTCCCGGCCAGAATACTGAAATGGGTGGCCATTCCCTTCTCCAGGAGATCTTTCCAACCCAGGGATTGAACCCAGGTCTTCCGCACTGCAGGCGGATTCTTTACCAGCTGAGCCACCGGGGAAGAGAAGATGGTGAAAATAAAAATATAATGACTAATTCATCCATTATTTGATGAAATTAAAGTACATTCCAGTGTTACTTATTTCTTAAGTTTAAAAATAATTCCCATCACCTTTCTTCTTTTTTTTTGTTTTTTTACTACTACGGCCTTTCTGCTGCTCTTCCATTATCCTTTCCTCTGCCATCTGAGAGCCATCGGCACGACTTAATGTCGACATCAACCAGGCATAAAGAAATTCAGAGAGATACCTTAATGGAAAGAAAATGTTAGTTAATGATACATGTCTAAATGAGAGCCTGGTCAACACATGCACTAGTACTAATAAAGAGATATTTTTTTAAATAATGTTTTAAAAGTTTTTTGTTTTAAAACAAGATTATTCAAATAGATAATTGATAGGTTAGATCTTTAAAAAATGACCATTACAAATAATTAATTTTCCCTATCCTGTTGCCATACAATATGGAAATCTTCTTGTCGCCACACAATATGGAAAATATACTACAATGATATGAGTTTTACAACTTTTCAAAAGATTTCTGGAGGGGATACAAATCAGGGGTATAGGATAACAGATACAAACTACTATACATAAAATAACCAACAAGGATTTACTGTATAGCACAGGGAATTACACTTATTATCATGTAATGACCTATAATTAAATATAATCTGCAAAAGTACTGAATCATTATGCTATACACTTGAAACTAACACAATACTGTAAATCAACTATACTTTAATTAAAAAAGACTTCTTGGTAATTGCATGTATCAGTAAATCAAATCAATGTCCAGCAAATTGTTTTTACTGTATCAATATAGGTCACATTTCACCTAAACCCATTAAGGAATTTCTTATTTTCTTATTAATTACAAAAGGAAACAAATACAGAACAAAAATTACATGCATTAGACAGAATGATTCTAAAACATTAAAAACATGCAAGCATATAATTTACTTGAGTTTATTCAATAAAGAAATGTGAGACAGATTTATCTCACCAGGTACTAAATTCTTGTAAGTTTAAAATGGCAAATAATACTTTCTCTTAGGCCAGAAAAATAGTTCAAATCTAGGATATAAATATATATTCCTTGAATAAAATTAAGGACCACTACTATATTAAATGAAAATCAAAGATTTGTAAGAAATTTCACGATCAAGTTGGTATGACACATTCTGAAAATTTCTCAAACAGTTAGAAGGCAGGTTATACTATTAAAACATGTTAAAAAAGAACATTTTAAAGCAAAGGAAGAGAACTCCCTGGCAGTCTGGTGGTTAGGACTTGGGTGCTTTTACTGCATGGCCCGTGTTCAATCCCTGGTGAGGGAACTAAAATTCCGCAAGTCATATAGCACAGCCAGAAAAAAAAAAGCAAAACAAATGAAAAGATACACCTGGAATGACTTAGGCACTTTATTTTAATGCTAAACTGAGCACTATGCCTCCTGGCACCTAAAGCAAACCAAGAAATCTGAGTAGAAAAAGTATATAGAAAGTACAATTCTATCTGATTAGAAAAAGTATGTTTTATGTGGAGAGAAAAGAATTCCTGGCAATGAATTTAAGAAAAGCACTTATTATAAAATCCTTGTAAAAAATAAAAATGAATTTTTCCCCCATCACACTATAAAATGAGGATTTGTAACCTACCTTAACTCAAAGAGATGATTTCTATAGAGAACTAATGCTCCCTTCTACCTTCTGACTACCTAACCCAAGGACAGATGAGTAAAGGGGAGAGCTGGCATAATTCAGGCCTTTCATTTATCAGATCTATCAACAAGCTTTTTACTAACTGCTTTATCAAAATTAATCTACAATTTTATCTAAAGAGAGTCAAAGAGCTAATATTCTATACCAGTTCTCAACTGTGATCTCAGGACCAGCAGCAGTCTCACCAGCAAAGCAGTTATAAATGCGAATGACTTGGCGGGGGGTGGGGTGGGGTCCCTACCCTAGGCCTACTAAACCAGGAACGCCAGAACACAGCCCAACAAGTTGCTTTCCGAGTGATTATGATGCATGCTAAATTTAAGAATTATTTTTTTTTTAAACTGATTTTTAGGGTCCACATGCTTTAGGGATCACATTCAGAAAGATCAACAATATATATTTTATAAAAATGCTGGAGCCCAATCTGTAATACTAAAATTAAACAAAAGTTAAAACTAACATCAAAGTAGACCAGGATACTTACAAGCAGAAATAAAATTTCTTTTGTTAGCAAGAAATGAATCTGTTCAAATATACAGGTAAATTTTATTCAAGTATTTATCTGAATATAATTCATCTGCCAATTCTTTGTGTCAAAGAGCATATAAAAATTGTATTCTGAGCAATCAAGAGCACAAAAGCTTCCAATCAGCTGCCTCAAACAACAAAACTTGAGCACAATCCTCTACAAAATGCCTTATTTGAACAGGAGTGTCCAATATGAATTAATGGAAAAAAAAAATCCTAAGTAGCTATAACACCTGTTGGTAAGAGCTGTTACCTACATAAATGTTGGAAAATATACAAAATAATATTTTTCTCACGTAACTACATTGATGCTCCAATTCATTTTCATAACCAAGAATTACCTGCTAAGAGCCTTAGCAACCATGACAACAAAACCATCTTAATGGTTATGCTGTTCAGCCGCTAAGTCATGTCTGACTCTGTGTGACCCTATGGACTACAGCACACCAGGCTTCCTTCCCTGTCCTTCACTATCTCCCACAGTTTGCTTAAACACCTGTCCATTGAGTCAGTGATGCTATCTAACCATGTCATCCTCCATCACCTCTTTTTCCTCCTGCTCTCCATCTTTCCCAGCATCAGGGTCTTTCCAATGAGTCAGCTCTTGGCATCAAGTGGCCAAAATACTGAAGCTTCAGTTTCAGTATCAATCCTTCCACTAAATATTCCAGGTTGATTTCCTTTAGGATTGACTGGATTTATCTCCTTGCAGTCCAAGGGATTCTCAAGAGTCTTTCCCAGCATCGTTCACTTGTGATCTGCGTTCTTTATGGATGTCCAACTCTGAGATTCATATGTGACTACTGGAAAAACCATAGCTTTGACTATACGGACTTTGTTGGCAAAGTGATGTCTCTGCTATTTAATATGTTGTCTAGGTTTGTCGTAGCTTTCCTTCCAAGGAGAAAGCATCTTCAAATTTCATGGCTGCAGTCACCATCCTCAGTTGAGTCTGGAGCCCAGGAAAATAAAATCTGTCCCTGTTTTCACGTTTTCCCCTTCTTTAGCCATGAAGTAACAGGACCAGATGCCATGATCTTCGTTTTTTGAATGTTGAGTTTTAAGGCAGCTTTTTCACTCTCCTTTTTCACCTTCATCAAGAGGCTCCTTAGTTCCTCTTCACTTTTTGCCATTAGAGTGGTATCATCTGCAGACACTTCTCCCAGCAATCTTAATTCCAGCTTGTGATTCATCCAGCCTGGCATTTCACTTGATTCACTCTGCATATAAATTATAGCAGGGTGACAGTATACAGTCTTGACATTCTCCTTTTCCAATTTTGAATCAGTCCATTGTTCCTTGTCTGGTTCTAATTGTTGCTTTTTGACTGCATACGGGGTTCTCAGGAGACAGGTAAGGTAGTCTGGTAGTCCCGCCTGTTTAAGAATTTTCCAGTTTGTTGTGATTCACACAATCAAAGGCTTTAGCATAATGAATGAAGCAGAGTAGTTGTTTTTCTGGAATTCCTTTGCTTTTTCCATCACCCAACGAATCTTGGCAATTTGGTCTTTGGTGCTGCTACCTCTTCAAAATCTAGCTTGTACATTCAAAGTTCTCAGTTCAGGTACTGCTGAAGCCTGGCTTGAAGGATTTGAGCATCATCTTGCTAGCATGTGAAATGAGTGCAATTGTATGGTAGTCTGAACGTTCTCTGGCATTGCCCTTCTTTGGGATTGAAAGAACAATTCTTTTCTAGTCCTTTGGCCACTGCTAAGCTTTCCAAATTTGCTAACACTGAATGAGGCACTTGAACAGCAATATCTTTTAGAATTTTAAAAAGATTATCTGGAATTTTATTACCTCCAGCAGCTTTGTTTGTAGTAATGCTTCCTAAGGCCCACGTGATTTCACAGTCCAGGATATCTGGCTCTAGGTGAGTGACCACATTATCATGCTTATCTAGGTCATTAAGATCTTTTTTGGTATAGTTCTTCCATATATTCTTGCCACCTCTTAGTGTCTTCTGCTTCTGTTAAGTTACTTACTGTGTCTGACCTTTACTATGCCCATCTTTGCATGAAACGTCCCCTTGATATCTCCAATTTTCTTGAAAAGATCCCTAATCTTTTCCACTCTATTGTTTTCCTTTATTTCTTTGCATTGGTCACTTAGGAAGGCTTTCTTATCTCTCCTTGCTACTCTCTGGAAATTTGTATTCATCTGGGTATGTCTTTCTCTTTTGCTTTTCACTTCTCTTCTTTCCTCAGCTATTTGTAGTATCCTCAGACAATCACTCTGCCTTCTTACATTTCTTTTTCTTTGGGATGGTTTTGGTCACCACCTACTGTACAATGCTATGAACCACCATCCACAGTTCTTCAGGCACTCTGTTGACCAGATCTAATTCCCTGAATCTATTTGTTACCTCCACTGTATAATCATAAAGCACCAATTCAGGTCATACCTGAATGGTCTAGTGGTTTTCCCTACTTTCTTCAATTTAAGTCTGAATTTTGTAATAAGCAGCTCATGATGATCTTCGCCCCAGTCAGCTACAGGTCTTGTTTTTGTTGACTGTATAGAGCTTTCTAATCTTCAGCTGCTAAGAATATAGTCAATCTGATTTCAGTACTATCTGGTGATGTTCATGTGTATCTCTTGTGTTGTTGGAAGAGGGTGTTTCCTATGAGCAGCGTGTTCTCTTGACAAAACTGTTAGCCTTTGCCCTGCTTCATTTGTACTCCAAAGCCAAAACTGCCTCTTACTCCAGTTATCTCGACTTCCTACTGTTGCATTCCAATGTCCTATATGAAAAGGACATTTATCTATCTATAATGGAATTAGTTCTACAAGGTCTTGTAGGTTTTTATAGAATTGTTCAATTTTAGCTTCTTTGGCATTAGTGGTTGGGGCATAGACTTGGATTACTGTGATGCTGAATGGTTTGCCTTGGAAATGAACTGAAATCATCCTGTCATTTTTGAGACTGCACCCAAGTACTCTATTTTGGACTCTTTTATTGACTGTGAGGGCTACTCCAATTCTTCCAAGGGGTTCTTGCCCATAGTAGTAGATATAATGGTCCTCTGAATTAAACTCATCCATTCCCATCCATTTTAGTTTACTGATCTCTAAGATGTCGATGTTCACTCTTGCCATCTCCTGCATGACCACATCCAATTACTTTAATTCATGGACCTAACATTCCTGGTTCCTATGCAATATTGTTCTTTACAGCACTGGAATTACTTTCTGATGCTGAAACAATGCTCAGTTGTGGATGTGCGGGTGGTGAAAAGTAAAGTTCAATGCTGCTGTTGTTCATTTGGTGAGTTGTGTCCAACTCTTTGAGACGCAGCACACCAGGCTACTCTGTCCTTCACTATCTCACGGAGTTTGCTCAAACTCATGTCCATTGATTTGGTGATGCTATACAACCATCTCATTCTCTGTTGTCCCCTTCTTCTCTTTCCCTCAGTCTTTCCCAGTATCAAAGTTTTCCAGTGAGTCAGCTTTTCTCATCAGGGGGCAAAGCACTGGAGCTTTAGTTTCAGCATCAGTCCTTCCAATGAATATTCAGGGTTGATTTCCTTTAGGATTGACTGGATTTATCTCCCTGCAGTCCAAGGGATTCTCAAGAGTCTTTCCCAACACCACAGTTCGAAAGCATCAATTCTTCAGCTCTTCAGCCTTCTTTATGGTCCAACTCTCATATCTGTACATGACTACTGGAAAAACCATAACTTTGATTCTATACACCTCTGTCAGCAAAGAGATGTCTCTGCTTTTTAATATGCTGTCTAGATTTGTCATAGCTTTTTTTACAAGAAACAAGCATCTTTTAATTTTTTGGCTGCGGTCACCATCCTCAGTGATTTTAGAGCCCAAGAAAGAAAAGTGCCACTGTTTCCATTTTCCCCATCTCTAATCCATCAAGTGATGGGACCAGATCGCAAGATCTTCATTTTTCTAATGTTGAATTTTAAGCCAGGTTTTTCACTCTCCTTTTTCACCCTCATCAAGAGGCTCTTTAGTTCCTCCTCCACTTTCTGTCATTATGGTGGTATCATCTGCATATCTGAGATTATTGATATCTCTCGGCCACCTGGATTCCAGCTTGTAATTTATCCAGTCTGGCATTTCGCTTGATGTACTCTGCAAACAGTTAAATAAACAGGGTGACAATATACAGCCTTGATGTATTCCTTCTCCAATTTGGAACCAGTCTATTGTTCCATGTCCAGTTCTAACTGTTGCTTCTTGACCTGCACACAGGTTTCTCAGGAGGCAGGTATGGTATTCCCATCTCTAACATGGATGCTGTTAATGGTGTGGAAAATAATTATTTTCCTGCCTCCACAGCAGTGACTTCAGGGAATACACAATATTTTAAATTTTAAGTTAAATAATTTAAAATGAATGAAAAGAATAACTATAATTAGATCTAATAATATACTAAACTTAGCTGTGATGGGTAACAATAGGTCATTTCTATTTTAAATTATAACTAAATTACTATATTTTGCTAGACTAAAAAAAGATGCAAGATAGCTGAATTCATTTTAGATCTCAATTTTCTTACTTTATTCTGTGGCAGGTTTTTCATGTCTAAAATATTCTCAAGCATCCTCTTACTAGATATATCTCAGCCCCAAGTGAAAGTAAAGAACTACTCTGCTGAAGATTACCTCTTATAAACTTCTTCAAAGCTACTGAGACAAATCCTCAGGGCGAGTTTGCAACAGTTATACTCCCAATGATAATCTTAGCCATAATTTCTTCTCAGAAGGAAGATCTGGTTCATATTTTGAACTTTAATTTATTTAAGTACATTCCACAGCTAGTACCTAGCGTCACTGATGTCAGGGCAAAATGTATGTTAATTTCTCTCTTTGGAAACAGATAAAAGTTCATTAATCAATTTACTTTTATTAGTAATTTTAAAATAACATTTCAAATGGCATAAAAAATGTATTTGTACACTATTAAGACAAGATTTTTAAGATGATCTGGCTCTAATTTTCAATAGATATTCTTCAATTGTCCCACAAGTAAAATTCAAATACAGTAAATTTAAAAAACCTCTAAAATTACACTCTACAGATACTCTCACAGATCTTATCTATCCCACCCACCATCAATTTTAACTCCAATCATTCTCTTACCAATATATGTAATAATACTCGTGCATGCTGTAGAGCTCCAATTCGAAGCCACTTAGGAGATACTGTATCATAATTCGAAGGTTATGGTAAAGGACCCAGGTACCTAAACAGGCCAAATGCTGCCTGTGGGGCTCCTGTTTCAACAGCATAGTATGAAGGGCTGCATCAACCTTCTCTGCCTATCACAACAAAATGTCATTAATATCAATTTGTTAAGGTAATAAAAGAATTACAAAAAATGTAACAGCTAAAAATAGCACATAAGCAGATAATGTAACTCTCACCATTTAAAGAATTCATACTTTCAAATGCACCTTTGGTTAGACCTACATTCAAACCTTTCATTTCTGAAAGGATAATATTTATCTAAACACTTCCTAGATTAAAAAGACTTTACAGTATAAAAATAACTGGCTTCAGATCTTTAGTTACATTATCAGTGTTGCTATTGCGCACATTTAAATGAAGACTAATATATTTTTATTACAATGTAAACTTACTCTAATTATATCTATAGCTCTACACCTATTTTATAATTCATTGATTATAAAATAATAATTTAAGATGTTTTTGATTTAGATTACTGTTCTATTTCTTTCTGTAAACATTTCTTTGGTGTATGTAACTGTTACATTTCAATGGAAAAGAAAATTCACCATATTAAAAAATTAAGTAGTCAAATTATTGTTCTAAAGAATTTTTTCTGAAAATCTAGTCAAGGTTGCTTATTTCAGAAGGGAGGGCTTCTTTTTGGCTCTTACCTCATCCTGCAAGGTAGCAAATTCCTCAAGAATATGACCGAGTTTATCTCTCTGCCGAGCCCTGTTATGTCCATGGATCTGAATAAGACTACAGAATGGCTGTAATACACAATACGATTGTTAACTGTATTTGTTAACAGTATAATTTGTTAACTGTCAATATGAAATCTGCTGATACTAAAGAAAATTCACATTCCAAATTTTCAAAATCAGGTTTAAGGGAAAAAATGTTGTATATAAGAATAATGCCTATGCGTACTTATTACAAAGGTGTTTCTTTTAAAGGAACTCAATACTAGAAATTATTAATAGCCAGAGGAAAGTGGTTGTTTACAAAACTTGCTCCCCTATGGCAAAAATAATTTCTTCAATCTTTAGATATTTTTCCACATATTCAAGAGCAGTTTCTTTTCTGCTTATTTCAAGCTAAAAGCTACTGTTCAAGCCAGACACTTCTGTGTGCTGCTTTAAATATACCAGAATGCCTAATAATTAGGTAATGGCTAAAACCCAGAAAACCACAGTACAGAACTGCCCACAATGCAGGAAACCTGTATTCAATCCCTGGGTTGAGAAGATCCCTTGGAGGAGGGAATGGCAATCCACTGCAGTATTCTTGCCTGGAGAATTCCATGGACAGACAAGCCTTGTGGGCTACAGTTCATGGGGTCGCAAAGAGTCAGACACGATTGTATGACCAATACTTGTTCACTAAGGTTCTTTATCACTGTTTTTATCTATTCGGTATTCTCATATAAAATACTATAACAGTTTATGAATCAGACAACAGACAGGAATGCTCTGATTTAAGAAATATGCATTTTAAGATTCTCTAAGGATAGTAATGATTTTACATTTGTATACTTCGACAGCTATCATCTCATTTAATCAATAAGTAGCCTATAAGAGGTATCAAAGCAGTATTAATATTTCATTTTTTAAAGATTGGCAAGTTTATAAAAAAGTAAAGGGATCTGCCTGATAATGATAAAATGGTAGTTAATAAAAATAAAATCTGGTCTTTTATTGATTTTCCTTGCATCGTACCATGCTGTCTTATCCCACTTCCTCCTTACACACAAACACACATTTGGTAAATAGAATTGGGCAAAAAAGATCTATAAAAAGCTTATAATTAAGAATTATTTATAATGAATTTGATCAACTATGAAGCTTTAATTTTTTTCAAGTTATTTGAGATTTGAAAAAAGTTCACAATCTCATCTAAAATTAATAATTTTAATTTTACTATAGTCCTGCTCCTGGGTAGTTCAGCTGGTAAAGAATCCCTCTGCAATGCAGGAGACCTTGGTCTGATTCCTGGGTGCGAAGATTCCCTGTAGAAGGGAGAGGCTACCCACTCCAGTATTCTTGGGCTTCGTTGGTAGCTTAGACAGTAAAGCACAGGCCTGCAATGCGGGAGACCTGGGTTCCATCCCTGGATTGGGAAGATCCCCTGGAGGAGGGCATGGCAACCTGCTCCAGTGTTCTTGCCTGGAGAAACCCCATGTACAGAAGAGCCTGATGGGCTACAGCCCATGGGTCCCAAAGAGTTGGGCACATCTGAGCGACTAAGCACAGTACATAATCCTGCTCATTAAAGCAGTATAAACATAAACGCCTGGGGATGTTACCCATATTCGTTATTTATAAGGTCAAAAGTAATAAGAGTTTTTATGTCCTTTTTCAAAAAAAAAAGTAAACTCTTTTTAGATGGGGGTCATAGCTAATTCTGTTTCTGTTGTCCACAAGGGTATGGTGAGAGGGCATCAGAAGGTGCCTTGGTATCTAACAATCTCGCAGGAAGACTACAGGTTATGAAGCTATCCGCTTGAGTTTAAGAAGAGACAACAATTTCCTACTTATTCAGGGAAAATGAATAAGAAATATTAGATGAAAAAACAGCACAAATTAATGCTACTGAAGATTCTGCATGCCACAATTTTTAAGTATCCACCACAATGATCCAAACTGTAGCTCTTACCCGAACACAGTGAGTAACAAAAGAGTCAATACAGTCCTTAGCCTGGTGATTATTATATAGGCAGCACCTGTAAGATAATATAATACTCTTGTTATTGAAATTAAACTTATTTGGCCTACAAAAAGCACTGTAGGTGCTACCAACACATAGGGAAGGTGGAAAAATGAGAAAATGGACACAAATAAATCATGAAGTTGAAGAGTGCTAGCATTAAATTAGGAAGTATTTCACTATTTGTTATCCACATAATAAATGTACAATATTTCCAATTCCTTTAGTTCTGTACTTGGACAATTAAGTGCTGGATCCAATAAGATCAACAAAGAGGGAAAATTCTAAAGCTCTACTTTTTCTAATCCTACTCTAATATTCGTTATTTTCCTACAGGTGGTACCCTTGTGAACTGTACTTACAATAGTAATTATTTAAAAAATACTGTATAGAATCTGATTGTTTTTAAGATATACCTACATTTCCAATCACTGGCTAAAATCATCACCTAGACATCCTGCCAGCACCTTATTGTCTATCCTCACAAACCAGTGTCCTTGTGGTGCTCCTTCTCTTGGTTAAAAGCATCACTCAACTGAGAAAGGCTTTCCTAGTCTTGGAGGATCTGTTACCTGCCTGGCCCTGGAGAAAATACAAGAGCTGAAGAGATGGAAAGTGTTTTTTTCCCCCTTTTCCTGAGGTAGGACAGGAGCCTTTGCTCCTAAGGAGATAGGAAGAAGTAAACACTTTTCTTGGTGCACAGAAAGGAGTTGACAATTTGCTATTCCTAAGTGTTTGCCATAACTGAGTAATCTGACCAGAACCTCAGAATAAAACAGAATCATGATCATGTGATAGAAAATGACAGAGCAGGCAGCAGCCAGAAGAAAGAAAAGGCAGGACACCTGAAACAGGTGGCAGCAAAAGAGAAGTGCTGGAAGATCCAAGGTAAGAAAATTGCTTAAGATGACAAAAATAAAGCACTTTAAAAAAGGGGACTTTCTGGATCTGAAAATTAGGATTTTTCAAGTTAAAAAAGTTAGTATGTGAAAGGATGCTCACAATAGCCTTGAGGATCAAGAGAATAACTTTCTTACAACACAGCAAAAATAGAGAGATGTCATGAGGAATACAGAGGAAAAAAATCTACAAGACAGAGTATGCAAAAGAGCTCTTTTAAAAGAAAGAACAAGAAACAGATGACTACCTTGTAATAAACTCTGCTATACACACAGTTGATTCTCAGTATTTGTGTTAATTATGTTCTATGAACTTGTTGTGGATGCTGAAATAGAGAATACTGAAACACTGCTGTTAGGATAAAATACAGGATTAGGTTCCTCCAGCCTCTGGTCCCAAGGTTTTAATCAAGTGATCAATGTTTAACATTGGTTTATGTGTGTTTCTTTTTAAAGACACTATATAGAAAGTACACTGCTGACTGATTAGCAAAGAACTTACGCCTGAGCAAATCTTATTTAACACACAATCTTTCTGTAAGGCACACCATAGCCTTCTTGTGCCAGGAACACTAAACAGCATATCACTGCAACTCAGAGGCCATGAAACTACAAAATCACCAACAAAAAGCATAAAAACAGGGGCAAATAGAGTTTACATTGTAACGCACAAGAAGGTGGACAGTTGTCTTGTTTGACTTCAGTGTTGCGTGACTTGAATACTTTGCTACTTTGGACATGTCCATGGAGATGGCAAGAGCAGAGTGAGTAATGATGTAAAGGTTAACAAATATATTCTAGCAAGTAGGCATATTAATAAATATAGAATCTGCAAATAATGAGGATCATACTGTATAATTAAATCTAAATGGACAATGGTAAGCGTGACAATGTGGAATCTACGTGTTAAAGATTAAATAGAGAAGACAAAACGCAAATTAAGATGTAGACACTTACTTCACATATATTTTATTGTCAAAAATTAAAAAGTCTGATAATGCCTAGACTATGGGGTACCTGGAATTCTTATACACTGTTGGCTGGCATACACAATTCATTGAATTATTTTTGAAAGCAATTTCACAAAACTAGTAAAGCTGAATATGCATTTGCCTATGATAATCAATTAATTTTATTTTTTATGTGCAAAAGGAGTCATAATTCAAAGATGTTTACTACAGCACTGATTTCAATGGTGATAAATTAGAAATAAGGTAAATTTTCAACTGCAGAGAATCAACAAAATAAACTTCAGTGCAAAGTATGGATTTTAACAAATAAAATTTGTTGGATAAACTTGGTCAATTTCAACATTCTAATGTTGAAGGAAAAAGTCATGTTGCAAAAGGATATATATATATATCTATATCTATACAGACATACACACTGTGACAAAGTTCATGTGAAGTTTAAAACCATAAACTAAGCTGATGTTATTTATGGACACATATATTTGGGTAAAGTGTACAAGTATTCATAAAAGTGAGACACATAAACTGTAATGTAGTGGTCACCTCTAGGACCAGAGTAAAGAAAGCATGGGGTGGGGGAGGGGAATTTGAAATTATAGTCATCAGTTCTCAATGTAGAATAGGTTTCCCTGGTGAGATGCTTTTGAGGGGAACACAAGGTTAAAACTACTTTCATAATAATATTAACATGTTATTTGCCAAAAGCACTCATTCTCTCATAAGTGTACAATGGCTTTTCCGGAGGCTACATGGCAAGCAGTACTACAACAGACTGAAAACAGAAGCAGGTTAAAATAATTCAGTTAATATTCTACTAAGACAGACCTGAAAGATACTTGCAAAAATGTAAAACAATTCCACTTTTTTCATTAATTTTAATTAAAAAGTTATTTCCCATAAAATATTTGTCTATATGTGATTTATAAATGTTATGGATGTTTATTAACATGTAATGAGTTTACTGTTTTTCAAAAAGAATAAACATTTTTAAAGTATTGTTTTAGTTTCTAAAATAATAGGTATCAATAAATAGGATCCATATAAAAGCTATTTGTGTCCTTAAACTCTTTTAAGAATGTAAAGACAAAAAACAGTTGAGAACTGCTACCTTACCCGTATCTCTAGTAAATGAATCCATTAAAATTAGCTTGCTCCTTGATGCCTAAAGCTCAGCCTTACTCCTGAGACCTTGCAGTTATTGTTTACTATCAGGAAGCTTCATCCTCTGATTTTGTGTAGCTCATTCTCAGTATATTCACATATATCACCACTTCCAAGAGGCTTTTCACAACCATCCCATTTATGAGAACCATCTCATTTTTTATCTTTCTATACAGTACTTATGACCTGACATTATATATTTGCTCACAATTTAGTCTTTCCCATTAGAAGGTAAGCTCCTTGTCACCAGCTGTGTCCTTTTCTCTAGAACGCAGAAAGGTGTCTGACAACATTAGATACCAAATAAGGGAATTAATAAAATTTACTACTTCATATACTGTGTTTGTATGAGTGTAATTATGTATCAGTAATTCATACATTGGGTGTAATATATGAGTAATTCATACATTGAGTAATACATTGAGTGTTTATGAAATACTTAATTTTACCAATGACCTTATCAGTAATGGAATTTATAAAAACAAAATTAATAAAAACTTTGCTTAAAATGGATGGTGGTACAGGTGTCTGTCAATTCATATTCTGAATGTATGATACATTTAATCACAGAAATTTAAAAATAATTTTTAATGATCTCTATATGCAGAGCACACCATATTACATATTGAAAATTCTAAAGATCCTACAAAAAAAAACAAAACCTGTTAGAACTAACACAAGAATTCCGTAAAGTTGCAGGATACAAACTCAATATACAAAACTGTCACACTGAACTATCAGAAAGAGAAACTAAGAAAATGATTCCATTTACAGTAGCATCAAATAGAGTAAAATATCTAGGAATAAATTCAACCAAGGAGGTGAAAGACTTGCACACTGAAAGCTATAAGATATTGATAAAAGACACTGAAGAAGATACAAATAAATGGAAAGATATTCTAGGCACATGAACTGGAAGAATTAATAGTTAAAATAGCCAAACTACTTAAAGTGATCTACAGATTCAACGTAATTCTTATCAAAATTCAAGCAGCATTTTACACATTTTGATGTTACAAAAGATTAAGGAAAAAATTTTCAATGTCTATCACAAAGGATTAACCTTTCATAATACACAAGGATTTGTTACAAACTTTCTGAAAAAGTAAACCATTTAATAAAAGTCCATGGGTAAAGGATAAAAGAAAGACAATTCACAGAAAAACCATTCCAAATGTCCAATGAACATCATATTAAGTGCTCAAATTAAACTGACAATGAGATATCACTTCTCATTGACACACACTGGAAAAAATTAAAGAATGATAACACCTACTACTGCTGGTCAAGATAAAGGAAAATTGTACTCTCTTATATTCCCAGTAGAAATATAAATTGTTAAATCTTTCAGAATACAATCTAATACATATATCAAAATTAAAATTATACATGTCCCCCCCCCAGTAATCTCACTCTATAAAACACATGCCTATTATGAAACATTTGGCAGCCATTAAAAAGAACTAACTATGTACTTTGAGATATAAAGTTATGATTACTTTTGAGTAGAAAAATTATAAATACATTTTAAAATTAAACTTTTGATTTAAAAAATCCATTAAAAATAATTAAACATTCATGATAAAAAATAGACTGTTTAAGGTAATCCCATATATATATATATATATATAAAATCATATATGTATATATCTTATACACAAAGATAACCATGATGATGGTCATCAAAATGAGTTCCAGTTGAGTTATTTAAAATCCTAAAAAATGATGCTGTCAAAGTGAGGCACTCACTATATCAGCAAATTTGGAAAACTCAGCAGTGGTCACAGGATTGGAAAGGTCAGTTTTCATTCCAATCCTAAAGAAGGGCAATGCCGAAGAATGTTCACACTACTCTACTGTACTGTACTCTCACATACTTGCTAGCATGTGAAATGTATTGCATTCATTTCACATGCTAGCAAGGTAATGCTTAAAATCCTTCAAGCAAGGCTTCAGCAGTATATGAACTGAGAACTTCTACACATACAAGCTGGGTTTAGAAAAGGCAGAGGAACTAGAGATTATACTGCCAACATTTGTAGGATCATAAAGAAAGCAAGGGGACTACAGAAAAACAACTACTTTTTCTTTATTGATTACACTAAAACCTTTGACTGTGTGGATAACAATAAACTGTGGAAAATTCTTAAAGAGATGGGGATACCAGACCACCTTACCTGTCTCCTGAGAAACCAGTATGAGGGTCAAAAAGCAACAGTTAAAACCAAACAAGGAACAACAGACTGGTTCAAAATTGGAAAAGAAGTACAAGGTCGTACAGGGTCACCCTGCTTATTTAATTTACATGCAGAGTACTTCACTGGGCTGGATAAATCATAAAACTGGTATCAAGATTGCGGGGAGAAATATCAACAACCTCAAATATGCAGATAATATCACTTAAATGGTAGAAAGTGAAGAGAAACTAAAGAGCCTCTGGATGAAAGTGCAAGAGGAGAATGAAAAGGCTGGTGTAAAACTCAACATTAAAAACCTAAGATCATGGCGTCTAGTCCCATCACTTCATGGCAAATAAAAGGAGGAAGAGTGGAAACAGTGACAGATTTTCTTGGGCTCCAAAATCACTGCCAACAGTGACAGCCATGAAATGAAAAGACGCATGCTCCTTGGAAGAGAAAGCTATGAAAAACCTAGACAGCGCACTAAAAAGCAGACATATCACTTGCTGACAAAGGTCCATATAATCGAAGCTATGGTTTTTTTTACCAGTAGTCATGTACAGATGTGAGAATTGGACCATAAAGAAGTCTGATGCTTTCAATTGTGGTGCTGGAGAAGACTCCTGAGAGTCCCTTGGACTGCAAGGAGATAAAAGTTGTCAATCCTTAAGGAAATCAACCCTGAATATGCACTGGAAGGACTGCTGCTGAAACTGAAGCTCTAATACTTTGGCCACTTGATGGGAAGAGCTGACTCACTGGCAAAGACCTTGATGCTGGGAAAGGCTGAAGGCAAAGGGAGAAGGGGATGGCAAAGGATGAGATGGTTAGATAGCATCACTGACTCAATGGACATGAATCTGAGCAAACTCCGAGAGATAATGGAGGGTAGAGGAGCTAGGCGTGCCACAGTCCATCGTGTAGTGAAGAGTCAGACAGACTCCGTGACTGAACAGCAACAACCAACTGTGAAGCACACCACTACGTGGCTTTCTTCCTTTTCATATCCCACCTGCCTACAAGCCTGAAAGCTCTCCTAGAATCACCTTCTAAATTACACTGGCATGAATCTTTGTGTCAGGATCAGCTTCTGGAGAACCAATCTAAGACAGGACGCTACCAGAGTTTTATATGAAATGTGGCATGATTTATTCAACAAATTGAATGCTGAACCACTAACTTTCCTTAAAATATGTGATTTCATACACTATATCTTAACAAATGCTGGTTTCTTTCCTAAGAAATAACATCTCCTTTCTTCTTTTCTCAAGGGAAAGGTCAATAAAGTTGGCGTTCTTTTCCAAAAGGCCAATTCAAACGATCCTTTCCAGCTTTTTATGGCAGCATAATTTTGGGGAAATGACTCTACCAGAATATAATTAAGGATCAATTATCAGCATTTTCTATTTCTATCTAGACTCAAGATTATCGAGAGGAAATCTTATCTTTTTATAATTATTTCCCAAAGTGTCTACTTAGCACAGTGCTTTGCACACAATAAGGGTTAATACAACTTGCTGAATTTCTAACAAGTCCTTGTAAGCTTTTCTTCTCATACTGGACCCAGTATTAACTTCAGAAAACCTCAATTTAAATTTAAATAATATGCAGCAGAAATCAATTAATTTTAATGATAAGAGTTATTTTTTTTACATGGAGACTTGAATCCAACAGTTTTTATATCTTTGCCATAAAGGAGCACAGAGAATTTGGGCTTTTAAGAAATATACAGGCTATACAATATCTTATGATACTTACTTTGGGGAGAGCACCGGAGGACTGACAAAAGACCGAAGAGCATCTTTCACCATGTCTTGCATGAGATGGATTCCAAAGACCTTTTTGTTATCCACCAGGAAAGTGGTCTTAAAACAAACGTTATATATGTTAGTAATGCTGTCACAATCTTTGACATATTGTACATGTATTTTTCATTACTGTGACATAAGCATACTTCTTTTAAATGTCACAGAATACAAGACATTAAAATGTAAAAAGCTGGTAGAAAATTTTTATAAATCACTGCTTCCATGACGGGTACTACTTAATCCCTATTTAAGAGTATTTTGATGCAGGAGAAGAAATGTGCAAGAAAAAAATCTCTCAAGTCAAGGGTAGTAACACTGAACTAGTGAAAAATGAAATGACATGTCTGAGTATGTCAAATGAGCCAACATACAAGAAAAGGTTTCATAAATTATGAAATATTTAACGGTTATTAATATCAAGCCAGTTGATAACCTATCTCAAATAAAAACTTTGGAATACATAAAAACTTTCTGAAACTGAAAGAAATCTATCTAAAATAATGAATTATTAAATTAAAATACATTGTTATTTACAATAATAAATCCCACAAAGTCTGACATATTTTCATTCAATTCAAAATACAGTAATAATAATTTATTTTGGCTGTACTAGTTCCTTTGCCTTTCCATATAAATTTCAGAAGTAGCTTGTTGACATCTACAAAAACTTCTGCTATAATTTTGAGATTGCTTTGAATCTGTAGATTAATTCGGGGGGAGAACTGACATCTTAAAAAACATCAATTCTTCCAATTCACAAAAGGACACCTATTTATTTAAGCCTCCTTTGATGTCTTTTATTATTACTTTGCAGTTTTTTAGTATACAGGTTCTCCAAACAGGTGCTAGACTTACCTCTACGTACTTCATTCTTGATGCTTAATGTAAATAGTACTGCCTTAAAGTTTTTGGTTTGCATTGTTCATTGCAAGTATATAGAAATACAACTGCTTTCTGTACATTGGTATCATATCCTGTGATTTTGTCAAACTCATCTATCAGGTCTAGGAACTTCTTTGCAGATTCCTTGGTACTCTACATAGATAATCATGCTGTCTATAAAGAAATATTATTTCTTACCTTCTCAACTATATGTCTTTTATTTCTTTTCATGCCTTTTTTCATTGGCTAAGCCTTCCAGTACCACACTGAGTAAAAGCGGAGTGATGAAACTGGACATCCTTGCTTTCTTCCCAAATGAGAAAAAAACTTACTCTTTCATCATTAAGTGTGATGTTAGCTCTAAGTTTTTTGCACATGCTCTTTATCAAATTAAAGAAGTTCTCTTCCTAGCTTTGCTGAGAGTTTTGCAACATCATGAATGGATGCTGATTTTGTCAAATACATTTCCTGAATCTATTGAGACTTTATATTATATGGTAAATTATACTTTAAACATTGAGCCAGGCTTGCATTCCTGTGATAAAATGCACTTGATTATAATGTATTTTTTTTATATATATATTGGTAGATTTGATCTGGTAATACTTTAATTCTTATGTTTTTAAGGGATATGGGTCTACAGTTTTCTAAGCCTGAAATGTCTTTGTCTGGTTTTGGTATTGAGGCAATGCAGGCCTCTTATGATGTGTTCTTGCCTCTTCTATTTTCTGGAAGAATCTGTGTGTAGAATTGGCCTGGAGTTTTGTTTAAAAACTTTTAACTATGCACACAATTTCTCAGATTGATACAGGATTATTCAAATTGTCTACTTCTTGAAGGGCGCTGGTAGTGTCCCTCACAAAACTGGTCCATTTCACTTAAGTTTTTCATTTAGGATATAGAGTTATTTAGAATATTCTATATTATCCTTTTAATTTGTTTAGGATATATAATAATTCCTAATATTATTTATCTGTATCTTTTTTTATTCTTGGTCTGTCTTGATAGAGATTCATCAGTTTTAGAACCAGCTCTTGGCTGTAATGATTTTCTCTTGTTATTTGTCTCTTTCCCATTTTACACATTCCTGCTCTTTATTTCCTTCTGCTTGTTTCTAGTTTGATCTGCTCTTCTTTTTCTATATTAAAGTAGAAGCTTAAATTATAATTTCTGACCTTTCTTTCATATCAACATCTAGTTCTATACTCTCTAAGTACTGCTTTAACTGTATCCCACAAAATCTGATATATTTTCATTTTCATTCAGTTCAAAATAATTTCTAATTACCATCAACACTTCCTCTTTGACTCACAGGTTCTTTAGAAATGTGTTAATTTTCAAACATTTGGAAAATTTTCCAGATACATGTGTTACTGATTACTAGTTTAATTCCAAAATAGTCAGAGAGCATACTTTCTATGATTTCAATTTTTTTTTTACTTACTAAGTTTTGTTTTCTGGCCCAGACTATGATCTTAATGAATGTCTAACACTGTAACTCAATACTTCTATTCCAAAAATATAACACTAACCATGGAATACCCTTTAGAAGCATCCACCTTTTATTCCATAATAAATAAAACAATGTCAATACACATTATTTGCTGTTTAAAGAACTATTTTGATAATAAGTGGAACTTACTTGTAATAGAGATCTCGAAAGAACACAAGGTGATTGTTCACTAAATTCACAGAAAAAATCCTAAAAGATACACAGAAGAAAAGTAATGTCATTAACAGATTAAATAAAAGTTGAAAATGCTTGCATATAGAGTGTAATTTTTACTAGATCTTCTGGGAATGATACACTATCAAAATTAAAATAAGACAGATTGCTAAAGATAATTTCTATAAGAACTGTCTATCTGTATAAATGGAATGGGCTTCCCTGGTGGTTTGGATGCAAAGAAGCCACCTGCCAAAGCAGGAGACGGGAGTTTGACCCCTGGGTCCAGAAGAGCCCCTGGAGAAACAAATGGCAACCAACTACAGTATTCTGGCCTGGAAAATGCCATGGACAGAGGAGCCTGGCAACCTACAGTCCATGGAGTCACAAAGAGTTGGACATGATTCAGTGACTAAACAACAACAACAAAAGGTGTTAGGAACATGATGTACTGAGGCTCTTGAGAGCCTGGGAGTCTGTCAGGTAAAGGAAGAGTTCGTTTTGTATCAAAATGCTGCCCAGCTTGGGACTGCCTTCGTGGTCCTGTGGTTAACAATCTGCCTGCCAGTGTAGGAGATGGAAGTTTGATCCCTGCATCGGGAAGACCCACTGAAGAAAGAATGGCAATCCACTCCAGTATTCTTGTCTGGGAAATCCGATGGACAAAGCCTGGTTGGGCTACAGTCCATGTGGCTGCAAAACAGTTGGATATGACTTAGCAACTAAACAACAACAACAACAGGAATGGAACAATGGATAATTTTAGAGCCTAAAAAAATTATTTTAACAAACTGATGAATAACAGTATTATGTAGATACCAACATTAAATTTTTATATCATAAAAATAATAGTATCAATACTAATTTACTAACTAAAGACAGAGGTTCATTTCCTACTTCACAGAAATAAATACCAAGTAATCAAGCTAACTGAATTTATTCACTTTTCTCACAATTAATTTTAACACCTTGCACACACTCCTCAAAGTGAATTCTCCACTAGAGAGAGATGCTACTGTTTTATATTACAAAGAAAATTAAAATAATTTATACCACAGAAAATTCCTCAACTTTAGCCTCTAAATTAACTCTATACACAACTGTACCCAGATCCTTTAGTTGTCTACTTTAACAACAGATATCCTACACCCGTATAAAAGGATCCCATTCCTTTGGCTTTTTCACAATCATCACACACTGTCAACTATCCATACTTTGCTCTCCTAGATATTAAAATTCTTCCGCTTTACCAGATCATTCCCATTTTCATTTAAATACTCTTCTCTCATCTTTAAAAAGAAAAGATTATCGCATGATCCCACATTTTCCTCTCAATTGCTGTCTTCTCAACCAAACTTTCTGAAGAAGCTGGCTGTGCCCACTGTCTCTCCTCTTCAACATGTAACCTGACTCTGCTCTAGGCACCACTTGTCCCCCATTACCAACTTCAAAGCTGGACACTGAGTTTGGACCTTATTTATCTCTTTCATTCAAGTATTCAACAGCATGACTTCCTCCTTGAAAAACCTTTAAATGACTTTCACATGTTTATTCCTCTGGGTACTTCTCAGTTTGTTCTGCAGGTTCAAAGTTTAGTTTCAGACAACCTTCTTTTCTTAATCTATATACTCTTCTCCTCACAAATATTAAAACATAAACACTCATGCTTCAATTACTATCTATACTGTAATAATTCTAAAATTTTAATTCTAAGCACAAATCTCTAAATTCTAGCCATAAGTCATTATCTGTTTAATATCTCTACTTAAATATTTTAAATGTACCTCAAACTTTACTTCCCTAAGACCCCCATTTGACTCTCAAGTTCCTTAAAGAATTTCCCCCTTTGAGCGAACAGCACTAAATATGTGTGTAGACTTGCAAGGCAGAAGCCTAGAGAACTTCCTGAGAGCTCTTTCATGCCCCATATTTAATTCATCAACCAATATTCTATCAACTTTAGCTCACTATGGACTACACGGTCCTTGGAATTCTCCAGGCCAGAATACTGGAGTGGGTAGCCTTTCCCTTCTCCAGAGGATCTTCCCAACCCAGGGACTAGACCCAGGTCTCCCGCATTGCAGGTGGATTCTTTACCAGCTGAACCACAAGGGAAGCCCAAGAATACTGGAATGGGTAGCCCATCCCTACTCCAGCAGATTTTCCCAACACAGGAATTGAACCAGTGTCTCCTGCATTGTAGGCAGATTCTTTACCAACTGAGCTATCAGGGAAGCCTTTTAGCTCACACATAGCTGTAACACTGACAATCTCATCATCTCCCTGCCATCCTTCCAGTCCAAGTGACAATCCTTTCTACCTTGGACTGTGGTAATGGTTTCCTTATTTACCTCACTGTGTTTACTCTGCTGTTGTTCAGTAGCTAAGTTCCGTCTGACTCTTTGTGACCCACTGGACTGCAGCATACCAGGCTTCCCTGTCCTTCACTACCTCTCAGAGTTTACTCAGATTCATGTCCACTGAGTCGGTGATGCTATATAACCATCTCATCCTCTGCTGCGCTCTTCTCCTTTTGCCTTCAATCTTTCCCAGCATCAGGGTCTTTTCCAATGAGTCCGCTCTTTGCATTAGGCGGCCAAAATATTGGAGCTTCAGCTTCAGCTTCAGCAACAGTCCTTCCAATGAATATTCAGGGGTTATTTCCTTTAGGATTGACTGGTTTTATCTCCTTGCAGTCTAAGAGACTCTCAAGAGTCTTCCCCAGCACCACAATTCGAAGGCATCAATTCTTCAAAGTGCAGCCTTCTTCATGGTCCAACTCTCACATCCATACATGACTACTGGAAACACCCTAACTTTGATTATACGGACCTTTGTCAGCCAAGAGATGTCTCTGCTTTGTAATATGTGGCCTAGGCTCACTATAGTTTTCCTTGCACGGAGAAAGCGTTTTTTAATTTCATGGTTGCAGTCACTGTTCACAGTGATTTTGGAACCCAAGAAAATAAAATCTGTCAGTGCTTCCACTTCCCCCCCATCTATTTGCCATGAAGTGATGGGACCAGATGCCATGATCTTAGTTTTTGGAATATTGAATTTTAAGGCAGCTTTTTCACTGTCCTCTTTCACCCTCATCAAGAGGCTCTTTAGTTCCTCCTCGCTTTTTGCCATTAGGGTGGAATCATCTGTATTAACTGAGGTTGTTGGTATTTCTCCTGGCAATCTTGATTCCAGCTTGTAACTCACTCAGCCTGGCATTCTGCATGAAGTACTCTGCACAGAAGTTAAATGAACAGAGTACAATATGCAGTCTTCTTGTACTCCTTTCCCAATTTTGAACCAGTCCATCATTCCATATAAGGTTCTAACTGTTGCTTCTTGACCTGCATACAGATTTCTCAGGAGACAGGTAAGGTGGTCTGGTATTACCATCTCTAAGAATTTTCCATAGTTGTCATGATCCACACAGTCAAAGGTTTTAGTGCAGTCAGTGAAGCAGAATTAGATGTTTTTCTGGAATTCCCTTTGCTTTATGATCCTACCAATGTTGGCAATTTGATCTATGGTTCCTCTCCCTTTTCTAAACTCAGCTTGGACATCTGGAAGTTCCTGGTTCATGTACTGCTGAAGCCTAGCTTGGATTTTAAGCATAACCATACTAGTATGTGAAATGACCACAACTGTATGGTAGTTTGTACATTCTTTGGCACTGTCCTTCTTTGGGATCGGAATGAAAACTGACCTTTTCCAGTCCTTATATTGGGTGGAGCACTTTAACACCATAATCTTTTAGGATCTGAAGTAGCTCAGCTGGAACTCCATTACCTCCACTAGCCTTGTTTGTGGCAATGCTTCCTATGGCTAACTTGACTTCAAACTCTAGGATTTTAGACTGTAGGTGGGTGAGTGACCACAGCATCGTGGCTATCTGTGTGATTAAGATCTTTCTTGTACAGTTCTTCTGTGTATTCCTGCCACCTTTTTAAATTCTTCTGCTTCTGTCAGGTCTTTACATTTCTGTCCTTTATCATGCTATCCCTGCATGAAATGCACCTGTCAGATCTTAGCTTCACCGTCACTTCTTTAAAAAAGCCTTCTCTGATCATTTAGGTCAATTCCTTCATTATATGCTTTATGTTGTAGTTTCCAGTTCTTTTCCTTCATACTGCTTATATTGGTTTGTAATTTTATAAACATTTATGTGATTATTTGATCAATTTCTATAGCACATTACAGCCCCATGACAAAATGGATGATATACTTTTGCTCATCACTGTATATACTAGCACAAAAAAGAGCACATTGGCTGAATGTATGTATGTATGAATGTGTGTATACTCACTATCACAGTTTGTACTCAGTTTCTTATTCGAACAGGATATATTCTATATAGTCCATTACTCACCTCATTTAAACTAGGTATATCTTATTACTCCATAGCTGTCAAAAGTATCATCATATGGGTTTCTAATATATGAACTTTCCTTCACTAATATCACTATTCTCCCCCTTACCATTGTTTCTGCCCTATATACAAAATACCAAAAAACACTGAAAATGCAGAAAAAATGGAAAAAACAAACTATCATATAGCTTTCTACTATTTGTAAGTAGTTGTAATTAATATTTTGGTATCTGTTATTTGTATATTATTTATTAACATGAAAACATATTCAAGATACAGAGATTACTGATGAAAAAGTAAGTTATCAATTTTTTAATGAAAAAACATACATATGCATATATATGTATGTATATATACACATTAACAAACATTTATATTTATTTATTTATAGCATAGAATTGAGGGTTCAAACTGACATATTTAAAGCTTGAGTGAATTACCTAACTTCTCCACATTTTAGGTTCTTAATCTCTAGAATGGGTTGTATAAAATCCTTATGAGGATTAAATATAGAAAGAAAAATAATACACACAAACACTTAATTCTCCAGATATCACAGACAATAGGTGAGGAGCATTATTTACCCTGCAAGGGTCTCTAAAACATAATAAACTATTCTGCTATTAAATCAAAGCTATATTCCAGAATAGAGACTTGATTTGTACTTACCAAGATACAATGTAAATTTGTTAAATTGACCACCTCACAGACAGTTTTTATTCTATCTATCAATCTTGCAAAATAGTTGACCATTTCTTCTCTTTTTATTATTTTTGCATATCGAGGGAAGGTGGGTGGAAGTAGTCTCTGGTTAACAAGTGGCTCAAAACCCATCATAATGGGATGGTCTACAAAGGAAAAAAGTTAACATTTTCAACATTTCTATGAATTTTAACCTCAAATACTGCTTAAATACATAAAGAAAAATGTCAGTTTCAAAGCATCTCTAAATTCTTATCACAGTATCCTCTAAATGGATTTTATAATTTACAATTAATGTAACTTTACACTTGTTTTTTTAAATAAGCAGATTTAACAACCTAAAATTATACTTCCTTCCTACATGGTGGTGGTACTGGTGACAGAGAAAGGTTTCTACCTCAAAATTAACTCCAAGCCAAGAGTGAGATAAAACGAGTTAACATATTCTCTCAAAATAAATAAAATAAAAGGGCAATGGTGTATTAACCATGAGACTGTGAAGAAAAGTTTCAAATGGGAACACAAATGGAGGCTTGTCTTCCTTTCAATTTCTAAACTGCAGAATCAATTCACACTGGACTACATAGCAATGCAAAGCAGTAGAGAACAGTCGCACTCCATCCCCATGAGTCTGGAATGCATTTGGCACTGAGATGCAATTCCATAAATTCACAATGAAAATAACATATCACAAGAGACCTAAGGGTAACTTTCTTTCCCACTCTTTGTCCTCTGGTGATTCCACTTTACACACTAGTACAAAGCTCCAAATTAAGTGTTTAGCTTGAAATTTCCTGCCACTTTCATAGAAAAAAAATTTGCACTCCAATCAGACTGATTCTATGGGAGTTATTTTACACAGCTAGAAATTGTAACTGATAAATATGAAATTCTGTTTCACTCTACAGAAAAAAGTTTTACCTATTTATAATTGATTTCAGTATTCCACTACTCCATAAAAATGTGTTTTAAAACAAAATCCTTAACCCACATTCACTTTTTTTATCTGTATGAGAATCATGGTTTTATCTTTGTTTGAAAATCATCTCTTCCCAAATTGCAAGCAGATTCTTTACCCACTGAACCATCTGGGAACCCCCTGAAAATCATCTTTTAAACCTCCCCATTTCCTAAGCAATATACAATATAAGCAAGCATTGTGTCATATTCTTTTGTGCCTCTTTACTTATACAAATTATTCTACTGTAAAACCTACCCCTTTCTTCTTAACCTGAACTTGATATAGCCTGAATTCTCTCTCATCATTGGTCCCTCCAATGATGTATATATAATATATATATATACACACACACACAGTTCCTTGTATGTACACTATTAGACTGTCTATTTGGGATTATAGCATTTGTCAGAGTTCTTTTGAAAGCAAGAACACAGTTGGATTCCAAATACCAAATACCTGGCTCATAACAGACACTGGATACTTGTTTGCTGAATGACAAGATATACATGCTCAAAATAAAATAAAAGGCTGCTACCATTATAACAGTTTGAACTTCTGATTTATACTATTTCATTGAGAACTAAGGTAAAAGCAGTAGTAATGATGCTGTAAGAAGCTTCTTTATAAATACGAATAATTTCAGACTTTAATGATAAATGCACAGAATCCAGATACTTAAATGCTATATTACTTATTTTCTCTAAAAGTATTCTCATATGCACCTAACATGATTACCCAGGAATATGCCTTTATTCTTAAAACATTTATTTTTAGGCTTAAACCACAAACAGAAGATAAATAGATAATAGCCACTCATGAAAATTTATATGGAAAGAAGTAAATATTAACAGGAAATGGATAACAAACACGATATATTCTGAATTCAATTTTATACAAACAAAAAAGTGCAATATAAAACAGTATTAACTTTTGAAAGTAAGCTGTCCTGCACAGATGATGCTGAGCAGCATCCCTGACTCTACCCTTTACATACGAGTTCAGTTCAGTTCAGTTGCTCAGTCGTATCTGACTCTTTGCGACCCCATGAACTGCAGCACCCCAGGCCTCCCTGTCCATCACCAATTCCCAGAGTCCACCCAAACCCATGTCCATTGAGTGGGTGATGTCATCCAACCATCTCATCCTCTGTCGTCCCCTTCTCCTCTTGCCCTCAATCTTTCCCAACATCAGGGTCTTTTCCAATGAGTCAGCTCTTTGCATCAGGGGGCCAAAGTATTGGAGTTTTAGCTTCAGCATCAGTCCTTCCAATGAACACCCAGGACTGATCTCCTTGAGGATGGACTGGTTTGATCTCCTTGCAGGCCAAGGGACTCTCAAGAGTCTTCTCCAACACCACAGTTCAAAAGCATCAATTCTTCGGCGCTCAGCTTTCTTTATAGTCCATCCAACTCTCACATCCATATATGACCACTGGAAAAACCATAGCCTCCTAATTGTGAAAAGGATCCAGATATTGCCAGATGTCCCTGGGAAGCCCAAGTTGAAAAACACTGGTCTAGAGGAACATAAATAGCAACTATAATTTAGTGAGAATAAACTCAGAATGTAATAGGAGCATCTTATCCACATAAAAATTAGATGAACGATTTCACAGAAGTATAAGAAAAGAGCTAACAAAGGACAAATACTAATCAGCACAAAGTATTCCAAGCATATTAAAGGCATGGAGGAGAGATAAAATGGCTCCTTTTCTTTTTCCCTTAGGGAGCTACAATTTTCCCAAGTGATAACTTATTGGAACTCAGAAGTAAAAATAGACGCATATAAATAGAGTTGGGGACAAAATCCCTAGGCACAGAATTCAGATCTGCATGCTTCTCTTTATTCTCTACACACATTTATATCCTCTCCTCCCCACCACATGTTTTTGGACATAGTCCTTGTTAATAGTTAAGTGTTAAAGTAGTTCCTAGTAGCTATTTTTAAGTCTCAGCTGTTTGGTGAATCTCATGCCTAGGGACTCTGTAACTATCCTATACAAGACACAGTAATTTGCCTAACTAGAAAAGAGCATAACTGAGATGTATTAAGAGATCAAAGTCTTTATTCAATGTATATTACAGTGAAGGAAGAAAAGGAATAAAAACCAAGCAGGAGTTTGCATCTGACTTCGTGACAACACAAACTACAGAAAGTTTAAAAAAGTTTTACCCCACCCAACCCTGATATCCCAGAATAAACTGCTCTAACATTTTCCCACTAAATGCTTCCCACTAAAATAGCCTGGCTAACCCTTATTAAATGAACCCAGAAAAGAAGCAAATTCACATCATTTTCTACTCAATGTGTACTATGCTCAGTAAAGATTTCCTGAATTAAACTAGATACAGATCCGACAAGTCAACTTCTAGAGTCTCTTCTGATTTTACAAGTCTGTAAGTGTACAAAAATTACCTTGGTTTTCCAGTCAAAACACTTTCCTTTACACCAGGACTCTTTTAAGGATAAAATAATAAAGTATACTTACTATATTCAAAACATTATGGCACATTGGTTTAGAGTGTTTTAGTTGCTAAAGTTCTTGCTAGAAAATTGACCTTCATTATCAATAGCATAAAAGTATTACAAATAGCACAAGGTCTGTGGATAAAAGATTTACAGTAACGATGTGCTGTGATTTAACTTAAAAGGTTATTTTAAAAATAATTAGATGCCAAAATCAAAGATCTGGAAGTGTGTAAGTGAAAAGAGATAGAGATGTTACATCATTTTTGGACAACGTATCTCTCCCGAGTTATACTGGCAATTTATAGTCAGACTTACAGAAGTAAGTTTTCCATACCCTGAAGTTGAAAATAATTCTAGAAAACAATGCAAAAGCTGCTGAGGTTAATATTGTACTGTACTTCTTGGCTACTTGACTTCCCTTTATAAAATCATAACATTATGCTATGTGAAACACAAAAGGACAAATATTGTATGAGTCTGCTTATCTGAGGTACCCAGAGCAGTCAAACTCATAGAGACAGGAAGTAGAATTGTGGTTGTCTGGGGCTGAAAGAGGGGGAAATGAAGATTTATTTTTTCATGAGTATGGAGTTTTGGGTTGATAAGATAAAAACTTCTGGCTATGGACGGTGGTGACAGCTGCACAACAATGTAAATCTACTTAATGCCACTGACTTGCACATAGAATTGTACATAAAATGTTAAAATGGCAAATTTCATGTTATTTCAACACAAAAAAAGTTATGAAAAGGTATTTAACAATTGTTAAACTCAAAAAGCACGGTTTCAATGAACATTCTATCATAATCATTATTGGTCATCTAATACTTAGACCTCATTCAAGTTTTGCACACTGTACCAATAACATACTTCACATCTACATTAGTATCACAAGCTGTATTTAATTTCATTGTCTCTTAGTCTCCTGCAATTTAGAGCAGTTCTTCAGCACTTCCTTGGCTTCTATGAATGACAACTCTGAAGACTAACTCACCAATAATTTTGTATACTGCCCTTCAGTGTGGTTTTCTTGTCTCCTTGTGATTAAATTTAAATTATTACTCTTAGGAGTATAAAAGAAGCGACATTATTATCGTTCTCATTGTAACCCATCAACAAAGTGGAGGTTTTGACTCACTTCTTGTAATGTTTACTGTGATCACTTGATTAAGTTGGTGTCTGACAGGCCTCGTCACTACAGTTACCTTTTGCCTTTGTAGTTAATAAACACGTAGAGGTCTGGGGAAAGACAACTAAATATGCTCATTAACATCAAACTATCCACTCATCAATTCATCTATTTATATCAGTATGGAAACATGGCTTATCCTTTTACACAATTGTATATGATCAGAATTATTTATTTTGATGCTCAAGTTGTCCCCAACTTTGTGTGAAAGACCCTTCAAGCTCTTTTGGGTACAACTGACGGGTCCCAACATTCTTTGAACATTTACCCATTTCTGGCTAATTAGACACTCCAGACTCATTCTTCTAGCTCTACCTTAGTCCTGGAATCACCTATTCCTCCAAGATGAACTAGTTCCTTTTCTATTTTTTTTCCAGTTTTATTGAGGTATAATTAATAATAAAGTTGTAAAGATATTTAAAGTGTACAACGTGATAATCTGATACATGTATACATTTTGAAAGGATTCCCCCAAGAGTTAATTTAACATGTACATCACCTTGAATATTTTTTGTTTGATGAGAACATGTAAGTTCTACTCTTCTAGCAACTTTCAACTATACAGTTAAGTGTGATCAACTAGAGTCACTGTTTCATACAACAGATATTCAGATCTTACTCATATGCTAACTGAATGTTTGTACCCTTTACCGAACTCAGAATCCTTATTTCCCTTAGCTTCCGGCAATCATTTTTCTACTGTTTCTATAAATTCTACTTTTTCTTTTTTTAAATTCCACATGTAAGTTTAGATACCATGCAGTATTTATTTTTCTCGGTCTGGCTTATTTCACTTAGCATAATGCCCTCCAGGTTTGTCCATGTTGTCACAAATGACAGTATTTCACTCTGTTAAGGCTAATATTCCATTGTATATATATTTTATTTATCCACTCATCCATCAATGGGCACTTAGGCTGTTTCCATACCTTAGTTTTATAGTGAATAAAGGTAGAAAAAGCATTGATTGAAAAAGCTTGCTAAGGGAAACCAAAAGACATTTAGAAGCAGCTAAACCTATACTAGACTACACAAATTTTATGACAAAGAATATAACAAAAGACAAAGTTATTATATAATAAAGTACCCAATTCATCAAGAAGATATAATAAATTTGAGTATTTATAATGCAACATAGAAGCATCTGTTATATAAAGTAGATAGGAAGAACTCTAAAAAGGGAAACAACAATACAGTAATACCAGGAGACTTCAATATACCATTTTCAACAATGAATAGATCATTCAGACAGAAAATGAGTTTAAAAAAAATTGGAATTAAACTACACATTATACAAAAAGGACCTAACAGACATACACAGAATGTTTCATCCAAGAGCAATACGATACATGTTGTTCTCAAAGGCACACTGAACATTCCCCAAAATAGGGAAGGGTATGACAGGACAGAAAACAAGTCTTAATAAATTAAAGACTGAAATCACACCAACTATCCTTTCTGATGACAATGGTGTGAAACTAGAACATGAAAGTTGGAATACCTACAAATATGTGGAAAGTAAACAGCACACTCCTGAACAAGCAACTGGTCAAAGAAGAAAACTAGAAAAATATTTTTTTAAGTCCTGAAACAAATGAAAAAAAAAAAAAAAATGAAACAAAGAAACAGAAAGCTATAGGATACTGCAAATGCTGTTCTGAGAGGGAAGTTTATAGCAATAAATGTATATACCAGGAAACTAGATGTCAAATAACAATCTAATTTTACACCTCAAGATCTAGAAGAATAAATTATGCTCAAGTCAGCAAAAGGAAGGAAATAAAGATCAGAGTGGAAATAATAGATAGAAAAAACACTAGAAAAGAACAACAAAACGAAGAGCTAATTTTTTAAAAAGATAAAATTGAAAAAACTTTATCTACACTTTGTCTTTTGATTGGCGAATTCAGCCCATTTACATTTAACATAATTATTGATAGTACGGTAATAAACGGTGTGTGTTGTGTGTGTGTATATATATATATGGCATATCAATGATAGTATTGATATAAATGGTATGGACTTAGCATTTTTAGCTTAACTGTTTTCTGGTTGTTTTGCAATCCCTTTGTTCTGTTTTTCCTTCTCATGCTCTCTTTGTTATTTGATTTTCTGTAGTGGTATACTTCCCTTCTCTTTTACCTTTTGCACATCTACTATAGGCTTTTGCTCTGTAGTAATAATGAGACATGGATAAAATATATTTATCATAGTGTATTTGAAGCTACAAGTAACTTCAAAGGCATACAAAAGGTTCTTTCTCTCATATTTATGGTTTTGACTTCAAAATTTGCATCTTTTTAAGCTGTGAATCCACTGTAAAGATGAATATTGCATAGGAACCTGGAATGCTAGGTCAATGAATCAAGGTAAACCGGAAGTGGGCAAACAGGAGATGGCAAGAGTGAACACTGACATTTTAAGAATCCGTGAACTAAAATAGACCAGAACGGGCGATTTAATTCAGATGACTATTAACTCTACTACTGTGGGCAATCCCTTAGAAGAAATGGAGTAGCCCTCATAGACAACAAAAGAGTCTGAAATGCAGTACTTGGGTACAATCTCAAAAACAACAGAATGATCTCTGTTCATTTCCAAGGCAAGCCATTCAATATCACAGTAATCCAAGTCTATGCCCCAAGCACTAATGCCAAAAAAGCTGAAGTTGAACGTTTCTATGATGACCTACAAGACCCTCTAGGGACTGGAATGCAAAAGTAGGAAGTAAAGAAATACCTGGAGTAACAGGCAAGTTTGGCCTTGGAGTACAAAATGAAGCAGGGCAAAGGCTATCAGAGTTTTGCCAAAAGAACGCACTGATCACAGCAAATACCCTCTTTCAACAACACAAGAGATAACTCTACACATAGCCATCACCAGATGGTCAATACAGAAAGAAATCAGATTATATTTTTTGCAAGTTAAAATTCGAGAAGTTCTATACAGGCAGCAAAAAAACCCACTGGGCTCGGATCATGAACTCCTTATTGCAAAATTCAGACTTAAATGGAAAAAAGTAGAGAAAACCACTAGCCCATTCATGTATGACCTAAATCAAATCCCTTACGATTATACAGTGGAAGTGACAAATACACTCAAGGGATTAGATGTGACAGAAACAGTGTCTGAAGAACTATGGACAGAAGTTTATAACATTGTACAGGAGGAAGTGATAGAAACCATCCCCAAGAAAAAGAAATGCAAAAAGGCAAAATAGTTGTCTGAGGCCTAACAAACAGGCCTTAAATTGCACTCATCTCACACACCAGCAAAGTAATGCTCAAAATTCTCCAAGCCAGGCTTCAACAGTACATGAACCGAGAACTTCCAGATGTTCAAGCTGGATTTAAGAAAGGCAGAGCAACCAGAGATCAAATTGCCAGTATCCACTGGATCACAGAAAAAGCAAGAGAATTCCAGAAAAACATCTACTTCTGCTTTACTGACTATGCTAAAGCCTTTTGACTGTGTGGATCACAACTAACTGTGGAAAATTATTCAAGAGATGGGAATACCAGACCACCTGACCTGCCTCCTGAGAAATCTGTATGCAGGTCAAGAAGCAAGTTAGAACCAGACATGGAAAAATAGACTGATTCAAAATTGGGAAAGGAGTAAATTAAGGCTATGTATTCTCACCCTGCTTATTTCATTTTTATGCACAGTACATTATGAGAAACACCAGGCTGGAGGAAGCACAAACTGGAATCAAGACTGCCAGGAGAAATATCAATAGTCTCAGATATGCAGATGACACCACCCTTATGGCAGAAAGTGAAGAGGAACTAAAAAGCCTCTTGATGAAAGTGAAAGAGGAGAGTGAAAAAGCTGGCTTAAAGCTCAACATTCAGAAAATGAAGATCATGGCATCTGGTCCCACCACTTCATGGCAAATAGATGGGAAAACAGTGGAAAAAGTGTCAGACTTTATTTTTCTGGGCTCCAAAATCATTGCAGATGGTGACTGCAGCCATGAAATTAAAAGACGCTTACTCCTTGGAAGAAAAGTTATGACCAACCTAGACAGCACATTGAAAAGCAGAGATATTACTTTGCCAACAAAGGTCAGTCTAGTCAAGGCTATGGTTTTTCCAGTGGTCATATATGGATGCAAGAGTTGGACTGCGAAGAAAGCTGACCGCCGAAGAATTGATGGTTTTCAACTGTGGTGTTGGAGAAGACTCTTGAGAGTCCCTTGGACTGCAAGGAGATCCAACCAGTCCATCCTCAAGGAGATCAGCCCTGGGTGTTCTTTGGAAGGACTGATACTAAAGCTGAAACTCCAGTACTTTGGCCACCTCATGCAAAGAGTTGACTCATTGGAAAAGACTCTGATGCTGGGAGGGATTGGGGGCACGAGGAAAAGGGGACGACAGATGAGATGGCTGGATGGCATCACTGACTCGATGAACGTTGAGTTTGAGTGAACTCCGGAAGATGGTGATGGACAGGGAGGCCTGGTGTGCTGCGATTCATGGGGTCGCAACGAGTCGGACACCACTGAGTGACTGAAATGAACTGAACTGATACAAATATCCCATTCCTTTAGAACCTCCCTCCGGATCCTACCCTTCTAGATTGACTCAGAGCCCCGGTTCAGTTTCCTGTGACAAATAGCATATTCCCACTGGCTATCTATTTTACATATGGTAATATGAGTTTCCATGTTACTCTTTCCATACATCTCACCCTCTCCTCCCCTCTCCCCATGTCCATAAGTCTATTCTCTATATGTTTCTCCATTGCTGCCCTGTAAATAAATTCTTCAGTACCATTTTTTCTAGATTCCAGAATACAATATTTATCTTTCTCTTTCTGACTTACTTCACTCTGTATAATAGGTTCGAGGTTCATCCACCTCATTAGAACTGACTCAAATGCATTCCTTTTTATGGCTGAGTAATATTTCATTGTGTATATGTACCACTTCTTTATCCATTCATAAAGAGCCTCTTGATGAAAGTGAAAGAGGTGAGTGAAAAAGCTGGCTTAAAACTCAACATTTAAAAAATGAAGATCGGGGCATCTGGTCCCATTACTTCATGGCAAATAGATGGGGAAACAATGGAAATAGTGAGAGACTTTATTTTCTTGGGCTCCAAAATCACGGCAGATGGTGACTGCAGCCATGAAATTAAAAGATGCTTGCTCCTTGGAAGAAAAACCAGGACAAACATACACAGCATATTAAAAAGCAGAGACATTACTCTGCCAACAAAGGTCTGTCTAGTCAAAGCTATGTTTTTTCCAGTAGTCATGTACAGATGTAAGAGCTGGACCATAAAGAAAGCTGAGCACTGATGAATTGATGCTTTTGAACTGTGGTGATAGAGAAGACTCTTGAGAGTCCCTTAGACTGCAAGGAGATCCAACCAGTCCATCCTAAAGGAAATCAGTCCTGCATATTCATTCGAAGGACTGATGCTGAAGCTAAAACTCCAATACTTTGGCCCCCTGATGCAAAGAGCTGACTCATTGGAAAAGACCCTGATGCTGGGAAAGATGGAGGGCAGGAGGAGAAGGGGCTGACAGAGGATGAGATGGTTGGATGGCATCACTGACTCAATGGACATGAGTTTGAGTAAACTCTGGGAGCTGGTGATGGACATGGGGGCCTGGCATGCTGCAGTCCACGGGGTCACAAAGAATCAGACATGACTGAACGACTGAACTGACTAACCCACTAACAAATGATTATAGTTTCATGTATTTTAACACTTGTATCAGAGATATAAAGGGTTTATCCACCACCATTACAATATTAGAGTATTTTAAATGTAGCTATAAATTTACCTTTGCCAGTGAGTTTTATACTTTCATGTTTTCCTGTTACTAACTAGTGTCCTTTTGTTTCAACTTGAAGAACTCCCTTTAACATTTGTTGTGAGGTCAGTGGTGATGAACTGTTCCAGCTGTTGTTTGTAAATTCTTTCTTTCTTCCTTGGTTATTTAGGACAACTTTGTCAGAAGTTCTTGGTTAGTACCTTTTTGGTATTTCCCAAGTGTTTTCAATATGCAAACCAAGTTGCTTTCCTTTTGCTGCTTTTAAGATTCTCTTCTTGTCTTTAATCTTTCACAGTTTAATTGCAATGTGTTTGCATGAGTCTCTTAGGATTCAACTTCTTTCAAACTCTCTGAGCTTCCTGGACGTGGACTGTCTCTTTCCCCGGTTAAGGAAGTTTCCGGCCATTATTTTTTTGAATATGCTTTCTGCCTTGCTTCTCTCTTCTTCTGGAACTCCCACCACATATAGTCTGCTTGATTTTGTCCCACGAATTCCATAATCCAGCTCTTCATTTTTTCCTTTCTGTTTAAATAAATTCCACTGCCCTGTCAAGTTTACTGACTCTCTTCCAGCAAATGTAGTCTGCTACTGAATCCATTTAATTTTTTTGTTATTTTTTAATTCTTCAGCTCTTTGATTTCTCTTTTTATATATTTCCTCGTTGAAATTCTCTGTTCATATGCTTGCTTCCTAACCTCAGCTAGCATCTTTAGTAACTGCTGTTTAAACTCTCAATCAGATAAACTACTTAATGTAAGTCACTAAGATCTGTTTCTGGATATTTACCTTGTTCTTTTGTTTGAAATGTATTTCTATGAGTCTTCATTTCTTGACTCTCTATGGTTTCTGTGCATTAGATAAAATAATCACATCTTCCAGTCTTGACAGAGTGGTCTCATGTAGGAGATAAATCTTGCTATATATGAGATGGACCTAATCAATCAGTCCAGCCCAAACTCCTAGGTTTCTCTCAAAGTTTTGTGACCAACCAAGCCTCCTTCCTTGCTCTTAGTGGCTCCCAGGAGTTGAGGGTGTGCCAAGATCCAACAATGTTCCAAAGGAAAGGATCACATTCAGAACCTATATGTACACTCATCAGAAGTTGGATCTTCAGGGAACAGCAGCTGGTAAAGTATGCAGTTAAACTTCTTCCAGGGAGAAATTGGGAGAAGGTTGTTTTTGCCTAATGCTTCTTTGTTGGATCTTGGAGTACAGCCATGGGGAAGGATATCCCCAAACCCATTAACAACTATTTGTTTGATACAGCCCTGTAACTCTTGAATGCAAGCCCCAATGGCTATTAGAACCAGATGACCTGGGGCTTCATCCCTTAGACAGCAGCTGAAAAAGCCTGGGCACTAAATTTGAGTACAAGCTCCTTCTGGGGAGATGCTGTCAACTGGGTTTTATTATTGGAGTGGGCTAAAGGGGAGAAGGTAGGAGAGATGCCTGTTGGCCTCCCCTGTCTCTGGGGAAGTTCTCCGATGTTCCCTAAATGCCTGCTAAATTAGAAGCTTGGCATGCAGGCAGTAGATATTAAAGTATAGAAATAAACCTATTTCAGGGAAAGACTGGAAAATGGCTAATTCTGCTTGTTCCCTGTGTGCTGAGCCCTGAGGGGTAGAGCCAGTTAAGGAATCCTTCTTTGCTATAGTCTTCTGGGTCTCATGAATGGAAATCCCTTTTGCTATAAAAGCCGGGAAATTTGGGTCCCTTGCTTTAGGCAGCAGTCACAAAAGTTGGGGTTCAAATGTACATACAAACTTTCTCCAGGCCCGCAGTAGTAACATGGAATGGGTTAGTGGTAGAAGTAAGGCAAGGTGTCCTCCAGCTTTACTGGCCTCTGGTGAGGGTTGCAGCCAGTCCCTAGTGCTTGTTAAATTAGAAGCTTGGCCCTCAGGGCAGTTTTTACAGTATACGGATAGATCTTTCAAGGAAAGACTGGGAGATGGGCATTTTGTCGGCTTCCTCTGAGTCATAGCAAATGACTGCATTCCCTTCAGTTGTCATAGTCTTATGGACACAAGCCCCACTGACTTTCAGAGCTAGACGTTTTGGAAGCCTACCCTACTGGAAGGAATCTTAAAGCTGGAGTGTTAGATGTAGTGTCAAAACATACTTCACTCCTCAGACAGAACCTGACAGTTGGGGATTCTCTCCCAATTGTATGATGTTGCATCAGGGGTGGGGTTTATGACAAGTGTGTCTCAGTCTTTCCTACCCACTCCAATATGGATATTTCCTCAACTGTCCAATGTGTGTAAGTTGCTCAACTAGTTTCTGGATCTCTTTTAGAGGAAATTGCTCCATGTATAGCTATATATTTGGTGTGACCATGTGAGGAAGGGGTACTTAGGGGCTTCCTATGTCTTCTCCAGTTCCTTTTAGCAAAAATAGTCTTTAGTAAGCAAAACTCAGATGCTAAGTGTGCTTACTGCTATATGGATATACAAGTATGTTTACATACATGCACATTCAAACATATGCATATTTACATGTACATTTCTACCAATACATCAATCTATACATATATACATATATATTAGAAACTATGAACTTAAACCCATACCTTTAATTTTAATCCAACACCACAGAGTTCAATCTAGTTTTCTCCCTTTCTAGAAATTAGTCTAAGTTGGCTCTTCAAGCCTGAGGAAAGTAGCAAAGCATAATTATCAATACATTTATATATATGATCAATTCCACTGAGTGCAAGCAATCTTTGTATCAGTTTCTTGGTCTTCTGTAACAAATGATCACAAATTGTGTGTTTTAAGACAGACATTTATTCTCTCACAGTTATGGAGGCCAGAAGTTTAACATCAGTTTCACTTAGCTAAAATTAAACTTTTAGGTGGGCTGAACTCTTGAAGGCTCTAAGAGAAAATCTATTCCTTTCCTCTTCTAGGTTCTTGAGGCTATTGGAATTCTTTGGCTTACAGTTCAATTATGCTGATTTCTATTTCTGTCGTCACATCACCTTCTCATCTTCTGTGTGTGTCCACTCTCCCTCTGCCTCTGAGAAGGACACTTAGGATGATATTTAGGGCCCATCCAGATAATCCAAGATTATCTCATCAAAAGATTCTTACTTAATCACATGTGGAAAGATCTTATTTTTTCAAAAATAAAGTAACAATTACAGGTTCCGAGAACTGGATCTTGATACTTTTGGGGTTATCAATCATTGAAACCCACCTCCCCCTTAGTCCTGATCTCCACATTCTTTTCAACTTTTCAACAATGACCACATACCTTTTGCTCTTCACTTTCAGGATTTTTCTCTCTTCTTTCCTGAACTCTGCCTGTTTACTTGTACTGTTATTATTTCCTCCTTTGGTCCTAATATTTCTGTTTTGCTTTACAGGGGTCATTTCATTGCTTAATGAATGTTTTGAAAATTTTAAAAATGTTTCTGATCTGTTTTTCATCTGTCTTTTGCATTTTGTTTTTGTTCATTAATTTCCTGGAATATGTGTAAAAACTGTGCAGTTTCTTTATTATTAAATCATTCAGTGAATGCTTTCTGAGCTAGTTATTTGGGTGTGGTGTTAGAGTAACACTCCAGACTATTAGGAAGCCTCAATGACTTACAATTAAGCCACATGTGATATGCCTCTAAGTATTCAAGAGAAATCACCTACTTCCTTTATTGACAGAGATTACCATCTCAAGTTCCTGGTACTAGCACATCATGGCATATACCTCTCTAATGCATGGTTGTTTTAAAATGAAGTCAGCTCCCACCTCTCCTGTACACTGCCAAACCACAAATGAAGCTGACTGGTTGAGGCAGCACAATTTTGCTTCAGCATCAAGTACAGCCCTCAGGAGGGCTTCCCAGGTGGCTAAGTGGTAACAGAATCCACCTGCCAATGTGGGAGACCCAGGTTTGGTCCCTGGTTTGGGACGATCCCCTGGAGAGAAAATGGCAACTCACTCCAGTATCCTTGCCTGGGAAATCCCAGAGAGAAGAGCCTGGCGGGCTACAGTCCATGGCGTCACAGAACAGTCAGACATGACTTAGCGACTAAACAACAGCAGCAGCTCTCAGGAGGTTAAAGTACAATATTACCAGATAATAAACCATCATAATTCTAAACTAATTTTATATTTTAATCCACATTAACTTTTAATTGAGTTTCTTTTATTTAGTCATAAATACATGCCACTCAAGAATCAAATAGCCAGGTGGGAGGGGGGGTCAGGATGGGGGACACATGTATACCCGTGGCTGATCAGTGTCGACATATGGCAAAAGCCACTACAATATTGTAAAGTAACTAGCTTCCAACTAAAATAAATACATTAATTTAAATTTTAAAAATTAAAAAAAAAGAGTCAAATAGCCAAACAAGGTTATTTATAAATCTTCTCCCTCCAATTCCATTTATTTGCTTCTTCCCAGAAGCAATCGTCTTCCACATCCTCTTACCTTTCTTTTTGTGTCTACCTCCATATCACTAAATAACAAGCTTATTGTGCTACTTTATTTCATATTGTTTTTCAGTTTTACACGTTATCTAACTTACTTCAATGTCTAAAAGAGATAAATGTAAAAAGAGAGACACTGAAAATAATATAAAGTAGCACTATAAGCACATATAAATGACATGCATATATGCACTTTGATCCTCTTACCTCCAATACAGTTAGATCAGAATTTTATTATCATCAATGTTTAGCACTATTAAGTAAATTACACTTCACATTTGGGCCCTGGATAACTTCTGCAAGCACAAAAATGTATTTTACTTTCATACATAAAAAGTCTTACTTTTTGTTCACCTTGTATGTACTTAACACTTTAATTCAACCCCAAGTGAAAGTGAAAGTCACTCAGTCTTGTCTGCCTCTTTGAGACCCCATGGACTGGCTCTTCTGTCCCCTGCCAGGCTCCTCTGTCCATGGAATCCTCCTCTGCCAATTCTCTAAATCTCTTCTTTCTACATTAAGGAAAACAGCTATTATATCAATTTCATTGGTGACAACAGATATTGTATCTACTTAGACCCTTGTGACTTTTCTTCAATCTGGACTTGTCTTCCATGTATAACGCTGAGACAATGTATTAGGTTCTTGTTACACTATGACCCTGGGATTTCCTTCATTTTTCTTTCATGCTGGATTTTTATATCCTTAAACTCCATGCTTTCCTTTACTTAATTTACTCTTCTGTTTTAATGAAGCACATTCCAGTAGTCTTGTAAACCTTCTGGGAGATTAGTTTTGTTGAGACTTTAAAAACCTGACATTATCTTTCTTCACAATTAGATGATAGTTTTGGAAAAGGACTCAAGATTCGAAATCACTTCCCCCCCAAATTCTGAAAACACTGGTCCACTGATTTTCTTTTAATCACAACTCTCAGATATAATTAACATACTGTATAATTTATCTATTAAACATATATAGCATAGTTTCTTTTAGTATATTCAGAGTTGTAAAACCACCACCACAAGAAAAATAGGACATTTTTTTCACCCCAAGAAGAAATCCCATATACATTAGCATTCCCCTTTCTTCCCCCTCTCTTCCAGCCCAAGGCTACCACTGGTCAACTTTCTATCTCCATGGATTTGCCTATTTTGCACGTTTTATATAAATGAAAATCATATATGATCTGTTGTGAATTTTTTTTTTCCCACTTAGCATGTTTTCAAAGTCCATCCATGTTGCAGCAGATATTTAATTGCCAAATGCCACTCCACTGCATGTATATACAACATTTTATTTATCTGTTCATCTGCTGAGGGACACCTGGGTTGTTTCTACCTTTTGGCTATTATGAATAAAAGTGCTGTGAGCATTACTGTACAGCTTTTTGTGTAGACATATATATCCATTTCTCCTGGGTATATATACAGGCTGGGTCATGTGATAAATCTAACATTACGTCTTTTGAGACACTGTAAAACTGTTTTCCAAAGTAGCCGCTTATTTTACATTACCACCAGTAGTGTACACAGGTTCCAGTGTCTTCATAACCTCAACACTTGTTATGAAGTGGAATCTTTTCATTTTGATTTGCATTTCCCATGGCATATCTATCTTTTCAGATGTTTATTGGTCATTTGCAAATCATATTCAGAGAAATGTCTAACTTAGATCCCTTGCCTGTTTTTTCACTGACTTAATTTTTCTTTTTACTGATTCTTAAGGTTTATTCCCAGGTTCTAGAGTTTCATATTTTCAGTTCTTAGATTTATGTCACTGATCCATGGCTCAGTAGTGATCCATTTTGAGTTTATTTTTGTTTATGATGTGAGGAGGGGTGGGGAAGGTGCTGAACTTTATCCTTTTGCTCTGGTTATCTAGTTGTTCCACTGTTACTTGTTGAAAATACTTTTCTTTCCCCACTTAACTGTCTTTGCACTTATTTCAAATACCAACTGACCATAAAGGATCATTTTTGGACTTATTCCACTATTTTTATATTAATTTGACTATCTTTATACTAATTCTAAATTCTCTTGATTAATGTAGCATGGTGCTAAGTTTTAAAATCAGGAAGTGTGACTACTGCACCTTTGTTCTTTGTTCCACTGATTTCTAGCTTCCTTTCCTGTTGTTTAAAACTCTGCTGACATTCTGTCTTCATTCTGTGTGTGCAACCTCTTTTCCTCTTTCAAATCTCTTAGGATCTTCTATTTTCCCCAACTATTCTGAAATTACATGATCATATGCCTTTGTAGAAGTTTACTTTCACCCTGGTTATGCTGAGTAGCTCTTTACTGGCACTCTTACCCTAGGTATTTGCTTCATTGACTCCAGGAAATCTTAAATGATTACATGACTTTTTCTTTTTTGACATTTATTTTTTGAACTTTATTTTTGGAAAAACTTTTATTAGTTTACCTTCATTTATCTTATTATTTATCTTTATTAAATAATGGAACTGGACCGAGCCTAAAATATTCTTTCCTTTTTTCTCTTTACTTTCAACCTGTTCATTTTTACTCTACTTTCTCTAAGATTTTCTCAAATTTGCATTCTCTATTTTCTATTAATTATTCTGCTCTTAAAATTGTGAATGTCAAAGAATATATTTTTTCTCTTTTTTATAACATCCTATTATTTTACATACAGAATTTTTTTTTCCATTTTTAAGAGGTATTGTCTTTGCTTGTCTGTTTTGGTCTTTTCTTATAGGCTAGAGATTTCCACCCGTAACTATATACCTAGGCTTGAAGCTGAATGACTAAAAACCTCATTAAGAGCTCTATCAATATAGACAAGGTTTTTGTACCAAACTATTTCATCAGAAGAACCACTATTACCAATAAATTTAGATTTTGCTGATGTTTTTCTCTATCTCTTGGGCTTGCCAGATTTCCCTAAGAGTGTTCCAAATTCTTAAGTGGAATGCAAGAGCTAGACTGCACTGTTCTGGAAGCTGGGAGTGGGGGTACCCACCAGAGCTTGGTGTGTGGGAAAAGCAAGGACAGATGTTACAAAAGTAAATATCTAAATTACCACTTATCTCCCCCATAATGTGTACCATTCAACAGTGCCTGGTATCTGCTCAGTCCAGAATCTCTCTGTTCTGCTATTCAAGAGAATAAACTTCTAGTATTCTGAGGCTCAGGAATGTTATCATGGAGAAAATGGGAGGGAAATCTTTCTGCTTCTAAACAGATTTTCAACCAGATCTCATCAACATAATTCTCATCCTCATTTTCAGAGGTAGCTGATACCCTAAAAAGGAGGCCCTTCAGAGGATCTGCAGTATAAATCTGGACTGTATCTTGACTTTATCAATAGCTAAGAATTCAGTTACTTGAACAGACAGCTCAACATCTGTTTTCCAGCTTCTAAAATTTTGTTGCTACTGTCTTCTTTCCCTTCTTTATTATGTGTGCTCAGTAGTGTCTGACTCTTTGCAACCACACGGATTGTAGCCTGCCAGGCTCCTCTGTCCATGGAATTTTCCAGGCAAGAATACTGAAGAGGGGTTGCCATTTCCTACTCCTAGGGGATCTTTCCGATCCAGGATTGAACCTGAGTCTCTTGTGTCTCCTGTGTTGGCAGGAGAATTCTTTAACACTGTGCCACCTGGGATGTCCCTTTATTAATTATATCTATTCGCTAAAAACCCAAACACTTCTTCATTGTCATTAAGGTTTCAGAAGGTAAATGCATGTGATTAATATACCATTTGAATCATACATCTTTTTTCAAAAGGATGACAAGGCTTCTTTTTTGTTGTTTTTGCTTTTTCAGTCATGCCACGCAGCTTGTGGGATCTTAAGTTTCCCGAGGGATTGAACCCATGTGAAAGTGCAGAGTCCTAACCACTGGACTGCCAGGGAATTCCCCAAGGACTCTTGAAACTGAATGTCAGAGTTGGAGATACACTTCCAAAGTACCTAACAATTAAAGACAACCTAAGTTTGATTAAATTTTTAATTTCTACTAGCAACTGTTAAAGATGCCTGCATTCGAAAGAGTAAATCAAACCTAATCCACAGATAAATGGAAAAGAATATGGGAGAGAAAAATAAACTTTGACAAGTAGAACATGAAAAGTCTCACTGGAGGAAATAATCTGAACATTATTTTGAAGAAGTCCACAGACATATGAAAAGCAGTACAGAATTCACAAGCAATAAAATAGCACAAGCAAATACAAAGAGCAACAATGTGCTTCACTGAATCCTCTGCTTCCCTTGTTTTTTCATGAAAGGTCAACTCAAGGTCTTGAATTCAGAAAGCCCTGATTAACCACATTTACTTCTTCGATTTCAATTAGCACTTAACATGAAAATAATTCCAAAACCTTCTTCCATTTATTTTCCAGAGCAAAATATTTACTTGGTTAGTGGTCTGCTCCATTTAACTGCATCAAAAATCCCAAGCTGCCTTCCTTAAGCATCTCCTGTCCCCAAACCACTTCCACCTCCTTCACTGTCAAGCCATCATATCCACTGAGTAAACCAACCAGCAAGCAATCCTTGAACCAAGTTGGAGTCTTCCTACTTTCTCCCTTAACACCAGTTTCCAAGTTCCCACTTACTATATATTTTTTTCAATAAGAAGATAAAATCAATGCTCAGCAATTTCAAGCTTTAAGTCATTTTGTCACTAGATGCATTCTAGTAACATTAAGAAGGCAAAATGAATAATCTGAGACCCAAATTAATCTACACTAATAGCTATATCACCATTTTCTTAGAATAAACATTACTGGGAAGGTTCTCACTTTTTTTATTATAGAACTGTTTAGCGTCATGCTTAAGCTGGATAAGTACAAAGTTGAGTGAGAGTAAAAAGTGTTTAGCAGAAAACAAAGAACAGAGTACTCCCTAAATTTAAAACTTCACTTGCTTAGTTATTTCAAATGAACTTTATGCAACCCATCTTCCAGAAGCTTACTCATAAACAGACTATAAAACCAGAGAAATAGTTGAGAATATACACATATGTTTTTGTTTTAACTGCTGACTGATCTGAACTACAGGGAAGCCACAAAACATGTGGGCAACTAATGATCCCATGGCAATTATTATCCTCAGTTATAGACCAGAACGAACCATGTAGTAAAGATATGGCAAAAAAAAGAAGCATTAGAATCAAGTCATTTGACTCTTGGTCTGCATCATAATACCTTGTTGATACATAATCAACCAAACTAATTGGAAGCAATGTATTTTACAGTGGTTTTCATAAAGTATTCTCGCACTTGATTTCAAAGTATTGAAGAGTTGTAGAAATGGTAACCTCTCTGTAAACATGTACTAGATAGCTTGCTATGCATAAAAACTTTTACTTTTTAATGTCCCATAGTTACAGAATGCCTCCTAGTCAGTCATCTAACAGTCACCTAATCTTTCCCTTTTCTGTAGAAAATGATAAAATTTTAATGAATTAATAATGAATTTATAAGCTCAGAATAATTATTATCCATAAAGATATCTATATATTGATTGCCTAAGCCAAATTATCTTTGGACTGTTTCACTACCTAATGTATGAGTAAGGAAAAAATTCATGGGAAGGGGAATACCACAACTTATTCTCGAAAAAGGAGGAAAGGAGGCAAAAAAGCAAAGGAATATGAATCAATAAAAACTAGACTTTCTGGTCAGAAGACCAACAACTGTGAAAAACTAATTTTAAAAACATAAATGTTATCTCATTTTAACAAATTTTAAGGATAACCAAAATTGCGGCACATTACTAAAGCGTTAACTTGGTTGGAGTTTTCATAATAAAGGTACACTGTCTCTTTTATTTTTAAGGTATAGTTCATGAATAAAATCTACTGAGTGTCAACAATGTGCCAAGCACTGCAGGATTACACAAAGAAGAGACTCTGGCACAGATGTATTAAAAATCTCATGGAATTACAAGGTAAACTATAATATGATATACTAAAAAAATGTAATAGAGGCATGTGTGAGTACAATGAGGCCACAGAAAATACCCAGGCCTGCTTGGTAGAGTCAGGGAAGACTGAAATCGAGGTGATGACCTCTTAAAGCAGTAAAGTGGAGAGGTGATTAAAGAAAAAGGATGACCATAAAGAAGGGACCATAAACACTCTATATAAAAGCCTATGTAGCAAAACAACCCAAAGTTAGAATGTTTTGGATAGACTGACAAACAATATTTTAGAACAAACCAAACCCTATATACCAGGGATGGGAAAAAACAACAACAAAAAGAGTAGGAACAAAACAGACTATTACCTCCTTTTGTAGTGTCATTCTGGGCCTGGATACCATGATGCAATGAATTATGAATGGCAGAAAGAAGATCTGCTGCTTGAACCATCAATTTTTGAGCTTCTGCAACAGCACTGGTCTAGCAAATAAATCACCAAAAACATTCTTACATATTCTTTCACTGAAAGATATACATTAAATAGGAAAATCCTATAAACAATAATGAAATTATTAAATGCTTGTTGTAATGACATTGGTTTTCACAAACTATTCACTTAATACAAGATGCCCAGATCCTGTTAGGACAGAAATAATTTTTTTACTCATATCAATACTTTGTAGGAACCACTAAAAAACAATAGGAAACATTCTGGTTTATTCTACCAATCTCATGGTTTTTTTTTTTTTTTCTAAAGACATGTAGTCAACTAGAAAATGAGAAACTGTAAGTCATTCATCAAGGTGAAATTTAAAAAAGAGAATTACTGAAGTTTGTATGGGCTGGATCTGTACTCAAAATTAACTATTCACAAATTAGCCTGTAATTTACTTGAGTTAACACAATACACACAAACACACACATACACACAAATATTCACCATCTAAGGGCTGTTTTAGGTTCTATACAAATCTTAAGTTAATTATTTAACTGAATGAAAGAAGAGCCTACCTAAAATTCTCATTTTTAATTTCTCAAATTAACTTCAGAGAAGCAATTTCAGCTTCTACTATTATATCCACTAATAAGCAATACATTATTTTTATATCAACAACAGTCATGGATATGTTAAGGGCACAATGTAAAATTCATGTGCTTTCGGAGAAAATCATCAGGGATATCCTGACATAAACACACCAAATGCTGAGTGCTTTGTATGTGTGCATATACATTCCAAAAGAAAAGTCTCAGAACTACCAAAATCAAGCATTCCATCAAAAACAAAAACAATGAACAGATTAAATATCCTTACCTCTTTCTTAGTAAAGGCTATAAGCACGGTCAGTAACACTCGAGTAAATTTCACTCTGCTGAATACTGCTAAACATTGTTGGTGCTAAAAAAATAAGAAAGGACTAAAAGTTAAAAGATGCAAAGCCTTGTGAAAGAAATTTCGTTTTGAAATACAGTATATTAAGTTCTAAATCTCAGTGTTAATACCTTACAAATATCTTCACTTACAGGCTTTTAAATATCTGAAAATGAGCTGCGTAAAACACAATAAAATGACGCCTATTTTACTGAAACAGAAATATATAATAAAGGTTCTGTATCACAAGGACTGATTTTTTCCCAAGTCAGGAGTTACACTATTATTTCAAAACTGATTTAATTAGTATTTTTAAGAGGACTGATAGAAACATGCTTTAAGCAGAGACAGAAAATTTAGGATCTCAACAAAGGTTTGACAAATTTTGATATTATGTAAGTTCTTGACTTCTGCCAAGTTTTGGTGGATCGTATGAGAAAAAAAAAAATCATTTTTTCTTCCTACGTACCTCATAGGAATATCGAAGAACTCTGAAATCATGTATCTGAAAGAGTTGTATTATAATTCTATCAAAATAAATACAAGGGACATAAACTCCCTTGTAATGTCCAATTTTTAAAGAAATACCTTAAAAAGGGCTTTCATAAATTATAACGCAGTTCATAAAACTACAACATTAAGAGGCAGACTTCTCTGATATTATCTACCAGAAAATAAGTTCAATTACTTCTAGTTCAACTTCTGGGTCTCTTTCTTCTCCTTGTCGACTTCGAGTACTCTAAAATTTTAAAAAAAAGGTGAATTAAAACCAACACAAGCCTATAAAAGCATAAATTATTATTACACAAGGTAAAGGAATAAATTAATTTATTGAGTATACACTATAATCTATTTGGAGCAAATATTTGGAAGGAAAACGCTGTATCAATTATTTACCTAATAGTACTATACTTAGTTCATTTTGATATAAAGATCACACAAAGGAAAAGGTATTAAAAACAGCAAAAGCAAAACAATGAATAATATAAGCAAAAGCACATGGTACACAGTACTTCTTTCTTTTAAAAGATCTATTAACTGAAGTTCCTGATGTTCTCAAAACTAACCCAGAGAAAAGAAATGCGATCTTCACAGAATCACATCATAAAGTCACATGGTAAACACTGATCAGTTCTATACTAACACACAAAATCTTCTTAATATATATGTTACACATGGTTGAGTATTCGGGCAAAACCCAAAGGCAATACCACACGAAGATCCGGTAGATCTGGGTTCTAGACCTGGAACTGACACTTAATAATGGCATGCCCTTAAGAAGACTGAAGACAGGTTACTTGGTGTTTTTGAGCTCTATTTTCTTCATTTGAAAGTGTAGTTTATTGCCTAATACACTGAATAACTGTAAATATCAAATAAGACAATAATGCAAAACCGTTTTGACAACCATGCTGTGTTATATAAGTGTAAAAAAAATAATAGAAATATAATTTTTCATTTTTAATCTCTATCAGAACAAAATCATCATGGTCATCTGGCCAAAGGGTGTCTGTCGCTCATAGGTTTTTACCAGATTTGAGAAACTACTATTTATCCCACTCTTCTACTATGTTCTAGACACTGTCCTAACCATTAAAAATACAAAGGTGAAAAAGATAATCCTTACCTTTGAGGAATTTAAAACTCTAGCATCTTATGCTATTCTTAAAACAGCATACTAAAATTCTAAAACAGTGGCAAAAAATTGAAAAAATTTTAAATGGTTAAATTTTGAGTACTTGAAAGGAATATTAATTCATCAGAAACCACTCCAGTAGTCTTCAAACTCATTACCAAAAAAAGGTATAGCATACATAAAGGAACTTGGTAGTCTTACCTAGCTATTTGTAATTTGCTTACTAGTTATTTGTAATTAGCTAAAGTTAACCTGACATTTAGAAGAATATAAATATCCTATACTAAAGAAAAGAGAAAGAAAATATACCTTTACTCTTCTTTGCATGTCATCCTCCACATCTTTTAGCATGCCTAGAAATAGAGACAATGATTTTAAGAGGAAACAAATTCAAATGTAAAACTTGTGAATTACCTTTATAAATGGTTTTACCTGTAACTCGAAGATCTGTCACACTGTTAGCCATTTTAAATCCATAAGTCATTGACTGAAAATCTTCCTATATAGAAAAGCAATAATTAGGCCCTTGAATAGCAGCAAAACCTTTTATCATTTTTCTCTTACAAAATCACTATTTGCTAAAAGGACATGGTAATAGAATGTCACCTCAATATTGCTATCATTCACCCAACTTTCTTTATAGTCATACCATGAAAACACCACATTCTAATGCTATCTCTATACCCTTAATTTCAACTGTTTATCCTTAGGCTATTTAAACATACTTGCATTTAATATGTTCATCTGCAAAACAATGCTTACGATAATATTACAAATTATTCCCACCAACAAAGAATTCTCACATTTACAGATGAACAATACATACATAAAAATTACCATTTGATGACAAGGTTGCAAAATTTAGACAACATTCTTCAAAACTTATGCATCTTTTCACACACTGTTAGGCTACAAAAGTTAAGCTTTTCAAACAGAATTACTCAAAGTGCCAGCAGAACTACATTCCCACTTCAAACCACTGTAAAGAAAAAAATGATTCAAATATGGGTTCCCACTCTCAAAATAATTTAAAACACTGCTGAGATATTAGCAAATTAAGTCATTTGCTGGATCCACTATGAAGAGTTTAAGATCATCTGGCTGATTTTGGCTAAGAAGTTAAAAGCTTTAATACAGGAGTGTTTCTGCCATATTACAATTCTTATAAAATGTATAAAAAAGTCTAATATAATGGAATAACAGACATTCACAGCAGTGGCCAGAACTGTAGAGAAATTTCCAGACTCAACAAAAACATCAGTAAGCATGCAATTCATGTCAAACACTAAACCTTACAAAGAGAATGAAGTACAAACAAATATCCCAGTCTCAAAGAACTCAGTAGAATTGTATGCCTCACAAGACTGGGTCTTTTAAGTCTCAGGTTGTATTACAGAGCTATAAACGTAGCTTCTGGATGAAGCTTATACTCTTATCTCTATTTGGACATCAAATAGGATTCTCAAATTGTACACGTGTAAATACGAACTTTCATAGTGTTTACCACATTCCTAAAAGGCACTCCTATCCATTCCATTATTCAAGTAGGAGTGAAGAACCGCAGGAATCAGAACACAAATAATTTAGAAACAGAGGTGGTGGCATGCTTCATGCTTCAAAGATCATAAGGGGTGACAAAGACGAAGTCTAAAGTATGGTCACTAAAAAGATAAACCCTAAATGTTTCCGAAGAGAAAACAGGAGTCAAGAATCAGGATGGTAACACTGGAATTCTAAATCAGTGAAGCGCCCCAGGCTGCATTCCCAAGCTGGTGCTTCCCCGCCCAGACTAAGCGCCGCACGGAGGGAATCAGGGTCCCGGTGCCCCTGGCTTGGGGAGGCAGCAGGAACAATGCCTTCAAAATTCAGAGGAAAATTATTTTCCAGCCTAGAAGTCTACTATAGCCAAACCATCGACCAGGTGAAAGGGTAGGGAAAACATTTTCAGAGATACAAGGTCTCAAAGAAAAATCCCTTCCCTGTCTCCCCAAAGAAACTGGAGGTACTGAACAAGCAAGGTTATAAACTACGAACAATACAGGCATAAGATCCAGGTAACTAGGGATCTAACAAAGAGAGAGGGAAGTGGAATTTCCAGAAGAACAATGCAGAGAAACCTGGGATGACAGCTACGCACGGGGGCTAGAAAGCAAATGAGCCAGCTAGAGAACAAAGAAGAATATTAAAAAAGAATTGTATATTACTGGATGTATATATACATGATAAAATATACAGATTATCTGATAGTTTAATAATAATGGGAAAGGAAGAAGGACATAGAAAACTAAGCAAACTCAAAAGAAATAGTAGTTACTGCCTTTAAGAAAAAAAATTTGTATGAGTAAAAGAAGCATACACTACTCTGGCTCATCTGTCATTAATATTTATACAGTCACAATAATATCTGTAGTGAGTGATTTAACATAAACTGAATTATTATTTGGAGTGAGGGAGAAGGTAATATATGAATGCTAAGTATACACTAAAAATTTGATGCTATACACTACCTAAAGGTTGATAAATTCTTAAACCTAGAAACTAGAATATTAGCCTATTATACAGAAATATGGAAACTGTAGGAAAAAGCTAAAAGAATTGATTATTATGAATGGATAAAGAAAGAGGAGACCACTGTACTTTTTCATTATACACTTTGTGGGCTACAGAGAAGAAAAAACAGTGGCCAGATTCAGACATTCGCAAGGTAAAAGAATCAGGATGTAGGAGGTTAAAAAAAAAAAAAAGTAATCAAAGATAACACTAAAGACATCATTTTGCAAGACAGAAGAAAAGCCATTTGATAGGGGAACTGTGGTTCCCATTTTGCACATGAGCAACATATTAAAAGAAATTTCTTTGGGCAAATGAGAATGTCTCCAGTTTAGGAGTAAAAACAAAGCAGAGACATAATACATAATCATTAGGAACTTCAGAAGCATCCATTTCAAACAAATTATTTGTTGATTTTAAGTCATTCATTATTTATTCATTACCAGGCCTCTAAAGGATTTTACTAGGCAATTAACTTTTTTTAAATTACCAAACTGAGACAAATTCATCTGAACTATCTGAAAAGTTTAACAAAACAAGAAAAATATCTTTCCAGACTAGGAACTAACTTTTGTTTCTCCAGATTTAGTTTTACATCATTGGTTACACTGTGTGCTGCCTTCTTAATCTTTTAAAGTATGCATTTTCCCATGATATTAAATACTGTCATCTCTCTATATTCATTACACATAATCATTATTATATATGATACAGTAAGCACAGTTTATTTCAACCATAACCCTAATGGTAGTATTTTGATCAACACCAATTTTCACTATTAAAAACTCTGATTAATGTATTTGGGCATTAAGTGTCCATATGCCTAATAATTTCTTTAAGGCTGAGTTCTAAAGGTGAACTAACTATTTTAAATGGTTATCAGTAAGTTTAAAACTTTTGATATATACACCGCTAAATTGTTTTCCAAAGCAGCTATGTTAATGCATACTCTCACTAGTAAAATATATATCCTTATTTTAAATACCGTGTAGATGAAAAGTGAACTATTAGATTTTCTTGGATTACACTGAGCCTAAATTTTTTAAATGTTATGACCATTTGATAACGTTCCTCTATGAATAAGCTATTTATTTTACTACCATTTATTCATTTGGGTTTTACTCTCATCTTTATTTGAATGGGATTTTAATACACCAAAACTGACTTTTTTTTTTGTATTTTTCCTAAGAATTTTTTCTATCAGCTTTTCTCCTATTAGTCCTTTTCTTTAGGATTTCTTTCATCTCTTACTAAGTCCTTCATCCAGAGAGTATGCAGAAATTTGAACTGAAAAAATTATAAAAATTTTTTGTTTACTTAGAAAGTAATACAGGTATATAATAAAAATTACAATACAAACAAGTATATACTCTGATCCTCAATACCTTAGTTATTTTCTTGTGTATGATGATTTAACTAACTACCTCTTTTTAAAAAAAGAACAAAAATGAACAAACATATTTTACATTAATTTGGAGATCTAATTTGTATAAGTAAGCCTACCCCCTCCTTTGTAAAGGGCGCAAAACACTTATTTGGCAGTAAGTGAGGGTAGTGTCATTTAACGTCTTGTACTGATGGACATTAGTTTCCAGACTTTAGTTACTACAAACGCTACACCTCATGTCCTTGAACATAGATCTTTGGCGATAAGCTTGAATATATTTATAGGCTAAATTCCTAAAACTGAAACTGACGAAACAAGACAAGCATTTTAAATCATAGATAGTACCAAACTACTCTTTTAAAAAGTTGTAGAATTTACACTCCCATCAAAAATGCATGAATCTTTGTTTATGGTACAATCCTGTCCTAACTAATAAATGTGGAAAGAGTGCTGGAATTCAAAATCATCATTTTAAAGTCAACACACTAAGATTAGTCCAAGCAAGTACTGTGAATGGATACTACATATATATGGAGAGATTTTTAATAAGCAGGATATTTATGTGATCTTAAAGAGTTTCCCTACATATTGCTTACTATATACACAAGATTAAAAACAGTAACCATGAAAATGTGAACTGGTGCAGGCACTATGGAAAACAGTATGGAGGCTTCTCAAAATAACTAAAAGCAGAGTTGCCATGTGATCCTGCAATCCCACTCCTGGCCATATATCTGGACAAAACTATAATTCAAAACATACAGGCACCCCAATGCTCACTGCAGCACTATTTACAATGGGCAAGACAAGGAAACAACATAAATATCCATTGACAGATGAATGGATAAAGAAGATGTAGTGTGTGTGTATGTCTGTGTATATATACACACATACACACACATATATGCACAACGGAGTACGATTCAGCCATAAAAAAGAATGAAATACCATTTGCAACAACATGCATGGACCTAGAGATTATCTACCCAAATGAAGTAAATCAGAAAAGACAAATACCAAATGATGTCACTTATAAGTGAAATCTAAGATATGACACGAACTTACATATGAAAGAGAAACAGACTCACAGACATAGAAAACAGTCTCATGGTTACCAAGGAGGGCAGGGGAGGGATGGACTGGGAGTGTGGGATTAGCAGATGCAAACTATTATACACAGGACAGATAAACAACAAAGTCCTATTGTCTAGCACAGGGAACTATATTCAATATCCTGTGATAAACCATAAAGGAAAATAATATGAAAAAGAATGTGTAAATACATGTATAACTGTATAACTGCATCACTATGATGTGTAGCAGAAATTGACACAGCAATGTAAATAAACTACACATCAATAATTTTTTTTTAAGTAACCATATAGTAATCAGAAAGCACCTTGATGGGGTGAAAAAGTCACATTACCATGGAGGGACAAATGGACAGTCTATGTCTCAGATATGAAACCATAAAAAGGACACATTATTACTCATGTCATATTCCAGCCAGGACTGCATAATATAAATCTAATCATGAGGAAAGAGTAGACAAGCCCCAAGTAAGGAACATTCTATTAAATAAGGAAAGCAGGAGAGGGCTATGTTTTCCAAAAATACCAATGTCATTAGAGACAAAGGATGAGGAACTGTTGTAAACTAAAGGACACTAAAGAGATATGCAACTAGATGTAGGACATGGTCAGACTGGATCCCACACTGTAGAGAAAAAACACTAAGGACGTTTACTAAGTCAACTGACAGAAAGAGAATACGGGTAGGTAGTGGAGTGGTATCATAGATTTGCTGAGGTAGATCACTGCGCTGTAGTTGTGTATGAGCGTGTCCTTTTCCTTATGAGGTGCATATTGACGTGTCTCAGTGAAGTAGCTCAGTCGTGTCCGACTCTGCAACCCCGTGGCCTGTAGCCTACCAGGCTCCTCCCTCCATGGGATTCTCCAGGCAAGAATACTAGAGTGGATTGCCATTTCCTTCTCCAGGGGATCTTCCCGACCCAGGGATCGAACCAGAGTCTCCTGCATTGCAGGCAGACACTTTAATCTCTCAGCCACCAGGGAAGCCTCAGAGAAGAAGATCAAAATGTACACAGCTCACTTGCCAATAGTTTGGAAAAAGATACATATATACATACATACATGAGAGAAAAAGCGAAAAATGACATGATAGGTTAACAGCAGCTGAATCTGAGTGTTCTTGGTGCTATCACTGTTAACTGCTGTTATTTGGAAAACATTTCCAAATCAACTAAAATTTTTTAAAGTTAAAAAAAAAAGGAAAACAATGACTATTCATATCCTACACACACACACACATCCCCCTAGCATGTCAGTGCCTATTATAGGTAAAAAAAAAATGGTATCTCACAGTTTTAACTTGCGTTTCTAATATGAGGTTAAACATCTTACATTTAATGACCATTTTATTTCTATAAACTGCCTTCTGATTTTTAAGCAAATTTTATATCTAAAACATTTTCTCTCTCTACAATTTACTTTGACGTTGTTATAAACTGAATGTTTGTGTCCCTCTCCCACTCCCAAATTCATATATGAAGTTCTAATGCCCAATGTGATAGCAATTGGAGGTGGAGCCTTTGGGAGAGTTCTTTCAACAACGAGTTGCAAGGCTTAAAAAAATAAAAAAGAGAGGGAACCTACAGACTGAAACTTAAGACATATCAACCAATAGACTGACTGGGTGCCCTCAAAATTTATGTTGAAACAACCTCCAACATAATAGTGCTGGGTGATGGATCCTTTAGAAGATCCATGAGGGTGGGACCCTCAAATGAGATTCAGTCAGTCACTCAGTCATGTCCGACTCTTTGCGACCCCATGAACTGCAGCACGCCAGGCCTCCCTGTCCATCAAAAACTCCCGGAGTTCACTCAAACTCACATCCATTGAGTCAGTGATGCCATCCAGCCATCTCATCCTCTGTCGTCCCCTTCTCCTCCTGCCCCCAATCCCTCCCAGTATCAGTCTTTTCCAATGAGTCACTCTTCGCATGAGGTGGCCAAAGTACTGGAGTTTCAGCTTTAGCATCATTCCTTCCAAAGAACACCCACGACTGATCTCCTTTAGAATGGACTAGTTGGATCTCCTTGCAGTCTAAGGGATCCTCAAGAGTCTTCTCCAACACCACAGTTCAACACCACAGTTCAAGAGCATCAATTCTTTGATGCTCAGCTTTCTTCACAGTCCAACTCTCACATCCATACATGACCACTGGAAAAACCATAGCCTTGACTAGAAGGACCTTTGTTGCCAAAGTAATGTCTCTGCTTTTGAATATGCTATCTAGGTTGGTCATAACTTTCCTTCCAAGGAGTAAGCGTCTTTTAATTTCATGGCTGCAATCACCATCTGCAGTGATTTTGGAGCCCCCAAAAATAAAGTCTGACATTGTTTCCACTGTTTCCCCATCTATTTCCCATGAAGTGATAGGACCAGATGCCATGATCTTAGTTTTCTGAATGTTGAGCTTAGTGTCCTTATAAAAGAGACTCCAGAGAACTCCCCACCCCTCCTTCTGCCTTGTGAGGCCATAGTTAAAAGAGGAACCAGGAAGCAGGCCCTCACCAGGCACCAAATCTGCTGATGCCTTGATCCTAGACTTCTCAGCCTCCAGAACTATGAGAAATAAGTAATTGTTCGTAAGCCATCCCAGGCTACGGTATTCTGTTATGGCAACATAAATGGACTAAGGCAGATGTAAAATGCTGATAAAGTAAGTTTCAAGGGTGCCAACCAATTATTCCAGAACTATTTGGTAAATAAACCCTTTCGCTGTCCCACTGATTTTTAATGTCCTTTTGGGAATACTTAATTTGTGTGTCTCTTCTCATTTTTTAACTCAAACTAATCTTTTACAAAATTCCATCCAAATGTTAAAGATTTTCTACCTGTATCAGTTCAAATATATAGCTAAATAATCAATGAGTGTTTAAGAAATACCTAGTATTTCATAAACAACTCATAAGACACACATTTAAATGTGGAACTCACATCAGGCATATACTTAGCTGTTCTTCTCACATATATAATGTAAATTTAGAAAAGCTTTACACCCTGAACCATTGCTGAAGCCTGAGATATTTATTCTGGATCAGTAACAGTGTGAAAAAGAAACTTAACGGTTTCAACAAATGAAAGAAACAGAAATAACTTAGTTTCAAATGCTATCACATCTCCCCTTAAAATACACAGAGTTTATTATCATTTTTTTTAATGATAAATGGAAAAAGCTTTCTATGACTAAAATGTAAAACACTTCCTCAGTTTGAGGTACTAAGTGGAAGAAAAAGTTTATACTCTAAACTATTCTTCATAACTTTTGTTTTCCTTTCCCTTCCTCCAAAGACTGAAATTAACTTTTATAATTTATAAGAGACTTAAGGGACAAGCTTATCTCTTCTATTTTCTTTGTGAATCCTCACAACATCCAGAGTAAGTATCTCTGTACATAATGAATATTCAATGAATGGTACTGACGGAATACATATTAAGATGAAGGTGGCCAATGAATTTCAGGAATTCTTAAATAACAAAATCTTACCTCTTCAAAAACAGCAGCTTTATTTACTTTTTCCCTTGCAATGTCACAGATTTTCAAGATACCCAGAGCAAAAGCTTTCATGGCAGGATCTTCTATAAAATCTGGATTATGAATGTAAAGGCACGTAAATACTGTCTGTGCCAAGGAATGGCCTTCTAACCACGTTATCTATAAAGAAATAAAAGAATGCACAAGTCTGAAAAGTCTGATTCAACAGAGGCCAGACACAGACCCAAATAAATATGATTAGTCACAAGACTTAAAAGAAGATTAAAAGGAAGATCAGAAAAGAAAAGCGTCTGAATCCATTTTCATTGACCAAAGTCTTCCAAGAATTAAAAATATGATTACCCAAAAGTTATAGATATGGAAAGCATTCTTTTATTATATAATTCAGTTTGCAAAATATTTAGAGATTAATGAAATTAGAGTCCCTCCTTACTTCATATCCAAACACTATTAATTCTATTACAATGTAGTAAATAAAAACCCATGAAATTAAGGAATTCTCAATTTTAGAGCCAACCAGGTTCTTAGCCACTCATTCAACTCTTCTTTTTCATCTGAACTACTACTAATCCAGTCAAGAGATTCATATCACACCTAGATTACCACAAGAAACTAGCCAACTGTTTTCCTGCCTCCCACCTCTACTTCAATACTCCCAATAAGAAGGATCATTCTAAAGCACAAAAATAATCATGCAATACTATTCTACTGAGTGACTACCATGGGCCAAGTACCCTGAGCTAGAAGCCAGAAGAACTGCAACCAAAACTGAGTAATCTATGATATTTGAGTACTATGCTAGGTATTTTGCATGTATCTTATCTCATTTTTTCCCTAACACTTTGAGAAAGGTGGTGTTTTTCTCATCTTACATATAAAGAAATAGCATAAATAATTTGCCCATGTTTATTCTAATTTCTACTTAGTCTAAGAATTCTGCAATAGAGCAAGAAAACTACATTACAAAATGAGAAATGCACATGAAAACTGCTTTAATTAAAATGCATATTTTGTATTACTAGTGTGCAGAAGACTCTCCAGACTAAAAACTGTCTGCCTATTAAAGTCCAAACTTAGATACAGCCCCAATACTCTTATAGAATTGTTCCTCAACTTTGACACAAATCCTCCATCTTGCCCCCTTTTAGCCTATTCTACTACAATTACAAATGGCCAAAGAGTAGTAAAAATATTTCTGAGGGAAAGAGCTTTGCAGGAAGGATCAGGATTCTCACTATGCCCCTTCCAGGCAAATAGTAGGCAAATAGGTAAGAATGATACCAGAGCGCTCACAGAGCTGATGTAAAAGACCAAAGTAAAAAATATACACATAAAACACCTAACAGAAATACTTCATACACACTGGTAATCAATGAATATTTTACCAGACACACAAATGAAGACATTTTATATTATGTCTAAAAATAATGATTTAATATCAACTTTAAAAAAGAAAGGGACACTCAGAAAGTGGGGGTGGGGTGGAGGAGAAGAGCAGTACACATGCGAGTTTTCCCACAATTAAACCACACTGTCTAGGAAGACAATCTATCCAGTACACATATATAAATAAATAAATAAAATTCCTCATAGTATAAAATGGCCAGTTTACTTCAATTTTCCCTAGAATAGGAAAAAAATTTCTTCAAAGCCAATCCAAAACTCTCTTTGGTTAAATGTCATGCTTACTTACAGAACCTTTAAATTACAGATTTGTTTTCCTGGGTACCGGGAGAATAGAAAAGGTACTTTGGATAATGGCTGTATATTATTATCTTTCTTGGAAAGAAAATATCCTTCCAGAAGATGAGAACCTAAAATCACCCAGATGAAAAGATAAAATAGCTGCTTCCTAGAGCATAACTTAGCCTAATAATCTTACATACATCTTACTAGGCCAAGAATTATATATATTTCATATTCAGTGATGGTGTATATACTTTCAAACTGTAATTCAAGTAAGCCACAGCTCTAAAATTAACAAATAGTGCTATCTTAACTCTTACCAAACAGCAAAAGCATGTATCCATTATCCCTATCAATTCAGGCAAGGTGAGGTCTTTAATTTTTATGGTGCCATCCTAAAAGAAAGGGGAAATATGACATATAAGCTTTTTAAAAATGTATGGTTACTATGTACAGTAAATATTTTAAAGTATAAATTCTAAGAAAACTCTATCTCATCATCTGATAAAACTAAGGGGTTGAAGTAACTCTGTATTCTTAAAAATAATGTATCTTAATAAGTCGTCAATACTAAAAATAAAAGCCTAATATAAAATAGAATAAAGGCCTTTATAAAAAAATGAGTCAAACTAACAAATATTTAAAAAGCACAGTTAAAATTAGTTTTGAACATTAATAAATATGAAGCATTTTAATGAACTGAAACTATTTACAAAGAAAAAAAATTTTTTTTTATTTTCCTTAAAATGATGTATGTCATAAATTTTTTAACAGTTTCCACTTATTTAACATATCTTTCTTCAAAAACTATGCAAAATTAAACTCTGAGGCAACTATGAATGAACTTCTAAATCAATTCTCATTGAGTAAATTTCTAGTTCACTACAAGCATTTTATTTAATATATTTAAAATTTAATCCTTAATCAATTACCTTGGTATTTATACTCAAAACACTTTCAAATATTAATTTTAAAAATGCATGCATATACAAATTTAGAACAAGCTTTTAATGAGACCTTTGTTAAAACTTCCAGACAGATAACTAACTTGTTTACATACCCGAGATGCATTTAAGAAAATTTGATATACTAAGTTTGATTTCCATTATTAATCAAAATGTTTTAACATATGAATAACAAATAATAAAACACAAAAGGCACAATGGTAACAACCTTGATAGCTTGTTCAAAATTGAGAACTTTTCGATTAACTTGGTTTCCAATCATGCCAGCATCCATCTTGGGATCCATCATTTCAATGGCAGACATGGCTTCAAAAAGACCAAATCTGCAATAAAAAAAATTGACTCTACAAATTATATTTGAACCAATAAGCTTATCCAGATTCCCACAATGGTACAAAAATCATTACAGTATTGAATACTTCAAATAACTACCCTATTCTAGGTATTTAGTCTCCACAACTTGCTATCACTTCTATTTCAATTAAATAATCCTCCTTCAACATAAAATTCCTTCCATGTACTTGTCACTCAAATCATTTTACATGCACTATAGGAAAAGAATTAAAAGAAAAGCTGTTTTTCGTTCTTCCTTCAAAAACTCTGCACATTAGAAGATTTGGGGGAAAAAAGAGATCAACTGATCAGCAATGGATTTCATTTTGCCTTCTTTATTTAACACTTAGAAAAGTATGTTTGGAATAATCATTATCAAATGTAACTTGCAGGTATTTTTCATTTTCTTTACATCTTGAAAGTCTAAAAAGCTGGCACATCACCATCTATAATGCCCAAAGTTTTGGCAATTACATAAGAAAAAAAAAAAAAAGAAATCCTGATGGTCTGGTATTAGTGGCTTATTAGCTGTGATACAGTATGGCCTGAACAGTTAGTATATCTTTAATTGAGATATGAAAAATGAAGAACCTAAAAGAAAGTATGATTGGCCATCAAGCTACTGACTTTCTAATTTGCTTAGTCTAAGCCAATAAATTACTAGGAAAATAAAAGACATCTATCTATGTTACACTACATCATTTCTCTCAGAAAAGCAGCAGCAGTAAGATATTAAGAAAAATAAACAAATGGGATCCAATCAAACTTACAAGTTTTTGCACAGCAAAGGAAACCATAAACAAAATGAAACAAAACATCAACAAACAAAAAGACAACCTACCGAATGGGAAATAATATTTGCAAATGAAGCAACCAACAAGGGCTTAATTTCCAAAACACAAATAGCTTATACATCTCAACAACAATAAAAACTATCCAACTGAAAAATGGGCAGAAGACCTAAACATTTCTACAAAGAAGAAATACAAATGGCCAATAGGCACATGAAAAAGATGCTCAACACTGCTAATTAGTGATTTTCAAATGAAAACTACAAGATACCACCTCATACCAGTCAGAATGGCCATCATTAAAAACTTTACAAACAACAAATGCTATAGAGGCTATAAAACAAAGGGAACCTTCCTGCAGTGTTGGTGGGAATGTAAATTGGTACGTAAGTATGGTAAGCAAGTATGTAAGAAAGTTGGTACATAAATATGTAAATACGCAGAACAGTATGGAGGTTACTGAGAAAACTAAAAACAGAATTACCCTATAACCCAGCAACCCCACTCCTGGGATATATCCAGACAAAACTTTAATTCAAAGATACACGCAGCCCTTTATTCACAGCAGCACTACTCACAATAGCCAAGATATGGAAACAGCCTACATATTTACTGACAGATAAATCAATAAAGAACATGTGGTACATATATTAGCTTGGTGGAAAAGTAATTGTGGTTTTGCATTGTTGAACTCTGCTGTTTAAAGTTCAACAGCATAATAAAAAGCAGAAACATTACTTTGCCAACAAAGGTCCGTCTAGTCAAGGCTATGGTTTTTCCAGTGGTCATGTATGGATATGAGAGTTGGACTGTGAAGAAAGCTGAGTGCCGAAGAATTGATGCTTTTGAACTGTGAACATGTTGGAGCAGACTCTTGAGAGTCCCTTGGACTGCAAGGAGATCCAACCAGTCCATCCTAAAGGAAAACAGTCCTGAATAGTCACTGGAAGGACTGATGCTGAAGCTGAAACTCCAATACTTTGGCCACCTAATGGGAAAAACTGACTCACTGGAAAAGACCCTGATGCTGGGAAAGACTGAAGGCAGTAGGAGAAGGGGACAACAGAGCATGAGATGGTTGGATGGCATCACCGACTCAATGGACATGAGTTTGAGTAAACTCCGGGAACTGGTGATGAACAGGGAAGCCTGGTACACTGCAGTCCATGAAGTCACAAAGAGTCGGATATGACTGAGCAACTGAACTGAACTGAACTGATGCTACTGAAATTGCTGATACTAGAAAATATTCTTAAATAAATGTGATTATGTTATACATCATTTTAATGCACACTTCTCACTTTGCATTTTTTTGCTAATGACTTACAACTTGATGTTTATTTTATATGTATTTTAGACTAGGGAAATGATGTTAAGACAAAAAGAAAATCTGAGCTATTTTCCTGAGTTCAAAATGGGTGGTAAAGCAGAGACAACTTGCAACATTGACAATGCAGTTGGCCTATGAACTCATAACAGATGTACAGTACAGTGGTGGTTCAAGAAGTTTTGCAAAGGAGATGAGAGCCTTGAAGTTGAGAAGCACAGTGGCTGGCCGTTGGAAGTTGACAGCTAGCAACTGAGAGCATCATCGAAGCTGATCCTCTTACAACTATAGGAGAAGGTGCTGAAGAACTCAACGACGACCATGCTATGGTGGTTTGGCATTTGAAGCAAATTGGGAAGGTGGAAAAAGCTCAATAAGTAGGTGTCTCAGGAGCTGACCAAAAATAAAAAAAATCAGCATTCTTAAGTGTTATCTCCTTTTATTCTGTGCAACAACGATCGGATTGTGATGTGCTACAAAAAGTCGACTGTATACAACTTCCAACGATGACCAGCTCAGTGGTTGAGAAGAAGCTCCAAAGTACTTTCCAAAGCCAAATCTGTACCAAAAAAAGGTCACCATCACTGTTTGGCAGTCTGCTGCCAGTCTGATCCACGAGCGCTTCCTGAATCCCAGTGAAACCATTACATCTGTGAAGTATGCTCAACCAACTGATGAGATGCACCAAAAACTGCAACACCTGCAGCCAGCACTAGTCAACAGAATGGGGCCACTTTTTCTCCACAATGCCTGACCACACATCACACAACCAATGCTTCAAAAGTTGAAGGAACCGGGCTACAAAGTTTTGCCTCATCCACCATATTCATTTGACCTCTTGCCAATTGACTACCACTTCTTCAAGCATCTCTACAACTTAATGCAGGGAAAATGCTTCTGCAACCAGCAGGAGGCTTTCCAAAAGTTTGCTGAGTCCCAAAGCATGGATTTTTATGCTACAGAAATAAACTTATTTCTCATTGGCAAAAATGTGTTGATTGTAATGGTTTCTATTTTCATGAATAAAGATATGTTTGAGCCGAGTTATAATGCTTTAAAATTCATGGTCTGAAATTGCAATTACTTTTTCACCAACCTAATACAATGGATTACTGCTAGGGCATGTAAGTCATGTCCGACTCTGTGCGACTCCATAGATGGCAGCCCACCAGGCTCCTCCGTCCCTGGGATTCTCCAGGCAAGAACACTGGAGTGGGTTGCCATTTCCTTCTCCAATGCATGAAAGTGGAAAGTGAAAGGGAAGTCGCTCAGTCGTGTCCGACTCCTAGCAACCCCATGGACTGCAGCCTAGCAGGCTCCTCCGTCCATGGGATTTTCCAGGCAAGAGTACTGGAGTGGGGTGCCATTGCCTTCTCCGATCAGATACTATAAACCTGTATTAATTAAAGGCATTCTAGCATACACAGATCAAGAGAAAACAATCTAAATCCACACAGATTTATGTAATCCATGTAATTCCATGTAAGAATTACAGATGATAAAGACGGAATTTCAATTACTGGAAAATCAGTGCATTAGTCAATCAATACTATTAAGGTAAGTGGTTAACTACCATGAAAAAGTGATATCTTTGATTTACACAATTAAACACAAACTCCAGGCAGATTTAAGTTCTAAACCTAAGACAAACAAATGAACAAAAATTTTTCAATAATTTACAAAGCTATGAAGAAAAAAGTTGGGTTACTCCAGCTGTGTAAAATATTAAAAAATTACATGCAACAATAAACTTGTCAGTTAAAATATAGACAATTATCTGGGGGAAATACTTTTAATACAGGCTATTTTGAAAAAGTTAGTATACAGAAAATACAACTAATTCATACAAATATTTGTTGTTGTTTTAGTTACTAAGTCATGTTCGACTCTTCTGCAACCCCATCAACTACAACCTGCCAGGCTCTTCTGTCTATGAGATTTCCCAGGCAAGAATACAGAAGTGCGTTGCCATTTCTTTCTCCAGTGGGTCTTGCTGACCCAGGGATCGAACTTGTATCTTCCACATTGGCTGGTGGATTCTTTACCACTGAGCCACATGGGAAGCCCAACTCATAAAAATATGAAAAGGCAAATAATCAGAAGAAAAGTAGGCAAAGGACATAAATGAACAATTAAAAGAGAAAATATAAACTACTGATATGAATAAAAATTAAAATGTAATCAAGTAATGCAAAACAAAATGATGGTTTTTTGGGGGGAGGAGTAAGGAAAATTTTAAAAAGCAAGCATACTCTCATATACTGTTGGTGTGTAAACTGATAAAGCCTTTTGTGAGGGAAATTTGGCTGACTCCATTAAAATCCATTCATTTGATTTCTAGGCTTCTGTCTTCAAAATTATCTGCACATGTATATGTATAAAGCAGTTGTATAAACTAAATTCACACTTAATTTTTCAATTTTCCCATGCTACCAATAAATGCTGCAATCTGAAAGTCCAACAATAGGGACACCATGAACAAATTATCATAGTCATTTTATAAAATAAAAAGCAATTTTAAAATGAACAAGGCAGAACTATTACATACTAAAATGGAAAGAACTCTAGGATATAGTGAATGGGAAAGAAATCTGCAGTACAATACAGTCGACCCCTTCTATCCACAGTGGATTGGCTCCAGACACCTTGGCAGATGCTGGAGCCCTTTACATAAAACTGCATAGTTGAATACTGCTCCGTATATCCCCATTTACAACTAACTAGTTTTATAACAATGACTATCTCCAGACAAGGAGCGGAGACTGTGTGGGGGAAAAGGTATCATGGGAAGTTTTGCTTCATCCCTAATGTTTAAATCTGTTAAAATACAAAGTATCCATTTATTACTATATGAAAACAACTAAAGAAAAGTTGTTATGGGCACAATTAAAACCCTAGATCAATAAGATATCTGTCTAATTAGTAACACTGCCATAGAAACTATAATAGCAACAAGTTAGCTATTCCATTCATTCAACAAATGCTCAGTGCCTACTACTACCTGCAAGGCACTGTTCTAGGCACTTGAGATACATGAGGGAGGAAAACAAATCTGACCACTTCCTGAAGCTCACATTCTAGTGGCAGAAAACGGACAACAAGAAAGTAAATTACATAGGTAGATTACATAGAAGGCTAGAAGACTGTACATGCTAGGGGGTGGAAATGACACTTAAAAGACAATATGGATTAAAAGGATACAATTTTAAGAGATGGTCATGGTAGGCTGCTGGTAATCATGATCCCTGGGCTCAATGACTAAAACCCTGGGGAAACGAAAAGGATCATGTTCCTCTTGTGATCCTTCTCAAATGCTATTCCACAGTCAGCAGTCACGTTCCTTCCTGAACTAGCTTATGGTCTGATTTCATTACATCCTTCCTATAACTGCCAGTGGCATCAAATAATGATGTTCTCAAAGTGTGGTCCCTAGATCAGCAGCATCAATCTCACCTGGGAACTTGTCAGAAATGCAACTTCTGTGATCCCACACTAGACCTACTAAATAAGGAACTCTGGGGGCGGGTCCCAGCAACCTATGTTTTAAAAACTCTTTCAGATGACACTGATATCACTAAAGTCTTAGAAGAACTAAATTTCAAATTCTACTTCTCCTAACCAAATATCCAATCTTGTCCACTTACTAATTTAAAATTTCATACCTCCAACCTTGAAAATTGAGTCTGGCCATAGCAGTATGAAACAGTGGCTACGGGAGTATACATATAATTAGGCATTTCCTTTCATTTACCTAGGGATTCTCAATCTACTTTTATCTAGGCATTTACTCATCTGTTTCTGGTCATCAACCAGCCTGTCACATATAACATGCAACCAATCAGTTCAATTCAGTCACTTTGTGTCTGACTCTTTGTGACCCCAGGGACTGCAGCATGCCAGGTCTCCCCATCCATCACCAACTCCCAGAGTTTACTCAAACTCATGTCCATTGAGTCCGTGATGCCATCCAACCATCTTATCCTCTAACATCTCCTTCTCCTCCCATCTTCAATCTTTCCCAGCATCAGGGTCTTTTCCAATGAGTCAGTTTTTCACATCAGGTGGCCAGAGTAGTGGAATTTCAGCTTCGTCATCAGTCCTTCCAATGACTATTCAGTACTGATTTCCTTTAGGATGGACTGGTTGGATCTCCTTGCTGTCCAAGGGACTCTCAAGAGTCTGCTCCAACACCACAGTTCAAAAGCATCAATTCTTTGGCGTTCAGCTTTCTTTATAGTCCAACTCTCATATCCATACATGACTACTGGAAAAACCACAGCTTTGAGTAGATGGACCTTTGTTGGCAAAGTAACGTCTCTGCTTTTTAATACGCTGTCTAGGTTAGTCATAACTTTTCTCCCAAGGAGCAAGCGTCTTTTAATTTCATGGCTGCACTCAACATATGCAGTGATTTTGGAGCCCCCCAAAATAAAGTCTGTCACTGTTTCCATTGTTTCCCCATCTATTTGCCATGAAGTGATGGGACCAGATGCCATGATCTTAAGTTTTCTGAATGTTGAGCTTTAAGTCAACTTTTTCACTCTCCTCTTTCACTTTCATCAAAAGCCTATTTAGTTCTTTTTCGCTTTCTGCCGCAAGGGTGGTGTTATCTGCATATCTGAGGTTATTGATATTTCTCCCAGCAATCTTGATTCCAGCTTGTGCTTCATCCAGTCCAGCATTTTTCATGATGTACACAGCATATAAGTTAAATAAGCAGGGTGACAATATACAGCCTTGACGTACTCCTTTCCCAATTTGGAAGCAGTCTGTTGCTCCATGTCCAGTTCTAACTGTTGCTTCTTGATCTGCATTCAGATTTCTCAGAAGGCAGGTAAGTAGGTCTGGTATTCCCATCTCTTTAAGAATTTTCCACAGTTTGTTGTGAATGCAACCAATAGCTTTTCTCAATAAATTTCACATCCTGTACATCTACTCTCAAGGAAAGGACCAGAAGTCACAGTTTCACTAGGTACAACCTCTTCCCATCACAACTAAAGTCAGCTGTCTCAAAAGAGTTCACCAAGGTTAAAAAATATATAATTAGTGTTATACTTACAGCTTTGAAAGGTAAATTTACTCAGACTTCAAGGAATACTACTGCACACAAGACAAAGTAGAAATATTACACTACACTACTTCAAAGGATACAAATACTTACAGCTTATCATGAAGCAGTTCTCCCAACTTTAATTCTAAAAGAAACAAAGAGAAAAATCTTTTGAATAATACCATATTTATATTTAACTGTTAATTCTAAGAAAAAAAATGAAACAAAATATTAGCACCTGGAAAATGTGCTTAGAGTCCTTTATACTTCATTTTCTAAAAAAATGGTCATATTATTCTACTCAATTACTAATATAATGTCTTCTATGCAGTGAATATTTAAATAGTAACTATAAATTGAACTTCTGAGAATCTAGTAAGTGACCCACCCATCACAGGCCACAATAATACAATCAGAATTATCAGACTCATTAAAAAAAAATCGCTAATATATTTATCCCTATATAAACTTCTCCACAGAACTCTAAGCTATTTTTCAAGTTGTTTTTAAACCACTTGGCATCATAATCTAATCTCTCTTTGTCCCAGGAGCACTGTCAAGACTATTTTTTCTTTTGGCTGCTCTGCATGGCTTACAGGGTGATCTCAGTCCTCCAACCACAGATTAAACCCACACCCTTTGCAGTGTAACTGCAGAGTCTTAACCACTGGACCACCAGGGAAGTTCAAAAACCATTTTTTAAAATCACACTTGATTTAAATAAGGTAGAAAGCACTTGAGTAAACAGCTGATCAAGAATGTTTATCCCCTGTAAAGCAGCTGTTCTCAACCTTGCCTCATATCAGTATAAATTGGAGAGCTTTTGAAAATCCTAATGTCCAATCAGCATCCCAAACTAATTAAATTCTAAGAGTGGGACCTACACAGTGGTTTTAAAGGACTCCAGATGATTTCAGTGTGCAAGGAGGATGAGAACTACCTCTGTATCATTTTTAAGGAGCTTAAATGTTAATGGTCAAATCCTGTGGAAGATATAAACAAGCAGTTTTCAGAATTTTACTAATGCCCCTAGTTTATTACAAGTTCAGTAACATTTGGTTTTTAAAGTTTCATGTACCTTCCCCAATGGCTCACGTGGGTAAAGAATCTATCCGCAATGCAGCAGACACAGGAGACGCAGGTTTGATCCCTGGATTGGGAAAAATCCCCTGGAGAAGGAAATGGCAACCCACTCCAGTATTCTTGCCTAGAAAACCCCATGAACAGAGGAACCTGGTGGGCTACAGTCCGTGGGGGTCACAGAGTCAGACACAATTGAGCAACTAACACTTTCATGTACCAAAACAAATAAATCAATGAGAAACATTTATCAAAATATTACAATAAAGCAGAACATACAACAGTTCTCAAAGATGGTCTGAGAACCCAGGAGTCTGTGACATTAAAGTTGTTGTTTTTGTTTAGTCTTTAAGTCATGTCTGATGCTTTTATGACCCTCTGGACTGCAGGCCGCCAGGCTCCTCTGCCCACGGACTTTTTCAGGCAAGGAAACTGGTGTGGGTTGTCATTTCCCTCTCCAGGCATCTTCCTGACCCAGGAATCAAAGCCGTGTCTCCTGCACTGGCAGGCAGATTCTTTATCCCTGGACCACCAGGGAAGCCCAATGTTAAAGTTACTTTTGTAATAATACTAAAAGTTTTTTTTCATTGTGTTGACATTTCCAATGATGATGCAAAAACAATAGTGTAAAGAGGAAAAGGGCAGAACTGTAGTTTCAGCACAAATCAAGATAGTGGTCCCTAGCAAAACAGCGTATTCTTCATTTTCATGCACTTTCACTTAACAAGTCTTTGATGGAGACAGTAAAAATTACTAATCTCAGGGCAAGGACCAAAGTGCAAGTGAGGCATGTAGGGTGCAAAATTTAACGAGGTACTTTCAGATAGTACCTTAAGTTTTGTACCCTATATGCCTCAGTCATTTCATCCTAGGGCTGGTCCTGATATACCTAATTAAATTTCAATCTCTTGAGTACATCTTTTTAATATTCTATCTGATAAACAGGAAGCATATGTAAACACTTCCTCTGCTTACCAAAGTAAGAGACTGTCTCAAAGAAAAGCTCTTACACAGTTATCATGGAACACCACTTTTACTGGAAAGAACATGACAAGTTATAGTCATTTGAACTTGACAATATAGCAGGTTTTTTTAAAAAAATAAGAGTCTGTCACTTTAAGAAAATAACCAATAAGATTTATTGCCAATGACAAAATTTGAACTTTCAAAAAAAAAAATCAGAACTCTGGAAAACACATATCGGCTGCTATGAACTTGACAGTATCCCAATACTTAAAAAGGCTTTCCTGATTATACTGGTGCTGATATTATTAACAAATTTGTTTAATATTATATAATGAAGTGTGTCAACACCTGGAAGATGTGCTTAACTCACTAAACCAATATTTTGCAAATGATAATGCATGTCACAAAATTAGGCATGGATAAAAGATCCAAAGTTACAGAGAGACCAATATACTTTACGTAACAGAGCATGAAAGGTCCACTGATAGGCTTTCAGACTGCACACTGCAAACTAATCTTTAAGAAACTATCACCTGTTAAAAGTTTTGGTGTAGTAGCAAATTACCTAAAAAGTTCCCTAATCTTTTAACTACACATTTTGTGAGGCCAGATTTACTTCTAATGTTTCAACCAAAACAACATGTGGCAACAGATTGAATGAGAAGCCGCTATGGAATTCAGGTGCCCTCTATTATGCCTACATCAGAGATTTTCAAAAGTATACTTGAAAATAGTATATAGTGGCGTATCCACTCTTCAAAGTTGTCCTGTTTTGAAAAATACATTTTTCATTTTTAAAATGTTATGCTGACAAGCAAAGGGTTTATTATCATTTTCAAATAAATATTTTAAAAATTTCTCAGCTTCAAATTCTAATAAACATCAATATACATATAGCACACATAAACAACACTTAAAAAAGCCCATGTGCTTGCATGCTCAGTCATGTCCAACTCTTTGCAACCCTGTGGACTGTATCCCACCAGATTCCTCTGTCCATGGATTTTCCATGCAAAAATACTACAGTGAATAGCCATTCCTCTCTCCAGGGGACTGCTTCTGACCCAGGATCGAACTTGTGTCTCTTGCATTGGCAGGTGGATTCTTTAGGAATGTAAAGTAGAACTGATGCCAAAAAATTTGAGAACTGCTATAATAATTTATCATAAACTTTAGAGTAGATGTGGGTACCAGTTTCACTGAACACTCCAGAGAACTAGGAGCAAGTAGATCACTCTGGACACTGAGTTCATCATCTGAAAAATGAAGGGTTTTACTAGATGACTCCGTAAAGTTCCTTAGGACATCCTCCCTTTTGCCTTGGAAATGAACAATGAACTATAACTTGTACCTGGAGTATGGATTTGCAGTAGTGCTAAGCACTTGAAGCATATATTCATTCTCCTGGAAAAAAGTAATCTAACAGGATGAGAAAAACATGCAACTATTTGATATTTTACCATCTTACAAATGAGAACATAATTTGTACACTGAAGTTACAGATCTCTAAATATGTCTACACTAACATTATGAATGATGCTTAAATTTGCTGCTTTCTTCACTATGAAGGCCCTATTGAATCTATGACACAGCTGGACTCCAGTACCATTATACAGTAATAATTAAAAGATGAATTAAAGTTTACCTCTGGGATAAAGGTGGCCAACTGAACACATGCAACAACGTTTAATTCCCTCCTTAAATTTTATTTCAATAATTAAGGTGAAAAAAAAATATTTTTTAAGAAAACTATGAACCTTAAGGAAGAGAAAAACTAGTTGTTGCAAAAATAATACAACGAAATTAGGGAAACTAGGAAAAAGACACACAAGTAATTTCTTAGCAAACTCGAGAAAAATAATACTGGCAGTGAAGTGTGAAGCTTGAGTCATTCAGTCATGTCGGACTCTTTGCTACCCCATGGACTATGGCCCACCAGGCTCCTCTGCCCATGGAATTCTCTAGGCAAGAATACTGTGGGTTGCCATTCCCTTCTCCAGGGGATCTTCTGATACAGGGATCAAACTGAGGTCTCCCGCACTGCAAGCAGATCCTTTACCATCTGAGCTACCAGCAGTGGAGAAAGCCAAAATCAATCTGATTTATCAATCATCTTTGAAAGTGAGGATAAAGACAGGCTGAAATGTGGAGAATTGAGCCATCAGACAGCCCAAAGCCCTGCCCTAATGTACAGATCAGGATAACTACCCCTCCCCTCACCTTGGGTAATACTGAAGATTTTCCTTGAAAGGGGCAAACCAAAAAATCTCCCGGACAGGTTATTTGAAGGCTAGGGTTCAGTACTGGAAAGAAGGGGCATTAAGTGAATACATGACAACTCCAGACTTCTTCCCCTATTTAACGTGCAGTCAAATGTCGAACCTCAAGCAGATGAATTTTATCTACAGAATATAATCTTTCGAAGAGGAAGGAGCTATGTAACTGACACCATGGGTTCTCCAACACAAAAACCAAGTCAGATCACCTGACATTGACATGCACAGCAGAAGAGTCCTGCTCAAAAATTCAAGTTGGCTTTTTGGTCCCTGAGGCAACAAAGGATTCTCAGATACCTGAAGTAATCCTCTAACACAGAAGATAGAAACCAAGAAAATAAACTTAAAAAGGCAAGTTGGAAGAAAGACACTATGTAGGCAAAATTTCAAAAGAAATATTATTATCCTTAGAGATAAAATAGTTCAACCCTGAAACAAAACCAGGAAATTTTACTTTTATTTAAAAAGAGATATTCAAAAAAAGAGAGAGAGATATTCGGGGGGGGGGGGGGGGTGCGGAACAGTAGAAATTAAAAACATTACAGCGGGAAAAAAAAATTAAATTCAAAGTCTTTTAACTCCATTCAGCTGCTATAACCAAAATACCATATATTGGGTGACCCATCAACAACAAATTTTATTTCTCATGGTTCTCAACTGTGGGAAGTTCAAAATCAGGGAACCAGCAGACTCAGTGTCTGGAAAGGGCCCACTTCCTAAACGGCCTTCTTTTTAACTTCACATGGTAGAGAAGCAAAGGCAAAGGAGAACAGGAAAGATATACCCATTTGAATGCAGAGTTCCAAAGAACAGCAAGGAAAGATAAGAAAGCCTTCCTCAGCAATCAATGCAAAGAAATAGAGGAAAACAATAGAGTGGGAAAGACTAGAGATCTCTTCAAGAAAATTAAGAGATACCAAGGGAACATTTCACGCAAAGATGGGCTTGATAAAAGACAGAAATGGTATGGACCTAACAGAAGCAGAACATATTAAGAAGAGGTGGCAAGAATACACAGAAGAACTATGCAAAAAAGATCTTCACGATTCAGATAATCACGATGGAATGATCACTCACCTAAAGCCACATCCTGGAATTCGAAGTCAAGTGGGCCTTAGAAAGCATCACTACGAACAAAGCTAGTGGAGGTGATGGAATTCCAGTTGAGTTATTTCAAATCCTAAAAGATGATGCTGTGAAAGCGCTGCACCCAATATGCCAGCAAATTTGGAAAACTCAGCAGTGGCCACAGGACTGGAAAAGGTCAGTTTTCATTCCAATTCCTAAGAAAGGCAATGCCAAAGGATACTCAAACTACCACACAATTGGCACTCATTTCACACGCTAGTAAAGTAATGCTCAAAATTCTCCAAGTCAGGCTTCAACAGTACGTGAACCGTGAACTTCCAGATGTTCAAGCTGGATTTAGAAAAGGCAGAGGAACCAGAGATCAAACTGACAACATCCACTGGATCATCAAAAAAGCAAGAGAGTTCCAGAAAAACATCTATTTCTGCTTTATTGACTATGCCAAAGCCTTTAACTGTGTGGATCACAATAAACTGTGGAAAATTCTTAAGAGATGGGAATATCAGATCACCTGACCTGCCTCTTGAGAAATCTGTAGGCAGGTCAGGAAGCAACAGTTAGAACTGAACATGGAACAAGACTGGTTCCAAATACGGAGAGGAGTACGTCAAGGCTGTATACTGTCACCGTGCTTATTCAACTTATATGCAGAATACATCATGAGAAACACTGGGTGGGATGAAGCACAAGCTGGAATCAAGATTGTTGGGAGAAATCTCAATAACCTCAGATATGCAGATGACACCACCCTATGGCAGAAAGCAAAGAAGAACTAAAGAGGCTCTTGATGAAAGTGAAAGAGGAGAGTGAAAAAGTTGACTTAAAGCTCAACATTCAGGAAACAAAGATCATGGTATCCGGTCCCATCACTTCATGGCAAAGAGATGGGGAAACAGTGGAAACAGTGACTGACTTTATTTTGGGGGGCTCCAAAATCACTGCAGATGGTGACCACAACCATGAAATTAAAAGACGCTTGCTCCTTGGCAGAAAAGCTATGACCAACCTAAACAGCATATTAAAAGGCAGAGACATTACTTTGCCAACAAAGGTCCGTCTACTCAAAGCTATGGTTTTTCCAATAGTCATGTATGGTTATGAGAGTTGGACTATAAAGAAAGCTGAGCGTCAAAGAATTGAAATCAGTCCTGAATGTTCATTGGAAGGCTGAAGCTGAAACTCCAATACTTTGGCCACTTGATGTGAAGAACTGACTCACTGGAAAAGACCCTGATGCTGTGGAAGATTGAAGGTGGGACAAGGGGACAACAGAGGGTGAGATGGCTTGATGGCACCACCGACTCAACGGACATGAGTTTGAGTAAACTCTGGGAGTTGGTGATGGCCAGGGAGGCCTGGCATGCTGCAATCCATGGGATCGCAAAGAGTCAGACATGACTGAGCAACTGAACTGAACATATGGTGGAAGGGACCAGGAAGGCTCTGTGGTGTCTCTTTCTCAGGAGTATTAATCCCAGTCATGTGGGTTCCACTTTGATGACCTAAGTACCTCCCAAAGGCTCCACTTCTTAATACCACCATAGTGTGTGTGGGCATTAGGTTTCAACACATGATTTGGGGGCAGGGGGAACACATTCCTCCATAGCATTGAGGAAAACTACAAAGAGACGGAAAACAGGCAACAAAGTATTAAATAAACAGATCTTCCAATATCCAAAAAGTAAATACTAGGGGCTATAGCTCAGTGGTAGAGCATTTAACTGCAAAAAGTAAGTACTCCATAAAATGAATACGGAAAAAACAAGAAATAAAGTAATCCAAGAAAATTCCCCAGAACTGAAAAATCAGAGTGAAAGCGCTCAAGCGTCATCAAACAAAGCACACCACTGTGAAAGCTCTGGACATGAGAAACAAAAAGAAGATTCTAAAAGGTTACATACGAAAGTTCAGTAATCAGAGTATCAGACATTTGAGCAATGCCCTCAAAATTCTCACACACTCCCAGATGTATTATCAATAAAGTGGAAGAAGAGAACAAAGGCATTTCAGACATTCAGAGCCTCAAAAAACTGTATCTCTCATGTGCTTTACTCAGGAAGATAATAAAGGTATCTAATCAAAACCAGGGAGAAAAGTAACAAACGCCAGGGTGATGATTAAGCAAGATCTCAGGATTATACCGGAGAAGGCAATGGCACCCCACGCCAGGACTCTTGCCTGGAAAATCCCATGGACAGAGGAGCCTGGTAGGCTGCAGTCCATGGGGTCGCTAAGAGTCAGACACGACTGAGTGACTTCACGTTCACTTTTCACTTTCATGCATTGGAGAAGGAAATGGCAACCCTGAGCCTGGTGGGCTGCCGTCTCTGGGGTCGCACAGAGTCAGACACAACTGAAGTGACTTAGCAGCAGCAGCAGGATTATACCAGGTATAAAAGACAAGATATCCAGACTGGAGAGAAGTAAGAGGCTTGAAAAGAAATTTCTTTATGGTGAATTAAAACAATAGGATGTCTAAATGTGTTAGATGATTCAGACAATTGATGAAGAGCATAAAGTACAATTAATGAAACTACATATCTTTTGAGCAAACACTTTTTGCATAAAACAGAACTGGGTAGGAAGGGAAAAGGAACAATTTTACTTTTTGGCTCAGCTATGAATAATATTTGCATAGCTATAACTACATGGGGGGGGGGTGTGAAATCCACAATGCCCAAAGGGGAATGGGGGTATCAAGAAATAGCAATAAAAGCATGCTATTTAGGATCATGATTACTAAAATAACCAGTTAAAAGGGGGAAAGTGGTGACTTCTGAGGACATCTTTTCTATTGACCAAGGCTCCTAACATAAAGCAGGATACGCAATACAAGATTAACAGGGAAATCTAGTAAAAAGAGCCTTTAAAATGCAACAAAGCTCCCATTCCTTTCTACTGCGTGCTATTTAAATGCTAGTTGTTGGTCTTATGACATCCATAGGCTCCTTTCCTTTAAAAAATTCAACGTCAAAGAGATTAAATAGCTAAATATTCTTGAAAGTAATCTAAACAGAGTGAACTAAGCGGCACTGTTGGTACTTTGGGCAGAAAAATTACTCTTCTGTGGGGCTATTCTGTGCATCACATGATTAGCCGCATCCTTAATGTGTACGCACTAGTTGTGCTGTGTGATGCTGTGCTCAGTCATACCCAACGCTGTGTGACCCCATGGATTGCAGCCTGCCAGGTTCCTCTGTCCATGGAATTTTCCAGGCAAGAATACTGGAGTGGGTTATGTGACTAACCAAGCATGTCTCAAGACGTTGGCAAATGTCCCCTCCAGGGCAAAAATCACCCCTGGTGGAGAACAAGAGTGCTCCACAATTACCAGTGCTGCTCAGCAAACCCATGACCCACCACTAAACACATTCTTAATAGTATGGAACACAGAAAACATAATTCATTTCCCAAACCAAAATCACTTCAGAAATATTTTATAGGCTGCCCTGATCTTTCACCAGGAGAATTTCTGTTCAACTTTTTTCTCCTAGAATTAAATGGTTCCAACAAGCAGCAAACACATAGAATAATGATTCTGAAACCAGGGTTCATGAATTGAGGGAGTGGAGTGAAAGTCCATTAAAGTTTTATCAAAAATCTATACTTCTTTTATAATAATTGTTAAATGCTATGTAATCAGTTCAATGGCAATCTTTTTAAAATAATCAGTTCAGTTTAGTCACTCAGTCGTGTCTGACTCTTTGCAACCCCATGGACTGCAGCACACCAGGCTTTCCTGTCCATCACCAATTCCTGGAGCTTGCTCAAACTAATGTCCAAGTTGGTGATACCATCCATCTCATCCTGTCGTTTTCTTCTTCTCCTGCCTTCTATCTTTCCCAGCATCAGGGTCTTTTCTCGTGAGTCAGTTCTTCACATCAGGTGGACGAAGTATTGGAGCTTCAGCTTCAGCATCAGTCCTTACAATGAATATTCAAGACTGATTTCCTTTAGGATTGACAGGTTGGATCTCCTCTTCTCCAACACAACAGTTCAAAAGCATCAATTCTTTGGCACTCAGCTTTCTTTATGGTTCAACTCTGACATCCATACATGACTACTGGAAAAACCATAGCTTTGACTACATGGACCTTTGTCGGCAAAGTAATGTCTGTTTCTTCCAAGGAGCAAGCCTCTTTTAATTTCATGGCTGCAGTCACTATCTGCACTGTTTCCATTGTTTCCCCATCTATTTGCCATGAAGTGATAGACTGGATTCTATGACCTTAGTTTTTTCAATGTTGAGTTTTAAGCCAACTTTTTCACTCTCCTCTTTAACTTTCATTAAGAAGCTCTTTAGTTCTTCACTTTCAGCCATAAGGGTGGTGTCATCTACATATCTGAGGCTATTGGTATGTCTCCTTGCAATCTTGATTCCGGTTTATGCTTCATCCAGTCTGATATTTCGCATGATGTAAGTTAAATAAGCAAGGTGACAACATATAGCTTTGACGTACTCCTTTCCCAATTTGGAACCAGTCTGTTGTTCCATGTCCAGTTTTAACTGTTGCTTCTTGACCTGTATACAGGTTTCTTTGGAGGCAGGTAAGGTGGTCTGGTATTCCCATCTCTTTCAGAATCTTTCAGTTTGTTGTGACTGTTTAGAAGATTACAGAAACAAATTCCAAACCGAACAGATGATAACATAATCAAGTACTGCTACAGTACCAGTGCTTGTGTTCATAATTCTGCTGGTTCCAGGCAATCACTCACATATAACACAGGTTCTCAAACTTTTAAGTACAAGATCCAGATAGTCTCTGGATATGAAGAAACATGGCCTTAGAATATCATTTATTCTTACAAACAAACATATTGTTCTGGGTACGAGAAGACAGAACAGAAAGAGAAGTAAGAGGCTTAAGCATCCTAGATTTTTTCTTTTAACATTTTGTATTGGGGTGTAGACGATTTACAACATCGTGATAGTTTCAGGTGAACAGCAAGAGACTCAGCCACAAATATACACGTATCCATTCTCCCCCAAACTCCCCTCCTTCCCCTCCCATCCAAAGCATCCTAGATTTTAAATGAGGGAACCGAAAACAACAAGTTTTCTGAAAGTACTAGGCAAGACCTAAAGAAACTGGATGGATAAGGGGAGTCCTGAACAGTGATGAAAGTAAAAGTGTTAAGTTGTTCAGTTGTGTCCAACTTTTCACAACCCCATTAACTATAGCCCGCCAGGCTGCCCATCCATGGAATTCTCCAGGCAAAAATACTGCAGTATGTTGCCATTTACTTCTCAAGGGGATCTTCCCAACCCAGAGATCAAACGCAGGTCTCCTGCATAGCAAGCAGATTCTTTACCATCTGAGACACTAGGGAAGCCAACCTAAACAGTGAAATCTGTTATAAAGATTGATGGAAGAATGAACTAAGTCATCAAAGAGAAAAGAAAATAAGTGAGAGGATGGGCCCATATCCTCCTAAACTAGAATTTAAAAAGAATGAAAGTTATGATAGCTGACTCTGGATTACCTCTGAGCTCTAGACGAGTGATGGTGTCATCATTCCAGGAGAGGTTGCTGGCTCTCCAGAACGAGTGTGGAAAGGAATCTTGCAGTCAGAAGCTGCAGCAGCAGTGTATTTTTTATGATCTTTATGTTTAAGTGAAATTTCTAAGTTGTGACTTTGTAATTCAGAAAGTGCCTAAGTATAGACAACAAAATAGAAATAAAGAACAAAGGCTTTACGGTAACAAAATGACATGGTTTGAATTAGGCAAGATTTCCCAGAGAAGCAAAGCTCAGAGGTGTTATTTAGACAAATGATATATTACATATATTACATAAATAGTGATGGCACTATACATTCAAAATACTTTGGAAAAGAAAAAAAAGACTCAATGTCAATTATAGGAAATGTGGTAGGAACGTGCCATTTGACCAATAGGAAATACAAGAAATAATTAAAGTTAGAATTTGAGGATTTTAGAGAGCCACTAAAAGAATAAGTAGAAACGTACGTGAAAAATGCTGTCATCAGTAGACAGGGTATTTTACAGTACTCCCCACCACCCCCTGAATCACAAAAGTCAAGCCAAATGCCATCACACTATTACCAAAGAGAAGCCACTGCAACAGTTAAACAAATTATTAATACCATGGACTAAAGACTGCTAATAGCCTTTAGTCCTAAAATCATACTCAAGTTTAATTCTATGTCAACTTTTTAGTTGCAAGAAGTATACCTCTCATTTGAGCCACCTGAGACAGTACAAGGGCTAATTATGGGGGAATTAATAGGATAGTTTGATGCTGGTAACAAAATAAAATGCCACCCTCTCTCAATCAACACTGAAGAAGGTATTAAACCACATGTCCTACTCAAGGTTCCTTCCCAGAAGCAGAGTTATTCACTGTTCCTTAAACATAAAAATCTCAGTTTAGAGTAATTTTCCTCACATTCACTTAACAGAATCTTGACCACTCCTTCACAGCCAACTCAGGGCACGTGATAGTGAAGTCACTCAGTTGTGTCCAACTCTTTGCGACCCCATGGACTGTAGCCTACCAGGCTCCTCAGTCCATGGAATTTTCCAGGCAAGAGTACTAGAGTGGATTGCCATTTCCTTCTGCAGGGTATCTTCCCAACCCAGGGATCGAACTGAGGTCTCCTGCATTGCAGGCAGACGCTTTACTGTCTAAGCCACCAGGGAAGTAACTCAGGCCATATTTACTTCATAAAACCCTTCTTATTTAGGTTCATAATGATAGTCCTCTAATACACATCACTTAAAATCTGTGTAAGATTATAGGTGGGATCCACTTACTAGTGGAAGAACACTGAGCACAAAAGCTACATTGTAATTTACATTTCTCTCTCCCTTAGACAAACATATATGTGCAGTCACCCAACTCTCAGTCTAATGGTTTTTCCACTATCTCACTTAGGTGTACTTTAACTGGACATGTATTTCAAAACAGTTGAAGAGTAAGCACATGATTTATGCCTCTGATTATATTCACCTGGCTCCCTTTCATCTGCAGTTCCAAGTCTTTACTTCTCTTAAGAGCACTATTCTAAATACACACCTTCACTAAAAGTCCAACCCTCTGTTCACTAAGAAAATAGAAGCCATCATGTGTGAATCCCTCCACCATTCCTCCCTGCCCACTTAGAAACACACGTGTAATCTTCACCATCTTATCATTCTCTGAGGTTAATTTCTCTACAATGTTCTTGATCCCATCCCATCCTCTTAAAGTTCAAGCCCTCTACCATTTGTTCTTTTCTCTTATTTTCCTTCTCTCCTTCTTCAAGGCTCTTTCCGCTCCAGTCATTTATACATAAGCATTTACTGAACTTATTAAGTGCCAGGCACTGTTCTGTGTACTAGGATAATTTCTGCACTCACAGACCTTATTGTTTGAGTGGGTAAGGCTAACAGTAAACAATAATTGAAAATGATGGTTTCTCACAGTAGATAAGTACTACAAAGAAAATAAACTGGGATTCAACTAGGGTGGAGTTGGACAGAAGAGAATGAGGGGATAAATCTGCTTAGGTTGGCTGTTTTGAGAGCTCACTGGAATGGTAACATTTAAGTGGTCAGGAAGGAGCCAGCCACCTGAAGACCTATGGACACAACCTTGGTGTATTTAATGAGATAAGGACCTCATGACTAACATAATGAGCCTAATGGAGCAGTGGTACAAAAGGTCTGAGGCAAGCACCAGATCATATAGGCCGTAGGGAACAAGTGTGAATTTTATTCTACATGCAACAGGAAGCCACTGGAGGATCTCAAGCAGAGAATGACATGATCCAATTATTTTCAAACCTCAAATATACAATAATACTCCCATCTTTAGGGCGACAGAATTTGTATTTCCAATTTGAAATTATTGCTATGTGCACGCTAACCTGTTAAAGTTAGAAAACGTTAACAGATGAAACTGCCTCAACATCTGTATTTAATGCAATATCTATAAAAACTGGTTTTAAATGAAAGTTAAAATCAGAGGATAGAGAATGAATAAGTGTGGTAACGCAATAAACCACACTTACATGTTGATTATTTTTTCCATTTATTGAGATAGTTTAAAGATCACAATCCACATTTTTATTATACCCTTTCCCAAATTTTGAACTTCTAATTCAAAAATTCAAACTCACCTCGACAAGCTTCTTCAAAATCTTGGGTTATGTCCACCCAGTTTGTGTTGCTTTTTTCCATCTTTTCTGGTATACCGAGCTCCCATCCTGAATCATCATCTTCTACAGAAGCTTTCATAACCATTACGCCTATAAAATTAATATTATCGTTAAGAGAGACGATGCAGCTTTCAGGGCAAGAGTATTTGCAAACTATGTTTAAGTATTGGATGAAACTCTTACTAAACTGTTGAAGCAGAGATCTTCTGAGTTTGAGGATAGCTCTGTGAAAAACTACCTTAATGCAATTAAATCTCACGTTAACTAATACTGCTGCTGCTCATTTAATAATAGATAGCCCATCACCTACCAGGACTCCTAATCAGTGTGCCTACTTGAGAAGTAAAATCACAAACCATCCCACCAGCGGCCCAAAAAGAACCACCTCCAGAGTTCCAACTTTTAACACTGGCCACACATAACCAAGGCACTCTTCAAGGTCCCCTCTCGAAGTCCAAGACCCCATGCAGCAACTACTCAAGTCAAGATGGTCCCTCACCTGCCCGGAGCTCACAGGGAGAACCTCTCCCGAGCCGGCCAGACCCCCGCACAGCCTGTCTCGGGGGTGGGGGTGGGGGCATTGCGCGAGGGAGCTTACCGCCGGCCCAGGGCGGGGGAGCACCTAAAGAGGGGACCCGCCCCAAACGGGTCAGCCCGGCCGGGCCCCGGCTCCACGGGCACGGAAGCAAGGACAGGGCTGTCGTCGCGCGCGAGGACGGGCACGCCCGGTACCAGGTCGTCGCCCGGGTAACACCAGCTAAGGGCAGGGCCTCGGAGGGGAGCGGGCACGAGTAAGCCCGAAGCTCCTACCTGAATCGCGGCGGGAGGGCCGGGGCCGCAGGGTGACCTGGCCTCCCCAGGGTCCGCCACACGCGCAGGGGGCTGTGGCTCTAAGGCACGGGAGGAAGGAAGTCTCAATGGCTGCACACCGCGGTCCCTACCTACTTCTCTCGTGGCCACCCGCGCCGCCACGCACCGTCCAGACCGCTGAAATAACGACACCTCCTCGGCCGCCACCGGCGCCCCCTCCCCTCTCCGCCCTGCCCGACCGGCCTCGTGCGCGCATGCGCACGCCTGGTGCGCGCGACCCCGCCTCCTCTCCCTCACGCCTGAGGACTTCGCGCTCCTCGGCCACACCCCCTTCCTCGCCACCGCCAACATTAGGCCGTTGGCCATCTCTTCTCGCGGGATTAGAGCAGATCGCGAGACCGGAAGCTACATTCTTTCTCCACCCTGCGGCCGCATCCTGGGTAATGGGTGGCTCCAAGCAAGGGGCGGAGCCTGGGGGCCCCAGAGCCTGCCCCTCCTCGCCCCGCACGGCTACCTGGGAAATTCTTAGAAAGGTGACAGGAAGGAATGAGGAAAGGATGGAAGTGTGCGCAGATCCTAGAGGTTGGGTCCTTGAATGAAGACCCCAGCTCTGCAGCTTGACACCGGTTTTATGTTTCCTAGAAAGTCTGGGGATTTCGAGAGGAAAAATGGAAACAAAATACAGCAGAATCAAGCTGTTTTTTTTCTTTTAGACCTTTGGTTTAGCGTTTTCCTAAAATTAATAAAATGATTGGTTTTAAAGTGGGGTTACATTAGTGACTAGAACGGGTAGGAAACAAAACACAACTTTACCACTATTAGTCATTAAGAGGTAATCCCAGGTGGCTCTGATATCCTCCTGCCAATGCAGGAAATGGGAGTTTGATCCCTAGGTGGGGAAGATCCCCTGGAGGACGAAATGGCAACCTACTCCGATATTCCAGTCTTGGAAATACATGGACAGAGAAGCCTGGAGGCCTACAGTCCATGGGGTTGCAGAGTCGGACAAGACTGAGCACACACACAGGCAGCCGTTAAGGTGGCCAAAATGTAAAATATGATAGAAACGTTGACAATATGGATCAGCAGGACCTCTCATATATTGCTGATGGGAATCCCAAATGGTACAAAATTTTTGGTAAACAGTCCATCTTTTACTATAAAATTAATCATGTATTTACATGATCCAGCAATTCCACTCCTAGGTATTTAATTAGGAATGAAAATGTGCCCATGCAAAAATTTGTACATTAATTTTCACAGCTTTATTTTTAATGATCAAAAACTGGAAGCAGCTCCAATGTTCATCAACTGATGACTGGAAAAACAAATTGTGGTATACCCATACAATGATATGTAATTATCCATATAATGAATAGTAATTAGTGACAAACAAGAATGACTACTTAACATGCAAATATATGAATCTCAGAAAACATTATTCTGAGCAAAGGATATCAGAATATGAGCAACACAGTATGATTGCATTTATATAAAATTCTAGAAGAGACATGTAATCCATCGTGACAAAACAGAACAGTGAGCATCATAAGTGGAGGTGGGTATCAAGGAGGGATTAATTGGAATAGGGCTAGGTGATTTGATTTGATTTCCCTGGAGAAGGAAATGGCAACCCACTCCAGTATTCTTGCCATGGAGAATCCCATGGACGGAGGAGCCTGGTAGGCTACAGTCCATGGGGTCGCAAAGAGTTGGACACGACTGAGCGACTTAACTTTAGGTGATTTGAGGTGTTGGAAACATTCTGTATCTTGATTATGATGGTGGTAATATGGCTGAATTCACTTGTAAAAGCTCATTGAAGTACACACTTACAACATGTGCATTTTACTTTGTGCAAATCAAGCCTCAATAAAGTAGATTTTAAAAACAAAAAAATCCATCTTTGTGTCTAATATAGAATAAGGGCAAGAGCTTTGCCTATTTTGAATAAAGGTGTATCCCTACCATTAAAAGCTGTGGTTGACATATAATGGGTACTCACTAAATACACTGAGGATGAGAATATAGAAAAGAATTATAATAAAACAGAAATTTATATTGTTTCTCCAAAAACATCTGATGATCTTTACAGTTATTTCAGTTCAGGTCAGTCGCTCAGTCGTGTCTGACTCTTTGCAACCCCATGAACCACAGCATGCCAGGCCTCCCAGTCCCTCACCAACTCTCAGAGTTTACCCAAACTCATGTCCATTGAGTCGGTGATGCCATCTAACCATCTCATCCTCTGTCGTCCCCTTCTCCTCCAGCCTTCAATCTTTCCCAACATCAGGGTCTTTTCAAATGAGTCAGCTCTTCGCATCAGGTGGCCAAAATATTGGAGTTTCAGCTTCAACATCAGTCCTTCCAGTGAACACCCAGATCTCCTTTAGGATGGATTAGTTGGATCTCCTTGCTGTCCAAGGGACTCTTAAGAGTCAGCTTCAACACCACAGTTCAAAATGATCAATTCTTCAGCACTCAGCTTTCCTCATAGTCCAACTCTCACATCCATACATGACCACTGGAAAAACCATAACCTGGACTAGATGGACCTTTGTTGACTAAGTAATGTCTCTGCTTTTGAATATGCTGTCTAGGTTGGTCAAAACTTTCCTTCCAAGGAGTAAACGTCTTTTAATTTCATGGCTGCAATCACCATCTGCAGTGATTTTTGGAGCCCCCCCAAATAAAGTCAGCCATTGTTTCCACTGTTTCCCCATCTATTTCCCATGAAGTGATGGGACCGGATGCCATGATCTTAGTTTTCTGAATGCTGAGTTTTAAGCCAACTTTTTCACTCTCCTCTTTCACTTTCATCAAGAGACTCTTTAGTTCTTCTTCACTTTCTGCCATAAGGGTGGTGTCATCTGCATATCTGAGGTTATTGATATTTCTCCTGGCAATCTTGACTCCAACTTGTGCTTCCTCCAGCCCAGCGTTTCTCATGATGTACTCTGCATAGAAGTTAAATAAGCAGGGTGACAATATACAGCCTTGATGTACTCCTTTTCCTATTTGCAACCAGTCTGTTGTTCCATGTCCAGTTTTAACTGTTGCTTCCTGACCTGCATACAGGTTTCTCAAGAGGCAGGTCAGGTGGTGTGGTATTCCCATCTCTTTCAGAATTTCCCACAGTTTATTGTGACCCACACAGTCAAAGGCTTTGGCATAGTCAGTAAAGAAGAAATAGATGTTTTTCTAAAACTCTCTTGCTTTTTTGATGATCCACTGAGTGTTGGCAATTTGATCTCTGGTTCCTCTGCCTTTTCTAAAACCAGCTTGAACATCTGGAAGTTCACAGTTCACATATTGCTGAAGCTTGCCTTGGAGAATTTTGAGCATTACTAGCATGTGAGATCGGAGAAGGCAATGGCACCCCTCTCCAGTACTCTTGCCTGGAAAATCCCTGGAAAATCCCATGGACGGATGAGCCTGGTGGGCTGCAGTCCATGGGGTCGCTAGGAGTCAGACACGACAAGCGACTTCACTTTCACTTTTCACTTTCATGCATTGGAGAAGGAAATGGCAACCCACTCCAGTGTTCTTGCCTGGAGAATCCCAGGGACAGGGGAGCCTGGTGGCTGCTGTCTATGGGGTCGCACAGAGTCGGACACGATTGAAGTGACTTAGCGGTGGCAGCAGCAGCAGTGTGTGAGATGAGTGCAATTGTGCAGTTGTTTGAGCATTCTTTGGCATTGCCTTTCTTTGGGATTGGAATGAAAACTGACCTTTTCCAGTCCTTTACAGAAGCCATAAGAAATGTAGAAAAGTGTGAACTAACTTCATCTGAGTTATTCAGTATTATCTGTAGATTGTGACAAGCACCAATATAGCACATAAAAAACCTGAAACAAAACACCAAATTTTCAAAATTAGACTGCTTCCAAAATAACTTGAAACAAAGAGTTAAAAAGGAAAGAAAAATCAGCAGAACAAAGTAACCAAATGAAACAGGATTTTCTTAATTTCTTCACTAAAATGTAATTTACTTGAAATTCAAATTTATTTTCACGAGTTCTAATTATCCCTCTGCTTTAAAAACATTTTCCCTGAAAAGAGACGTTTAACTTATAATGATATCCATATGCTTCATAAAGTTGAAAAATAAGCATTTTACACATTAAGTAGACTACATATTTGGAGAAGGAAATGACAACCCACTCCAGTACTCTTTCCTGGTAAATCCCATGGATGGAGGAGCCTGGCAGGCTACAGTCCTTAGGGTTGCAAAGAGGTGGACCCAACTGAGTGGTATAAACACACATGGACTATTACTCAGCCACAAAAAAGAATGAAATAATGCCATTTGCAGCAATATAGATGGACCCAGAGATTATCATAATAAGCAAAGTCAGAGAAAGACAAATATCACATGACATCACTTATCTATGGAATTTAAAATATGACACAAAAGTACTTATCCAAAAAACAGAAACAGACTCACAGACATAGAGAACAGGCTTGTGGTTAGCAAGGGGTGAGGGGTAGAGGAGGATGGATTATGAGTTTGGGATTAGCAGATGCAAGCTATTGTATATAGAAGGGATAAACAACAAGGTTCTACTGTAGAGCACAGGAAACTATATTCAATATCTTGTGATAAACCATAAAGGAAAATAATATGAAAAAGAATGTATATATGTGTATAACAGAATCACTGTTGTATAGAAGAAACTAGCACAGCATTGTAAACCAACTGTACTCAATAAATAAATTTAAAATGTGAGTAGTTGATGCCTTTAATTTTCTTTCTTTGTATTAATAATGAGGAAATGTGAGATGCTTTTCTAAGAGGTCTTTTTTGTTTCCTAAATTTTCTTATAATACTGTCTTCCACATATATAGTATCTTCTCATATCTCATAATTTGAGAAGGAAATGGCAACTCACTCCAGTATTCTTGCCTAGAGAATCCCAGGGACAGGGGAGCCTAGTGGGCTGCCGTCTATGGGGTCGCACAGAGTCGGACATGACTGAAGTGACTTAGCAGCAGCTTAGCATATCTCATAACATAAATAATTTTCTCTTCTCCCTACATACTGTGTTTTTTTCTAATTTTTTTCAGTCTCTGTCTTTTATTTGAGAAACTTCTTCAGTCTGGTGGTTGTTGGCTAGAAGTTCATATTGAAGAATGTTTTTTCAAAGAGTAGCACTAAGGCTTTTTGCTTCCAAGATCAGATCAGTCGCTCAGTCGTGTCCGACTCTTTGCGACCCCATGAATCGCAGCACAACAGGCCTCCCTGTCCATCACCAACTCCTGGAGTTCACTCAGACTCACGTCCATCGAGTCAGTGATGCCATCCAGCCATCTCATCCTCTGTCGTCCCCTTCTCCTCTTGCCCCCAATCCCTCCCAGCATCAGAGTCTTTTCCAGTGAGTCAACTCTTGGCATGAGGTGGCCAAAGTACTGGAGTTTCAGCTTTAGCATCATTCCTTCCAAAGAAATCCCAGGGCTGATCTCCTTCAGAACGGACTGGTTGGATCTCCTTGCAGTCCAAGGGACTCTCAAGAGTCTTCTCCAACACCACAGTTCAAAAGCATCAATTCTTCGGCGCTTAGCCTTCTTCACAGTCCAACTCTCACATCCATACATGACCACAGGAAAAACCATAGCCTTGACTAGACGAACCTTTGTTGGCAAAATAATGTCTCTGCTTTTAAATATGCTGTCTAGGTTGGTCATAACTTTTCTTCCAAGGAGTAAGCGTCTTTTAATTTCATGGCTGCAGTCACCATCTGCAGTGATTTTAGAGCCCCCCAAAATAAAGTCTGACACTATTTCCACTGTTTCTCCATCTATTTCCCATGAAGTGATGGGACCAGATGCCAAGATCTTCGTTTTCTGAATGTTGAGCTTTAAGCCAACTTTTTCACTCTCCACTTTCACTTTCATCAAGAGGCTTTTTAGTTCCTCTTCACTTTCTGCCATAAGGGTGGTGTCATCTGCATATCTGAGGTTATTGATGTTTCTCCCGGGCTTGTCAAATGTTGTCCTCACTCTAACAAGACCTGGCTGGGCCATTCAGTCAGTGAATCTCTGACAGCATCAACTTTGGGCCTTGTATCTTGGACTGCTCTGATTTCTCAAAGGAGCTTCTGATCCAGGGCCTTTGTGTATAGCTATACGAGCTGGGCACTGCACAACAGGGGTATCTTTCATGTTAACTGTGTGTATGAAAGACTTCCCCAGAACTGTGTAACTTAGCAGCTCTGCTCCAAAATTCTACTAGCTGAGTAGCCATTGGGAGTGGAGGATGAAGGCTGGAAGGTGAAGGAGAGAGAATCAATATCTATTGTAACATTTTCACTTAATCTCCCTTGTTCAGAAGCACCTCCATTGTCAGAGATTCTTTTCTTTATCTTTTCCAGTCTTCTACAGGGCCTGAGGAGGGGCAATCAAAGCCAAACAGAATTGGGAAGGAGAAGTCAGATCCTGGTAATTCTCAAACATACTCCCCTTCTTTTAGACTCATCCTAACCTTCACCTAGGGAGATAGCCAGTTCTGTCTGCTCTTGAATCCTCTCCGTGTTTCTGTGGTACACAATGGGTGGTTTCTGGGCTTTCCCCATCATTGCCTCCTGGTCCTACTCTCTTGGGTCTACTAAGTGCATGCCCTCATCCATCTGCTTCATGTCATCAAAGGTATTATTTTTTCTTCATCCATTTCTTTTGTCCTTGTGAGCATGTGTCTTTTCCCTTTCATTTTGTAGACATTAATACCTGTATCCAGTCCTCCATATTTAATAGGAAGTCTAACAAAGGAATCTGGAACAAGGCTCCTGAACATGTTAAGTTCCAGTGTCCTCATTCAAAAACAATGACCTTACATCACCTACAGAGTTGCAAGAATCATAGTTAAGAGAATTATAAAATTACACATTGTAATTCTTTTTCTTATTCTTCTGATATCTCGGTTATTTTGTGCTACTTGATGGCTATTTATCTAGTACTGAAAGTAAAGTTCTTGTACTTTTGTCCCACCCAGATTCATGGCTGCTTATTCCATTTTTAAACATCTTTGAGGAAAAGGTCTTTATTTTATATCTTCATCTCTTCAAAAATCCATTTCAATGACTTGAGTTTATAAAACTATAAAGGCACTCACACATCAGCTTCAACACTTTGCAGAAGTACTTTTTAGTTGCCTAAAAAGCAGCCTTTCAGAGGCTTGAAGATTTATATTAAGCCTCTTATGATTGTCAGCCCCAAGATAAGTGTAAAATCACTTTTATTCTAAACTAAATTGAAGCAAAAATATAGATGCTTATGTGAGACATATTATAAAGTTCTCCCTATCCTTTACACATGACTTTTTTAAGAACTATAAGTGGTCATGTTTATATTTTAGAGAAGAAATAGGAAATGGTACTTCAACCTGCACTGTCCCTAAACATCTGAAGTCTCTGGAGAATTCTGTTGATGTTAAAAAAAAAAAAAGTGTTTGGGAGACTCAAATGTAGAAAAACATGAGAAGAGCATTGCTATTTATAGAACAGTATATTTCTATATTTCTGTGCCAGTTACACTTTGAAATATGCTTTAGTACAAACTAATGAGATTTGTGTTCATTGATATTATTAAGTAGGAATATAAAACATGAAGCTAACATATAATATGATTCATTCAAACCTGGAATGTGAAACAGGCAGCAAAGAATGCAAAATGCATCTTTAATGTCGTGTTTGGGTTGCTTTCTCTTTTGTGTGTGTGTCTATTGTAGTTTTGAGGTTTGCTGATCCCATGAGGTTTTGATATAGCAGTCTATATGTGTGCAAGTTTATTTTAAGTTGCTATTCTCATCCGTGCCTAGTGGCAATCCTTTAGCATTTGTTGAAAAGCTGGCTTGGTGGTGCTGAATTCTATTAGCTTTTGCTTGTCTGTAAAGCTTTTGATTTCTCAAAAAAATCTGAATGAGAGCCTTACTGGGTAGAGTATTCTTGGTTGTAGGTTCTTTCCCTTTATCGCTTTAAACATATCATGCCACTCTGTTCTGGCCTGCAGAGTTTCCACTGAGAAATCAGTTGATAACCTTATGGAAGTCTCCTTGAATGTTCTTTGTCATTTTCCCCTTGTTGCTTTTAGTTTTTGTCAGTTTGATTACTACATGTCTCAGTGTGCTCTTCCTTGGGTTTATCCTACCTGGGACTCTCCGTGCTTCCTGGACTTGGGTGACCATTTCCTTTTCTACGATACAGAAACTTTCAGCTATTATCTCTTCAAATAACTGGTCATCAAACCACAAGAGAAGAGAACAAAAGAGGAAGAGAAGGAAAAAAAGACCTACAAAATCAAAGCCAAGGGACTTCCCTGGTGGTCCAGCAGTTAAGAATCCACCTTCCAATGCGGGAAACACGTGTTCAATCCCTGGTCCAGGAGGATCACAAATGGCCCATGCATCACAACTACTGAGCCCATGAGTTGCAACTATGGAAGCCCAAGCACCCTAGAGTCTGTGATTTGCAACAAGAGAAGCCACCACAACGAGAAGTCTGAGCACCTCAAGAAAGCCCTCATGCAGAAACAAATTATTTATATTTTAAAAATAAAATAAAATTAATTAATAATAAAAATAAATAAAATGGATAACCAACAAGGACCTATTGTATAGCACAGCATTATGTAACAAGCTAAATGGGAAAATAATTTGAAAAAGAATAGATACATGTATATGCATAACTGAATCACTTTGGTGTACATCTCAAACCATCACAACCTTGTCAATCAACCATACTCCAACATAAAATAAAAAGTTTTTTTACAAAACAATAAAGTTCCCTCAAAACAAAGGGAAAACCTCAAAGAGAACAGGGAGGTTTGAAATGAAAAATAAAATCTTCCTTCCTCCATAAAAAAAAAAAAAAAAAGAATGCAAAATGCAATCTACTCTAATCATCTTTCTTACAAAATTATTACTAAAGTTATTTGAAAATAATCCAGATAAACATAGAAGCTAAATATATTGGTAAGTATATTTACCATATACTGGTAAGTGTGTGGGGGGAAAAAAAGATCTGTTACAAAGTAAGACGGGTAACTTTTCTAGTACTGTTCTACTCTTTTTCTCCTTAGAGACCTTCAAGAACTAGGAATGTCCTTAAAGACATTCAAGGACTACCAAGACATTCAAGATATACCAATATATGAAATTTAGACTTGTCATCATAACACATGAGTGTTGGAATACCTGGAATTTTACTAAAAGATTCAAAGAAGCATCATAACTTCAAGGTTCTTCAAGATATTGCAAGCAAACGGAGACAACTTAAAGACATCTGCAAATACTCTTCTTCTTTCATTATTTGCTCATGCTTTTTGGAAATTAAAGTAGACTGAGCAAGATAGGACTTGCCTACTTATCAGGATTTTTGTATACAATTTTTACTTCTGCACATCCTTTCGCTAAAGTAGACTACTTCATGTTGTGGACTCTTTCTCCACAACACAGACCTTTAAAACCTATATGGCTCTTTGCATCTTCACATGGTGCTGATCTTTCTTTACTCCATATGTGAAAAATGCAAAGAAGAGAAATTACCTCTTTTACCATAGCTGCATTCTAAACTCTTATTCTTCAGTCTTGTAACTTTTTGATTGATTACTTATATAACACAAATATTTATTAAGGGTTTTTTTTTTGCACAGTTTTCTCTGTAGTGATGGTATCTGTGTATGTAAGACAAATAAGATTTCTGCTTTTTCAGAAATTATGACTTATGAAGCTAAATTATTCTGGTGTTTTATTACAAAATACATTAAGCAAGCTAGAGGTAATTGAGAAGAAAGAAAAGCAGGAAACATTAATTCAACCCAAACACAGGTATTATTAGCATTTTAGCCTCTGTGTTGCTATTTTTTTCTTATCACAATTTGCTGCTGTTGTTTTCCCTTTTGGGTATATGGCTGAGGAAAGGGGGTGGTATTGTTTAACATGCCAGAGCCTGCATTTTTGCAATTGTAAACATCTTTCCACGCATTTGCATAACTCTCATGGCCATCATTTTGATAACATCAAATGTTTACTGTTTATTGGCACTGGCAATTGGGTAAGATCTCAGAGTCACATAGCCCATCCTTAGGAATAACTAGTCTACCCTGGAGTTGGTGAGAAAATCTGATAGCTCCAAATGTTCTTTTAACTTCAGTCTTGCTGACCAGAAGTCATTGAGAACACATTTACACAGAAAGGAGACATGTATTTATGCTATGACACATGTTCCCCAAGAAATAGCAGTATGAATAATCTTAAATTCCTAGACCAATCCAGATCATGAGGATTTTCTGTTTGCTTGGGTTTTTTTTGTTGTTTTTGTTTTGCCTATGATGTACTTGGGGCTTCCCTAGTGGCTCATAAGGTAAAGAATCTGACGCAATGTAGGAGACCCAGGTTCGATTCCTGGGTTGGGAAGATCCCCCGAAGAAGGGAATGGCAACCCACTCCAGTATTCTTGCCTGGAGAATCCCATGGACAGAGGAGCCTGGCAGGCTACAGTCCATGTAGTCACACAGAGTCAGACACGACTGAGTGATTATCACCATCACTGTCATGAGGTACTAAGTTTACTCAGAAACTTAACTGGGGCTTCCCTGGTGGCTCAGTGGTAAAGAATCTGCCCGCCAGTGCAGGAGACACAGATTCAATCCCTGATCTGGGGAGATCCCACATGCCACAGAGCAATTAAGTCTGTGGACCAAAACTATTGAGCCTGTGCTCTAGAGCACGGGAGCCACAATTACTGAGACTACATGCCACTAACACTGAAGCCCACACGCAGTAGGGCCTGTGCTCCACAACAAGGGAATCCACTACAGGGGTCCTCATTGGTGGCTCAGATGCTGGAGAAGCCACTGCAATGAGAAGCCAGTGTGCTGCAACTAGAGGAAAGGCTGCACAGCCAAAAATAAATAAAATTATTTAAAAAATTAATTGGCTTTGGGTGCTAGACTCATAAACTGAACCATTGTTATCACACTGGTCCTAGCTGAAAATATGTTCATCATTACAAATAACTGCTATAGACATGAATTACTGGAATATGACTTATTTTTAAAGTGTTGACTCATAATGCTGCTGCTGCTGCTAAGTCACTTCAGTTGTGTCTGACTCTGTGCGACCCCAGAGATGGAAGCCCATCAGGCTCCACCATCCCTGGGATTCTCCAGGCAAGAACACTGGAGTGGGTTGCCATTTCCTTCTCCAATGCATGAAAGTGAAAAGTGAAAGTGTAGTCGCTCAGTTGTGTCCGACTCTTCACAACCCCATGGACTACAGCCTACCAGGCTCCACCGTCCATGGGATTTTCCAGGCAAGAGTACTGGAGTGGGTTGCCATTGCCTTTTCCATGACTGATAATAGTGATGTTATTTTTTTCTTGTTAAAGGGAGCAATTATCAATGGATAGAATCAACTTGTTTACCTATTTATTTCATCCAGATACAAGGCAACTGGGTTATCTTTGTTTGAAAAAACAATTTGTGGCTTTAGTGATATTATTTGAAATATTTCAAATAACAGGACCTAGAATTTAGGCTCAAATCCCAAATATGTGTAAAGAATTACCTAGGTTTCTGAGGGTGTACCAAATAAGACAAGATAAAAGCGTGACCCTCAATTGCTCCTGATTTCAAGGGAGAGGGTTGCATATTAACAACTAAGTACAAACAAGAGATGAGAATATCAGATCACCTGACCAGCCTCCCGAGAAATCTGTATCCGGGTCAAAAAGCAACAGTTAGAACTGGACATGGAACAACAGACTGGTTCCAAATTGGGAAAGGAGTACATCAAGGCTGTATATTTTCTCCCTGTTTATTTAGCTTATATGCAGAGTACATCATGTGAAATGCCAGACTGGATGAAGCACAAGCTGGAATCAAGATTGCTGGGAGAAATATCAATAACCTCAGAGATGCAGATGACACCACCCTTATGGCAGAAAGTGAAGAAGAATTAAAGAACCTCTTGATGAAAGCAAAAGAGGAGAGTGAAAAAGTGGCTTAAACTCAACGTTCAAAAAACGAAGATCATGGCATCTGGTCCCATCACTTCATGGCAAATAGATGGAAACAATGGAAACAGTGACAGATTTTATTATCTTGGGCTTCAAAATCACTGCAGATGGTGACTGTAGCCATGAAATTAAAAGATGCTTGCTCCTTGGAAGAAAAACTATGACCAACCTAGACAACATATTAAAAGCACAGATATTATTTTGCCGACAAATGTACATGTAGTCAAAGCTGTGGTTTTTCTAGTAGTCATGTATGGATGTGAGAGTTGGGTTATAAAGAAAGCTGAACACTGAAGAATTGATGCTTTTGAACTGTTGTTTTGGAGACGACTCTTAAGAGTCCCTTGGACTTCCAGGAGATCAAACCAGTCCATCCTAAAGGAAATCAGTCCTAAATATTCATTGGAAGCACTGATGCTGAAGCTGAAATTCCAATACTTTGGCCGCCTAATGCTAAGAACTGACTCACCAGAAAAGACCCTGATGCTGGGAAAGATTGAAGGCAGGAGGAGAAGGAGACAACAGAGGATGAGATGGTAGCATGACATCACCAACTCAATGGACATGAGTTTGAGCAAGCTCCAGGAGTTGGTGATGGACAGGGAAGCCTGGCGTGCTGCAGTTCATGGGGTCACAAAGAGTAGGACACAACTGAACGACTGAACTGAACTGGACAACCATGACCAAGAATGAAGGAAAGAGCCACAACAGTGATAGAAGCTTTGAAGAATATAAAGAGATCTCAAAGAATGGAAAAAATTTTTTATAAGTCATGTATCTAATATGGAATTTTTATATGGATATGTAAAGAACTACTACAACTCAGTAATGAAAAGACACAGGGAGAGGAAAGAGAGGGTAGGATGAACTGGGAGAGTAGCGCTGACATATAAACACTATTTTGTGTAACAAGTTCTCAGGCCCCACCCCAGACCTACTCAGTTAAAAAGCTTCCAGGTGGGCTGACGCCTGTCTGTGAAGCTTCATGCTGATAAAGCCTACTCTGCTTCCTCAGAGCTAGACTGACTACATCCAATCAAACTAAAGTTCCTTTTTCTTCCTGCACATGATATGGGGGAAGAAAATTTCAGATCACACAAAGGAGTGAAACATCAGTCGACTCCTGCCTGGATTTCTGAACAGACAGAAGTGAAAAGGAGGAAAGGATGAAGAAGTACGGGACAAGAGAAGACTGAGAAAGTCCAAGCTGGGAGGTGAACCAGCACCTCTTTTATTCTGATAAGACATTACTGGACAGAGGAGCCTGGTAGGCTACAGTTTATGGGGTTACAAAGAGTCAGACACGTGAACGAGCAACAAAGCACCCACATGCCTTTTGCCGATTAGATTGTGAACACCTATTTTTAAATGAGTTTTTTCCCCCCGTACTCTACCAGACTGAAAGTGACAGAGGCAGAGCTTTTCAAACCTACTACCTGGTGGTGGAGAGATTTGTTAACTAACATGAACAGTCCTGCCCCTTCTCCCCAAGATACTGATTCGATAGATCATGGGTGAGGCCCATGAATTTGCATTAAAAACAAAGAAAGAAAGATGGCGCCAAATTATGTACGACTCTTGTGATCCCATGAACTGTATATAGCCTGCCAGTTTTCTACATCCCTGGGATTCTCCAAGCAAGAATACTGGAGTGGATTGCCATTTCCTTCTCCAGGGGAACTTCCTGACCCAGGAATTGAACCCAGGTCTCCCACATTTCTTATTTAACTTATATGCAGAGTATGTCATGAGAAATGCTGGGCTGGAGGAAGCACAAGCTGGAATCAAGATTGCCGGGAGAAATATCAAGAACCTCAGATATGCAGATGACACCAGCCTTATGGTAGAAAGTAAAGAACTAAAGAGCCTCTTGATGAAAGTGAAAGAGGAGAGTGAAAAAGTTGGCTTAAAGCTCAACATTCAGAAAACTAAGATCATGGTGTCCAGTCCCATCACTTCATGGCAAATAGATGGGGAAACAGTGGAAACAGTGTCAGACTGTATTTTTGGAGGCTCCAAAATCACTGCAGATGGTGATTGCAGCCATGAAATTAAAAGATGCTTACTCCTTGGAAGGAAAGTTATGACCAACCTAGACAGCATATTCAAAAGCAGAGACATTACTTTGTCAACAAAGGTCTGTCTAGTCAAGGCTATGGTTTTTCCAGTGGTCATGTATGGATGTGAGAGTTGGACTGTGAAGAAAGTTGAGTGCCAAAGAATTGATGCTTTTGAACTGTGGTGTTGGAGAAGACTCTTGAGAGTCCCTTGGACTGCAAAGAGATCCAACCAGACCATCCTAAAGGAGATCAGTCCTGGGTGTTCATTGGAAGGACTGATGTTGAAGCTGAAACTCCAATACTTTGGCCACCTGATGAGAAGAGCTAACTCATTGGAAAAGTCCCTGATGCTGGGAAAGATTGAGGGCAGGAGGAGAAGGGGACGACAGAGGATAAGATGGTTGGATGGTATCACCGACTCAATGTACATGGGTTTGGATGGACTTCGGGAGATGGTGATGGACAGGGAGGCCTGGAGTGCTGCGGTTCACAGGGTCACAAAGAGTCGGATACGACTGAGAGACTGAACTGAACCTAACTCCCACATTGCAGGCAGCTGCTTTACTGACTGAGCTATGTGGGAAGCTTTTAATAACCAGCTTTGCATTTATAACCAGCTTCCAAATATTGCCTGCCTGCTGGTCTTCAGATCACATCTTAGCACTGCACTGGAGGGCAGAATCAATGCCTCAAGCAGTTACACATTTACTAACTGCCCAATTGAGTTTGAGTGAACTCCAGGAGATGGTGATAGACAGGGAGGCCTGGCGTGCTGTGATTCATGGGATCGGAAAGAGTCAGGCACGACTGAGCGACTGAAATGAACTGAACTGAATATGTTCAAGATTCTACAATAACTACTTTTCAACAGTTTAATTGTCTTGTAGGAGAAAAAATATATGTAAAGAATTTTTTGGTCTTTTGTCAACTTGAGTTTATTTAAGCGAAAATTCTCATTACAACCCAAGGATGATATTCCACTTCATAGCATGATTGAGAAGATTAAATATAATTATGTGTGGAAAGCATGGAATATAAAAGAATTATTTTCAATAATACCTGGCTTTAATAGATGCCTGAGTCTTGGCCCTTAGAGGTGGTATGGGAAAGGGGGAGTGAGAGGTCACAACCAGTGGTGGGATTCTAAAGAGTTCATCAAACAAAGCGGGCCAGGAATCACTCAGCTCAGACTTTGAGTGCACTCACTGATTCCACAACAGGCACTGGATGAGGGAAGCAAAGCATTGTTTAAGGTAGCTATAAAGGGTTGCCCAAACCAAGAGCTGGGAAGCACGTCTTGAAAATTCAGAGACAAAATTTAGTGGCCAAAAGAAAACAGAAACAATTGAAAGAAAGCAAAACGTGTATTCTGGGCAGCTCCTAGAAACACAACTGTGGGCTGTAGCCTACACTCATGCACCAACTGAAACACGAAGGGAGTTGGGTGCCTGCTTTCAGAACACGTGCACTAGATGCACTGAATAAACCCACAATCAAGAGTGCAAGCTGGTGGAAATTTTATTTAAGCACCAAAAGTAATTCTTGGTTTCTACAGAAGCTGCTGCTGCTGCTAAGTCACTTCAGTCATGTCTGACTCTGTGTGACCCCCATAGAATGCCTCCTACCAGGCTCCCCCGTCCCTGGGATTCTCCAGGGAAGAACACTGGAGTGGGTTGCCATTTCCTCCGATGCATGAAAGTGAGAAGTGAAAGTGAAGTCACTCAGTCGTGTCTGACTGTTAGCGACCTCATGGACTGCAGCCCACCAGGCTCCTCCTTCCATGGGATTTTCCAGGCAAGAGTACTGGAGTGGGTTGTCATTGCCTTCTCTGCTCTACAGAAGCAGCAGCTCTCAACTTTGAACATTGGAATCACCTGGAGAGCTTGAAAAACTACTGATGCTTGGAGCTCACCTCCAAAGACTCTGAATTCATTGGTCAAGGTGCAGCCAGGGCATGGGCTTTCCAGGTAACACTAGTGGCAAAGAACCCACCTACGAATGCAGGAGATGTAAAGTGATGAGGGTTCAATCCCTGGGTCAGGAAGATTCCCTTGCAGAAGGCATGGCAACCCACCTCAGTATTCTGGCCTGAAGAATCCCATGAACAGAGGAGCCTGACAGGTAACAATCCATAGTGTCACAAAGAGTCAGACACTACTGAAGCGACTTAACACACTCGGGGCAAGGGAATATTTAAGATCTTTTCTAGTGATTCTAAGGGATTTCCTAATAGCTCAGTTGGTAAAGAATCCGCTTGCAATGCAGGAGACCCCAGTTCAATTCCTGGATTGGGAAGATCTGCTGGAGAAGGGATAGCCTACCCACTCAAATATTCTTGGGCTTCCCTGGTGGCTCAGCTGGTAAAGAATCCACCTGCAATGCGGGAGACCTAGGTTCAATCCCTGGGTTGGGAAGATGCCCCGGAAAAGGGAAAGGCTACTCACCCCAGTATTCTGGCCTGGAGAATTCCATGGGCTGTATAGTCCGTGGGGTTGCAAAGAGTCAGACATGACTGAGCGACTTTTACTTTCTAGTGATTGTAATGTCCAGCCAACATTGAGAACCATTGTTCAGAAACCATGCTCAGTTTCTAGAAAGAAAAAAAGAAAAAAGATTTCATTTAAAAGAACCCACTATGCAAGAATTTCTAAGTAGGTGTCAAAAATAATTGAGGCTATGTACAGTGATACACATGGACATCACCAGATGGTCAACACCAAAATCAGATTGATTATATTCTTTGCAGCCAAAGATGGAGAAGCTCTATACAGTCAACAAAAACAAGACCAGGAGCTGACTGTGGCTCAGATCATGAACTCCTTATTGCCAAATTCAGACTGAAGTTGAAGAAAGGAGGGAAAACCACTAGACCATTCAGGTATGACCTAAATCAAATCTCTTATGATTATACAGTGGAAGTGAGAAATAGATTTAAGGGACTAGATCTGATAGATAGAGTGCCTGATGAACTATGGATGGAGGTTCAAGACATTGTACAGGAGACAGGGATCAAGACCATCCCCATGGAAAAGAAATGCAAAAAAGCAAAATGGCTGTCTGGGGAGGCCTTACAAATAGCTTTGAAAAGAAGAGAAGTGAAAAGCAAAGGAGAAAAGAAAAGATATAAGCATCTGAATGCAGAGTTCCAAAGAATAGCAAGAAGAGATAAGAGCCTTCCTCAGCGATCAATGCAAAGAAATAGAGGAAAACAACAGAATGGGAAAGACTAGAGATCTCTTCAAGAAAATTAGAGATACCAAGGGAACATTTCATGCAAAGATGGGCTCGATAAAGGACAGAAATGGTATGGACCTAACAGAAGCAGAAGATACTAAGAAGAGGTGGCAGGAATACACAGAAGAACTGTACAAAAAAGATCTTCACGACCAAGATAATCACGATGGTATGATCACTCACCTAGAGCCAGACATCCTGGAATGTGAAGTCAAGTGGGCCTTAGAAAGCACCACTACGAACAAAGCTAGTGGAGGTGATGGAATTCCAGTTGAGCTATTTCAAATTCTGGAAGATGATGCTGTGAAAGTGCTGCACTCAATATACCAGCAAATTTGGAAAACTCAGCAGTGGCCACAGGACTGGAAAAGGTCAGTTTTCATTGCAATCCCAAAGAAAGGCAATGCCAAAGAATGCTCAAACTACCGCACAATTGCACTCATCTCACACGCTAGTAAAGTGATGCTCAAAATTCTCCAAGCCAGGCTTCAGCAATATGTGAACCGTGAACTTCCTGATGTTCAAGCTGGTTTTAGAAAAGGCAGAGGAACCAGAGATCAAATTGCCAACATCCGCTGGATCATGGAAAAAGGAAGAGAGTTCCAGAAAAACATCTATTTCTGCTTTATTGACTGTGCCAAAGCCTTTGACTGTGTGGATCACAATAAACTGTGGAAAATTCTTCAAGAGATGGGAATACCAGACCACCTGACCTGCCTCCTGAGAAATCTGTATGCAGGTCAGGAAGCAACAGTTAAAACTGGACATGGAACAATAGACTGGTTCCAAATAGGAAAAGGAGAATGTCAAGGCTGTATATTGTCACCCTGCTTATTTAACTTATATGCAGAGTACATCATGAGAAACACTCGGCTGGATGAAGCACAAGCTGGAATCAAGATTTCCGGGAGAAATATCAATAACCTCAGATATGCAGATGACACCACCCTTATGGCAGAAAGTGAAGAGGAACTAAAAAGCCTCTTGATGAAAGTGAAAGTGGAGAGTGAAAAAGTTGGCTTAAAGCTCAACATTCAGAAAATGAAGATCATGGCATCCGGTCCCAGCACTTCATGGGAAATAGATGGGGAAACAGTGGAAACAGTGTCAGACTTTATTTTTGGGGGGCTCCAAAATCACTGCAGATGGTGATTGCAGCCATGAAATCAAAAGATGCTTACTCCTTGGAAGGAAAGTTATGACCAACCTAGACAGCATATTCAAAAGCAGAGACATTACTTTGCCAACAAAGGTCCTTCTAGTCAAGGCTATGGTTTTTCCAGTAGTCACGTATGGATGCGAGAGTTGGACTGTGAAGAAAGCTGAGCACCGAAGAATTGATGCTTTTGAAATGTAGTATTGGAGAAGACTCTTGAAAGTCCCTTGGACTGCAAGGAGATCCAGCCAGTCCATCCTAAAGGAGATCAGTCCTGGGTGTTCTTTGGAAGGAATGATGCTAAAGCTTAAACTCCAGTACTTTGGCCACCTCATGCCAAGAGTTGACTCATTGGAAAAGACTCTGATGCTGGGAGGGATTGGGGGCAAGAGGAGAAGGGGACGACAGAGGATGAGATGGCTGAATGGCATCACCGACTCGATGGATGTGAGTTTGAGTGAACTCTGGGAGTTGGTGATGGACAGAGACGTGTGGCGTGTTGCACTTTCTAGGGTCGCAAAGAGTCAGACACGACTGAGCGACTGATCCGACTGAACTGAACTGAAATATTCCATTGTATTCATGTACCACATCTTCTTTATCCGTTCCTTTGGATATTTAGGTTGCTTCTATGTCCTGGTTATTGTAAATATCACTTCAGTGAACATCAGGGTGTATGCATTCTTTTGAATTCTGGTTTCCTCTGGATTTATGACTAGGAGTAGAATTGCTGGGTCATATGGTTGCTCTGTTTATGTTCTTCTTAGTGGCTATACCAATTTGCATTTCCACTAACAGCATAGGAAGGTTCATTTTTCTCCACCCCACACCCCACCCCAGCACTTACTGTTTGTAGATATTTTGATGATGGCCATTCTGACCAGTGTGAGGTAATACCTCATTGTAGTTTTGATTTGAATTTCTTAATAATCAGTGATGCTGAGTGTCTCTTCATAGGTTTGTTGGCCATCTGTATATCTTCTTTGGAGAAATGTCTATTTAGGTCCTCTGCCCATTTTTTGATTAGGTTTTTTTTTTTTTGATATTGAGCTGCATGAGCCATTTGTATATTTTGGAAATCAGTCCTTGGTAATTTGCTTTGTTTGCAAATATTTTCTCCCTTTCTGAGGATTGTCTTTTCATTTTATTTATGGTTTCCTTTGCTGTGCAAAAGCTTTAAAATTTAATTAGGTCCCATTTGTTGATTTTAGCTTTTGTTTTCATTACTTTAAGTGATGGATTGGAAAAGATCTTGCTGTGATTTATGTCAGAGGGTGTTCTGCCAATATTTTCCTCTAAGAGTTTTATAGTATCCAACCTTACATTTAGGTCTTTAATCCATTTTGAGTTTATTTCTGTGTATGGCATTTAAGAGCATTCCAATTTCATTCTTTTACATACAGCTGTCCAATTTTTCCAGCACCACTTATTGAAAAGACTATCTTTTCTCCACTATGTATTCTTGCCTCCTTTCAAAGGCAAAAAAAAAAAAAAGAAAAGAAAGAAAAAAGTGACTTCACACATGAACATAACATAGAGAAAATAATTAACAAATGACAATACATCTCCAACTATCAGTAAATAAGGGAAAATATATTAAATATATATTTAGTATATTTAATATATTAAATTCCTCAATCAAAAAGTGACTGAATGAATCAAAAACAAACAACACCAACAAAGGAAACAAGATCTACCATGCACAAGAGAATCACCTTAAAAGACACCATAAGATAAAAGTGAAGAGATGGAAATTAAATACTATTTGATGCAAATAGTAATCTAAAAGAAGCACAGTTTTTGTCTATTCATGTTAGACAAGAGACTTTAACAGGAAAATTGTCTCCAGAGATAAAGGAGGTTATTATATAATGATTAAAAGATCAATTAAATCAGAAGGCATAACAGAAATATATACACATTCAACAAGAGCACATCAAGCAAATATTGACATATGAATGGAAAAATTTATACCAATACGATAATAGGAGATATCAATACCACACTATTAATAATGGATAGAACAATCAGAAAATCAATACAGAAATGTCTGACTGGAAAATACTATAAACATAATAAACCTAACAGACCTGCAAAACTTTCCACACAACAGCAGGATACACATTCTTCTCAAGTGCACAGTGGTCAGCCCAGTGCACTGGATAGAACATTAACCAGTATAGATCACATGTTAGTTCACCAAACAATTCTTAACCATTTAAGAAGATCAAAATCATTTCAAGCATCTTTTCTGGCCACAATGGAAAGAAACTGGAAACCAAGAAGTGTAAGAAAACCAGAAAATTCATAAATACATGGAAACTAAACACCACATCCTTGAACAACCATTGTGCCAAAGAAGAAATTTAAGAGGAATTAAAAATATCTAGAGACAGACAAAAATGAACACACAACATACCAAAACTTATGAGATGCTAAAAAGCAGCACTAAGAGGGAAATTTATAGCAATAAATGACTATGTCTTTAAAAAAAACTGAGATAAACAAGATAAATGCACACCTCAAGGAACCAAAAACAGAACATCCTAAGTCCAAAGTTAGCAGAAGGAAGTAAATAATGGTAATTAGAGCAGAAATAAATATAAGAGAGAAAATAAAAACAATAGAAAAATAAAACCAAGAGTTGGGTTTTTGAAAAGATGATGATGAATGAAATCAGTAAATGCTTAACTAGACTAAGAAAAAGTAAGAGAGGACTCAAATAAACAAAACCAGAAACTAAAGAAGAGACATTACAACTGATGCCTCAGAAATTAAAAGGATCGCAAGGGACTACTATTAATAATTATATGCCAAAAATTGATAACCTGGAAAAAATAGATATATTTCTAAATACATATAACCTACCAAAACCGAATCAAGAGAAAATTGAAAGCTTGGACAGGCCAAAAATAAATAAGGAAGTTGAATTGGTAATAAAAAACCACCCAACAAAGAACATCAAGGACCACTATTGGTGAATTCTATCAAACATTCATTCAAAGAATACCAATCTTCCTTAAACTTTTCAAAAAATAGAAGATAGAAGACTTCCAAACTCATTTTATAAGGCTACCTTGATACCAAAGCCGGACCAAAGCCGGACCAGACAAAGACTTCACCAGAAAAGAAAACTATATACCAATATCCCTTATAAACAAAGGTACAGAAATCCTCAACAAAACACTAACAAACCCAAATTCAAAAGCACATGAAAGGAACTATACACTATAGCCAAGTGGCTTTTATCCTTGGAAGCAAGAATGGTTCAACATATGCTAATCAATCAAGGTACTACATCACATTAACAGAATGAAAGACAAAACCACATGATCATTCAGTAGATGCAGGAAAGCATTTGACAAGATTCAATATTCATTTATGATAAAAAGCACTCAACAAATAGGAATAGGAGGAACTTATATCAGTACAACAGAGGCCATATAGGAAAAGCCTGCAGCTAACATTATGATCAATGAGGGAAGACTGAAAGCTTTTCCTCTAAGATCTGACACAAGGCAAGGATGTCCGCTTTCACCACGTTTATTCAGCATAGTACCGGAAGTCTTAGAGCAATCAGACAAAAAAAAAAAAAAAAAAACCAAAAAACTAAAAGCTTCCAAATCAGAAAGAAGTAAAACTGTCTCTGTTTGCAGATGCCATGATCACAGATGTAGAAAACCCTAAAGACTAAATAAACTGTTAGAACTAACAAATAAATCCAGAAAAACTGCAAGATACAAAATCAGCATGTAAAAATCATTGGCATTTCTACACACAAATAAAAAGGAAGTTGAAAAAAACAATCCTTTTTACAATAGCAACCACGAAAATGAAATACTTAGGAATATACATAGCCAAAGAGTTGAAAGATGTGTATGTGGGAAATTATGAAGGAATTTAAACATTTATGAAGGAATTTAAAGAAGACACACATAAAAGTGAAGACATTCCAAGTGCATAAGTTTGGAAAAGTTAATATTGTTTAAAGGTCCATATTATACAAAGTCATCTGTAGGCCAGTGCAACCCCTATCAAAATCCCAGTGACGTCCTTTACAGAAGGAGAAAAAAAAAAAACAGTCCTAGAAATTCATCTGAACCACAAAAGAACTAGTGTCCAAAACAATCTTGAGCAAGAAGAACAAATCTGGAAACATTACATTTCCTGATTTCAAAATACAACACAAAATTATAGGAATCAATAAAGCATGGTACTGGCATAAAAATAGACATATAAACCAATGGAACAGAGTAGAGGATCAAGAAATACAAGCTTGCATTTATGGTCAACTGAGCTACAAGTTTGGTGAGAACACACAATGTGGAAAGAATAGTCTCTTAGATAAAGTATGTTAGGAAAATTGTGCATCCACATGCAGAAGAAAGAAACTGGACCATATCACATATTATACAGAAAAACCAACTCAAAATTAAGTGTTAAACATAAGGCCTGAAACAGTAAAACTACTATCAGAAAACTTGAGGAAAATGCTTCTTGTCAATGCTTCTCCTGGGCATGTTTTTTTTAAATAACACCAAAAGTAGAGGTTACAACAGCAAAAATAGACAAATAGGATTGCATCAAATTAAAAAGCTTCTGCAGAGGAAAGCAAACAATAAAGAGAATGAAAAGGTATCCTATAGAGTGGAAGAAAATAATTTGCAAATTATATATCTAATGAGGGGTTGCATGCATGCTAAGTCGCTTCAGTCATGTCCCCATTCTTTTTTTTTTTTTTTTGAAAATATGTACCATGAGGTACTTTAGTTATTTTCAGTATTCATCCCACTTGCATAATATCTAAGACAGAACTATGTCATACCATATTCTTTTTTTTTCTGAAAAATTTCACAATATAATGTTGATAGTTTACCATGAAGAAATTAAGAAAAGAGAATAGTTTCTAATGTTTATCCATGTATTGACTGTTCGTAGTGCTCTTTACTCCTTCCTGTATTTCCCAGTTTTGTTTTGATATTATCATCATTCATAAAGGACTTTATCATTTTTTATAGCTCGTGCATGCTTCCTTAGCTTTCATTTCTCTGAAGGTGTTTTCACCCCCATTTCAAAAGATACTTTCAATAAATATCTATTACAGAATTGACAGCTTTAATTTTTCAGCACTTTATTATTTTTTTTTATTTGATAAATTTAACGCCTTTTATTGCCATACCTCATTTTACTGTGCTTTGCTTTAGTGAGCTTTATAGATACATGTTTTTGTTTTGTTTTTTTTTTTCCTTGTTAATTTTCTGTTTAGTTGATCTATCCATAAGTGTGAGTGGGGTATTAAAGTCTCCCACTATTATTGTGTTATTGTTAATTTCTCCTTTCATACTTGTTAGGATTTGTCTTACATACTGCGGTGCTCCCATGTTGGGTGGATATATATTTATAATTGTTATATCTTCTTCTTGGATTGATCCTTTGATCATTCTGTAGTGACCTTCTTTGTCTCTTTTCACAGCCTTTGTTTTAAAGTCTAATTTATCTGATACAAGTATTGTGACTCCTGCTTTCTTTTGGTCCCAATTTGCATGGAAAATCTTTTTCCAGCCCTTCACTTTCAGTCTGTATGTGTCCCCTGTTTTGAGGTGGGTCTCTTGTAGACAACATATGTAGGGGTCTTGTTTTTGTATCCATTCAGCCAGTCTTTGTCTTTTGGTTGAGGCATTCAACCCATTTACGTTTAAGGTAATTACTAATAAGTATGATCCCGTTGCCATTTACTTTATTGTTTTGGGTTCGAGTTTATACACCATTTTTGTGTTTCCTGTCTAGAGAATATCCTTTAGTATTTGTTGGAGAGCTGGTTTGGTGGTGCAGAATTCTCTCAGCTTTTGCTTGTCTGAAAAGCTTTTGATTTCTCCTTCATACTTGAATGAGATCCTTGCGGGGTACAATAATCTGGGCTGTAGGTTATTTTCTTTCATCATTTTAAGTATGTCTTGCCATTCCCTCCTGGCTTGAAGAGTTTCTATTGAAAGATCAGCTGTTATCCTTATGGGAATTCCCTTGTGTGTTATTTGTTGTTTTTCCCTTGCTGCTTTTAATATTTGTTCTTTGTGTTTGATCTTTGTTAATTTGATTACTATGTGTCTTGGGGTGTTTCTCCTTGGGTTTATCCTGTTTGGGACTCTCTGGGTTTCTTGGACTTGGGTGATTATTTCCTTCCTCATTTTAGGGAAGTTTTCAACTATTATCTCCTCAAGTATTTTCTCATGGTCTTTCTTTTTGTCTTCTTCTTCTGGAACCCCTATGATTCGAATGTTGTAGCGTTTAATATTGTCCTGGAGGTCTCTGAGATTGTCCTCATTTCTTTTAATTTGTTTTTCTTTTATCCTCTCTGATTCATTTATTTCTACCATTCTATCTTCTAATTCACTAATCCTATCTTCTGCCTCTGTTATTCTACTATTTGTTGCCTCCAGAGTGTTTTTAATTTCATTTATTGCATTATTCATTATATATTGACTCTTTTTTATTTCTTCTAGGTCCTTGTTAAACCTTTCTTGCACCTTCTCAATCCTTGTCTCCAGGCTATTTATCTGTGATTCCATTTTAATTTCAAGATTTTGGATCAATTTCACTATCATTATTTGGAATTCTTTATCAGGTAGATTCCCTATCTCTTCCTCTTTTGTTTGGTTTGGTGGGCATTTATCCTGTTCCTTTATCTGCTGGGTATTCCTCTGTCTCTTCATCTTGTTTAAATTGCTGAGTTTGGGAGTCCTTTCTGTATTCTGGCAGTTTGTGGAGTTCTCTTTATTGTGGCTTTTCCTCGCTGTGTGTGGGTTTGTACAGGTGGCTTGTCAAGGTTTCCTGGTTAGGGAAGCTTGTGTCAGTGTTCTGGTGGGTGGAGCTGTATTTCTTCTCTTTGTTCAGTCGCGCTATGGGGAGGGAGGGAGGGATGCTGCAAACAAATGACACTGGCGTGCGCTCGCAGTGCCTCAGCCACACTGGGTCTGCCCCCGCTCACGGCGCGTGTAGCCTCCCTGCCCACACTGCTCAGGCTCTAGGTTGTTCTGCCGGGAACAATCCGAGGCTGGCCCTGGGTTGCATGCACCTCCCAGGTCCAAGCCGCTCAGGTTCAGGCACTCAGGTAGTCCTCAGAGGCGCAGACTCAGTTGGGGCTGCGTTTTGTGCTCTTCCCAGGTCCGAGCAGCTCAGGTGATGAGGTGTTTGGCGAGCGCCAATGCTGCGACTTATCGCCTCCCCGTCAGTTGGTTATCTGGGTGTAAAACCGGCGCACCTTCTCAGGCAGATGTTGACCGTCCAGACCCCCAATAAGTTTTAGTTAGCAAAGAAGCCAGTTTTATAGATAATGTCTCTCTGGGGCTGCGATTGCCCCCTTCCGGCTCTGGCTGCCTGTCACCGGAGGGGGAAGGTTTGCAGCCGGCTACCTCTGTTTAGTCCTTTGATCCGTGCGCGGGCTGGCGGTGTCTTAGGTTAGGGCTGGCTTTTCGCGTGGTAGATATCCCACAGTCTGGTTTGCTAGCCCAAATTATTTCGCTCAGATAGTGCTCAGGGTATTCAGGCCAGATTCTTACTCTCAGCGATGCAGCCCACGCCGCGCCTCCCTGCCCAGCCCCCGCTTGCTAATGGCGGATGCAGGCGTCTGCGCTGCTTCTCCGCTGGAGGAGTTACCGTAGGGCTCGCAATCTGCGAGTTTTAATTGTTTATTTATTTTTTCTCCCTGTTATGTTGTCCTCTGTGCTTCCAAAGCTCGGCACGGATTCGGCAGTGAGAAGGTTTCCTGGTGTTTGGAAACTTCTCTCTTTTTAAGACTCCCTTCCCGGGACGGAACTCCGTCCCTCCCTCTTTTGTCTCTTTTATTGTCTTTAATATTTTTTCCTACCTCCTTTCGAGGAGTTGGGTTGCTTTTCTGGGTGCCTGGTGTCCTCTGCCGGCATTCAGAAGTTGTTTTGTGGAATTTACTCGACGTTTAAATGCTCTTTTGATGAATTTGTGGGGGAGAAAGTGTTTTCCCCGTCCTACTCCTCCGCCATCTTGGCGCCTTCCCCCCATGTCCCCATTCTTTGCGACCCTATGGACTGTAGCCCACTAGGCTCCTCTGTCCATAGGATTCTCCAGGCAAGAAGACTGGAGTGGGTTGCCATTTTCTTCTGCAGGGGATCTTCCCGACCCAGGGATTGAACCTCTGTTTCTTATGTCTCCTGCATTGGCAGGTAGGTTCTTTACTAGTAGTGCCACCTGGGAAGCCCCAGGGAGAGGCTCCTCCTCCTCCTCCTAAGTCGCTTCAGTCGTGTGCGACTCTTTGCGACCCCATGGACTGCAGCCTACCAGGCTCCTCTGTCCATGGGATTTTCCAGGCAAGAGTACTGGAGTGGGTTGCCATTGCCTTCTCCGCAATGAGAGGCTAGTACCCTCAAACTATAAGAAACTCATTCAGCTCAATCAGTTGAATCAACACTCAGTAGAGTCCGACTCTTTGTGACCCCATGGACTTGATACAGTCCATGGAATTCTCCAGGCCAGAATACTGGAGTGTGTAGCCTTTCCCTTCTCCAGGGGATCTTCCCAACCCAGGGATTGAACCCAGGTCTCTCGCATTGCAGGCGGATTCATTACCAGCTGAGACACAAGGAAAGTCAACTCAATAGCAAAAGCAAATGAAAATCCCCCAACCCCCTGAAACTGAAACCAAACCAAAAGAAACAAAAATTCACCTTAAAAATGGATATTTCTCTAAAGAAGACATGCAAATATCCAAGGGTATGAAAGAGTGCTCAACATCACTAATCAAGGAGTTTGAAACCACAATAAGATATCATCTCACACTTATTATAATGGCTTTTATCAGAAGAACAGCAAATAAGTGTTGGCAAGAAAGTGGAGAAGAGGGAACACTTGTACACTGTTAATATGTATGTAAATTGGTGTAGCCACTATGGAAAACAGTATGGAGGTTCCTGAAAAATTTAAAAATAGAGCTATCATGTGACACAACAATCAGACTTTTGGGTATATACATATATTTCTCTAAAGAAGATGAAATCAGAATTTTACAGATATCTGAACTCCCATGCTCATTGAAGCATTATTCACAATATAGAAACAACCTAGGTATCCATCTATGGATGAATGAATGAAGAAGATGTGATTTGTATATATGAATATATATATGTATATAGTATATACATATATATATGTATATAATTCATTCATGAGAAAGGGAAATCCAGTCCTTTACAACAACTTGAGGTCATTAGACTAAGTGAAATAAGCTAGACTAGGAAAAACAAATATTGTATGATATCCCTATATGTGGAAATTAAAAAAGCTGAAACAGAGACTAAAATGGTGGTCACTAGGGGCTGGAGAATGGGGGAAATAGGGAGATATCAGTCAAAGGGTGCAAACTTCCAGGTATAAGATAAATATGTTCTGGGGATTTAATGTACAGTATGATGATGCCTATAGTTAACAATACTGTGTTGTATACTTGAAATTTTCTAAGAGGATAGATCTCAAGTGCTCTCATCACAAAAAGAAATAAAGAGAGAGAAAAAAAGAAAAATCATATGTTGAGGTGGCGGATATGTTGTTTAGCTTATTTGTGGAGTCATTTTATGATTTATATATATATCAAAACATCAAGTGTAAACCTTTTAAAGAAAAAACAAGACAGAGGTCACAGTTTGAACACTGCTGGATCAAACAGCCACACAACCAAAATGTAAAGCTGTCCTAATTTCCCTGAAATGCTGACTCTGGCTTGAACCAAAATGCATGCTTTCTCATGTTAGCATGACCTTACAGCTTCTCAGCTAATCAACTACAAACAAGTAAGCTTATACACACAAAAAGGAATTTTTGTTTCTAGTAAATTACAGGAGAAAACAATGTAATCAATTCATGCTTTATAAAAAGAGTTGTAAATACTATTATCTATTTTTGTTTTGGAAATTTCCCTGCTCCCCAACAGTTTGTTTCTCACTCAATAAAAATATTCATATTAAGTAAAGCTCTCTGAGTTTTCTTCTGATAACCTTAAATATATACAACTTTTATTTGTTAATTATACTTCAGTAAAGCTGGGAAAAAAAGAAAGTGAGAAAGATAGGAAGGTGTTTTCAAGGATTACAATCCTTGAAACAAGTCCAGTTTTTCCTCATACCAGTTATACCACTTTATACCCATCAGACTGAAAAAAGTTAAAATATTAGAAAACACCAAATACTAGTGAGAATGTAGGAAAAATAGAAACCTTGTACTTTTCTGGGAGAGTCATTTGGTCACAGTCACTCTGGAGAGTAATCCAAGAGCACTTGGTGAATTGGTTATGTGTGCTCTATCCCTTCCTCACATAACCTAATTGGTTATGTGCTATATGGAGGGATCAGACAACTCCGTCCATACTGAGTATACCTGGAAAAACACACACACGGGTCACAAAGGGTACATGTGTGCAAGGATGTTCACTGAAGCATTTTTTTGGATAACCAGCAACTGTAGGGAATGCATAAATACTAGCTTCCAGCCTCTGTATAGAAGGTACTCAGAAAGAAAGGAAAGGATGTTGAATCAGGTGAGCTACAGCATCCACAAGTCATTTAAATCTGATTTAAACTGAAATTCTTAGATCACACCAGAACAGGTTCTTTAGGAAGAACCTAAGAGAACACCTGACTTCTGGAATCTGTGCCAGATCTAATTAGATACTGTTTTTTCTCCAAATAACAAACCTTTATACTGTGACTTAAAATAATATCAATAATGTAATCAGTACCTTGGTTCTAGTTAGTTTTTTTTTTATACAGGCTGTGAATTCTCTGTTCATTTTAAATAGTTGTGTTTATATTTTCAGAGCACGCTGCTGCTAGATACTGTACCACATCCCTTATTAGTATCATTTTGTTTTGGTTATACAGAAAATGCATACTTAAAACTCTTCACAAGGTTTATGTCAAAGTATCTCTCTTGTTTTTGTTTGTCTGAAGCTGTTTGTCTTCCAGGTTTCTCAGGAAGGGGCCATTGGATGGATATTCTCCAAGCTGTTCCATGTTCATCAAAATTTGTTACTGGATTTAATTTATTGGTTTTAATTGAGGTGAACCTCACATAGCAAAAAAGTAGACTCTTGAGAGTCCCTTGGACTGCAAGGAGATCCAACCAGTCCATTCTGAAGGAGATCAGCCCTGGGATTTCTTTGGAAGGAATGATGTTAAAGCTGAAACTCCAGTACTTTGGCCACCTCATGCGAAGAGTTGACTCATTGGATAAGACTCTGATGCTGGAAGGGACTGGGGGCAGGAGGAGAAGGGGACGACAGAGGATGAGATGGCTGGATGGCATCACTGACTGGATGGACGTGAGTCTGAGTGAACTCCGGGAGTTGGTGATGGACAGGGAGGCCTGGCATGCTGTGATCCATGGGGTCGCAAAGAGTCAGACATGACTAAGCGACTGAACTGAACTGAACTGAATCATTGTAAAATCAATAGTTTCGTGGCATTTAGTGCAATCACAATGCTTTTCAACCACCACCCCTACTTAATTCCAAAACATTCTCATTACCCTGAAAGGAAACTCTGTATCCACTGAGTTCCTCACTCCCTACTTCCTCTGCTGCTGCTGCTGCTGCTAAGTCGCTTCAGTTATGTCCTACTCTGTTGCGACCGCATAGACAGCAGCCCACCAGGCTCCCCCGTCCCTGGGATACTCCAGGCAAGAAAACTGGAGTGGGTTGCCATTTTCTTCTCCAACGCATGAAAAGTGACAGTGAAGGCTGTCAGTCGTGTCCGACTCTAGCGACCCCATGGACTGCAGCCCACCAGGATCCTCTGTCCATGGGATTTTCCAGGCAAAAGTACTGGAGTGGGGTGCCATTGCCTTCTCCGCTAGTCCCTGCCAAACACCAATCTGCTTTCTGTTTCTATGTATTCACCTATTGTTGACAGGTCAGATAAATGGAATCGTGCAGTGTATAATTTTCTGTGTCTGGCTTCTTTCACTTAGCATAATGTTTTTGAAGTTCATCCACACTGCAGCATGTAGCAGTATTTGGTTCCTTCTTAGGGCTGAATAATAAACTATTGGATGTGTATACTACCTTTTTAGAATCCATTCATCTATTGAAAAATCTGTTGATCATTTTTAGATGAAAGGAGGTGTCCTGTAACCATAGGAGGCTGAGAGGAGCCAGGACAGATTTTCCAGCTTCTTGGCTTTTAGAGTTCCCTCAACTGATGTTGTCATGAGGTGAGCACAAATAGGACTTCAAACGTTGTGAGTTCTGCCTTCTCTACTCTACTCACCAACTTTTATTTAGGCCTTCTTACATTTGCCCTGTGTTAGTTTCCCATTAGTGTGTGTGCTCAGTTGTGTCCAACTCTTTGTGGCCCCATGGACTGTAGCCCACCAGGCTCCTTTCCCCATGGAATTATCCAAGCAAGAATACTGGAGTGGAGTTCTATTTCCTACTCCAGGGTATCTTTCCGACCCAGGGACTGAACCTGCGCCTCTTGTGTCTCCTGCTTTGGCAGGTGGATTCTTTACCACCTAATGCCACTTGGGAGGGAGAAGGCAATGACACCCCACTCCAGTACTCTGGCCTGGAAAATTCCATGGATGGAGGAGCCTGGTAGGCTGCAGTCCATGGGGTCACAAAGAGTTAGACACGACTGAGCGACTTCACTTTCACTTTTCACTTTGCACTTTCCTGCATTGGAGAAAGAAATGGCAACCCACTCCAGTGTTCTTGCCTGGAGAATCCCAGGGATGGGGGAGCCTGGTGGGCTGCCGTCTATGGGGTCGCACAGAGTCGGACATGACTGACGTGACTTAGCAGCAGCAGCAGCAAGACAAGAGAAAACACATGCTCCCTTGCCTATCTGCAGATTAAATTGTTCCTCTTGGACGATGCCTTGCACTGAGCCTTTACCTGGTCATGTCTCAGGTAAAATCCCCCAAAATGAGAGCATACGTTTTAACTGTATGTCCTGCATTCTCTGTACCTCCTCAGGGTACACCTTGCTCTGCAGTTCTGATGGTCAGTCTTAGGCCTGTGAACGTACCAGTTGGTGTATGGGAGGTATTTCCTTGCTAGGGTATTGAATCACTCTTTTCTCCATTCCAAAGTCTCAGTTCAGTTCAGTTCACTTCAGTCGCTCAGTCGTGTCCGACTCTTTGTGCCCCCATGAATTGCAGCACACCACGCCTCCCTGTCCATCACCAAACTCTTGGAGTTCACCCAAACTCATGTCCATCAAGTCGGTAATGCCATCCAGCCATCTCATCCTCTGTCGTCCCCTTCTCCTCCCGCCCCCAATCCCTCCCAGCATCAGAGTCTTTTCCAATGAGTCAACTCTTTGCATGAGGTGGCCAAAGTATTGGAGTTTCAGCTTTAGCATCAGTCCTTCCGATGAACACCCAGGACTGATCTCCTTCAGAATGGACTGGTTGGATTTCCTTGCCGTCCAAGGTCTAATGACTAGTCCAAAAGTCTAATGACTCTCAACTCTGGGCTCGTTCCTTAAAACTTTCCTCCAGAGCTATAAAGCCCAGATTAGATACTGATTCAACCTGCAGAGTTAGCCAAGTGGGCTACTGGACTCCACCAGATATTTCTTTGGATGACTCTAACACCGTGATGAGGGCTTGCCACTCAAGAACACATGATTAGAAATCTCTCCTTCACCTTGTGAATAGTAGCAAAAGAGACAACTCAAGCCACTGCCATCCAGAAGGCACTAGATTCCTTAGCCATTGTAGCATTAAACAACAGAATTGTTCTAGACTGAATTCTAGCTGAACAAGGAGGTATTCGTGCAGTAGCCAACTCAACATACTGTGTTTATACTAACACTTCCTAGGAAGTAGAAACTCATCGGGATAAAATTAGACAACAAGCATCTTGGCTCTAACAAGTGTCATCACAAGAACCTGGATTCAATCTTTTAGAAAATATCATCTCATTGATCTCATCAGGAATGAGGTCTATATTTGAGGGATTATTTTAACTGGGTATTATTGTTTTATGCATGCTAGGATTTATATTCCTTCTTGTAAATTTCTATATTTGTTGTCTGTCATGTATCTTTTAAGCCCCAAACCCCAATTGATATTGATAATCATTCAACATGGGAGCCCAGACCCAAAGTCTTGGCCTCATCTTGGAACTGGTGAGTATTTACAATTGACTGTGAAACCAAGAAAACTGCAGATAAGAAAATAACTCACTGACAGTCCGTCTGACTAAACATCACACAGGTTAAAGGACTAGAATGACCTAGAGGTGAACTCTGGACATCACAAGCCAAAAATCTACATGTAACATATGGAAATCCCCCAAATTTGCACATTTGAGCCATGAAGAGACACAAAAGACAACTGTCCACCTGCACAGTGGACTCTTGAAACTTCTCTTTATCCCTCCACCATTCATCTGACAGCCTCCAAAGCCTTCTATTCCCTACTCCCATGATAAATATCTCACTCAAAAGCCACTGGGGGACTTTCCTGGTGGTCCAGTGGATAAGAAACTGCCTGCCAATGCAGGGGACATGGGTTTGATCCCCGGTTGGGGAGGATCCCACATGCTGTGGACCAACTAAGCCTGTGTGCCACAACTACTGAGCCCGCGTGTTGCAACTACTGAAGGCCACATGTTCTCGAGCCCATGCTCTGCAATAAGAGAAGCCACTGCAAAGAGCTGCTCACTACAACTAGGGGAAAACTGTATGCCGCAATGAAGACTCAGCGCAGCCAAAAATAAAAATAAATAAATCAGTATTTAAAAAATCACACAAAACCTTTTAAAAAAAAGCCAGTGGGGAGACAGATCTGACAGATCTTATCTCCTTACCCGGCTGCTCTGCAGTAAAGACTTTTCTGCAAAGCAAAGGATTGTTGCCTCAATATTTGGTCTTTCTGTTATAAGACAATAAGCCTCCCTGCTCAGTTATAATAGGAAAAAAGATTTAATTGAAAATTTATCTTGAGATATAAAACTAAAAATGCAACCACTTTATCGAACATTAAACAAAATTTAGATTATAATTTTAACAAAATATTGACTCATAGAACAAATACAGAATAATCCAAGTGTTGAGTTTTATAGGATTGTAGGAGATAAACCATCTTTTATAATCGACTTTCACAACCATAAGTGTTTCAGCAAAACACTTAAGGATGTGATCAGATTTCTCAAGAGAACTTTCTTAATCTTTGCGTGGTTAATTTATTCTCTTTTGAAGCTTCTCTCATGTCTTAATCATCCTCATTAATTTTCTCCCTCATTCATTATCTGTCCTAGATATGTATGCCAGATCATGTGGCATTGTCTCTCTTTTATATGAATTTTGCTTCCCTTTACAACTTTTGGAAATAAAAAATGAGTTTTGATGAAACAAAATTCTCTTAGAAAAATTTTTGGTCTTGCCTTCTGAGGAAGTGTACATAACACTGTGTTTAACATGAGCCATTCATACTTTTTGAATCACTTAAAATATTTATAAAATCAAACTATTTCCTGAAATTGTTTTAAAGTTTTGTTTTAAAATAATGTTACAGAAAGGTTTAGGAGCAAGAATGTGCCCTGGTACATACATTTTTTGAAAATTTATCAACTGGCATATTTCAGACAACAGCAGATTGTAATTCTGTTTTTGTTTCACAGTTATTAGTACAAGGGAAAACAAATGAAAATATTTAAGGAAGATGTGTCTGAGGCTGGTGAAAGATACTGACTGTCCACTTTTTTATTATTGTTAAATAACTTGTCTTTCAACTTAAGACCAAATAACAAAAAAGCAGCCAAAGATATATTCTCACAGAGCATTTAATGACATTATGGTACCCGAAACTGAGTAGCAAAACTGGAGCTATTATAGAAGTTGGGCTTCCAGGGTAGCTCAGCTGGTAGATTATCCGCCTGCAATGCAGGAGACTCCAGTTTGATTCCTGGGTCAGGAAGTTGCCCTGGAGAAGGGATAGGACACCCACTCCAGTATTCCTGGGCTTTCCTTGTGGTTCAGATGGTAAAGAATCCACCTGCCATGTGGGAGACCTGGGTTTGATCCCTGAGTTGGGAAGATCCCCTGGAGGAGGGCATTGCAACCCACTCCAGTATTCTTGCCTGGAGAATCCCCATGGACAGAGGACTGTGGCAGTCCATGGAGTCAAGAAGAATTAGAATGACTGAACAACTAAGCACACAATTATAGAAGTTAAGAATTACCACTTCCCTTAGTTCTAAGTGATCCCCAATCCAGACAATAGACTATAGCAACTTGAGGCCCCTGCTAAACTGTCCATATTTTGTACAACAAATGAACATCTACAACTGTATTTTATTATAAATGTGACATTTTTCAATTAAACAAGTTTTTGAGTGCCAATCAGCTGTGAGGAATAAGGCCTGGTGCTCCAGCAGAAGTATTCCTTTGTACACATTATTGATATTGGTGAGGATGAAGGTTTTGTGCACATGACTGCCTCTTTTGCATCATTTCTATCTCAGCTCAAAGATCACTTCCTCAGGGGCCTTCTCTAACCAGCTTGTATTGCTTTCTTATATTACTCTCAATCTTATCATCCTGTCCCATTGCCTGTTTACTGTTTAAAATTACCTTGTTTGTTCATTTGCTTGGATAATTTCTGCCTCCCTCCCCCACCGCCCCACCCCTACCCCCGCAAGAATGTAATCTACCCAAGGACAAGGATTGTATCCTTTCTGTCTTCTGCTCTGTTCCCAGTGCCTGGAGCAGTGCCTACTGGCAGATATCAAATTTGCTGAACAAATTAATGAATTATTAAGTGTCAAAGGGATAGTCAACTAAATTAATACATAGGATGCTGAGTCTCAAAGTTTCACTGAAATTTGTGCATTAAAATATTAAATTGCAAAAAATTAACTTGTAATTATTTTTAGGATGCAATGCAGGCATTAGATGGAAATACATGGTCTTTTCTAATCCCAAGATGCTGTTATTCAAATCTGTTTTGTCAGCTCCTGAGATAGCTTTCCTGCATTGAATAGCTACATTTGGCAAAAGCACCAACATTTGTATGCAAATCCAGCATTCTCCCTGTATATTTCTTAGAAATTTATATGCTACCCAAAGCTAGGGAGACTAGACAGAAAATATGTGGCTTGAATGAAAGTTTCATCAACTAGAGGAAATTTTTATTCTTATTCAACAGAAGTTACACACTCATCTTCTTCTAGAAATGAAATTCTCTACTTTTTCATCCTCTTATCTTTGAAAAAGCAATTTACATGACTGAGACAAATGTACATGTCCAAAAACACTAACATAATTCTATAGTAATATCAGTGCTTCATTTTTAGTAATTCATCTAAGAGTTTCTCTTTTTAGCATGCATTGTAAGCTTTAGTATATGTAATAAATTGGGTTGTCAAAATATTTCCCAGTTTAAAAAGATACCTCAATAAATAAGAAATAAATTAAGAAAAATATTGTTGAGAATTCCCTGGTGGTTCAGTGGTTAGCACTCTGAGCTATTACTGTTGAGGACTGGGTTCAGTCCCGGGGCAGGAAACTAAAATCCCAAATCCCACAAGTGGCACAGCATGGCTGAAAACAAAATAAAATAAAAAGAAACAAAAATGTTGTTGCCCATGTTATATAGCTAGCTGGCTCATATATTCTTGATGAAAGGTAAGTTAATGCTCATTTTAGTTTATTCATTAGTTCCAGTTTCTCTTCACTGAATCCACTCCTGAATAGCCAGTGGAATACAAAATCATTCATCAATTTATGTTTTATTATTTGTTAAAATTAAGCTAGGTTGATTAAAATTAGGTTAGGTGTCCTTCCCCTCTGGTAGATTTTCTGCCACAGACTTCCAAAAAAAAGGCTTTTTCTCAAGCACTGTATTTTTTAACTTGTGCTCTCCCACAACACCTCATCTCAGGCCTTCATTTAGAATTCAAGAACTACGTTAGAACTACACTGGAGAGTCTCCAAAGGACTGTATATACGAAGGTGAAAAAAGTGAGAGTCAGTAGCCCAGTTGAGTCTGACTCTTTGCAACGCCATGGACTGCAGCCGGGCTCCTCTGTGCATGGAATTCTCCAGGCAAGAATATTAGAATGGGTTGCCATTTCCTTCTCCAGGGGAAACTTCCTAACCTAGGAATTGAACCTGGGTCTCCTGCATTGCAGGCAGATTCTTTATCATCTGAGCCACCAGGGAAGCCCATATAGGTAGGTAGGTGGCCAGCCAGTTCACACCCTTAATTTCAATTTTATGAATTTACCTTAAAAGTCAGGAAAGAAACCCTGGGTTAGAACTAGGAGTTCTATTCTACATTCAAGGCTCAAAAACTCTGCAGTAAACAAAACTGATTCATATTCACATATTCACAATTGCATTCGTTCAATCCCTGATAAATATTCAAGGTCAGTTGAGATAATTCTATTTCTCTTCCAAAACAGAGTGAAGGAAAGTTTCTTGGGTTGCTGATAACTGTGCTTCCCTAAAGAACCCACGAACCTGGAAGCCTACTCTGCCTCTTGGAGTTTGATTTGGTGGAATAATGAATTTCTTTATTGTTAAAGCCAGTTTGAGTCAGGCTTTTGTTAACACATAGCAGAAAGCATTCTAATGCATATAGGTCCCCTAAGAAAAGAGTCTATTGCCAGGATTCCAATTCACTAAGAAGGAACTAGGAGTTCTGGTATCACGTAAATAAAGTCTTCCATGGAGCATCTTCTCCTCTGAACCTCAGATGAGTCTGTTTGTAACTTTATGGACTGTCAGATATCTTAGTCTAGCTTGATGTTCTTTGCAACGGGTCCTTGGGGGTCTCTGAAAGCTATGACTAGTTTTACTTGTTGATTATTCATGGTTTGAGAAAAGTTGGATTTCTCCAAGGGTTTAAATATCCAGTATATTCCAACATGTCTTCTTAGAAGAGTAATATCCAGCAATTTCAGTGCTTGTAGATGCATGAGGGGCCAGATTATTGTATTAAAATAATCTAAATCTGCAAGTATAACCTAAATCAAATCCCTTATGATTATACAGTGGAAGTGAGAAATAGATTTGAGGGACTAGATCTGATGGACAGAGTGCCTGATGAACTATGAACTGAGGTTCGTGACATTGTACAGGAGACAGGGATCAAGACCATCCCCATGGAAAAGAAATGCAAAAAAGCAAAATGGTTGTCTGGGGAGGCCTTACAAATAGCTTTGAAAAGAAGAGAAGTGGAAAGCAAAGGAGAAAAGGAAAGATATAAGCATCTGAATGCAGAGTTCCAAAGAATAGCAAGAAGAGATAAGAAAGCCTTCCTCAGCGATCAATGCAAAGAAAGAGAGGAGAACAACAGAATGGGAAAGACTAGAGATCTCTTGAAGAAAATTAGAGATGCCAAGGAAACATTTCATGCAAAGATGGGCTCGATAAAGGACAGAATGGTATGGACCTAACAGAAACAGAATATATTAAGAAGAGATGGCAAGAATACACAGAAGAACTGTACAAAAAAGATCTTCACGACCAAGATAATCATGATGGTGTGATCACTGACCTAGAGCCAGACATTCTGGAATGTGAAGTCAAGTGGGCCTTAGAAAGCATCACTATGAACACAACTAGTGGAGGTGATGGAATTCCAGTTGAGCTATTTCAAATCCTGAAAGATGATGCTGTGAAAGTGCTGCACTCAATATGCCAGCAAATTTGGAAAACTCAGCAGTGGCCACAGGACTGGAAAAGGTCAGTTTTCATTGCAATCCCAAAGAAAGGCAATGCCAAAGAATGCTTAAACTACTGCACAATTGCACTCATCTCACACGCTAGTAAAAATAATGCTCAAAATTCTCCAAGCCAGGCTTCAGCAGTATGTGAACCATGAAGTTCCAGATGTTCAAGCTGCTTTTAGAAAAGGCAGAGGAACCAGAGATCAAATTGCCAACATCTGCTGGATCATGGAAAAAGCAAGAGAGTTCCAGAAAAACATCTATTTCTGCTTTATTGATTATGCCAAAGCCTTTGACTGTGTGGATCACAATAAACTGGAAAATTCTGAAAGAGATGGGAATACCAGACCACCTGACCTGCCTCTTGAGAAACCTGTATGCAGATCAGGAAGCAACAGTTAGAACTGGACGTGGAACAACAGACTGGTTCCAAATAGGAAAAGGAGTACATCAAGGCTATATATTGTCACCCTGATTATTTAACTTATATGCAGAGTACATCATGAGAAACACTGGGCTGGAGGAAGCACGAGCTGGAATCAAGGTTGCCGGGAGAAATCTCAATAACCTCAGATATGCACATGACATCTTGTGGCAGAAAGTGAAGAAGACCTAAAGAGCCTCTTGATGAAAGTGAAAGAGGGCAGTGAAAAAGTTGGCTTAAAGCTCAACTTTCAGAAAACGAAGATCATGGCATCTGGTCCCATCACTTCATGGGAAATAGATGGGAAAACAGTGGAAACAGTGTCAGACTTTATTTTTTGGGCTCCAAAATCACTGCAGATGGTGATTACGCCATGAAATTAAAAGACGCTTACTTCTTGGAAGAAAAGTTATGACCAACCTAGATAGCATATTGAAAAGCAGAGACATCACTTTGCCAACAAAGGTCCATCTAGTCAAGGCTATGGTTTTTCCAGTGGTCATGTATGGATGTGAGAGTTGGACTGTGAAGAAAGCTGAGCACTGAAAAATTGATGCTTTTGAACTGTGGTGTTGGAGAAGACTCTTGAGAGTCCCTTGGACTTCAAGGAAATCCAACCAGTCAATTCTAAAGGAAATCAGCCTTGGGTGTTCTTTGAAAGGAATGATGCTAAAGTTGAAACTCCAATACTTTCACCACCTCATGCAAAGAGTTGACTCATTGGAAAAGACTCTGATGCTGGGAGGATTAGAGGCAGGAGGAAAAGGGGGCGACAGAGGATGAGATGGCTGGATGGCATCACCGACTTGATGGACGTGAGTTTGAGTGAACTCCGGGAGATGGTGATGGACAGGGAGGCGTGGTGTGCTGCAATTTATGGGGTCGCAAAGAGTCGGACACGACTGAGCGACTGAACTGAATTGAACTGAACTGAAATCTGCAGGCTGTATTTTACAGTTGCATCTAAGAGCTATGACAAGCCTAGACAGAGTATTAAAAAAACAGAGACATCACTTTGCCAGCAAAGATGCAAGTCATGTATGGGTGTGAGATCTGGACCATAAAGAAGACTGAGCAAGAAAGAATTGATGCTTTTGAATTGTGCTGGAGAAGACTCTCAAGAGTCTCTTAGACTGCAAGGAGATCAAACCAGTCAATCCTAAAGGAAATCACCCCTGAGTATTCATTGGAAGGACTGATGTTGAAGCTGAACCTCCAATACTTTGGCCACCTGATGCAGAGTCGACTTACTGGAAACAACCTTGATCCCGGGAAGATTGAAGGCAAAAGAAGAGGGTAGCAGAGGATGAGTTGGTTGGATGACACTGCTGACTCAGTGGACATGACCTTGGGTAAACTCTGGGAGGTGGTGAGGGATGGGGAAGCCCGGTGTGCTGCAGTCAAGGGGGTCGCAAAGAGTCTGACAGAACTTAGCAACTAAACAACAATAATTCTGTCCTCATAAACAAATGGAAATGGAGATTTACCGTCACCAATGAAATTGGTAGTTCTAGTCTGACAGTTAGGCCTATGGTATCTGAATGTCAGCAAGATGTCTAACAAAGCCTTTGGTGCTGACTTTGCAAAGAAGTTGGAGAATGAAGAGCTGGCTATTGATTTACATTTGTTATTTCTATTATTGATTCATATTTGATATAAATAATTGAATGCTAAGACTTTCAGAATGCTGATTAGTGAATGAAAGTCAACCTAGAGAAACTTCTCCAATGCCTGTTTTAAAGCACTGTCATAAGATATATTCTATTCAATATTTTTCTCATTGGATAAGAGGAAAACACAGAAAGGATGACTTTGTATCATTTCCCAATGACATGAAACTGAAGAAAGTGCCAATATGATGGACAACTCAAGCAGAATCCAAAAATAACTCAGCAAGGTGAATCAAGGAGCCACATTTAGAGGAGGCTGTTTTCATAAACAATATAAAAAGATGCTGAAGATCACATAAAAACTGTTTAAAAAAGTTGGGATATGTAAAAGGGAAAAGTAGGTAGCCATATGTATATATTTAAAGGACTGTCTGGCTCAATAGTGAAAAGACTCTAACATTTTGAGGCAAAGGAGGTGAATTAGAAAAGAACTTTCTGGATCAGGACAAAGTGATATAGTGAGATTCCTATAGTTTACAAGTCCAAGCTGTAGCCAAGTGGTTGTATAACTATATCTAAATATATACTTTATAGATAACTTGGGAAGAGATGAATTCTAAACTCTCTTCCTTGGGGTTTACTTTTTAAATCAGCTTGTCATTCTTTTGTGTTTTTAATTGGTGTTTTTAATCACTTTATACTTATTATAATTATTGATATATTTGATTATGTGATTATATATTTGTGTAATTATGACATGATTTATATTTTTTTATGTCTGTTGCATTCTTATCTGTTTTGGATTGATTGCTGTTATTTTTTTCCCTAATTTTACTTTTATTCTCTATTGGCTAGGAACTTAGACACATTTTACTCTTCTTTCACTGTTTATCTTAGAGGTTACAACATGCAGTTTTTGGTTTGTCAGAACTTAATGTTAACTGATGCTTTTATTCTCTCCCAGTACAAAGTGAGTTTTCAGGAACATTAACTCCCTATACCTGCCTTCTCAATCCACTGTGTACTTACATTGAATTCTGTAAATATTTTAAACTGCACAAGATATTATTGTTTTCTTTTATATACTAAACATGCATTTAGATTTACTAACACCATTTTAATTATATGCATTTATATAGTAAATATGCATTTAGATTTACTAGCACTATTTTCGGAGAAGGCAATGGCAACCCACTCCAGTACTCTTGCCTGGAAAATCCCATGGATGGAGGAGCCTGGTGGGCTGCAGTCCATGGGATCACGAAGAGTTAGACACGACTGAGCGACTTCACTTTCACTTTTCACTTTCATGCATTGGAGAAGGAAATGGCAACCCACTCCAGTGTTCTTGCCTGGAGAATCCCAGGGATGGGGGAGCCTGGTGGGCTGCCATCTATGGGGTCGCACAGAGTCGGACACGACTGAAGCGACACAGCAGCAGCAGCAGCAGCAGCACCATTTTAATTATTCTTTATTCCTTCCTGTATCTTTGAGCTCTGCATCAACTCATTTTGTTTTAGCTAACCCTTTAAGACTTATAGTATGTGTTTTTTGGTGATAAACTCTCGCTTTTTTCCCCTGAAAATGTCTTTATTTCTATGTGACTTCCAAGCGGTGTTTCCACTATTTATAGATTTTTTCAAGTAGCTGTGGCAGTTATTTCCTTTTAGCCTGTTGAAGAGGCCATTTCTTTGTCATCTTATTTCTATTATTTCTATTGAGAAATAAACTATTGTTTTAGTTGCTCATTTTTAAGATGATCTTTTTCCTCTGTCTTCCTTAAAGATTTTCTCTTTGCCCTGGGTTTTGGTAATTTTACTCCCATGTGCCTAGATGGGCTTTCTTTTTCTTATCCTGCTCGGGGTTTGCAGGACTTCTGGAATTGACTGAACTCATGTTTGTGGAAGAGTTACTTTGTGTGTCACCCTGGATCCATGTACTAACCTTGTTGTTACCAATTGAGGTCAAAGCCTCCAGTTCCACCCCCACGCCTGCCCTCTGCGGTGGCCACTCCTATCCCTTGTCACACTTGCTGGTGTGTCACTCATTCATGCATCATGTACTTTCATCTCCTGCCCTAGGGCTTCCCCGTGTGGCTGAGATGAGAGTTATGGTACCCACTGGGTACTCACAGACACTCATCTGAAGTTCATGAGTTATCAGCTCTGTGGTGGACAATACCCCATGCAAGAGGAGAATTGGATAATTTTCTCTTCCTTCTTCTTCCCAACCAGATTGTTGTAATAACAGTTGCTCACGTTTCCTCACTGAAGATGCCTTGTGAGGCTAAATGACAAGCTTGTCGTGAGTTTATGGCCATGTTAGTTAAACACACAGTCCTTGTATTTGTACTATTCCCTTTTTTGTCTTCCACCACTTTTACCTCCTTCCTGCTCCTGTGAGCTAACACTCCCCAGTAAACTGTTAAAACAAACAAGTATTTGCTTCATGCTCTGTTTTCTGGGTGATCTGTGCCATGACAATGTCTTTGATCAGCTCGGAAAACAGTCAACTATTATCCCTTCAATTACTTCTGACCTACATCCTCTTTACTTTTCTTCTGGAGTTTCACTGGAATGCATGTTAGATTTGTTTTTTTCAACATTCTTCTGGGTTTCTTATTCTCTTTTTGGAAATTTTATCTATTTGTCTCTCTATGCTTCACTCTGGGTATTTTCTTTTTCTTCTGTCTTATCTTGTCATAATTCTCTTTTCAGCTGTGTCAAATCTTTCTTAATTTCAGATATGGTACCTTTTAAGTTCTAAGGTTTCTGTATACTTCTCACAAAACGTCCTCTATGTCATTTTGGTATAGTTTTCTGATTTTTTTTTTACAGTTTTCAGGGTTTTTTTTTTTTTTGCTGAATTTTCTGTCTTAAATTTTAATATCTATACCTGCTAGTTCTAGTATCCAGAATCCCTACAGATCTAGTTTTGCTGCTTATGATTATTACTGGTCTTCATTCATGTTGTCCCGTCTCTTTATGTTCCTGGTTCTCTATGAGTATGTGCTGGTCACTTTATTTGAGTGAGCCCTAGGTTGTTATCTTCCCCCAGAAAAGATTTTCATTTGTTTTTGAGCAGGTGCCTATGACCACTCCCATCTTGGATCACTTTAATCCAATATCAGAGTTTAAAATACTTATGGGCCATCTAGATAACTGGGAGCTAGGTTGTACTCTGAGTAAGGCATGTTTTACTTTTGATTCACCATTACTGCTGGAGTACCATTTTTTAATGTACCGTCCCAAAGTGGGGGACTTAATCAGACTTTTCTCTTGGTGGGGACTGGGCTCTAACTCTGTCCCTCTTTTACATGAAAGTTGTCAAAAGCATCACACAGACTTTCAAATGACAAAGGAAATGACTCTGACTGCCAAGGTTCCTATTTTCTCTTGGATTTGGGCCTAGCAATTCTCCACCACCTTATTACCTTTTCAAAGCTTTCAAGTAGATGCTTTCTATATTTTATCCAACTTTTCTGACCATCCTCAATAGGAGTACTGGTCAAGTAGAAGAGAAGTTCTAAAGTTTAATCTACATATACATTGAGCATCTTCACTTGACTAAAATCAATGCTTTTGATTAGTAAAATTTAACTTGGGGCAGGTGTTTTGGCTGTATATATGTTATTTAAAATACTTTATGAACAGTAAAAGGGTAATAATGTGTGCCTTTTGATGATAACAGGGTATGTGAACTTAAGTTGTCAGAACTTTTTGTTATTGTCCAGTTGTTAAGTCATGTCTAACTCTTTGCAGCCCCCCAAACTGCTGCATGCCAGCCCTCCCTGTCCTTCACTATCTCCTGGAGTTTGTTCAAATTCATGTCCATTGAATTGGTGATGCTATCTAACCATCTCATCCCCTGCCACCCCCTTCTCCTTTTACTTTCAATCTTTCCCAGCATCAGGTCTTTTCCAATGAGTCAGCTCTCCACAACAAAATAGAACATAAAAATTCTACTTTAATTCTAATTTCCAGAGTAAACATAAAGCTGGAAATCTTTATTTAACCAAGTACAGTAAAAATAATAAAAACTAATGTCAACCACCATCATTATTTCATTAAAGAAAGAATTTTGATATAAAAAAAGCAGAAAGGATATAGTCTCATAAAAGATGACCCTTTAAATTGGGTAAATCAGTGTTATGTAAAGTTCACTACTTTTTTATTATTTTTCTCCTTTCATCAAGAATCAGTGAAAATCTGATTAGCTGTGAAGAGACATATAGATTGGTATTAAGTTTATTCTCTAAAATGATAATTTTTAAAAAACCTAAAAATCTAAATATAAAACAGTATTAACGAAAATGGATGTGGGTTTCCAATGAAAGTCTAAATCACCAATCTCATGCTAAATTAAATGAAAAACAGTCTCTTAATTACGTGCCAACGGAATCAAGCTGGCAGTGATCTTTTTCTGGGTTGATAAGGAAATCTGACAAGTATTTTTATACTTTTGGAATACAGAGACATTTTAAATACAGAGTTTACTCAGAATAAAAAGTGTCCATGCTGTATCTTAAAGTCAACATGACACTCAGAGCTACAATTTATCAAGTATGAAGAATAATGAAAAAAATACAGACTGTTTTGGAGCCTGTTTTCGAAGGATATGACAGTAATTTCTACTAGGTTTTTCAAAAGGATTCTGGTCAAATAATATTTCCTGGAAGACTCTACATAAATAGTGGACAAAACCCAGATAATGTTAATGCAAATTCACACAAGTCTGTATATTTCACAAGAAGTCAATGAGTATTTTCGTGAAAGTTTCAGCTTAACATCTTATGGAATAAGATTCTTTGAATTTGATTTATGGTACAAAATAAAATTCTCTCTACAGCTGCAGAGGTGAAGGTACATCACTTTTATTTTTTAAATAAACTTCTAGTTAAATTACAAGGACTCAAACAGGAGTGTTTTTAAAAAGCCTATGAATGTTGAAATTTCCTCCAGATATGGAGAAATGATGAATAGTACATTACCTACTAACAATGAAATAAGGAGCTTAAAGCATTTTTCTTTGCCAGTTTCAGTGTTTTTTAAATCAGGTTTAAATTCGCATGAGAACTCATCATTTGAGCTCCAGATTTTCTATCTCTCAAGTACAAACTGTGCAACATTTCAATCCTTACAAGAAAGCTTTTGATATGTTCCTTTAAGACTATAATATATGCAACATTTTATCAGTATTATCACTGTATTCAGGCTTACTATGTTTCACTGTATTGTTAATATTAAATTTTTACCCCTAAATTTCCCCAAAGCCTACTAGTCTATGTATCTAGGTCCCATTTCTCAGACTGTTGCAATGTAGCAGCTTCTTTTTGTATGTGAGTACACAATCAGTTCAGTTAATTCGCTCAGTTGTATCTGACTGTTTGTGACCCCATGGACTGCAGCACACCAGACCACCCTGTTCATCACCAACTCCCAGAGTTTACTCAAATTATGTCCACTGAGTCAGTGATGCCATCCAACCATCTCATCCTCTGTCATCCCCTTCTCCTTCGGTCTTCAATCTTTCCCAGCATCCAGGGTCTTTTCAAATGAATCAGTTCTATACATCAGGTGGCCAAAGTATTGGTGTTTCAGCTTCAACATCGGTCCTTCCAATGAACACTCAGGACAGATCTCCTTTAGGATGGACTGGTTGGATCTCCTTGCAGTCCAAGGGCTCTCAGCAGTCTTCTCCAACACCACAGTTCAAAACCATCAATTCTTCGGTGCTCAGCTTTCTTTATAGTCCAACTCTCACATCCATACATGACCACTGGAAAAACCATAGCCTTGACTAGATGGACCTTTGTTGGCAAAGTAATGTCTCTGCTTTTCAATATGCTGTCCAGGTTGGTCATAACTTTTCTTCCAAGGAGTGTCTTTTAGTTTCATGGCTGCAGTCACCATCTGCAGTGATTTTGGAGCCCCCCAAAATAAAGTCTGTCACTGTTTCCACTGTTTCCGCATCTATTTCCCATGAATTGATGGGACAAGATGACATGATCTTAGTTTTCTGAATGTTGACCTTTAAGCCAACTTTTTCACTCTCCTCTTTCACTTTCATTAAGAGGCTTTTTTAGTTCCTCTTCACTTTCTGCCATAAGGGTGGTGTCATCTGCATATCTGAGGTTGTCAATATTTCTCCAGGCAATCTTGATTCCAGCTTGTGTTTCATCCAGCCCAGCATTTTTCATGATGTACTCTGCATATAAGTTAAATAAGCAGGGTGACAATATACAGCCTTGACGTACTCCTTTTCCTATTTGGAACCAGTCTATTGTTCGTGTCCAGTTCTAACTGTTGCTTCCTTACCTGCATACAGATTTCTCAAGAGGCAGGTCAGGTGGTCTTGTATTCCCATCTCTTGAAGAATTTTCCACAGTTTATTGTGATCCACACAGTCAAAGGCTTTGGCACAGTCAATAAAGCAGAAATAGACGTTTTTCTGGAACTCTCTTCCTTTTTCCATGATCCAGCGGATGTTGACAATTTGATCTCTGGTTCCTCTTCCTTTTCTAAATCCAGCTTGAGCATCTGGAAGTTCACAGTTCATGTATTGTTGAAGCCTGGCTTGCAGAATTTTGAGCGTTACTTTGCTAGTGTGTGAGATGAGTGCAATTGTGCGGTACTTTGAGCATTCTCTGGCTTTGCCTTTCTTTGGGATTGGAATGAAAACTGACCTTTTCTAGTCCTGTGGCCACTACTGTTTTCCAAATTTGCTGGCATATTGAGTGCAGCACTTTCACACCATCATCAATAATCCTAAGCAAATTCTAATTAATAAGAATATTGGCATCATATTCCTTGCTGAATAAGAACACACATTGATTCTTTGTTGGCAAAGGTGAAATCTGGAGCCAAGAAATTCCGAAGGACAATGATCACCCTGGCAGAAGTGAGCAGATTTTAGGTGCCGTCAAGGCATTGCTTCCCTGCTCTCAAAAGGCCTACTCTGTCCTCAATCTTTGAATAACGCATAAAACTTTATATGGTAAAAATTGTATTATTTTATTCTTTTAAACTTTAGTGTTTTGTTTATGTCATAGCACCTTTTCAATATGGAGAGTTGGGAGGTAATTCATGTTGGAGGCATTACAATGTGTGTGGACAGGTGGACATACAATTTCTCATCTAAACTGTAATACTTCTGACAGCATAAGGGGGCGCTAGTAATTATTATACTGCTATATCAGGTGTAAACTGGGATGGTATCATGCAAACTTAAACTTATAAGACAAGAAATGAACCAAATGCACGGCAAATATGTGAAAGCATAGGTTTCACAAATAAAATAGATGACCTTATGAGTTGGAGTTTTTTTCTTTAAGCTAAATTCCTATCAGTCCCAGTGGCATTTTTCACAGAAAAAGAAAAAACAACCCTGCAATTCGTGTGACACCATAAGAGACTGAAAACAGCTAAAGCAATTTTGAGCGAGAACAAAGCTGGAAGCATCATGCTCCTGGTTTGAAACTATATTACACAGCTGGTACTGGCATAAAAACAAACACATTGACCAGTGGAACAGAATAGAGAACCCCAAAATAAACTTATGCATTTATGGTTAACTCATTTTCAACAAGGGCTTCCCTGGTGGCTCAAAGAATCCTTCCCAAAGTATTACAGTTTGGATGAGAAGCAGTACGGAATCCACCTGCCGATGCAGGAGATGCAGATTTGATCCCTGGGTTAGGAAGATCCTCTGCAGAAGGAAAGGGCAATCCACTCCAGTATTCTTGCTTGGGAAATCCTGTGGACACAGAAGCCTGGCACTGGCAGGCTATAGTCCATGTGGTCACAGAGAGTTGGACATGACTGAAATGGCTGAACACAAGTATCAGCAAGAAGTTCTCAGATTTGATCCAAAAAAGGAAAACTGATAAATTACACACCATCAAAATTTAAGACTTCCATTCTGTGAGAGATCCTGGTAAAATGAAGCAAACACACGGGCAAAAAACAATTTCAAGCCACAAATCTAACAAAAGAATACTATTTAGAATATATACGGAATCCTCAAAATTCAACAGTACAAAAAGCAAACAATACAGAAAAGCACGGACAAAAGACGTAGAGAGGCGTCTTTCTTTCACTGAAGAACATATACAGATGGTAAACAAGTATTTGAAAAGTGTTCAGCATCATTACTCACTAGGGAAATGAAAATAAAACTATGATGAGAAATCACCACATACCTAAGAGAATCACATATCTAAGAGATGGTTAAAATAAAAAATGTGACACCAAATGCTGTTGAAGATACAGAGAAAAGATTACTTGTGTATTTCTGGTGGGAAAGAAAGATGGCACAGTCACTCCGGGAAACTGGCAGATTCTTAAAATGCAACTAGCTTTCAATTTAGCAATTAACCTTCAATTTAGCATTTGCACTCCAGGACACTGGGGCTTCCCTCATGGCTCAGATGGTAAAGAATCTGCCTGCAATGCAAGAGATCAGGGTTCAATCCCTGGGTTGGGGAGACCCCTGTAGAAGGAAATGACAAACCACTTCAGTATTCTTACCCAGAAAATTCCATGGACAGAAGAGCCTGGAGGGCTACATTCCATGGGGTTGCAAAGAGTTGGACACAACTGAGCAATTAATGCTTTCACTTTCTCCTGGGTATTTATTCCAGAGAAATGAAAATTTATGTTTGCACATAATCCTGTACATAAATATTTATAGTAGTTTATCCATAATGGTTGGAAAATGGAAACAATCCAGATGTCCTTCAAGGGGTGAACAGTTAAACTGTGATACATCTGTACTGAAGAATACAACTCAACATTAAAAAGGAATGAACTATTGATACATGCAACAATCTGGACAAAACTCCAAAGAATTGTGCTAAAAAGAAGCCAAAATAGTTAGGTACCATCTGGCTCCATTTATATAACATTCTTGAAATGACAACATTATAGAACTGGAGCACAAAGTAGTGGTTGCTTGGGGTTGGGAATTCGATGAGGGCTGGAGAGAAGTGACTGTGACTTTCAAAGTGCAACACAATGGTGGAACTCTTTTGTATCTTGATGGCATCAATGTCAATATCCTAGTTGGAATATTGCACTGACATCTGCAAGATGATCCCATTAGGGTAAAGGATGCATGAGATCTCTATATTTTCCTACAACTGTATGTGAATCTGCTAAGTCACTTCCGTCGTGTCCAACTCTGTGCGACTCCATAGACGGCAGCCCACCAGGCTTCCCAACTCTGGGATTCTCCAGGCAAGAACACTGGAGTGGGTTGCCATTTCCTTCTCCAATGCATGAAATTGAAAAGTGAAAGTGAAGTCGCTCAGTCCTGTCCAAACCTCAGCAACCCCATGGACTGCAGCCTTCCAGGCTCCTCCATCCATGGGATTTTCCAGGCAAGAGTACTGGAGTGGGGTGCCATTACCAGTTATCTAAAAGAAAAAATTCACTAAAACACATGCAACAGACATCTTCTCTGCCCCTTAAAACGTTACCTTCAGAAAATTTCCCGGCAACCCAAGATGAAAGTGAAAGAGGAGAGTGAAAAAATTGACTTATAGCTCAACATTCAGAAAACTAAGATCATGGCATCTGGTCCCATCACTTCATGGGAAATAGATGGGGAAACAGTGGAAACAGTGTCAGACTTTATTTTTTGGGGCTCCAAAATCACTGCTGATGGTGACTGCAGCCATGAAATTAAAAGGCGCATACTCCTTGGAAGGAAAGTTATGACCAACCTAGATAGCATATTCAAAAGCAGAGACATTAACTTTGCCAACAAAGGTCTGTCTAGTCAAGGCTATGGTTTTTCCAGTGGTCATGTATGGATGTGAGAGTTGGACTGTGAAGAAAGCTGAGCACCAAAGAATTGATGCTTTTGAACTGTGGTGTTAGAGAAGACTGTTAAGAGTCCCTTGGACTGCAAGGAGATCCAACCAGTTCATTCTAAAGGAGATCAGTCGTGGGTGTTCTTTGGAAGGAATGATGCTAAAGCTGAAACTCCAGTACTTTGGCCACGTCATGCAAAGAGTGGACTCATTGGAAAAGACTCTGATGCTGGGAGGGTTGGGGGCAGGAGGAGAAGGGGGTGACAGAGGATGAGATGGCTGGATGGCATCACTGACTCAATGAACGTGAGTCTGAGTGAACTCCGGGAGTTGGTGATGACAGGGAGGCCTGGCGTGGTGCAATTCATGGGGTTGCATAGAGTTGGACATGACTAAGCGACTGAAATGAAATGAACTGAACTAAACTGCTATTCCAAGATATCAAAGCCAGTAAGAACTTACAAGTTGACATTAAATCACTTAAATTACTGTTAATATTAAGAACCTATCAGGACTTCTGTGGGGGTCCAGTGGTTAATAATTCACCTGCCAATGCAGGGACATGGGTTTGCTCCCTGATCTGGGACTATTTCACGTGCCTGGGAGCTACTGAACCCAAGTGCTACAGCTACTAAAGCCCATGCACTCTAGAGCCAGTGCTCAGCAACGAAAGAGTAGCCCCCACTGGAGAAATCCTGTGTGCATCAATGAAGACCCAGCAAGGTCAAATAAATAAATAAACAAACAAGTAAAATTAAAAAAAAATATTAAGAACATATCAGAAAAATTAAACACCTTAAAACATCCCTTAGATAGTGTAAACAGAAAACGTCTGTAGGTCCATATAACTCAGTAGTGTTGAAAATTTACCAGAGTCAATTGTATAACAATGGCTTTAAAAAATCAATTTAACTGAATCCATGTTTCCTTTTATATAGTACTTTTGAATAATGGTGTAAGAATAAATGTAATAAATTTAGGAAGCTACAGTTTTAGCCTTTTACCAAAAATAAATTAAAACTTTACATAAACTACAATGTCATGTTTGCATTGAATTTTTGGTCTGTGATAAAAATCAGGGAGAATATGTCTATCTGTTCTTTTACTCAAATTCATAAAAATAAATTTGGTTTTGGATTTTTCAGTATTAAAAGATGTAAGTAAGTTTCACTAGTGCTTAAAACAAACTTCTTCAAGTTAATTTTATGGTGTAGTATTAAAGCCCTTTTGTTGTTGTTCAGATGCTAAGTTGCATGTGATTCTTTGTGGTCCCATGGACTGGAGCCTGCCAGCCTCCTCTGTCCATGGGATTTCCCAGGCAAGAACACTGGAGTGGGTTGCCATTTCCTTCTCCAGGGGATCTTCCCAACCCCAAAATCAACCCCGCCCCCTGTATCCTGCATTGGCAGGTGGATTCTCTACCGCTGAGCCACCAGGGAAGTCCCATTAGAACTGTTCAAATTATAGTAAAAGATCCTAGTAGAAGGAAAAGTTCCTTGAATAATTTTTACATCTATTGATTGTCTGTCTGATGCCAAGGGTGCCAACTTGTATCTTTTTGATCCTAATCTTATAATTTTGTAGCAGGGTTTCTGCTGCTGCTGCTGCTGCTAAGTTGCTTCAGTCGTGTCTGACTCTGTGACCTCATAGATGGCAGCCCACAAGGCTCTCCCTTCCCTGGGATTCTCCAGGCAAGAACACTGGAGTGGGTTGCCATTTCCTTCTCCAATGCATGAAAGTGAAAAGCGAAAGTGAAGTCGCTCAGTAGTGTCCGACTCTTAGTGACCCCATGGACTGCAGTCTACCAGGCTCCTCCATCCATGGGATTTTCCAGGCAAGAGTACTGGAGTGGGGTGTACTCTTGTACTCTGAGCAGGGTTTCTGCGGAATACTTTATATACCAAAGTTACATTTTTATTTGGTAAAGATAATATATACCTTTAAGCTTAGATTTCATAATTCAGTTGAGTAACTGATTGTCACTTGGAAAAGAAAAGGAATTTTTTCCAAGTAGAAAATAATTATAAAATTTAGATCTCTGAAGCCTTATCTCTTTAATCCATTTCAAAGTATTTGTGCAGGTGATAATATATAATTTACTGATTGATTGCTTCATGAAGTCCACACTTTTATTTCTATCATCCTGAACAGTTTTTCTCAAAGTTATGCTCATAAAAAGTATAAATATTTCGGCTTCATTTGTTTTATTTACTTCTTTTTTTCTGGGAGTCTTTGACACCTCTTATTTTAGATTTGTATTGTACCTGGTAGTGTTTAGAACCAATCAAAATAAGAGTTCTACTGAATTTGAGACTACACAACTTTATTTGCTAATTCCCTGTGAAGATGGGCCATCCTATCTTATTCAAAGGCAACTTTCAAGAGAAACACATTTCCTGCACCAACAGTGTGGCGTAGCCATTCCAATCCTAAATGAACAGGCTCCTTGCCCAGATATGGAAAAACATTTACAAAGCAGAAGCATCCTATCAAAATCTGACTTTAAAGGTGGCCTTCCTTTGAGGCCAGGAGTCTTCATCCCTATACTTGGGAGAATGTTCCTTAAGAGGGGATCTAGCAAGGGTGATATTTAAAATGTTCGACTGTGTAAATGGCAGATGCCTGAACATTCAGGTAGGTGTCAAGCTGGCATAAAATAGCCACACGTCAGAGCTGGATCCTTGCCCAGGACAGGTCTCTGACTCAGGGAATTCTTAAATGAACAGTTTATAATAGAACTTATTTCTCTCTAATTCATTATGAATTTAGAAAATGAATGTGTCCAATTAGAAAATAAATTAGACTAGTTCCACCCATTAGTGAAAGCAGTAGTAGTGAAAATCACTCAGTCATGCCCAACTCTTTGTGACCCCATGGACTGTAGCCCGCCAGGCTCCTCTGTCCATGGGATTCTCCAGGCAAGAATGCTGGAGTGGGTTGCCATTTCCTTCTCCAAGGGATCTTCCAGACCCAGGAATCAAACCAGGTCTCCTGCATCGCAGGCAGGTTCTTTACCGACTGAGCTATGAGGGAAGCCCCAGGTCCTAATGTGAAGATTTCAAAGCCCCACAGCAAAGCCTTAGAACTAGCACTCAAAGCTTTTTCCCTCTCAGCTTGACTTGGCTCGTTATTATATTTCTGTGAGCTTGATCTATTTCTTCTAAGGGAAAGAAATAGAGTAGTCCTGGACCAACTTCAGGTTGCTTGGGTACAGTTTAGGAAGGAAAAGGCTTTGTGCCTGTGCACCATTTTACATGAAGTTCAAATTTTAAAGCATAAGAGCCAGCATTTACACAACTGTTCCGAGCTTCCCCAAAATTGGATTTTCACTCTGGTGTTCATCCTCCAGGTGGCAGCAATCCCTCTTACCAGAAAGTGGCAATCTTGGTAGCTCTAGTTTTGCATCTGCCTGTGCCAATGCAGGAGACATAAGAGCTGTGAGTCCAATCCCTGGGTGAATATCACCTGGAGGAGGGCACAGCAACCCACTTCAATCTTCTTGCCTGGAGAATCCTGTGGACAGAGAAGCCTGGCGGGCTACAGTCCATAGGGTTGCAAAGTCAGACACGACTGAAGTGACTGAGCACACATGCACATGTGTCTCTCCATAATACACATCTCTATTCCAACAGTGTTCTTGCCTGGAGAATCCCAGGGACCAGGGAGCCTGGTAGGCTGCCGTCTGTGGAGTTGCACAGAGTTGGACACGACTGAAGTGACTTAGCTGTAACTGTTCCAATAGTGAAAGCAAACTTAGTGTCCCGGACTCAAATCTGCAAAGTGAAAGGCTCATGTAAATCCTAATCTGAGTAACTTTCAAACCTAGAAAATAGTCTCCCACATCACTGTAATTGTGTGTAGTTGTCTGACCTGATGTAGCCAGAAAGTGTTAGTCTCTCAGTCTTCTCCGACCCTTCATGACCCCATGGACTGTAGCCTACCAGGTTCCTCTGTCCGTGGGATTTTCCAGGCAAGAACACTGGAGTGGGTTGCCACTTCCTTCTCCAAGGGATCATCCCGACCCAGGGATTGAACCCACGTCTCCTGCATTGTCAGGTGGGTTCTTTACTGTCTGAGCCACCAGGGGTCTTCTGATGTAGCTGGCTGCTGCTGCTGCTGCTAAGTCGCTTCAGTCGTGTCCGACTCTGTGCAACCCCAGAAATGGCAGCCCACCAGACTCCCCTGTCCCTGGGATTCTCCAGGCAAGAACACTGGAGTGGGTTGCCATTTCCTTCTCCAATGCATGAATGTGAAAAGTGAAAGTGAAGTCTCTCAGCCGTGTCCCATTCTTAGCGACCCCATGGTCTGCAGCCCACCAGGCTCCTCCGTCTATGGGATTGTCCAGGCAAGAGTACTGGAGTCGGGTGCCATGGCCTGCTGGAACTCTAGCTATTCACAGAAAATTGATTTCCCCTCCCAAATGGCAGTGGTTAAACTACATTTCCCAGTGTGCCTCAGGGTAGATGTGATTATTGTGACTGAATTTAGCTGATGGCTTATGAGTGGAAGTACCTTTATAGAAATAAGTGTAAATCTTCTGCCCCTTGTCCCACTTCCACAGTCTGGTTACAGTGAGCCCCTAAGAGCCACAAAGATGGAAAGAGTCTGGGTTCCTGAGTTACCTCCTGGAGAACAAACATCAGAGTTGCAATAACCAGGACTATTACACAAGTGAGGAGTCTAATTCTATTGCCCTTGAACCATTGTACCTCCTGGGGTTTCTTTGTTACAGCACTTTTGCTTACTCTAACACCATACTCTGAAGATAATGTTAAAATGGACATTTCTTTTTTATTTTTCTGATTTTTTTCCTTTATTTTATCATAGTTGAAAAATGAAATCACTTAACATGAATACTTGATACATAATTTCCTTAGAACTTCTCTATGGTGAAACAAAACTGTACATATTTAAAGAGTGTATATAATATTAACACTCATGACAATTTCAAACCAACTAGCATCGATATAGCTTCAAATTACTATTAGTTGTGGCTATATATGGAAAAAAGACACAAAGCTTATTACGGCCCAGCATGCCAGAAAGACTTAATCTTACACTGTCACAGAGCTCAAACATGGCTCTGTGTAGACATGTAGAATGTGAAGACACTGTAAACTGCCATCTACTTCTTCTAAGTCTCTTAAAACAAAGGTTGGAAAAATACTCAGTATCTCAAATACCGTAACTAACAAAAATATCTCCATTAACTACTTTTTGCCCAGAGTGATTAAGGACAAAAAAATAGGAATTCTTGTAGCTTTATTACCTGATAAACTGCTAATAAGCCTCCATTAGAAGTTCTTTAGACATTATACCAGAGAAGGCAATGGCAACCCATTCCAGTACTCTTGCCTGGAAAATCCCATGGATGGAGGAGCCTGCTAGGCTACAGTCTATGGGGTTGCGAAGAGTTGGACACGACTGAGCGACTTCACTTTCACTTTTTACTTTCATGCACTGGAGAAGAAAATGGCAACCCACTCCAATGTTCTTGCCTGGAGAATCCCAGGACAGAAGCCCGGGGGCTGCCGTCTATGGGGTCCCACAGAGTCGGACACAACTGATGTGACTTAGCAGCAGCAGCAGACGTTACACCAAGTTGTCTTGGTCTTCTGATCATATATATATTCACATATATATATATGCATTTTTTCAAGTAAAGAAATGTTTAACAGACGTAAACTATTTATTGAATATTTGCCACCAAATATTGTTAAATACATTATCTTGCAGCATATCACTTTCAGGTTAAAATGTCAGAAACAAATACCAATATTTACAATTCTTTTAAAGAACGTTATATAATGACACACTAAGGCATAAATTCTTTTGGCTTATAATTCTTAAAAGAATGATAAAGCAAAAGTGATGCAAAATCTTCAGTGTGAGATTATGATTAAGCTACATTTTACAAAAATGTGGTGTAAGATGGCAATAATCCCATTCAACATCCTGGGTTATTAGATCCCTTCAGGAGGGACTGATAATTTATACAGTCAAACTTTAAAATTTACAGATAAAGGCAGTCCAATGATGCCACTGAGAAGTATGTCTCTTAACATATACAACTCTCAGGCCACAGTTTTGAAGGTCTGAAGTATCAAGTTGGTTTGATGATTTAGTCTGTTGGCACTTATGAAAACATTTATTGCCTTGCCATCTTTAAAATAAGTTTTCAGAATATAACTGAAACTTTTGGAGTACTTTACGAATTCTTTCTTTTGGTGTTCAAGTGCCCTGCGGTTCTGGTATTGATATTTCTTGAAGACATTGTTTACTGTATCAAGAAGTTCTTTTACTGCACTAGCTATATCCTTGATTGTCTGCAGAAACCTCACTCTGTCGTTGATCTCATCTGGGATCTTACTGAGAATTTGTTTAAGTCCTTGTGCCTTTTCGTTTAGGTCCTGAAATTCTGGCTTTGATCGTTCAATCATATACTCTTCTACATCACCAGCTGTCATTTGAAGAAGGGATTCTGTGAAGTTGACTTCTACACTTTTTTCCCTCTAAAATTCTCATAATTATGTCTTGTGTGAGTCCTAGATTTTCTTTTTCAGCCTTAATGAAAGCTGCTCTCAATGTCTGAGCTGCAGACAGATTTACTCGTTCTAGCTCATTAAACACAGGATACATGACTGCATAGAGGGGCAGAGAAACCATAGAAGTGGTCTCAGCTTCATTCTTCATCTCTTCCATTGTCATCCTCATTCAAAAGCCAACTACAGTAGAAAAAGCAGTGCTAAAATGCAGAGGAATCTTCATTCACAGCAGTCTTTCTTCTCTTTTTTGCGATAAAAGAATAAAGCACAAAACATATACTGACCGGTTACTGAGGTACTGACTTCACTTGCCACCTTTGAAGCCCTCTTCAACTCCCTGATCAATTCACTCTGGTGATGCCTGACAGACCCTAGAGGAACCCTAAAATTGACATTTCTGAATTTTTTTCTGAATGTATAAGTGGGAGATGGTGGTGAAGGATAGAGAAACCTGGTGTGCTGCAGTCCATGGGGTCTAAGTAATCAAATAACAGCATATAAGGGTAATCAACATGGACATCTATTGTCTTGAATAAACTAAGACACTGATTTAAATCTTTTATAACTTAAGTTTTTAAGTAACACAAAATAATTTGTTTCAAAAGAAAGGTAAATTTTATATTTTTATTTTTGGATGCTCTCAAATTTTTATAAAAGAGTTCTCCAAATATTGTCAAAAAATCATCTAGAATGTATATTTTTTGATAAATGAATATTCTTTTATGCTCAAATGAATGCACGTTCATTCTTTTATTTTAAGGTACAGTATAGGACAGTACTTCTCAGTTTGCTTATATTCTAACAGTGAAGAAATTAGATTCATGCATATATATAACTTGGGCTTCCCTGGTGGCTTAAATGGTAAAGAATCTGCCTGCAATGAAGGAGACCCAGGTTTGATCCCTGGGTTGAAAAGATCCCTGGAGAAGGGAATGGCAATCCACTCCAGTATTCTTGCCTGGAGAATCCCATGGACAGAGAAGCCTTGTGGGCTACAGTTCACAGGGTGGCAAAGAGTCAGACGCGACTAAGCAACTAACACTTTCATATATAACTTAGCACAACAGTTTGTGATAGGTTCCAAAAACTGGTTTAGAAGTTATTAAATTTGAAAACACTCAACACTGAGAAAGTATGTGTGTATGTTTCTGGGTGACTAATAAGTCTCAGAAATGTAAATATTGATGACTATAATAAAGCATTTACTATAGAAATAAGATTAAATTATTTCTATTTTAGTTTTGGGAATGCAAAGACAGAAATAAACTTTTTAAAAAATGTACAAATGTTTTCAGGGTTCAAAGACCTCAAGTTCTATTAAAATGAACAGCTGTCTTAAGATCTGTGGAGAAAATCAAGATAAAACCAACAGTCTTGAATTACATGAAGGAAATTTTGAAACAGCATTATGAAAAAGTTGGAGGTAACATAGTTGCCACTGAAAAATGACAATTTGTTATTTCAACACCCTCACATTCTCAGAGGTACAAACTGTGACTATATTGTCAACCATACTCCTGCATGCTCTTGAAAGAGAATTAAAACTGGTTAAAGACAAATACCCCTTCACGGGTCACTGCCCTGTCATGGCGAAGGGGCTTATGTAACTCAGTGAAGCTATGAGCCATGCTGTGCAGGGCCACCCGAGACAGATGGGTCATAGCAGAGAATTCTGACAAAACGTGATCCAATGGAGGCGGGAATGGCAAACCACCTCAGTATATCTGCTGTGAGAACCTCATGAACTGTAAAAAAGGACAAAAAGATATGACAGTGAAGACAAGTCCCCCAGGTCTGAAGGTGTCCAGCATGCTACTGGGGAAGAGCGAAGTGAAAGTCATTCAGTGGTGTCTGACTCTTTGCAACCCCATGGACTGTAGTCCATGAAATTCTCCAGGCTAGAATACTGGAGTGGGTAGTCTTCCCCTTCTCCAGGGGATCTTTCCAACCCAGGGATCGAACCCAGGTCTCCCGCATTGTAGGTGGATTTTTTACCAACTGAGCTATCACAGAAACCCAGGAAGAGCAAAAGAGAACTACTAAATAGCCTCAGAAAGAATGAAGAGGCTGGGCCAAAGCAGAAATGATGCTCAGCTGTGGGTAGATCTGGCGATGAAAGTAAAATCCAATGCTTCAATAACAGTATTGCATAGGAACCTGGAATGTTAGGGCCATGAATCTAGGTAAATTGCACGTGGTCAAGCAGGAGATGGTAAGAATAAACATAGGCATCTTAGGAATCAGTGAACTAAAACGGACAGGAATGGGCAAATTTAATTCATATGACCATTATATCTACTACTGTGGCAAGAATCCCATAGAAGAAATGGAGTAGCCCTCATAATCAACAAAAGAGTCTAAAATGCAGTATTTGGATGCAACCTCAAAAATGACAGAAAGATCTCCATTTGTTTCCAAGGCAAGCCATTCAACATCACAGTAATTCAAGTCTATGCCCCTACCACCGATTCTGAAGAAGCTGAAGTTGATCAGTTCTATGAAGACCTAGAAGACCTATGAAGATCTCCTAGAACTAACACCAAAAAAAGATGTTCTATTCATCATTGGGGATTGGAATGCAAAAGTAGGAGGTCAAGAGATACCCGGAGTAACAGGCAAGTTTGGCCCTGGAGAACAAAATGAAGCAGGGCAAGGGCTAACTGAATTCTGCCAAGAGAATGCATTGGTCATAGCAAATACCCTTTTCAACCACACAAGAGATGACTTTACACATGGACATCACCATATGGCCAATATCAAAATCAAATTGATTGCATTCTTTGTACCTGAAAATGGAGAAGCTGTATACAATTAGCAAAAACAAGACCTGGAGCTGACTGTGGCTGAGAGCACCAGCTTCTCATAGCAAAATTCATTCTTAAACTAAAGAAAGTGGAGAAAACCACTAGGCCAGCCAGGTGCGACTTCAACCAAATCCCCTATGAATATGCAGTGGGGGTAATGAATAGATTCAAGGGATTAGATCTAGTTAAGAGTATGCCTGAAGAACTATGGATAGAAGTCTGTAATATTGTACAGGAGGCAGCAAACAAAACCATCCCAAAGAAATAGAAAAGCAGAAGGCAAAGTGGTTATCTGAGGAGATCTTACAAACAGTTAAAAAAAGAAGAGAAGTGAAAAGCAAGGGAGAAAGGGAAAGGTATATCAAACTAAACACAGATTTCCAAAGAACAGCACAGAGAGACAAGAAGGCCTTCTTCAGTGAACAGTGTATAGAACTAGAAGAAAACATCAGAAGGCGAAAGACTAGAGATCTCTTCAGGAAAGTTGGAGATATCAAAGGAGCATTTTGCCCAAAGATGAGCATGACAAAGGACATAAATTGTAGAGACCTAGTAGATGCTGAAGAGATCAAGAAGAGATGGAAAGAATACATGGAAGATCCATGAATACAAAAAAGAATACAAAAAAGATCCAAATGAACTGGATTACTTCAATGATGTGGTCAGCCACCCAGAGCCAGACATCTGAAGAGAAAGTCAAGTGGGCCTTAGGAAGCACTGCTGGTAATAAAGCTAGTGGATGTGAGGGAATTCCAATAGAACTATTTAAAACCCTAAAGGATGATGCCACCAAGGTGTTGCATTCATTATGTCAACAAATTTGGAAGACCCAGCAATGGCCACAAGATTGGAATAGGCCAATCCTCATCCCAATTCCCATGAAGGGTAGTACTAAAGAATGTGCTAACCATCGGACAATTGCACTCATCTTCCATGCTAGTAAGGTCATGCTTAAAATCTTGCATGCTAGACTTTAGCATTATTGGAACCAAGAACTTCCAGATGTCCAAGCTGGGTTTAGAAAAGGAAGAGTAATCAGAGGTCATTTTGCCAGGATTTGCTGGATCATAGAGAAAACAAAGGAATTCCAGAAACACATCTACCTCTGTTTAATCAACTATGCCAAGCCTTTGACTGTGTGGATCATAATAAACTGTGGAAAGCTCTTAAAGAGATGGAAATACCTGACATCTTACCTGTCTCCTGAGAAATCTGTATGCAGGTTAAGAGGCAACAGTTAGAACCCTGTATAGAACAACTGATTGGTTCAAGATTGAGAAACAAATACCGCAGGGCTGTCTGCTGTCACCCTGTCTGTTTAATCTATACACCGAGAACATAGTGAGAAATGCCAGGCTGGATGAGTTACAAGCTGGAATCAAGATAGGTGGGAGAAACATCAACAACCTCAGATACGCGGGTGGTACTACTGTAATGGCAGAAAGTGAAGAGGAACTAAAGTGCCTTTTGATGAGGGTGAAGGAGAAGAGTGAAAGATCTGGCTTAAAATTAAACATTAAAAAACTCAGATCATGGCATCTGGCTCCATTACTTCAAGGCAAATAGAGGAGGAAAAGGTAGAAGTAGTGGCAGATTTCCTCTTCTTGGGCTCTAAAATCACTGAGCATGGTGACTGCAGCCATGAAATCAGAAGACATTTGCTTCTTGGCAGGAAAGCTGCCAAACCTAGACAGAGTGTTTAAAAACAGAGACATAACTTGGGCAACAAATGTCCGTGGAGTCAAGGCTATGATTTTCCCAGGGGTCACTTACAGTTATGAGAGCAGGACCGTAAAGAAGGCTGAGCGCTGAAGAATTGATGCCTTCGAACTGTGGTGCTGGGAAAGACTCCAGAGAGTCCCTTGGATAGCAAGGGGGTCAAATCAGTCAACTTTAGGGTAATCAACCCTGAATACTCATTAGAAGGAATGATGCTGAAGATGAAACTCCAGTATTTTGGTCTTCTGATATGAACAGCTGACTCATTGGAAAAGTCCCTGATGCTGGGAAAGATTGAAGGCAGAAGGAGAAGAAGGTGTCAGAGGATGAGATGGCTGGATGGCATCACCAATGCAATGAACATGAGCAAATTTCAGGAGATGGTGAGGAACTGAGAGACCTGGTGTGCTGCAGTCCACGGGGTTGCAAAGAGTCGGATACGACTGGGTGACTGAACAACAAAAGACAAATACTATATGATATTGGACACAACTGAGTGACTGATCTGATCTGATCTGATATCACTTATATGTGGAATCTAAAATATACTACAAACTAGCAAATATACCAAAAGAGCAGAAGACTTACAGATACAGAGAACAAATGGTGTTTATATTGGGGTGAGGAGCAATGTAGGGGTTGGGGTGGGGTTGAGAAGTACAAATTATTGGATGCTAAGATAAGAAAATGAGAGATACCAAGGGAACATTTCATGCAAAGATGGGCTCGATAAAGGACAGAAATGGTATGGACCTAACAGAAGCAGAAGATACTAAGAAGAGGTGGCAAGAATACACAGAAGAACTGTACAAAAAAGATCTTCATGACCCAGATAATCACGATGGTGTGATCACTGACCTAGAGCCAGATATCCTGGAATGTGAAGTCAAGTAGGCCTTGGAAAGCATCACTACGAACAAAGCTAGTGGAGGTGATGGAATTCCAGTTAAACTATTTCAAATCCTGGAAGATGATGCTGTGAAAGTGCTGCACTCAATATGCCAGCAAATTTGGAAAACTCAGCAGTGGCCACAGGACTGGAAAAGGTCAGTTTTTATTCCAATCCCAAAGAAAGGCAATGACAAAGAATGCTCAAACTACCACACAATTGCACTCATCGCACACACTAGTAAAGTGATGCTTAAAATTCTCCAAGCCAGGCTTCAACAATACGTGAACTGTGAACTTCCAGATATTCAAGCTGGTTCTAGAAAAGGCAGAGGAACCAGAGATCAAATTGCCAACATCCACTGGATCATGGAAAAAGCAAGAGAGTTCCAGAGAAACATCTATTTCTGCTTTATTGACTATGCCAAAGCCTTTGACTGTGTGGATCACAATAAACTGGAAAATTCTGAAAGAGATGGGAATACCAGACTACCTGATCTGCCTCTTGAGAAACCTATATGCAAGTCAGAAAGCAACAGTTAGAACTGGACATGGAACAACAGACTGGTTCCAAATAGGAAAAGGAGTTCATCAAGGCTCTATATTGTCACCCTGCTTATTTAACTTATATGCAGAGTACATCATGAGAAACGCTGGGCTGGAGGAAGCGCAAGCTGGAATCAAGGTTGCCGGGAGAAATATCAATAACCTCAGATATGCAAATGACACCACCCTCATGGCAGAAAGTGAAGAGGAACTAAAGAGCCTCTTGATGAAAGTGAAAGTGGAGAGTTAAAAAGTTGGCTTAAAGCTCAACATTCAGAAAAAGAAGATCATGGCATGTGGTCCCATCACTTCATGGCAAATAGATGGGAAAACAGTGGAAACAGTGTCAGACTTTATTTTGGGGGGCTCCAAAATCACTGCAGATGGTGATTGCAGCCATGAAATTAAAAGATGCTTACTCCTTGGAAGGAAAGTTATGACCAACCTAGACAGCATATTCAAAAGCAGAGACTACTTAGCCAACAAAGGTTCGTCTTGTCAAGGCTATGGTTTTTCCAGTGGTCATGTATGGATGTGAGAGTTGGACTATAAAGAAAGCTGAGCGCCGAAGAATTGATACTTTTGAACTGTGGTGTTGGAGAAGACTCTTGAGAGTCCCTTGGACTGCAAGGAGATCCAACCAGTCCATTCTAAAAGAGATCAGTCCTGGGTGTTCATTGGAAGGACTGATGTTGAAGCTGAAACTCCAGTACTTTGGCCACCTCACGTGAAGAATTGACTCATTTGAAAAGACCCTGGTGCTGGGAGAGATTGAGAGCAGGAGGAGAAGGGGATGACAGAGGATGAGATGGCTGAGAAGGGGACGACAGAGGATTAAACGGCTGGATGGCATCACCAACTCGATGGACATGAGTTTGGGTAAACTCCGGGAGTTGGTGATGGAGCAGGAGACCTGGTGTGCTGCGATTCATGGGGTCGCAAAGAGTAGGACACGACTGAGCGACTGGACTGAACTGAACTGAAGACAGGCTCAAGGATATACTGTACAATGTGGGGAATAGAACCAATATTTTGTAGTAACTGCAAATGGTAAGTAACCATTAAATGATATAAGAAATTTTTAAAAATTTATAATTTAAAAATTAAAAAATAAATTTAAATTTAAAAATGAAAAAAAGGTCCCCAAATAGTCAAGGCACTAGTATAATAGGTAAAAGGACTTGCACCATCAGCTATGAAGATACTGCTATTTCTACTGCAATTAAGACACTGATATTGTCACAAGAATTGGAAAATCAAGAGAAATAAAAGTCCAGAAGAAAAACTGGTTTTACTAACAGTCAGGGCTAACCATGGATTGCTCTCTCCAGTTTCTAGATCATGGTCTGGTGGGTACATCTGTTCAGTAACAATTTCAGAAAAGCTCACTGGTGGACAGCAGGAAATCCTAAAAGCAGTGCTAAAGTTCAGTCTTTACTTTTATAAGACTAGTAAAACACCTGAAACACCTGTTTTTTCTTTTTCTTGATACTGTAATCATTATGTCAGGATTTCATGGCTAAAAAACAAGTTCTAGATTTTCAACGATCATTTCACAGTTCATGTCTTCTCCTCCTATGTGAGCAAATGGATGAGTGTACAATATTATTGCTCAAATCCTTGGAGGCCTACCTAATTCATGCCCTAATGCACACAATAATTCCAGGGAACGGAGGGATATTTTTCTAACCAAGACGAGCTTTACTTCTTTGTTGTTCATGCTAGATTTATTTGCAAAATGATGAAAAGGTCTTTACTGTTCTGAACAAAAACAGGACAAACTATAAATGGATTTTAGTAAAATACATTTTCAACATTCTTATTTTCCTAGTGCTATACAGTGGAAATCTAGCTTACTTTGTGAATATAAATTATAGGAATTCAACTATAAGTACTTGACAAAAAAAGAAAATTGATGACAAATACATACATTACTGATGTTTTAAAGGATTTAAAAGAGGAATTTGGATTAAACTCAATTTTAGTCTTTTGCATTAGAACTTAACTTTAATGTATGAAACAATTCTACTGTACCTAACTTTTTGATTGCTAAAAGAAAACCGAAACTTGGAAGCTTTCTGTAAAGTAAAAACTAACTTTGATCATATTTTAAAGTTTGCATGTGATCACTATTATTAGTTTTACAGTCTTTATAAGATAATTTTAGATTTACTGAAGATAGTCTTTTAACCACCTTAAGGATTAAATACTTACTTATCTAAAGAACTCTGACTTGTTTTGGCTGAGTCATCCTTATCTCCCAAAATGTGAGAACATTTGTGTTTGTTCCTTAAAGAAATTCCCAGCCAACTGTCAATGCTTTCTTTTTTGTCTTTTCAAATGGTTTATGGATTAATGCTTAATATCATGACATAGTACTTAAATTTTTGAGACTATTCTCATTTTATCACTACTCTGTTTTAAACCAATATTTTCAATTCAAGAAGGAATCACAACTACTTTTCTGTTAAACACTTTGGGGAGAAAGAGAGGAGATAGCCACGTGTCTGCTATCATACTTAATATATGTTGTAAGGGAACAAAATTTGCCACTCTGAAATGTTTTTTTGGTGTGCAAATTATTTCATACTGAAAACAGTCAACATCCAAGAGAACCTTTGACCTTCCCCCTAACTCTCTAAAAGAAAGTAGATACAGGATTTTGTTTCCCGGAAGGGTGCTTTCACTGTAGATACAAGTGTAGTATAAATTAGGTGTGTTTCTCTGGGTCTCTCTCTCCCTTGAATACATGTTATTAAACAGTTGTTTTCCTCCTATTAATCTGTCTCATGTCAGATTAATTCTCAGACCAGCCAGAAGAACCTAGAAGCGTAGAGGAAAATTCTTCCTCCTCAACACTGTGATATATAATATATGTGGGATATACACTAAAATAAGATTTAAAGGAAACATGATGTCTTGGCTTGGGCTGCCATAACAAAATACAGTAACTGGATGATGTTTCAACAAAAGAAATGTGTTTCTCATAGTTCTGGGGATTGTAAGCCCCAGATAAGGGTGCTAGCATGGTCAAGCTCTGGAGAGGATCCTCTTCTGGGCTGCAGATGGCTGACTTCTTATTGGGTCTTCAAGGGGCTAAAAAGGGGCAAGCTGCTTCTCTGGCCTCTTCTTGTAAGGATACCAATCCCACTCAAGTGGGTCTCACCCTCATAACTTAATTACCTCCAAATACCACCACATTGGTAATTAGATTTCAACATGAATTTTGAGTCAGTCCCTAACACATGAGACATGAGTTTTCAAGAGTAGTTAATTCCAAGCAGGGACATGGGTGGAAAGACTTTAGGGAGGACGGTGTATTTGAATTGGACACTAAAGAGTAAAAGTAAGCCTGCATTTCTCAAGTCATAAAATCAGGTGTATATAGCAATGGAATTTTTCCCTCTAAAACTGAACTGAAATTCTATCTCAAGCTTCTCTTTCTGCCTAATATCAGAAAATCTAATCTGGATACTTCCAGGTAAACTCAGATGTAGAGATTTCTTATGAATTTCCACTGAAATTCAGTCCTACACAGCTAGTCAAGGTGTAGTCTGTGGACATTATTTTGCTGGAAATGCAGACTCTTTGTCCCAACCGCAATCTTCTGAATGCGAGAATGAAGATCTTATCAACAGATTCTGAATCAGAATCAGCAGTTTCACAAGATTCCCTGGTGATTTCTATGCACATTAAAACTTGAGAAATCCTGACAGTGTTTGTCTCTCCCTTTCTCTTACGTACACTGTCAAGGTCAGTTGCTGACTCTGCTGCAGACTGCCAACCAGTCTCCTCTCAGATGGCTGAGCCCTCCACTGTGGCCAGCCTCAGCTGAGATGAAAGCTGATCTCCATCGGTGGTCTGGCCTTACTTTCCTCCTCTCTCATGGTTTTCCTTTGTTCCGATGGCAAGGCCTTTAAGGATCTTCCATATCCTCTCTTTCCACTAATCTCACATTTCTTTGGCTTCTGGAAAATTCTTCTGTTGTCCTAGAGTCTTGCTGGCTGGCGTGGTCTTTGTGGAATCCCATCAGCCTAGGGCTCTGATGGGCAGGTAGTCAGTTACCATGGGCACAATGGCTTTCTTGTAGTTGGGTAGGTATGCTATCCAGGTTGTGTTTAACTATGCATCCCTGAGTTCATAATAGACAATAAATACTGAGGAGAAGTAAAATGTAAAAGGTGCTGAGTGTCACAAATTCTTCAACAGTGTCCTTATTAATTTCATCCATTCTCCTAATGAACATTTATTGAGTAGCCAATATACATCAGATTGGACTAAGAATCAGGATTGAAAAGATTATAGTCCCCACTTCAAGGAAATTAGGAAGTATATGGCATTAATTATGCATAAAGAAAATAATGGGAGCAGACTATAGGTCATAAACTGTTAACCCATTAGTGGTTGGAGAGAAAAGGCAAATTTATTATCCTAATACAATGAATGTTAGGCATATATTAGTAAGAATATTGCTTTCATGTAGTTTCCAAATTATACATATTGTATAATGTTTGAAAATTTTTATCTGTTAGTGGAAAGTAATTCCTTTATTAATCAGTGAGAACTGTATTAGTCAGTGCAAACTTGGCCATTCATTTCATAACTCTACATATATGAAAGTAATGCGCCTAGTCACTGAGTTGTGTCTGACTCTTTGTGACCCCATGGACTGTAGCCCACCAGGCTCCTCTGTCCATGGGGATTCTCCAGGCAAGAATACTGGAGTGGGTTGCCATGACCTCCTCCAGGGGATCTTCCCAACCCAGGGATCAAACCCAGGTCTCCTGTATTGCAGACAGATTCTTTACCATTTGAGCCACCAGGGGAGCCCAAGAATACTGGAGTGGGTAGCCTATCCCTTCTCCATGGGATCTTCCTAACCCAGGAATCGAACCGGGGTGTCCTGCATCGCAGGCAGATTCTTTACCAGTTGAGCTACCAGGGAAGCCCAAGTAATAAAGCTATTTAAAAAATATCTGTCAGGATTTTTCTTATTTCAAATTGGGTCTTCCAAATGGGCAAGATTTTATTGCTAATGCAATAAAATAACATGGAGAATAAAAAGGCATAGAGAAGACAATCAGATACTAAAACATAGGACCTGGATTCTCTTAGTTAAAAGAGTAAGGTTATCAACAAAATACTTTTCTTTTCTAGAATAAGAATATCCATATAAATGACCTCCTCAAGCTAAATATGATCTTACTATATGATCCCACAATCACTAGTTGCGGGGAGCTGCCCGTGAGAACGGGGTCCTTTGTCCGAAGGACACAGCTCTGGGAGCTGCCTCAGTCCTTGAGGGTTTGCTTGCAAACATAGCTCTCTGTCCCGCCACCCCAGAGATTAGGCGCTTATTTACTGCAGGCACCTGGAGTTCTGTGCAAACTTCTCACGCACAGAGAAATGTTATCTGGTGTAAGAAATAATAACAGGGAGCCATTCCCATGCTCTCAAGATTTCTTGTGACTGTTTGTAAGATGTATAGGCCAACCAAGAAAAAATGTCAACTGTCTTGTCTTTCTCACACTTTTCTGTATAAATATGAGATGTTGAATAAAGTTGGTGTCAGACTGCGTCCCTTCGTGGTGACGTGTCTGAACCTCTCAATCCCATCTTTGTAGTCTCTTGCTTTAGTTTCTTTCTTAGCCCCGCCGTGCACGTTCTCGGGACCTGATCGACTTTGCCGGCTGGCTCTGGCAACTAGTAGGTATTTACCCATTTGTATTGAAGACCTATGTGCACACATTATTTAGCATCAAAAAGAAATTAATCACTTAAGCACTACAAGACATAGAGGAATCTTAAATGCATATTGCTAAGGGAGAAGAAGCCAGTCTGAAAGGACTATGTACTGTAGGATTCCAACTATATGACATTCTGGGAAAGGCAAAACTATAGAGATAACAATAAAGAGATCAGTGGTTTCCAGGGAGAAATAGGTGGAGCAAAGGGGACTTTTAGAGCAATGAAACTCTTTTCATGATACTGTAGTGATGCAAATGTGATATCATGTATTTGTCAAAACCTACAGAACCTTATAACACAAAAAGTGAAATGCAATGTATGCAATTTTTTTTTTAATTTGGGTGGTCAGATTATACACTGTGAAAAAATGCAGACTCTAATGCAGGTTCAAGAGACTCTGTATTACAATACATGAAACAATCTCACTGAAGGAATTGGGGGCCGGAAGTTGCTGACAAATAACTTTGAAAGTGAATGGAGTCCGTAAAATAGAGGGCAAAAGGAACTGCATGTGGTATTGTATTCTGGCTGATAAAATTGTTTCCTTTGGGAGAGACGGCATTGTGAGACTGCTGTACATATATATTGGACTTGAACGGTTTAATAAATTGATGACAGATGTGGGAGCCAAGTTTCTTACCAATGAAGTGGGAATTTATGAATCAGCAAATGTGGAAAACTCAGCAGTGGCCAGGACTGGAAAAGGTCAGTTTTCATGCCAATCTCAAACAAAGGCAATGCCAAAGAATGCTCAAACTACCACACAATTGCACTCATCGCACACACTAGTAAAGTGATGCTTAAAATTCTCCAAGCCAGGCTTCAGCAATACATGAACCGTGAACTTCCAGATGTTCAAGCTGGTTCTAGAAAAGGCAGAGGAACCAGAGATCAAATTGCCAACATCCACTGGATCATCGAAAAAGCAAGAGAGTTCCAGAAAAACATCTATTTCTGCTTTATTGACTATGCCAAAACCTTTGACTGTGTGGATCACAATAAACTGGAAAATTCTGAAAGAGATGGGAATACCAGACCACCTGACCTGCCTCTTGAGAAGCCTATATGCAGGTCAGGAAGCAACAGTTAGAACTGGACATGGAACAACAGACTGGTTCCAAATAGGAAAAGGAGTATGTCAAGTCTGTATATTGTCACCCTGCTTATTTAACTTATATGCAGAGTACATCATGAGAAACACTGGGCTAGAAGAAGCACAAGCTGGAATCAAGATTGCCAGGAGAAATATCAATAACCTCAGATATGCAGATGACACCACCCTCATGGCAGAAAGTGAAGACAAACTGAAAAGCCTCTTGATGAAAGTGAAAGAGGAGAGTGAAAAAGTTGGCTTAAAGCTCAACTTTCAGAAAACGAAGATCATGGCATGTGGTCCCAGCACTTCATGGCAAATAGATGGAGAAACAGTGGAAACAGTGTCAGACTTTATTTTTCTGGGCTCCAAAATCACTACAGAATGTGATTGCAGCCATGAAATTAAAAGATGCTTACTCCTTGGAAGGAAAGTTATGACCAATATAGACAGCATATTCAAAAGCAGAGACATTACTTTGTCAACAAATGTCCGTCTAGTCAAGGCTATGGTTTTTCCAGTGGTCATGTATGGATGTGAGAGTTGGACTGTGAAGAAAGCTGAGCACCGAAGAATTGATGCTTTTGAACTGTGGCGTTGGAGAAGACTGTTGAGAGTCCCTTGGACTGCAAGGAGATCCAACCAGTCCATCCTAAAGGAGATCAGTCCTGGGTGTTCATTGGAAGGACTGATGTTGAAGCTGAAACTCCAATACTTTGGCCACCTGATGCGAAGAGCTGACTCATTGGAGAAGACCCTGATGCTGGGCAAGATTGAGGGCAGGAGGAGAAGGGGATGACAGAGGATGAGATGGTTGGATGGCATCACCAACTCAGTGGACATGGGTTTGGGTGGACTCCGGGAGTTGGTAATGAACAGGGAGCCTGCAGGGAGGCTGCAGTTCATTGGGTCACAAAGAATCAAACACGACTCAGCGACTGAACTGAACTGAAGGGTAGGAGTTTAGAATGACCCATGTAATGGATTAGAGATGGAGGCATCAGGAAGAACTCAGGTTTAACTTAATAAGTTAACTCATGTTACCTTGGATACAGATGACAGAAATGTACCCCTATGTGTATACACAGGTGTTTTAGTTTGCTGTGTTGCTGTTGTTGTGCAGTTGTTAAGTCATGTCTGACTCTTTGCGACCCCATGGACTGTAGCATGTCAGGCTCCTCTGTCCATGGGGTTGTCCAGGCAAGAATACTGGAGTGGGTTGCCATTTCCATCTCCACAGTTTGCTGTGGCTGTGTAACATTTCAGCTTCCCAATTGGTGTTAGTGGTAAAGAAATCGTCTGGCAATGTAGGAGATGTAAGAGACATGGGTTGGTTCCCTGCATCAGGAAGATGCCCCAGAGAAGTGAGTGGCACCTCACTCCAGTATTCTTTCCTAGAGAACTGCATGGACAGAGGAGCCTGGTGGGCTACAGTTCATAAGGTCTCAAAGAGTCAGACAAGACGGAAGTGACTTGGCATGCATGTAGCAGGCACACATGTGTAACAATTACCACAACTGGGTTGCTTAAAGCAAGCAAAATTCTGGGGGCCGAAGTCTAAAATCAACATGTCAGCAGGCCTGCCATCTTTCTGGAGGCTCTAGGGGAGAGTCTCTTCCCGCTTCTTCCAGCTTCTGGTGGCTTCACGCTTTCCTTGGCTTGTGGCTGCATCACCCCAATCTCACCTCCACGATCACATCACCTCCTCCTCTTTGTATGTCTCTCCCCTTTGTGTCTCTTTCATAAGTATATGCTGTTGCTGCTGCTGCTAAGTCACTTCAGTCGTGTCCGACTCTGTGCAACCCCATAGACGGCAGTCCACCAGGCTCCCCTGTCCCTGGGATTCTCCAGGCAAGAACACTGGAGTGGGTTGCCATTTCCTTCTCCAATGCATGAAAGTGAAAAGTGAAAGTGAAGTCGCTCAGTTGTGTCCGACCCTTAGCGACCCCATGGACTGCAGTCTACCAGTCTCCTCCATCCATGGGATTTTCCAGGCAAGAGTACTGGAGTGGGGTGCCATTGTCTTCTCCATATAAGTATATATGCGATGGCATTTAGGGCCCACCAGACAATCCAGGACTATCTCCACATTGCAAGAAATTTAATCATATCTACAAATTTCATTTTCCCAAATAATGTACATTCACAGGTTTCAGAGACTTAAGGTAGATATCTTTTTTTTTTTTTTTTGAGGGAGGGGGATCATTTTCAGCCTACCACATACAGATTACTTTACACACACATATTTCTTATCTCTGTCAGTTGAGAAGGCCTAAACGAATGACACCTAGTTGCAACAAGTATGTCCCTTGCCCACACTTTGGTTTCCAATCCCATGAGCCATTAGAAAGAACTGGGGCTCTTTGGATCAATGGTGGATTCTAAGACAGGAATAGGATACATGAAAGCCTTGTAGCGCCAGTTCTCAAACAACAACAATATCTATGGGAGTATTTCAATGTGACATATCTATGGGAGTATTTCAACATATCTATGGGAGTATTTCAACATATCTTTGGGAGTATTTCATATCTATGGGAGCCAACTAGAAGGGTTCTCAGTGGCCAGACCTGGGAAAATTTGAACAGGAAAATAAAGTGATATTGAATTATGACCCAAAGTATAAAATCACTATCCATAGAGTCCTTATTGATATAAATAAATGATTGAGTAAATTAATAAGCAGGGACAAGTCTCCCATGAAGAATTCCAAATAATTTGTGTAGATACTCCACCCTAAAGGAGGAGAATGTGATGATGCATCCCTTAAGTGTGGGCTGTGACAGTGACTTCCTTCCAAATATTACACCATGGAAAAGGGGGGAAAGAAGGTCACTGTATGCTGGAGAAACCTGACAAATACTGCTGCAGCTAGGTGACAAGGTCAACATCAGTGGTTACAACTCATGCTGATCATCTACACTGTTGATACGATGTGATGAAAATGTCACTTCACCTCTGAGGTCTTCCTCCCAGAACCCAGAACTCTCATTATCATGATAGAAACAGCAGGCAGATTCAAATTGAGGGACAGTGTACAAAACACTTTACCAGTGTTCCTGAAAACGTCAAGATCTTCAAAAACAAGGAAAGTCTGAGAAGCTGTCATAGCCAGGAGGGGCTTAAGGAGGCCTAATGATTAGATGCAGTGTCTTAGATGAGATCCTAGAACAGAAAAGGACATTAGAGGCAAACTAAAGAAATCTGAATAGAGTATGGACTTAAGTTAATAATAACACATCATTATTGGCTTCTTAATTGTCACATATGTACTACCCTAATATAAAGTGTCACAAATAGAAGCAATGTATGCAGAGGTGGAGGGTAATGTATTAGCACTTTCTGTACTATATACTCCATTTTTTTCTGTAAATCTAAAACTGTCCAAAAATAAAGCCTGTTGATAAAATAATATCTTCATTGCTATTTCATTCTCTTCATAGTAAGATTTGCTTTGTTTTTCAACTTAAAGAGCTTAGCTTCCTAGGCAGCCTATCTCATGAGCAGCATCTGTGGGAGGGCTCTGGAGTGAGCTGAAGATCCCACTTCCCTCAGCATCTTTTAGGATGTGACAAGTTCCACTTTGGTTGCCCTGTGGACATAATAACAGCATGTCTCATAATTTCATGGAGTTGATAATAATATTGTACCTTCTCCTCTAAAATTGCTGTGAGATTTAAATGAGATAGTATATTGGCATCCCCGAGGCAAGGGATCTTGTCTTCTATGGCACATCATCAATGTATTCTCACACCTATTCTTCCCTAGTTTTCTGTAAAGGTCCAGAGAGCAATCTTAAGCTTTGAGACCTGTAGAGTCTCTGTTGTAATAATTCAACATATAAGCAGACTTAGGCAATATGTAAATGAATGGGTGTGATAAAGTTTCAGTTAAACTTCACAGAGAAGTCTGGTGAGTTTTATTTCATGGAGTTCCAAAGAGTCGGATGCGACTAAGTGACTAATGATAACTTGTCTATGGAGGCCAAAATTTAAATTTTGTATAAAACTTTCATGTACCACAAAATATTACTCTCTCTTCCTTTGATTCCCTCCCCTCTATCATTTCAAAATGTAAAACCATTCTTAGGCAGGATCACTCCAGACCCCTTGCACATCTACTCCCACACATCAAAGTAAGCTAGCCAGAAATCTAAGTTCTTTAAACTGCCAAGAAAGAAAGAGAAATGAACAGATTATGAAGAAACTGAAATAGTAATGAGGATAGAATTTTTTTAAGATTCTAAATTCAGACAGTGAGCTGGAGTTAGCCTATAGGACATAGTCTGCTGATTCCTGGTCTAGTACAAAGTTAGTATTCATTAAATTCAAAAGGTATTTAGTCATATTGATACAATAGCAGCATTAGTATTATCAACTGTTTTTGTTACCTCTGTAGCAGCTAGAAAGTGAATGTTTATAAATCATGCAATCTGGCTTGATAATTTCAATAGTATATATTCATTGACCTCTTTTTTAAAAACACAAAAACAGTACTTTCTTATTTACAGACCCTAAAATTTTCAATGTCAGACCTTTGTGCTCTTAACTTTCTGAAGGATTGAAAACACAGAAAATAAGATAAACTCATGTTGCCTTTTCTTTGGTTTCTTTTCTAATTACGAGGTTTGGGAAATAACACATGAAGTAAAAAATTATTTAGAGAGTTCATTTTTAAAGTACATCCTTTGTGAAACTGTTTGAACCAGCTTTGTTTTAGAGAACATTCTCTGGAGATTCTGGGCTAAAAGCTCAGAGAGAAAACAGCTGCTGCTATGTGAAAATGTTATGTAGGTCTTTTTGACAGCATGTTTAGCTTGTTTTTCCCTAGGCTCTGTTCACAAAGGGCACATTCTGTATTGGAGTGAGCCGCTGTAATACCTTATTGCTGCCACCCTGCACCGAAATACTCTGTCAGGTAAAGACCTCTGAGTATGGTTTTACAGAACCATGGGTATGATCCTAAGGTCAGAAGGTGGTTTTTCTACAATCATTCTGAAGAAAAATAAAAAAATAGTAGCATTTAAAGATATTCCTAAACTCCGGTTCAAAGGCTTACCTTTGATGAAGCTTCCTAGAAAATAAATCATGTGAAACAGGACTCTTTTCAATGCACAGAAATTCTGAGAGGTTGTTTGGATTGCTTGCTAAAAATCCACTGGCTTCCTACCTTCTGAAGTCAGGCATTGGGCTTTCTTTGCCTGTTGTCATATCTCCATAGAACCTAGCAGCCACCTTCCAAATCGTATGTGCTGTGTTGTGGAAGTGAATTACAACTTCTTATTCATTTAATTTAGCTGTTGGAGTGGAACCAAGAGAGAATAGAAGGGCCTGAGCCAAATAACACTTGGAAAGATTTGTTAGCCTATGTACTTCATTTTTCAGAGAGCTCAACTCTGATATACTGGCATACATACACTTATGGGATGACTTGGACCGAAAAGTACAAATTGCCTAAATCTTTTTAGTTTTCTGGAGAGGAGAATGTGTGTCTTTTAGAAGCACACCTCACTTAAGAACGGGTTCATAAAAAGCCAATGGTACATTCTCTTCTGAAATCCCTTTATACAATGCAATCATGCATCAGAGAATTCTATAAACTGATGTTCTAGGCAAGTATAATTAACAAAATTACTCTAATTTCCCAATGAAATGATTTATCTAAAATTGTTTAGTGAAGTGTTTTAAAAGTAACAATGAAATGGCAGGGCAAATCATTGTATTTAAAAATATGTTACCTATAAGGTAGGTGAGGACAGAGAAAGAAGTTAGATTTCTTCAAATATATTTTGTTTATATGTTTAATTTTGGAACTGTATAAATGTCTCACATAACATAACATAAAACATAACATAAAATTAAATGTAAAAATTAAAATATAAATACACTTAAAAAGAAATCCAGCTGTTAGCATTAACTTCAGACAAGACATTATTCCAAATGTCTTTAAAATATAAATAAATTGCTCATACCTAGATTAATCGATTAATCGGTGTTAACTGATTGCTTAAACACCCCAGGGATGAAAAGAACTACAAACATAATCCTAAGCTGTTTTCAGTTTCAGTCATACTGTTGGAGGTTGTGGCAGACATAAATAAGTGCTGCTCAGATCCCCTTTGAGGGAAGGCAGTGTGGTCAGCGGAGCCTTAGGGTATCAATTCCTTTAGGTTCAGAGCCACCCTGCCTGGTCATGCCTTTCCTGGTGCAGTCCACATCTGGTGACTAAGCAGGACAGGAATATAAACGTCTTGTCATTTCAGTCCAATGTGAGACCTCTGGAATAAGCATTATCCATCTCATACCTCCTGTGCATTAGCCAAGGTTTGGAGGGCCTTCATCACATCACATCACATTGATCTGGCTGCTGCCCAGTTCTGTTTCTTCCCCCTTCCTTTCTCATGTCGTATTCTAAATTCCATCTCAGTATCTGCTTTCAGAAAACCCAATCTGTGACAGAGGTAGCATTAGTACTGTTGGCCCTTAGTATCTATCAGTTCAGTTCAGTTGTTCAGTCATGTCTGACTCTTTGTGACCCCATGGACTGCAGCACGCCATTAGTATCTATAGGTTTTGCATTTGTGGATTCAACTGCAATTAGTTGAATCTGCAGATACAAAACCTGCAGTTATGGAGGACCCACTGTATTCATTGCACTATACTATTTTATATAATGAACATAAGTATCTGTGGGTTTTGACACCATGGAAGCTCCTGGAACCAATTCCCCATTGATTGTGAAGGATAACTGTACTATTGTTCTAAGGCCTTTAGATATGTGGTTTTGGATAAAGGAAATAATTAATCATGTTCATTTTGTTTATAAAAGAATTTTTGGAGTAGGAAAAAGAAGTTTCAGTGAAGGATCAAGGCTTAAGTAAAAGCCGTAAAATTAGATTTTAGCTTCAGTATTAATGAGAACAGATGATATACGTTAGCTTTAAAATGCATATTTTTGTATCAGTTGATTTCTACTGCTTAACAAAACCATTCTAAAACTTAATGGATTAAAACAACAGTGTTTTTATTTCTCATGATTCTGTGGGTTAGCTGGATAGTTCTTCTGGTTTGGGAAGCTAGTTTGGGGAGGGATTGTGTTTGACAGCCTTATTCACATGTCTGGGGTCTCAACTGGGACATCTGTGATGGTGGGTGCTTCTCTCCATGTGGTCTTTTTCCCTGAAGGAAGATAACACAGGCTTGTTCCCAGCAATACCCGAGCAAGCCCCCTTTCACCTATGGTTTTCAAGTCTGTGTTTTTGTCACTTCTGCTGTTGCCCATTAGCCAAGGCTAGTATCATGGCCAAACCCAGATTCTAGAGTTAGAGAAATAGATCCACATTTCAGTGGGAGGAGTGTTAAGGTCAGAGACATGTTGCATAGAGGAAGGGGAGACATTTGTGCCTGTTTTTGCATTTATTACAATTTCTTATCATTACTTAAAAGACATGGAGACAATGATCTACTGAAAAGTGCTAGTTTGCGATCATGATTTGACCACCACAGGTCCTCATTGCTATTCAGGGGGTTATTGTTTTTAGATATTTTCACTGAGTACCAAAGAACACCAGGATTCCTTGGAGAAATGGTTGCTTCCAGGTTAGGGACAGGAGAAGTACAAGATAAGGCTAGAATATCTTTTAATATCAGACAATAGAAAAACTACCATTGATACTGGGGTTGAATCAAAGGGATTTAGAACCAACTTAAATATACTTTCATTGGCCAACAATGGAGAAATTTGAGTACTAATAAGGATGACAAGGTATAAAATAGTGCAAACGTATTTAAAATCCATGAGTTCATAGTGACACTGGAGCTTCACCCTGAGGGAGAAGGTTTAGGTCTCACATACTTACAGGCTAGGGAGGTACTCCCAGGGAATATAAGCAGGGAGACACTATCCTTGTGAACTCACTTGGCATCACTACAGCTTGACAAGACTGCCTAGGAAGGAGCATATACATTTGTCAGGAGCCCTGATTTTTGCAACTCTTGCCCAGGGGCACCTCCAGATCTCTTGGTTTGGAGGCCATCAGGATTACAATTGCAGTTCCACAGGGCTGTACATATCTGCACACTTTAAGAGCTGCCTAAGGGCTTGTCATCCAATCAGCCTGAGACTAGGTGCAAAATGATATTCCTCTCCTAGGAACACTGACAGCTCACCCTGAACAGCAGGGTTATATTAGGAATAAATCAGGTAGTATAGACAACAACAAAGATTTGAGAGACAACCAAAAGCTAGGTCAGAAATGAATGAGAAGGATTATCAATACACAAGTTCACTCCTTCAAGACAGACAGGCAGCAGTTTTTCCTGATGTATAGAAACAAACACAGAGAGGTAAGCAAAACGAGAAAACAGAGAAATATGTTCTAAATGAAAGAACAAAACAAAACCTTAAAAAGGACCCTGATAAGGAGATAAGTAATCTACCTGAGAAAGAATTCAAAGTAATGGTCATAAAAATGTTCACTGAACTTAGAAGAAGAATGAATTAATATGGTGAGAACTTCAACAGAGTTATAAAATATAATAAAAAACCAACCAGAATTAAAGAATACAAAAACTGAAATGAAAAGTTCACTAAAGGGATCCAAAAACATATTAGGTGATACAGAAGAATGGATCAGCAATCTGGAAGACAAGGTAGTGGAAATCATCCAATCAAGACAGCAAAAAGAAAAGAGAATTAAAAAAAAATAAAGATGGTAAAAGGGATCTCTGGAACAACATCAAGCATATTTACATTTATATTCCAGGAGTCTCAGAGGAGAAGAAAGAAAGTGGCAGGAAACTTATTTGAAAAAATAATGGCTGAAAACTTCTCTTCAAAGAAAAGACCAAGAGAAGAAGAAAAGAAGAGACAGATTATGAGAACAACCAGAAAACGATGAACAAAATGGCAATAAGTACATATCTATCAATAGTTACTTTAGTTACTCTAAGTATGAGGACTAAATTCTCTAATCAAAAGCCATGGGGTGGCTGAATGAATAATTAAAAAATAGGACCTATCCGTATGTTGCCTACTGATACTAAATTCAAAGACACACTCAAGCTAAAAGTGAAGGGATAGAAAAAAATATTCCATGAAAACGGAAAACAAAATAAAGCCGGGTAGCAATACTTAGAATAAATAGACTTTAAAGTAAAGACTGAAACAAAAGCCAAAGAAGAGCATTATATAATGATAAAGGGGTCACCCTGCTTATTTAACTTACATGCAGAGTACATCATGAGAAACGCTGGGATGGAGGAAGCACAGGCTGGAATCAAGATTGCTGGTAGAAATATCAATAACCTCAGATACGCAGATGACACCATCCTTATGGCAGAAAGTGAAGAAGAACTAAAGAGCCTCTTGATGAAAGTGAAAGAGGAGACTGAAAAAGTTGGTTTAAAGCTCAACATTCAGAAAACGAAGATCATGGTATCCAGTTCCATCACTTCATGGCAAATAGATGGGGAAACAGTGACAGCCTTTATTTTTGGGGGCTCCAAAATCACTGCAGATGGTGACTGCAGCCATGAAATTAAAAGACACTTACTCCTTGGAAGGAAAGTTATGACCAACCTAGACAGCATATTAAAAAGCAGAGACATTACTTTGCCAACAAAGGTCCATCTAGTCAAAGCTATGGTTTTTCCAGTAGTCATGTATGGATGTGAGAGTTGGACTATAAAGAAAGCTGAGCGCCGAAGAATAGATGCTTTTGAACTGTGGTGTTGGAGAAGACTCTTGAGAGTCCCTTGGACTGCAAGGAGATCCAACAAGTCCATCCTAAAAGAGATCAGTCCTGGATGTTCATTGGAAGGACTGATGTTGAAGCTGAAACTCCAATACTTTGGCCACCTAATGCGAAGAACTGACTCATTGGAAAAGACCCTGATGCTGGGAAAGACTGAGGGCTGGAGGAGAAGGGGACGACAGAGGATGAGATGGTTGGATGGCATCACCGACTCAATGGATATGGGTTTGGGTGGACTCTGGGAGTTGGTGATGGACAGGGAGGCCCGGCATGCTGCGGTTCATGGGATCGCAAAGAGTCGGACACGACTGAGTGACTGAACTGAACTGAAAGGGTTCAACCCCACAAGAAGACCTAACATTTGTAAATATTTATGAACCAACAGAAGAGCACTTAAATATATAAAGGAGATATTAACAGACATGAAGGGAGAAAATTAGAGTAATACAATATTAGTATGGGACATTAATACCTCCACTTGCATCAATGGATAGATCATCCAGACAGAAAATCAATAATGAAACATTGGCTTTAACACATTAGATTAGACAGACTTAACATACATGCACAGAACATTACATTAAAAAAATGCAGAATACGTATTCTTTTCAAGTGCACATGGGAAATCCTCCAGGATTGAATGCATGTAATCCATAAAACAATTTTCCATAAATTTAAGAAGACTGAAATCATATCAAGCATCTTTCTCAACTACAACAGTATGAATCTAGAAGTCATTACAAGAATAAAACTGGAAAAAACACACACGGAGGCTAAACAACATGCCATTAAACAATCAGTTGGTCAATGAGGAAATAGAAAAATACCTAGAGACAAATAAAAACAGAAAGAAAATGGTCCAAAATCTATGGGACACAGCAAAACAACTCTAAGAGGAGAGTTCATGGAGATCAAAGCCTATCTCAAAAAATAATAAAATTTTCAAATAAACAACGTAAATTTGTATCTAGAGGAACTAGAAAAAGTACAAACAAATCCCAAAGTTTATAGAAGGAAAGAACTCATAAAGACCAGATTTTGCAAATAAATAAAATAGAGACTAAGAAAATAATAGAAAGATCAATGAATCAAAGAGTTGGTTCTTTGGAAATATAAATAAAAGTGGCAACCTTTTAGCCAGACTCACCAAAAAAGGACAGAGGCCCAGCTGTTATATCAAAAATGAAAGAGGACAACCTACAGCTGATACCACAGAAATACAAGGGATCATAAGAGACTACTCTGACCAATTGTACCCAAAAAATTGAACAATGTAGAAGAAATGAATAAATTCCTATAAACACACAATATTTCAAAACTGAATCATGAATAAATAGAAAATCTGAATATACCAACTACTAGTAATGAATCAGCAATTAAAAACTCCCCAAACAAACAAAAGTGCAGGACAAGCCTGCTTCAGGGTGAGTGCTACCAAACATTTAAAGAAGAGATAATACCTATCTTTATCAGATTATTCTGAAAAACTGAAGAGGAAGAAATGCTCCCAAATTCATTTTATGAGGTCAGTGATACCCTGAAACTAAAACCAGACAAAGACATTACAAAAAAAGACAATTACAGGCCAATATCCTTGATGAACATAGATACAGAAATCCTCAACAAAATATTGTCAAACTGAATTCAAAAACATATTAAAGGGATCATACACCATGATCAAATGGAGTTGACTCCAAGGATGCAAGGATGGTTCAACATCTGCAAATCAGTCAACATGATATACAACACTAACAAAACAAAAAATAAAAATCATCTGATTACTCAGTAGATGCAGAAAAAAGCATTTGACAAAACTGAACATCCATTTATGACAAAAACTCTCAACAGAGTGAGTAGAGAGGGAGTGCATTTTGGCATAATTAAAGTCATATATGACAAACTCACAGCTAACAGCATACTCAATGATAAAAAAGTCAAAAGCTTTTCTTTTAAGATCAGGAACAAAGCAAGGATGCCACTCTCACCACTTTTATTCAACATAATGTTAGAAGTCCTAGCCACAGCAATTAGGGGAAAAAAGAAGTAAAGGGCACTCAAAAAGAAGTAAAACATCACTCTTTGTAGACGACACACAGGATACTATATACAGAAAAACTTAAAGATTCCACCATAAAACTACTGTAAGTAAAAAATGAATTCAATAAGGTTATAGGATACAAAACTAATACACTGAAATTGGTTGTATTCCTACACATTAATAACGAACTCTCAGAAAGAGAAGTTTAAAAAGTAATCAGACGGTAAAGCGTCTACCTGCAATGAGGGTGACCCAGGTTCGATCCCTGGCTTGGGAAGATCCCCTGGAGAAGGAAATGGTGACCTGCTGGGAGCGAGGTCCGCCCGTGGCAAAGGTCATGAGGAAGGAGGCTTGACATACGCAAAGGCGGGATCGAGCCTCAGGAGTTCCCCTGGAAATTCTCAAGCATCTACCCCCCAAACCAGAGTCTGCCTACTTTCTGCTTTGTGCTTTCACCTACACCTCTGACTTTACGGGGGGCTGTCCCCCACTACCTCTCTCTGAAAAAAGAGTTAGCTTACAGCTCCAGTTAATAATTCCTGGGTGTGACAGTATTTCAACCTACAAACACCTTTGGAAGTCCTCTAGCCTGCCTGAATAGGTTTTTCCGGCCACATGTGATTGCTCAGAGCCTCCCAACTGTGAGAGGCATGAGATGTTCTAAACTGTCTAAATACAGATTCCTTTGAGCAGTTAAAAGATTGATTAGAAATTGTATTGGTGAAGGGATTTTCACTTGTTGGGCCAGTGTTTGCTGCTAAGTTTCCATATCCCTTACCTGCTGTGTCCCTGGCAGTGTATTGATTAATATAATTGGTGTAAGTAGTAGCTTTAATGTTTGTAACCTGGGACTCTTGAGTTAATTCTTTTTCTTGTTATAGCCCACCACACCTTTGCTCTGTAGGAATGCAACTTTATCTAATGCTTTTGGAGGGTGGCTCCTGACCAATCACCTTTAGAGAAAAATAAGTTTTCTGAAGAAAGGGTCTTAAAATGTTAACAGGCCTCCGGGCCAGAAGATGATGCAAATCACCTAAGCTTTTGCATATAAGTTTGCAGGAAGAAAGCCTGGCTTGCTGCATGACTCTACCCCTTCCCCCATTATCCTCTATGCACAACTTAAGGTATAAAAACTACTTTGGAAAATAAAGTGCGGGCCTTGTTCACTGAAACATGGGTCTCCCCATGTCGTTCTTGCTCTCACCTTCTGGCTGAATTATTCAGCCTCTTTTCTCCACTGAATTTCCTCACTGAGCTATCCTTATTTCAGCCTCTTTTCTTCACTGAATTTTCCCACTGAGCTATCCTTATTCTATTACTCTTTATATCCTTAATTAAAGTTTAATTAAGCAGTTGTTTCCTGATCCTCGCCGACGCCGTCCCCACTTCGAATTCCCTGGATCCACCGGGGCTGGACCCCGGCAGCGACCCACTCCAGTACTCTTGCCTGGAAAATTCCATGGACAGAGGAGCCTTGTAGGCTACAGTCCATGGGGTCGCAAAGAGTCGGACACGACTGAGCGACTTCACTTCACTTCACTTCAATCCCATTTATAACTGCATCAAAAAGAATAAAACACCTATAATAAATTTAATCAGAGGTGAAAAATCTGTAAAATTATAAGAGTGATGAAAACATAGAAGAGGACACAAATGGTAAGATGTATTGTGCTCATGCATTTGAAGAATTAATATTGTTAAAATGTCTATAATACCCAAAGCAATCCACAGATTCAATGCAATCCTTAACAAAATACCAATGACATTTTTTCAAGACCTATAACAAAGAATCTTAAAATTTGTACAGAATCACAAAAAACCTCAAATAACAAAAACAACTGAGAAAGAACAACAAAGCTGGAGGTATCATGCACCCTGATTTGCAAAGTACACTACAAGATGATAGTAATCAAAACAGTATGATACTGGCACGAATGGAACAGAACATAGAGCTCATAAATAAAGCCATGGTTATATGGCCAATTATCTATGACAAAGAAGGTAAAACTATACAATGGAGAAAAGACAATGTATTCTGTAATTGATGCTGGGAAAACTAGATAAATACTGCCGGGAGCCAGCACAGGAGTCCCCACCCGTAACAAGGTTATGTGGGAGAGTTCTGGTGGGCAAGACGAGCCAGAACTCGAGGGGTGCCCCTCTGGCGCACTCCATTTAAATTTAAAAATGGATTAAAGACTTGAATGAGGGACCTGAAACCAGAGGGACAGCCCCTCAGGTAGACGCCTGAGCGTCTACCCCTAAACCAGAGTCTGCCTGCTTTACTGCTTTGTGCTCTCACCTACACCTCTGACTTTACAGGGGCTGTCCCCCACCACCATCTCCCTCTCTGAAAAAGAGTTAACTTACAGCTCCAGTTAATAAAGTTCCTGGGCGTGACAAGAGTGTTTTAGTTCACAAACCCCTCAGATGGCTCTCCAACTTGCCTGACAGGTTTACCCGGACTCCTACAGCTAGGCATACGATTGTTTACAGTCTCCCAGCCGCGAGAGGCACAGGAAGCTTAAGATATTCAAATAGTATAGAGCCTCTCGGAGAGTTAAAAATTGTCAGAAAAGAACTAGTAGAAGATTTCATTGTTGAGCCAATGCTTGCTGCCAAGTTTCCACATCCTGTATTGTATCCTTAGAAGTGTATTAATTAATATAGTTGGTATATAGAAACAATAAGTAGTGGCCTTGGTGTTAACAACTTTAGACCCTTATGGTAATAAATTCTTTCCTTTGTTGTAAACCCATTGCACCTTTGCCCTATAGGAATGCAACTTTATCTAACACCTTCGGAGGATGGTGCCAAACTTTAAAATAATTACTCTTAGAGAAAATAAGTCTTATGGTTGACAAACCTTTATCAGAGTCATAAAATGTTAACAGGCCTTCTGGCCAAAAGATGATGTAAATCACCTAAACCATTTGTATACGATAAGTTTGCAAAAAAGAAACCCTGGTTTCGATAAGGATCAAAACTGCTGACTTTGCATGATTTCACACCCCCTATTATCCTCTATGTGCAACTTAGGGTATAAAAGGCCCTGCTGAAAATAAAGCTATGGGCCTTGCTTACCGAAGCTTGGTTTCCCCATGTCATTCTTTCTTGTTTCCTTTTCCTCCTTTTCTCTTCTGTTCTTCCTTCATGCCAAAATAATTTGGAGCTCGGGGGTCCTCTGCGACCACTTATTTGCCTGGGCTTCTAAGACCCACTCGAGAAAGCGCCTAAGGTGGGGCACCTTCCGCTATTTGAGAGGGCGCCTGCGGCCTCCGTGGTCAGAGCAAGTTTGGTGTCACGAACTTTATTGATTTCCCGCGTAAACCAGTCATTATTGAGCATCTAATAAATCTCTGCTTTGCTATTCTAATCGCCAATGTGGTCATCCTGAGGGAATCCCTGGATCCAACCAGGGCTTGACTCCGAAAAAATACATCAGATTGGACCACTATCTTACAACATATACAAAAATAAATTTAAAAATGGATTAAAGACTTGAATGAGGGACCTGAAACCATAAAACTCCTAGGAAAAAAACGTAGGCAGTAAGCTCTTTGATACTGGTTTTACCAATATTTTTTTGACCTCTCCTCAGGCAAGAGCAACAAAAGCAAAAATAGAAAGGACTCAGTTCGGTTCAGTTCAGTCGCTCAGTCATGTCTGACTCTTTGCGACCCCATGAATTGCAGCACACCAGGCCCTCCTGTCCATCACCAACTCCCGGAATTCACCTAAACTCATGTCCATCAAGTCGGTGATGCCATCCAACCATCTCATCCTCTGTCGTCCCCTTCTCCTCCTGCCCCCAATCCCTCCCAGCATCAGAGTCTTTTCTAATGAGTCAACTCTTTGCATGAGGTGGCCAAAGCATTGGAGTTTCAGCTTCAACATCAGTCCTTCCAATGAACACCCAGGACTGATCTCCTTTAGAATGGACTGGTTGGGTCTCCTTGCAGTCCAAGGGACTCTCAGGAGTCTTCTCCAGCACCACAGTTCAAAAGCGTCAATTCTTTGGCGCTCAACTTTCTTCACAGTCCAACTCTCACATCCATACATGACCACTGGAAAAACCATAGCCTTGACTAGACAGACCTTTGTTGACAAAATAATGTCTCTGCTTTTTAATATGCTATCTAGGTTGATCATAGCTTTCTTTCCAAGGAGTAAGCGTCTTTTAATTTCATGGCGCCATCACCATCTGCAGTGATTTTGGAGCCCAGAAAAATAAAGTCAGCCACTGTTTCCACTGTTTCCCCATCTATTTGCCATGAAATGATGGGACCGGATGCCATGATCTTCGTTTTCTGAATGTTGAGCTTTAAGCCAACTTTTTCACTCTCCTCTTTCACTTTCATCAAGAGGCTTTTCAGTTCGTCTTCACTTTCTGCCATAAGGGTGGTGTCACCTGCAAATCTGAGGTTATTGAGATTTCTCCCGGCAATCTTGATTCCAGCTTGTGCTTCTTCTAGCCCAGTGTTTCTCATGATGTACTCTCCATAGAAGTTAAATAAGCAGGGTGACAATATACAGCCTTGACGTACTCCTTTTCCTCTTTGGAACCAGTCTGTTGTTCCATGTCCAGTTCTAACTGTTGCTTCCTGACCTGCATACAGGTTTCTCAAGAGGCAGGTCAGGTGGTCTGGTATTCCCATCTCTTTCAGAATTTTCCATAGTTTATTGTGATCCACACAGTCAAAGGCTTTGGCATAGTCAATAAAGCAGAAATAGATGTTTTTCTGGAACTCTCTTGCTTTTTCCATGATCCAGCAGATGTTGGCAATTTGATCTCTGGTTCCTCTGCCTTTTCTAGAACCAGCTTGAACATCTGGAAGTTCATGGTTCATGAACTTTTATTGCTGAAGCCTGGCTTGGAGAATTTTGAGCATTATTTTACTAGCGTGTGAGATGAGTGCAATTGTGTGGTAGTTTGAGCATTCTTTGGCATTGCCTTTCTTTGGGATTGGAATGAAAACTGACCTTTTCCAATCCTGTGGCCACTGCTGAGTTTTCCAAATTTGCTGGCATATTGAGTGCAGCACTTTCACAGCATCATCTTTTAGGATTTGAAATAACTCAACTGGAATTCCATCACCTCCACTAGCTTTGTTCGTAGTGATGCTTTCTAAAGCCCACTTGACTTCACATTCCAGAATGTCTGGCTCTAGGTGAGTGATCATACCATCGTGATCATCTTGGTCGTGAAGATCTTTTTTAGACAGCACTACGTGACACTAAATATCTTTTGCACAGATAAGGAAAGCAAAACAAAAATGAAAAGGCAACATAGTGAATGGGATAGTGAAGTGGAAGTGAAGTCGCTCAGTCGTGTCCGACTCTTTGTGACCCCGTAGACTGTAGCCTACTAGGTTCCTCCGTCCATGGGATTTTCCAGGCAAGAGTACTGGAGTGGGTTGCCATATGCAAATCACATATTTGATGAGAGGTTTATATTCAAAATATATAAAGAAATTATACAATTTAATATAAAAAAGAAAACAACCTAATTAAAAAATGGGCAGAGGATCTGAACAGATCATTTTCAAAAGAAGATATACAGATGGTCAATAGGCACAGCACCACCGGTCATCAGGGAAATGCAAAGTAAAAGCATAACGAGGTATCACCTCATACCTGTCAGAATGGCTACTATCAAAAAATCAAAAACAATGACAAGTTTTGGTGAGGATGTGGAGAAAAGGGAATCCTTGCATACTGGGAATGTAAACTGGTGCAGCCACTATAGAATATAGTATTCAGTTTCCTCAAAAAATTAAAAATAGTACTAAGATATGATACAGCATTTTCACTTCTGGAAATTTATTCAAAGATGATGAAAACACTAACTTGAAAAGATACATGCAACTGTACGCATATATCCTTTGCAACGTTACTTACAATAGCTAAGATATAGAAACCTAAGTGTCTGCTGATAGATGAAAGGATAAAGAAGATATTAGTATATATAGTTAGTATTATATCATTCAGCCAAAAAGAAAGAAAGAAAACTTGCAGCAACATGGATGGACCTAGAGGTTGTTACGCTAAGTGAAATAAGTCAGACAGAGAAAGACAATTATCAGGTGAATTTTCATATACATGGAATCCAAAAACCAAAACAAACAAAACAGACTCATAGAGAACAAAATGGTGGTTCCAATGGAAGGGTGTTGTGGGGGCAACTGAAATGGGTGAAGGGGATTGAGAGGGACAAACTTCGAGTTATAAAAAAAATTAAATCACAGAGATGTAATGTACAGCACAAGGAATACAGTCAACAACTCTGTCATAAGTTTGTATGGTGACAAATGTTCACTGGACACTGTTGTGACCATTTTAAAAATGTATATAAATATCAAATCACTAGGATGCACACCTGAAAGTGATATTGTATGTCAATGATACTTCAATAAAAAATATTCGTATATAAAGACAACATTAGAAGGATGAAGGCAATCATAAACTTCAAGGGGGAAAAATGGAGATATACCTATTAAAAGGAGAAAAAAAAAAAAAAAAGCATGAGAGGAAAGTGCAATAGCACTGACACTTGATTTGAAGATCTCTCTCTTATTTTGTATCCTTCTTCTTTTCTGTGGTCTATTAATCTTTATTCTCTGGAAAGAATCTTCTCTTGTATTTATAATAGTTGTTCTCCATTCTGCCACACAAGATTCATTATTTTACCTTTCTCTATATTTCTAGAGGCTGCCTCTGGGGATGGTATCACCCAGGCTCCTTTACAGACTGACTTCTGGTTAGGTTTCTTCAGGTTTCTGGGGAGGAGGTAGAGGTCAGAGTATTAATTCCACTATGTTCTCCCTTCCTGGGGCACTGTGGTTTTGACAGTGGTAACGAAAGGAGTACATCAAGGCTGTATATTGTCACCCTGCTTATTTAACTTACATACAGAGTACATCATGAGAAACGCTGGGCTGAAAGAAGCACAAGCTGGAATCAAGATTGCCAGGAGAAATATCAATAACCTCAGATATGCAGATGACACCACCCTTATGGCAGAAAGTGAAAAAGAACTAAAGACCCTCTTGATGAAAGTGAAAGAGGAGAATGACAAAGTCGGTTTAAAGCTCAACTTTCAGAAAACGAAGATCATGGCATCTGGTCCCATCACTTCATGGCAAATAAATGGGGAAACAGTGGAAACAGTGGCTGACTTTATTTTTCTGGGCTCCAAAATCACTGCAGATGGTGATTGCAGCCATGAAATTAAAATATGCTTACTCCTTGGAAGGAAAGTTATGACCAAACTAGGCAGCGTATTAAAAAGCAGAGACATTACTTTGTCAACAAAGGTCCGTCTAGTCAAGGCTATGATTTTTCCAGTGCTCATGTATCGATGGGAAAGTTGGACTATAAAGAAAGCTGAGCGCAGAAGAATTGATGCTTTTGAACTGTGCTGTTGGAGCAGACTCTTGAAAGTCCCTTGGACTACAAGGAGATCCAACCAGTCCATCCTAAAGGAGATCAGTCTTGGGTGTTCATTGGAAGGACTGATGTTGAAGCTGAAACTCCAACACTTTGGCCACCTTATGTGAAGACCTGACTCATTTGGAAAGTCCCTGATGCTGGGAAAGACTGAGGACAGAAGGAGAAGGGGATAACAGAGGATGAGATGGTTGGATGGCATCACCGACTCAATGGACATGGGTTTGGATGGACTTTGGGAGTTGGTGATGAACAGGGAGGCCTGGAGTGCTGTGGTTCATGGGGTCGCAAAGAGTCAGACACGACTGAGCGACTGAACTGAACTGAACTGAACTGAAACTTCCTTCGTGCTCTAGCTCTTACATGACAGCCCTTTCTCTCTACCCTTGCTCTCCCTAAGCTCTAATGACAGTTCTTCCTCTGCTTATTCCTTTAACCCTAGGCATGGTAGCAGATTTCCACTGTTGCAAGCTCTAGATCCCTCACCTTTTCTTGCATGGTCCTTTCATAAAGGGATTCTTAAATAATCCCTTCATTAAAGCCTTCCTTGTTAAAACATGTGGACCTAATTTCCTGCCAGGAGCTGAATGAATACAGCTCACCTTAGATGTGTGCTATTTTCACATATAATTTTCTTTGGTAGTGTAATTTACCCTACTACCCAACTACCTTTTCTTCATTGCAAAATCTCCTGTATGTCCCAGCATGTACCCTTCGCTTCCCCAGTTTTACTGTTTGGGGAGACGCTGCTTTGGGAAAGATCCTTGGTGTTCTCCTTTCTTACTGCAATTAATAAAATCCACCCTTCTCTTGATCTATGGCTTTGTTGTGTCAACTGAAGAAAAATGGTACGACATAAAAGTTGAGAATTTTGGAAGACTTTCTGAGGACTTAAACCCCGAAGACATCCTCTTGGATAGCTCTGGTGGAACTTCTGAAGGGGTAAAGGAGAGACCAGAATATGGAAGGATTTTAACAACCAAACCTAGTTGTGATCTTGGTGGCCTCAGCCTGCAGTGGCTTGAAGTGGGGCTTCAATTCCCGACCGGAGATTGAAGTTAGGTTGTTCGGTGAGAGCACTGAATCCTAGCCACTAGACCAGTGGTCAGTGACACAGCCCCAGTTCTTGAACTTTGCAGAAATAGAATTCCCACAAAGACAGAAAGCAGTGAAACAAGTGAAGTATTTATTAGGAAGAAGAGTAGAGTACATGTGGACTGACACACAGGCAGGCTCAGAGAGCAGTGCCTTTGTGGCAGTTCACATCACTTATTTGAAGCATTTCTTCTGGGTATTCTGGGTTTCCTCTGGTCAGTCATTTGTATTTGCCTGGTTCAGAGACAATGCTTGGTTTATCTCAGGATCCTCCCATGTGTGCGCACGCATCTCTTTGCCAAGATGGATTCCATTGAAGAGGCCTATGGGTAGTTGACATCAGTTAGCGTCACTCCCCTTTTGACTTCCAAGAAGGCTTTCTGTGTCTGTGTAGTCAGGGAGGTCTCCTAATTTTGAGAATGAGTGATAAGTAGTCTCTTATCTTCTATCTGGGCAGAGTCCAGCATCCTCTCTTGACAGTCCTGCTATTTTTGTCTTGGATTATCTACCCTGAGGGGTGGGAGGAGTCATCTACCTCCTGCCTCAGTTGGAACATCAAAACTTTACTAGAGAAAAATTGCAGTACATTTTCCAGACAAAAGAAGCCCCCAAAACACTAGATGTTGATGAACAGAGGTAAAAAATGATATACCCTGACGATGAAATTGAAGCTGATCAATACTGTTATGCAATATGCCTTAAGGGAAGCCTATTTAGCAAAGCCTCATGCCGGGTTCACCTGTGTCTGATGTGAGCCGTACCTGAAGGGGTCAGTTCCCCTGTGCACAGACAGCATCCCACCTCTACTTCTGCCTCAGGGCTTTTTTGGCAGAAATTCTTTGGAAGCCTGCTCTGCCAGGTACAGGGCAAACTGAAAGTATTCACCAGGGGCACCCCTTAACCAAAAGGGTAGAGAAGTTAGTAGATAAAGGCCTCAGACTCCAGCCTTTTTAGAGAACAATTCTGAAGCACATTCTACATAGTGGAGCAGAGGGCTCCTAGAGAGAGGGAGCCGCAGTAGCCCATAAAAGGGAACCCAGCCAATAGTGGGTCCCTTATTGGATTTCCCTCCTTCCTTGTCTCATTCTTCTCTACTCCCTCTCTAGTGCTTCCAGGAATCCCTTCCTAAGTCCTTAAGTCAGTCTCAGCCCAGGAGATACCAAAGCGAAACCCAACTGAGACCTGAAGGCTTGACAGAGCAAGCCATGAAGAGAGCAGGCAGAAGATTGTGGTTTCGAAAGGGAAAGTAGAAGTCTCCCATCAAATAGGAGAAACGTCAATTTTAGGCTACAGGGGAGAACGATGATAGGAAAATTAAAAGCATATACATTGAAGGAAAAACTGAATTGTTTCTCTAGTTTTATATTAAGAACCGTTCTTAGATTAACCATTCCATATTAATAACCATAATTATTGTTGCTAATAAATGTAATGTGTATAATTATTAAAGCTGATTAGCCTTGTTTTCTTCATGCAATGTAAATTTTTTGAAAGCAGGAATTGCTTGAAGCTGCCCTATAAAGAAAGCTGAGCACAATTTTGAACTGTGGTGTTGGAGAAGACTCTTGAGAGTCCCTTGAACTGCAAGGAGATCCAACCAGTCCATCCTAAAGGAGATCAGTCCTGGGTGTTCATTGGAAGGACTGATGTTGAAGCTGAAACTCCAATACTTTGGCCACCTAATGCAAAGAACTGACTCATTGGAAAAGACCCTGATGCTGGGAAAGACTGAGGGCTGGAGGAGAAGGGGACAACAGAGGATGAGATGGTTGGATGGCATCACCAACACAATGGGCATGGGTTTGGATGGACTCCTGGAGTTGGTGATGGACAGGGAGGCCTGGCGTGCTGCAGTTCATGTGGTTGCAAAGAGTTGGACACAAGTGAGCAACTGAACTGAACTGATATCTCTAAATTAACCTCAGCATATTTGTATTAAGCATACACTATATCCAAAGTACTTTATTAAGTGCTAGGAGACAAATTGGACTTGCTCAAGGGACCCTCAGAGTCTAGTGCAGGCAACAGATACACATATCTTGCAATTTTGAGACTAACCAAGGAAACTTTGGGATTACAGGTATAATCCTAGTTCCTTGTGATCTCTCAGTAAAGGGCACACATTTATTCATTTTTTACTGAGCATACCCTTTATACCAGCTCTGTATGCAGGACTATCTTTTAATTATTATTGTTACTATTCTACAGGTACGGAATATTAATGTATTTCTGATAGAGACACAGTAAAGGGGCAAAGTAGGTAATTAAACAGAAGCAGGTAATTCTGTTAAACAAAGTAGGTAATTAAACTAGAAGATTGTAAGCCAAGAAAAAAGTATGGAAGACCCCTGTAAGTTAATAATCACTCAAGAAAGCAGGTTTGCCTAATCACAAAACCAAGCAGGCTTGCTTAGCAACAAAACCACACAGCAGAAGCATGAGACATGCCCCCAAACAATAAAGCAATGGTGACATGAGACCCACTCCTACCCAAATCAGCTCAGTAAGTTAATGATTCCTTAGGACATGCTCTCCGCACACATAAAAACAGTAAGTTATGGAAAGGTGATACTTCAAATTGAAAGATCCTCATTGTACTGAGACCTGAAATAATTTTTCCATCATGCCATGACAGTCCCGGCTTGACCCTGGAGGGACAACAAAAAACTTCTGTCCCCAATCTGAAGGAGGAGCTGATAATGGAAGGCTGATGTCTATTCAAGAATGAGGAAGAAGGTTGTCTTTTCCCCCTCCCCACTTTTCCTTTGATTATAAAACTACCTCACTAAGTTTTCAGCTTGTGGCATCCCCTCATCCATCCACTTGTAAGCCTCACAAGTGTTCTATTCTAATAAATAACTTCTTCCCTATCACTTTGCTTCTTGCTGAATTCTTTTTGTGCTGAGACATGAAAAACCAGAGCTCCTCAGAGGCCCCAGAAATGCCATCTAGCGGACTCACCTCTGAAGGCCAACTCTTGTTAAAACTACCTGCAAATTCTCTACCTTTGCTATAAATATCTGAGAGTCGCCAAAGAAAACCCTCACCTGGTCTTTTTCATGGCCTCTCATCCATACGTCCTGAGGGTTTTGGAGACTCTCCCTCTGGGAAATGCAAACCTGCTTTTACAGATCCACAGAATGTTCTCTCTGAAAGGGATCTTAATGTTTTCTAGTGTTTTCTGTAGAAGTTAGTATATATACTGCATACCAAAATGGATTAGAAGGTTTTCATCTAGAAGTGGCAAACTCCGGGGCTCCAGCTGCCCTAAAGGCAAAGCGGCTCAATCCTTCTGCATGCTAGTGAGGCTAGATAGGGCAAGGAAAGACGGGAATAGGGAGCAGTAGTATAATTCATGGAAAGTTAAATGCATCACTCATTATCAGAGAAATGCAAATCAAAACCACTACGAGGTACCATTTCACGCCAGTCAGAATGGCTGCGATCCAAAAGTCTACAAGCAATAAATGCTGGAGAGGGTGTGGAGAAAAGGGAACCCTCTTACACTGTTGGTGGGAATGCAAACTAGTACAGCCACTAGGAGAACAGTGTGGAGATTCCTTAAAAAACTGGGAATAGAACTGCCTTATGATCCAGCAATCCCACTGCTGGGCATACACACCGAGGAAACCAGAATTAAAAGAGACACGTGTACCCCAATGTTCATCTCAGCACTGTTTATAATAGCCAGGACATGGAAGCAACCTAGATGTCCATCAACAGATGAATGGATAAGAAAGCTGTGGTACATATACACAATGGAGTATTACTCAGTCATTAAAAAGAATACATTTGAATCAGTTCTAATGAGGTGGATGAAACTGGAGCCTATTATACAGAGTGAAGTAAGCCAGAAAGAAAAACACCAATACAGTATACTAACGCATATATATGGAATTTAGAAAGATGGTAACAATAACCCTGTGTACGAGACAGTAAAAGAGACACTGATGTATAGAACAGTCTTTTGGACTCTGTGGGAGAGGGAGAGGGTGGGATGATTTGGGAGAATGGCATTGAAATACATATAATATCATATATGGAACGAGTCTCCAGTCCAGGTTTGATGCACAATACTGGATTCTTGGGGCTGGTGCACTGGGACGACCCAGAGGGATGGTATGGGGAGGGAGGAGGGAGGAGGGTTCAGGATGGGGAACACAGGTATACCTGTGGCAGATTCATTTCGATATTTGGCAAAACCAATAAAATATTGTAAAGTTTAAAAATAAAATAAAATTTAAAAAAATAAATAAATGCTGAAATACTGGATGTGAGAGCATTTCTTTGAGTTTCAGGGAGCACATCCTGGATGGGTTCAGGTGCTGAAGCAAGCGAATTATGATGATCCTCCCAAAATAACCTTCCTTTAGAGCTAAAGATATCCAGCCAGTTCAAGGTTGCACAAGCCTTTTCCCCACAGCTCTTTGCTAATTGAATTAAACCCTTCTTGGCAATAAGTGAGTCTCCTGAAGACTGACCGGAAGGTTCGATTTTGCACATATAATAACTTGGCTTTCCAGCTGCTTCAGGCTGCCTGCCTCAGCTCAAATTCCTCCTTTAGCTACTGTCTCCTTTCATTTTCCTATAATTATTAATGATACCTGATCCCATTACACGCTGGTGGCCTTCCAGGCACACTCTGTTGACTAACACTCATGATTACTGCTAATTCATAGAGGGCAGGGCTGATACATCTCAGAGTTCTCATCTACTTTTCAATTTCAACTGTAGTGCCAAAGGACCTGAATGTACTTCAACCAGAAAAGAGAGCACTGCATTTTGTTTTCCAGAATCATATATGTGCTAGAATCAAAGCCAGCAAGCAAATAAAAGTCACAGAATTACAGTTTGTTTTTGAGCAATTTACCTCCTGTTACTGTAGACTTGCATTTCATTTCAGAGCTCACTGTGCTTTAGCTCTGCCCAGAGTTCACACTTGGCATTCTTCCAAGTTCTGAACCTTTCTCCCATTCCTTCCTGGTAATCTGTCTTTTGTGGCCTGTCTTCATTAAATTCACAAATAGCTAAAAGTGATATTTGTAAATGCTTACAAATGTATCTCTAAATGTATCTCCCTCATAAGTTAACTATTTCATAATTCTAAGTTCCTTTGGAGAATTAGAATTTACCTCAGAGAAGTGACTCCCAGGTTGAGAATTTCAGGAAACTTGATGAACCTGCAGCTGGAAATATTTGGGGTAGGCATTTATTTTAAGTTTTCTTTATTTCACATCAGCCACTCAGGCTAGTGTGAATGAGAAATATTGCTCGAAGGATTTTGCAGCCATCAAGTCATCACATTACAGCTGCCCAGATGGTCAGCCCTGAGGGAACTCAGAATGGAAACAAATGGGCTGCCCACTGCCAAGCCCTCAGCCTCTGCAGCCACTCCCAACTGTGCACTCCAAGGGGACTCAGCGTGGAGAAAAATAGAATACTGGCCCCAGATAGTTGGTTGTCATTGTTCGGTCACCAAGTTGTATCCAACTCTTTACAACTCCATGGACCACAGCACACCAGGCTTCCCTGTCCTTCACTATCTCCCAGAATTTGCTCCAACTCATGTCCATTGAGTCAGTGATGCCATCCAACCATCTCATCCTCTGTCATCCTCTTCTTCTCCTGCCCCCAGTCTTTCCCAGCATCAGGGTCTTTTCTAAAGTGTTGACTCCTCATATCGAGTGGCCAAAGTATTGGAGCTTCAGCATCAGTCCTTCCAATGAATATTCAGGGTTGATTTCCCTTAGGGATGACTGGTTTCATCTCCTTGCTGTCCAAGGGACTCTTATGAGTTTTCTCCAGTACCACAGTTTAAAAGCATCAATTCTTTGGCGCTCAACCTTCTTTATGGTCCAACTCTTACATCCATACATGACTACTGGAAAAACCATAGCTTTGACTAGACAGATTTTATATATATATCAGATCAGATCAGATCAGATCAATCGCTCAGTCGTGTCCGATTCTTTGTGACCCCATGAATCGCAGCACGCCAGGCCTCCCTGTCCATCACCAACTCCCGGAGTTCACTCAGACTCACATCCATCGAGTTAGTGATGCCATCCAGCCATCTCATCCTCTGTCGTCCCCTTCTTCTCCTGCCCCCAATACCTCCCAGCATCAGAGTCTTTTCCAATGAGTCAACTCTTCGCATGAGGTAGCCAAAGTACTGGAGTTTCAGCTTTAGCATCATTCCTTCCAAAGAAATCCCAGGGCTGATCTCCTTCAGAATGGACTGGTTGGATCTCCTTGCAGTCCAAGGGACTCTCAAGAGTCTTCTCCAACACCACAGTTCAAAAGCATCAATTCTTCGGTGCTCAGCCTTCTTCACAGTCCAACTCTCACATCCATACATGACCACTGGAAAAACCATAGCCTTGACTAGACGGACCTTTGTTGGCAAAGTAATGTCTCTGCTTTTGAATATGCTATCTAGGTTGGTCATAATGTACACACACACAGAGACCTTTGACTATATGGACTAGACAGTTGGGGTGCACATGAAAGGAATAATGTCAGTAAGTCCAGACTCTTGCATCTTCCCATACATAGAAAAGCACCAAATTCCTTAACTTGAGATGTTTAGTTTTCTTTACTTAATAGTAATCTTTTGATTTTCCCACTACCTGATTTTTGTTGTAGAAACCCCTACATATCCTGGCTCACCACCCTCCCCACGGCTAGCCCTTTTGGAGCAGTCACTCAGAGTCATCTGAGAATCCTTGGACTTCAGTCCTCAGAATGTTTGCTGAATAAAACATAACTCTCAACTTTTAGGTTCTGCATTTTTTTTTCAGTTGACACTAGGTGACACTTCCTAGGAAGTGAATAGAAATATTTCACAGTGCTTATGTTTCTGCACAAGATGGTAAACTTATATGATTTTGCAAAAAATTAAACCAGGACCTATCTTATCCTGGACAGCAGAACTGCAGGTCCACAGTGTGAAATCAGGATGTAAGGATAATAAACAGAAAAAGGGACTAACTCAGTTATTTGTTCTGGTTCAACAAGTTATTTGTTTCTGTGGCTGTATGAATACGACATTGATGAAAAACTGTCCATCTCATTTCCAGGAAGAAACAGCAGGATGATTCATAGGGAAGAAAAGGCTATACAGTATTAAATCATCATCAGACCAGAGAGATTTGTCAGGATTTGTCAGACATTTTGTCAGAATCACTGCTGTCAATAAATAGTGAAACTTTTAGAATTTGGTTGTCCTCTGAATAAAAGTAGGAAAAATGAACACATGACAAATAGATTTACCTTTGGCAGAAACCATCCAGAGATGGTTTGTAAATGTGTGACTATCAGAGATTCAAGAAACCTCTAAATTTTATAAAGCTGGTCAGCATATATTATCCAGACAGGAACATTACCAAAGAAAGCTCTGGTCTCCTGAACTGCATTGTAACCCAAATGAGTGAACAAACGGGGAAGAAACGGCAGATTGTGTTTTGCACGGAGCCCATGTATAGCAGTGTTCTGCTGAAGTTGGCAGGATAGCTTTTACAGAACCAATTGTTAAGTATTCAAGTAAATTCCATTGGTCTTAAAATCAGCCCCGGTGAAAGTGGTTAATACCACAGACATTGGCAGTTCCTATAGAACATGGATTTTTGTTTGCTAGTTTTGTTTAGTGTTCATAGAGTTGGTCTACCCATCCACCACTGTCTAGCTCTCTTGAAGGCAAAGAGAGCCTGTCAGGAAAACATAAATTTGCATCTCTCAGTGAGGCATGTATTGTGTGGAACTGGGACAGCTCACCAGACATTTCCCAGAACTCGGATGGAATATTGCTCTAAGTCTCTTTGCTTCATGTCCATGCTCACTAAGCAACCTACTGCTTATTTATTTGGTCCTAGTAGATAGATTGGTGTCAGAAGGAGTTCCTTCAAGTCTTGGGGATTCTAAGGAACCATCCTGGAGGACATCTGGGGAAAAGAGGTGAAGATCATGCCAGGCTGAGCAGGTCTTTCAACTTCAACCAGAGCAGTTTCACTTTCTCTGTTTTACATACTGGTTATACATACACAATCCAAAACAAAACAGTTGCTTGGAGAAAGCATACTACCATTAAAAAAAAAAAAGCCTTTGAAAATAGTAGGCCAGAGTACTCTGTGAGCCAGAAAAGCACATCCCTTATTAAAGCTAATTTATTTTTCTGGATATAATCCAGCTACTTGTGAGTTTGCATGTATGCTGTTGATTCAGTCATGTCTGACTCTGTGAGAGCCCATGGACTGTAGCCCGCTAGGCTCCTCTGTCCATGCGGATTCTCCAGGCATGAATACTGGAGTGGGTTGCTGTGCCTTCCTCAAGGGGATCCTCCTGACCCAGGGATCAAACCCACATCTCTCATGTCTCCTGCACTGGCAGGTGGGTTTAGGTTCTTTACTACTAGTGCCACTTGGGAAGCCCACTTGTGAGATTCAGTTCAGTTCAGTTCAGTTCAGTCGCTCAGTCGTGTCCGGCTCTTTGGACCCCATGAATTGTAGCATGCCAGGCCTCCCTGTCCATCACCAACTCCCGGAGTTCACTCAAACTCACGTCCATCGAGTCGGTGATGCCATCCAGCCATCTCATCTTCTGTCGTCCCCTTCTTCTCCTGCCCCCAATCCCTCCCAGAATCAGAGTCTTTTCCAGTGAGTCAACTCTTCGCATGAGGTTGCCAAAGTACTGGAATTTCAGCTTCAGCCTCATTCCTTCCAAAGAACACCCAGGGCTGATCTCCTCTAGAATGGACTGGTTGGATCTCCTTGCAGTCCAAGGGACTCTCAAGAGTCTTCTCCAACACCACAGTTCAAAAGCATCAATTCTTTGGTGCTCAGCCTTCTTCACAGTCCAACTCTCACATCCATACATGACTACTGGAAAAACCATAGCCTTGACTAGACGAACCTTTGTTGGCAAAGTAATGTCTCTGCTTTTCAATATGCTATCTAGGTTGGTCATAACTTTTCTTCCAAGGAGTAAGCGTCTTTTAATTTCATGGCTGCAGTCACCATCTGCAGTGATTTTGGAGCCCCCCCCAAATAAAGTCTGATTGCTCCTGCTAAGTCGATTCAGTCGTGTCCGACTCTGTGCGACCCCATAGACGGCAGCCCATCAGGCTCCCCTGTCCCTGGGATTCTCCAAGCAAGAACACTGGAGTGGGTTGCCGTTTCCTTCTCCATTGCATGAAAGTGAAAAGTGAAAGTGAAGTCGCTCAGTCGTGTCCGACTCTCAGTGACCCCATGGACTGCAGCCTACCAGGCTCCTTCATCAATGGGATTTTCCAGGCAAGAGTACTGGAGTGGGGTGCCATTGCCTTCTCCGAAAGTCTGATTAGTTAATCTTAATTAGCTTCCTACTAACTGATAAGGTTGTGATGCACCAACTGAAAATTCAAATTTCTTGACTTCTCATGTTGAAGACCAGACTCGTTGTGAAGAAATGCCCTTCGGAGATTTTGATCAGGGTCAGGCGGCTGTTCTCTCCAACAGCCCTCTCTTGAATGGGGCAACTTTCTCTTTGCTACAAGGAAAGTGGAAAATGTAGTCAGTCAGGTGAGCTGAACTTAAGTCATTGTAAGTTTCTGTCTTTGGCTCCTCTTCTAATTACAAAAGTGACCTTATGTCCTTTAAGTTATTTTAGGAAAAGCAAACCGAAGAAAATTTTTTTAGGAAAGCAAAAAGAAGATAATGAAAATCACTTTATCTACCACCCAAAGACAGTCACTATTACTTCTGATATATATTCTAATAATTTATACAAACACACATGTTCACCCACATACATATGACTTTTTTAAGAGGAGTTTTTAAACTTTGAGCTTGCAGTGTAATGACATTTGACTGGTTCTTATCACAGTTCCTGTATATGTTAATCTATGGATACAGGTTGATCACTACATGAAAGCCTTTTCTCTATATAAAATTCTAAATAAAAGGTAATGTAAAAGGTTCAAATTTAAAAAAATCAAGTAGTTATTTTAGTAGGTACTACATACTGTATAATCTAAAAGCATAATATCAGTTCAGTTCAGTTCAATCGCTCAGTTGTGTCCGACTCTTTGTGACCCGATGGATTGCAGCATGCCAGGCTTCCCTGTCCATCACCAACTCCCGGAGCCTGCTCAAACTCATGTCCATAAAGTTGGTGATGATGTCCAACCATCTTATCCTCTGTAGTCCCCTTCTCTTCCTGCCTTCAATCTTTCCCAGCATCAGGGTCTTTTCAAATGAGTCAGTTCTTCACATCAGGTGGTAAAAGTATTGGAGTTTCAGCTTCAGCATCAGTTCTCCCAATGAACATTCAGGACTGATTTCCTTGAGGATGGACTGGTTGGATCTCCTTGCAGTCCAAGGGACTCTCAAGAGTCTTCTCTAACACCACAGTTCAAAAGCATCAGTTGTTTGGTGCTCAGCTTTCTTCATAGTCCAACTCTCACATCCATATATGACTACTGGAAAAACCATAGCTTTAACTCTATGGACCTTTTTCAGCAAAGTGATGTCTTTGCTTTTTAAAGCATAATATGGTATTCAATTAACTTAAGTTTCTCTGCACCATCTACCAGTTCTCCCCAGAGGCAAATACTGTTATCAGTTGCTTGTTTGTTTTCAGAGATATTCTAAGCTTATGCAAACATGAATCAAGCCCTTGTGGCTCAGTGGTAAAGAATCCCATGTCAATGCAGGAGATACAGGTTTGATCCCTGGGTTGGGAAGATCCCCTGGAGAAGAAAGTGGTATCCCATTCCAGTATTCTTGCCTGGGAAATCCCATGGACAGAGGATCCTGGCAGGCTACAGTCCATGGGGTTGTAAAAGAGTCAGACGCTAGCAACTAGCAACTAAAACAACAACATGAAGGTTACTGTAAGAGTACCTTCTCTTAGAGAGTGTATCATCCTGAGCTTGGGGGTGAAGGCGGGTTGGTATGATGATAAATACATAATAATGAGACTTTCTCCAGTTCAGAAGTGAGAAATATATCTACATTTTCTGACTAGGAAGTTTAAAAGAAAAAAAATTCCAGTATCATCACATTCAGAATTGAGAAGTTTATGTGTGTTTAAGAAGTCAGTATAGATACAGTAGTTCTCATTATGTATAATCAACATGAAGGTGGTATTAGTTTTCTGTTGCTGCTGTAACAAGTTAGCACATCCATGTGGCTAGGATAACACACATTTATTATATGATAGTTCTGTAGATTAGAAGTCCATCACAGGACCTACTGGGTTAAAATTAAAATTTTGACAGTGGAGCACTCCTTTCTAGAGACTCTGGGGAGGTTCCCTTTCCTTGCCTGTTTCAGCTTCCGGAGGCCACCACACTTCTTGGCTCATGGCCTCTATTTTCCACTTCAAAGCCAGTAATGTCACACCTGTCTGATCTGTCTTCTGTAATCACATCTTCCTCTGATCATAGCCAGGAAAGACTCTCTGCTTTTAAGGTCTTGTATGGTTAGACTGGGCCCAGATAATTCAGAATAGTCCAGACAATTCAGAGTGATCTTTCTGTCTCAAGGTCCTTGATTTAATAAAGTCTGAAAAGTCTCTTTGCCATGTAAGGTAACACATAGGTTCTGGGGATTATGATACCTTTGGGGGAGGGAGCACTGTCTTGTCTACCACAGGGGTCAAGAGAAATTAATTCCCGGAGAAATAAAGTATTCCTTCTGTGCTGTCCTGTGTTATGCAAAATTCTTGGGAAAATTCCCAAATGGAGTCTGAGATGGCTGACTCTAGCCGATTAGCAACTTATCATTTGTTTTAGGAATAACATACTAGCATACCATGACCGTTGTCCATAAGCAATGCAAGGCAGAATCAGAGTCTTTTTCTGTAAATATATTCATGTCTCATTGAGCAGTATCCACTAATACTTTGGTTAAAAATCCCTCTTATCCATGAATTGTTTTCTTACTTTTTAGACATGCATTTCTTTATAAACAGTCAAAGTATAAGCCTGTCACTTTGCATCTTAAACAATGCAAAAGCAAGTTGTGAAAGTATTTTTACCAGTGTGTCAGAATTAAAACTCATTAAATCTCAGTTTCTCAGGGAGGACTCACAGGTCTAGAGTTCTTTGGCAGATCCAAGATTCCCACCTATTGGAGGAAGACCAAAAGCAGTGCATGTAATATCCAGATATTTTAGGGACATTGTATATATGACTAGTTTTCTGAAGATTAAAAAAAATCAAAACGGTTTACAGATGCATCTGTACAATATGCTGGCACCATATGAAAGTGAACAGCTATAGCATTACAGCCCACAGCAAGGGTGACCCTGAAGGACAACAGAGAAGAAAAATCCCTCTAATGTGCAGAATTTTGAGTAATAGATTTGGTTGTCCATGTCTGGAGTGAGAGATGGTCTCAAGTATGGATCTACAAAGCTTCTTGGGCAGTTGCCAATTGTTGGGCTGGTGAGTTAGGGACTTGTGGGCTTCCCTGTTGGCTCAGATGGTAAAGAATCTGCCTGCAGTGCAGGAGACATGGGTTTGATCCCTGGGTTGGTAAGATCCCCTGGAGAAGGGCATGACAACCCACTCCAGTGTTCTTGCCTGGGAAATCTCATGGACAGAGGTGCCTGGTGAGCTACAGTCCACGGCATCACAAAGAGTCAGACACGACTGAGTGACCAACACTTTTGCTTTCACTCTTTCAAGAAATGGGATTGAGAGATTGGTGATGAAGAAACTCGGAAAGGAGATTATGTGGATGGCCTTCTCTGAATGGGCACAGACCACAAAGACATTTGTGTTCCGCATTTTGAAAGGCCACTTAAAGGCTTTCTACTGCAGAGAAGATTTATTATCAGATGGACAAAATTATGGTCTCTGAGATGTCAGATACTTTCCCCAGACACCGCAGTGTTTGCTCAGTGGGCCCCTGAGCAAAGCGGCTGCAGTGGTTTGAATGGAGGCTATGCATGGGCTCAGTAACATGACTTCCGCTTACTAAGACTGACTCAGCTAACACCACTTCTGATTGCAAACAGCAAAGAACAACATTAAGTCCCATTGGGTGGCTTCTCCAACACACAGCATCCAGTGACCAGCAGCTGGCGCCCCTTCAGGCAGTTTCATAGTGGACTGTCTCTGGTGAGATACCTTCCCATGAAGAGCTTTTCCCAGATGACAGAGTTCCAATAAGTTCCAAAGGACAGGTTTCCAGCAAGTTCTGCCAGCAGAGTACCACAGGGACTTCTCCATCATCTCAGTGACTCACTGCTGTGCTCTCTCCAAGATCTGGATCTTGAATCTGGGAACTGATACAGATGTAGAACAAATAAACCCTTTTATTAATTTGAGTGATTATTGTCCTGAAATTTCCATTTCATTGTGATGAGAGGAATTGAAGTCTAGTTTAGCTCTAAGACTATAAAGGTATCCCCAAATTTCACATGTCTAAAAATAAGAAATACTTTTCTTCAGTAATTCATAAAAAATCCTTTCTTATTTTTAAGCCAAAGATAATTCTGCATGACTTTTCCTTGTAATTAAAAACATCCAAATCTTTTATATTTGCATTAACTGTTGTTTTAAAAGGTTTAGGAACTTCCCTATTGGTCCAGTGGCTAAGATTCCAGACTTCCAGTGCAGGGGGCCTGGGTTTGATCCCTGGTCTGGGAACTAGATCCCACATGCCAGCCAAATAAATAAATAGATATTTAAAAAATAGAAAAAAGATGTTGTTCACAAAGTTGATTGTGACAGAAGAGAGAATTGAGACTATCTTCTGGATGAGACTTCCTACCGCTTATCTTGGTCTCAGGCTAATACAGTCTATTGGTGTCTGTTCTGTGGCTGCTTTAGAGCCAGAAAAACAATAATTAACTTTTGTGTCTTATGATTTACAACATGCCTTTATATGTACCATAACTTTTAATCTACTCAATAACTTTCAAAATTAGTTTTGATAATTTAAGTTCTGTAACCACTTGGCTAAAATATCATATTTTTATTGTAGCAAGTTTAACAACCATTGAGAAACAAAAAGAATAAATTTGAAATGATCTGTAATTCAACTATCAAGTGATAACTGTTGTTAAAACTTTAATGTTCCATTCTTGTTTTTATACCTATAAAGACATATGTTTTTATAATAATGGAATCATTTGCACATAACCTGCTAACTAATATAAATGTATCATGAATGTGATTTTGTGTCATTAAGTGTATTCCTCTTGAACTGTGATCTTAATCCTTTTATAATTGGACCTACTGAAGAATCTAATGAAAGCTATGTTCCCTAAGCCCCAGAAAAAGCAGCTATACAAATACCCAAGTAATATGTATCAGTTAATGAATAGAGGGGGATTTAGGATTTATGGGATTTGAAGTTTATATGATTTGGGGATTCTTTTATTTTTTTGTTTTCAACTTTATTTTTTCTTAGGTTGCATGCTTACTTTTAAAACATCGAAACAATGCAAAATATACAAAGTGATCTGCTCCAATCTGGCCCCAAGCAATTCTAGTAAGTAGAAGGGTATTTTCCCTTATAGCACCCTATTTATGAAATTATAAATGCATAATAATTATTGTAGTATTGATTTTTAAAAAAAATACAACTTGCACCATACAATCCATACAGTTCAATGACTTGATTTTCTCTTTTAATGATATGCTGGACATTGAAGAATTTCTTAAATATGAGAAAATGAATTTAATTTTGACTCCATTTTTTAAATTTCAATCTAATTAACGATTAGCTGGTATTAAAACTATTTCTGTAACATTTAAAATTGGTTAATTATTAGTCTTTTGGAAATGCTAAACAGTTTTATTAAGTAGAAAACAGAATACATTCAGTATTTGTGATTTCTGCTAAAAAATTATTATTTTGGTTACTAAGAACGAAACAAATCAAAGCACTTGTCTAGATGGTAGGATTGAGAAACTGACCTGAAAATCATGGGAAGTTCCCTCTTTCTCACACTGCAGGAAGCCCTCTCAAAGAAAAAATTATAAAATGTTATATAAAATTAAATTACAAAATTATATATAAATATGAGGATTTATTTAGAATGAGAAATCACAGGATCTTTCTGGAGACTTGGAGATTCAGGCCCTTTTCAAGTGAGACCTGTACAGGAATTTATAGACATGCTATGCAAAAATGCCTCCTGATCCCAACTTGGATTCCCCTTAAATGCCTAGAAAATTCTTAAAGTCTGAGCAACTCAGCGACACAGGACCCTGCATAAGTGAAGGGTTAAGAGAGCACTTCACTGCTCACTCTATTCAGTTCAGTTCAGTCGCTCAGTTGTGTCCAACTCTTTGTGACCCCGTGAACCACAGCACGCCAGGCCTCTTTGTCCACCACCAACTCCCAGAGTCCACCCAAATCCATGCCCATTGTGTCGGTGATGTCATCCAACCATCTCATCCTCTGTTGTCCCCTTTTCCTCCTGCCCTCAATCTTTCCCAGCATCAGGGTCTTTTCAAATGAGTCAGTTCTTCACAGCAGGTGACCAAAGTATTGGAGTTTCAGCTTCAACATCAGTCCTTCCAATGAACATCCAGGACTGATCTCTTTTAGGATGGACTTGTTGGATCTCCTTGCAGTCCAAGGGACTCTTAAGAGTCTTCTCCAACACCACAGTTCAAAAGCATCAATTCTTCAGCCCTCAGCTTTCTTTATAGTCCAACTCTTACATCCATACATGACCACTGGAAAAACCATAGCCTTGACTAGACGGACCTTTGTTGACAAAGTAATGTCTCTGCTTTTTAATATGCTGTCTAGGTGGGTCATAACTTTCCTTCCAAGGAGTAAGTGCCTTTTAATTTCATGGCTGCAATCACCATCTGCAGTGATTTTGGAGCCCAGAAAAATAAAGTCAGTCACTGTTTCCTCATCTATTTGCCATGAAGTGACTGGACTGGACGCCATGATCTTAGCCTCAAGGTAAATGCTTGACTGTTAATGAATTATACCTATAGGGCCCCAGGTTAAAACTGCCTTCTCTACCACATCATTTTTTTTAAATTATTTTTTATTGAAGGATAATTGCTTTACAGAATTTTGCTGTTTTCTGTCATACCTCAACATGAATCAGCAAGAGATATACATATATCCCCTCCCTTTTGAAACTCCCTCCCATCTCCCTCCCCATCCCACCCCTCTAGGTTGATACAGAGCCTCTGTTTGAGTTTCCTGAGCCATAGAGCAAATTCTGCTTGGCTATCTATTTTACATATGGTAATGTAAGTTTCCATGTTACTCTTACCATAAATCTCACACTCTCCTCCCCTCTCCCCATGTCCATAAGTCTATTCTCTATGTCTGTTCCTGGTGATTCACTGCATGGCTGTAAAATCAACCAGGTGCCTTCTCTTCAACACTTTAGATGGTTAATAATATCACTCTGGGATAAACATTCTTTTATGTAAATCTCTGCCACTTCCCTGATTATTTCCTTAGGATAAATTTCTGTTAAGTGGATACAAGGGTATGTCAAATTTCCACACGTGAGCTTTGGCAGGAATGTTTAAGTTCTGTTACACCCATGAAGAAAGTGAAGGTGTAGTGGCTTACCAATACAGATCTCTAAAGTCAACTTTTCTGACTTTGAATCATATGTCATTCATAGTCTACCACATGACTATAGGAAACCATTTCCACTGTAAAGGGTTTTGCCCCCAGATCTGTTCCATTCTGTGAAATGCTGGGGTTGCCTCTCAGCCTTGTCATGTTTGTTTAGGTTCATCTCAGGTTATTCTTGCTGCACTTCTGCTCCAGGGTTTTCTGTGGGACACCTTTTCAGTTCAGTTCAGTTGCTCAGTCATGTCTGACTCTTTGCGACCCCATGGACTGCAGCACGCCAGGCTTCCATGTCCATCAGCAACTCCCGGAGTTTACTCAAACTCATGTCCATTGAGTCCGTGATGCCATCCAACCATCTCATCCTCTGTCGGCCCCTTTTCCTCCTGCCTTCAATCTTTGCCAGCATCAGGGTCTTTTCAAATGAGTCAGCTCTTCGCATCAGGTGGCCAAAGTACTGGAGTTTCAACTTCAACATCAGTCCTTCAAATGAACACCCAGGACTGATTTTCTTTAGGATGGACTGGTTGGATCTCCTTGCAGTCCAAGGGACTCTCAAGTGTCTTCTCCAACACCACAGTTCAAAAGCATCAGTTGTTTGGTGCTCAGCTTTCTTCACAGTCCAACTCTCACATCCATACATGACTACTGGGAAAACCATAGCCTTGACTAGTCAGACCTTTGTTGGCTAAGTAATGTCTCTGCTTTTTAATATGCTGTCTAGGTTGGTCATAACTTTTCTTCCAAGGAGCAAGCGTCTTTTAATTTCATGGCTGCAGTCACCATCTGCAGTGATTTTGGAGCCCCCGCAAATAGTCTGTCATTGTTTCCACTGTTTCCCCATCTATTTGCCATGAAGTGATGGGACCAGATGCCATGATCTTAGTTTTCTGAATGTTGAGATTTAAGCCAACTTTTTCACTCTCTTCTTTTACTTTTATCAACAGGCTCTTTAGTTCCTCTTCACTTTCTGCCAAAAGGGTGGTGTCATCTGCATATCTGAAGTTATTGATATTTCTCCCAGCAATCTTGATTCCAGCTTGTGCTTCATCCAGCTCAGCGTTTCTTATGATGTACTCTGCATGTAATTTAAATAAGCAAGGTGACAATATACAGCCTTCACGTACTCTTTTCCCTATTTGGAACCAGTCTGTTGTTCCATGTCCAGTTCTAACTGTTGCTTCCTGACCTGCATACAGATTTCTCAAGAGGCAGGTCAGGTGGTCTGGTATTCCCATCTCTTTCAGAATTTTCCACAGTTTGTTGTGACACACACAGTCAAAAGCTTTGGCATAGTCAATAAAGCAGATATTTTTCTGGAACTCTCTTGCTTTTTCGATGATCCTGCGGATGTTGGCAATTTGATCTCTGGTTCCTCTGCCTTTTCTAAAACCAGCTTGAACATCTGAAAGTTCATGGTTCATGTATTGCTGAAGCCCGGCTTGGAGAATTCTGAGCATTACTTTACTAGCATGTGAGATGAGTGCAACTGTGCGATAGTTTGAGCATTCTGTGGCATTGCCTTTATAGGGATTGGAATGAAAACTGACCTTTTCCAGTCCTGTGGGCACTAATGAGTTTTCCAAATTTGCTGGCATATTGAGTGCAGCACTTTCACAGCATCATCTTTCAGGATTTGAAATAGCTCAACTGGAATTCCATCACCTTCACTAGCTTTGTTGTAATGATGCTTCCTTTGGCCCACTTGACTTTGCATTCCAGGATGTCTAGCTCTAGGTGAGTGATCATACCATCATGATTATTTGGGTTGTGAAGATCTTTTTTGTATAGTTTTTTCGTGTATTCTTGCCACCTCTTCCTAATATCTTCTGCTTCTGTTAGGTCCATATCACTTTTATCCTTTATTGTTCCCATCTTTGCATGAAATGTTCTCTTGATATCTCTAATTTTCTTGAAGAGAGCCCTAATCTTTCCCATTCTATTTTTCTCTTTATTTCTTTGCATTGATTCCTGAGGAAGGCTTTCTTATATCTCCTTGCTATTCTTTGGAACTCTGCATTCAAATGGGTATATCTTTTCTTTTCTCCTTTGCTTTTCACTTCTCTTCTTTTCACAGCTCTTTGTAAGGCCTCCTCAGACAACCATTTTGACATTTTGCATTTCTTTTTCTTGGGGATGGTCTTGATCCCTGCCTCCTGTACAATGTCACAAACCTCCGTCCATAGTTCTTCAGGCACTCTGTCTGTTAGATCTAATTCCTTGAATCTATTTCTCACTTCCACTGTATAATTGTAAGGGATTTGATTTAGGTCATACCTGAATGGTCTAGTGGTTTTCTCTGTTTCCTTCAATTTAAGTCTGAATTTGGCAATAAGGAGCTCATGATCTGAGCCACAGTCAGCTCCTGGTCTTGTTTTTGTTGACTGTATAGAGCTTCTCCATCTTTGGCTGCAAAGAATATAATCAATCTGATTTTGGTTTTGACCATCTGGTGATGTCCATGTGTAGATCAGATCAGATCAGTCGCTCAGTCGTGTCTGACTCTTTGCGACCCCATGAATCGCAGCACACCAGGCCTTCCTGTCCATCATCAACTCCCGGAGTTCACTCAGACTCACGTCCATCGAGTCAGTGATGCCATCCAGCCATCTCATCCTCTGTCATCCCCTTCTCCTCTTGCCCTCAATCCCTCCCAGCATCAGAGTCTTTTCCAATGAGTCAACTCTTCGCATGAGGTGGCCAAAGTACTGGAGTTTCAGCTTTAGCATCATTCCTTCCAAAGAAATCCCAGGGCTGATCTCCTTCAGAATGGACTGGTTGGATCTCCTTGCAGTCCAAGGGACTCTCAAGAGTCTTCTCCAACACCACAGTTCAAAAGCATCAATTCTTCGGTGCTCAGCCTTCTTCATAGTCCAACTCTCACATCTATACATGACCACAGGAAAAACCATAGCCTTGACTAGACGGACCTTTGTTGGCAAAGTAATGTCTCTGCTTTTCAATATGCTATCTAGGTTGGTCATAACTTTCCTTCCAAGGAGTAAGTGTCTTTTAATTTCATGGCTGCAGTCACCATCTGTAGTGATTTTGGAGCCCAGAAAAATAAAGTCTGACACTGTTTCCACTGTTTCCCCATCTATTTCCCATGAAGTGATGGGACCGGATGCCATGATCTTAGTTTTCTGAAAGTTGAGCTTTAAGCCAACTTTTTCACTCTCTACTTTCACTTTCATCAAGAGGCTTTTGAGTTCCTCTTCACTTTCTGCCATAAGGGTGGTGTCTGCATATCTGAGGTTATTGAGATTTCTCCCGGCAATCTTGATTCCAGCTTGTGCTTCTTCCAGTCCAGCGTTTCTCATGGTGTACTCTGCATATAAGTTACATAAACAGGGTGACAATATACAGCCTTGACGAACTCCTTTTCCTATTTGGAACCAGTCTGTTGTTCCATGTCCAGTTCTAACTGTTGCTTCCTGACCTGCATACAAATTTCTCAAGAGGCAGATCAAAGCTTTTAATTTGATACAGAATACCTTTTGGTTATTTTGTTGAGCGTTATCATTCGTTTAACTCCACAGAATATTTCAGGAGGATTGCATCTGGCACATAGGAGGTGCTCAATAAATTGATGACTGTTGAATGATATTGAATAGTTATTACAATCCTAAAAAGAAACAGTTCCCAACCTTTTCGGCACCAGGGATTGGTCTTGTGGAAGACAATTTTCCCTCAAATGGGGTGAGGAGGAGTGGGAAGGTAAGAGGTTCAGGTGGTAATGCCAGAAATGGGGAGCACTGGGGAGCAGTAGATGGAGTTCCACTGACTTGCCTGACCCTCACTTCCTGCTGTGTGGCCCGGTTCCTAACAGGCCTCAGACTGGTACCTGTTTGAGACCTGTGTGTTGGGGACCCCTGAGATTGAGGTTGCAACTCCAGAAGACTGGATATGTTTCGGAAACTTCATAATTGAGCTTGTGAATCTAACATTTATGGTTTCAGATGGAAATGACTATACTTTTGAGAGAAGTACCATTATTCTAAACCTTATGGCTATCCAGTTTCATTATAAAGTTAATTGCACTTTGTATATTTCTCTAATAAAGTTAGGGAGGTAAGGAAATTAACAAAAGAGGAGATTGAAATAGTTGGGCTCCATGCTCACCTTTCTCTCCCAGTCTAGTCCAAAGTTAAAATAATCAAACATTTATTGAATACCTACAACACAGAGGCTGGTCTTCCCTGGTGGCTCTGTGGTAAAGAATCCACCTGCCAATGCAGAAGACACGGGTTGGATCCCTGAGTCGGGAAAATCCTCTGGAGAAGACAATGGTAACTGACTCCAGTGTTCTTGCCTGGAAAATCCCATGAACAGAGGTGTCTGATGGTATACCATCCATGGGGTCTCAAAAGAGTCGCATATAACTTAGCAACTAAACAGCAACAACAAAGCATGAGCTAGACTGATTTGAATGGTATCATTAAATGAATATGATTTATGGTCAGTCTCTGGTCTACATCACAATTACAAACATCAAGTTTTTTTTATATCATAATAGGGTGTGTTGAGAAAGCTGAGGTACCAACAGGGATTGGTTCTGCTTTTTACTTACTTGTGTGGGTTAATATACTGGGTCTGTCTCCTGGCCATTAAACCATACGAATGATATTTTGTTAAAGTTGAATGCTAATTCCACAAAACACACTTTCACATTTATATCTATACCTTTTTAGGTATGTGCATGCTAAGTGGGCATGCTAAGTAGCTTTAGGCATGTCTGACTCTTTGTGACCCCATGGACTGTAGCCTGCCAGGCTTCTCTGTCCATAGGATGCTCCAGTTGAGAATACTGGAGTGGGTTGCCATGCCCTCCTACAGGGGATCTTCCCCATTCATTGATCAAACCCATGTGTCTTATGTCTCCTGCATTGGCAGGTGCGTTCTTTATCACTAATGCCAACAGAGAAGCCCATACCTTTTTACATTGCAGGTTAATTCATTGAGGAAGATGTTCTTTGAATAAAGTTTTGTGTATATCACATTTATTTAATTTTTGTGAAGTGTTAAATATTTAGATAATTAGGTGTTTTCGGATAATGGTTTTCAGGATGGGTGGTTTGGTGTGGTAATTGTTTTAAAATTATTTAAAGTACTGTAACCTACCTTTGGTGTTCACAGTCAAGGAAACTAAAGGATTTAGTTAAAATGTTAGTCTCTTGTACTTGCCAAGGGCAAACTGCAGGATGTACCTTGGATTACCTTTTGAATGGCCTTCACACCTGCTTACTTTCTTTTAAACAGGATGATAAGAAAACAAAACAAAACCTTAGAGCTCTCAATTTACTTCCCTATCTGGTTGTAACAACTTTACATTCCTTACCAGCTACTACAAACAGCAGCAAAGATGATCCATGCTCGTGAAAAAAAGTAAATGTCAGTATTTATTAGGAATATATTATAGTTAAGTATTAAGTATTATATATACTTACATACAGTCAAAACAGAAGAGAATGTATCAGTATTTTAATCTGTCTGACACATTACTTTGGCTCAGATAAAACATTCCTCTCTGCCTTCAGCGGCTAATTTAGCATTACCATTTTTGAGACTTATGTATGCACGTTTACAAAAAAAGCAAAAAATAAATCAGCACGCTATTTTGCTTGTTGCAGCGCTAGATACCTGATTTATGGAGGCACTGCCACAAGGTGAAATTTCATTGTTTCTGGGAGCTCGGGTGTGATAGCTGCTTCCTTTTTCGTCTAATCTTGAGCTCTCTTTAAAGTCAGGAAAAGGCTAAATTTTACTGCGGTCCTCAGGGTCCAATGCGACCTCACATGAGTCCGAGTTAAGAACCGCTGGTCCCGCGCCGCAGAAGCCTCTTAAGAGGGTGGGGTTGGGCTCCAGCTTAGTTTTGGAAAAAAGCGGAGGCTCTAATTGGGAGCGTACAGGAAGGTGACTTTCGGGACGTGGGGAGCCGCCCGGAGACCCATTTGGCTGGGTAGGGCAGCAGCTGCAGGGTACAACAGCCGGCGTCCCGAACAGCACCCGCTCCAAAATCCCGCCCGGTTCTCCCCCGCCCCCAAACAACGGCGCGCGCTCCCCGCCCTCCCCCTGCGCGCGCTCCCCGCCCTCCCCCTGCGCGCGCTCCCCGCCCTCCCCCTGCGCGTGCTCCCTTAGTCCTCCCCCCTGCGCGCGCTCCCTCCGTTCTCACGCGCGCTCCCCAACGCGCTCCCCGTCGCTGCTCCCGCCCGCGCTCACCCCGCCCTCTCCGCGGAGCGCGCTTACCCTGCCCGCGCGCACGCGCGCCGCGCCCTCCCTCCCGCCCGGCGCGCGCGAGCCGGCGGGCTGAGGAGTGCGGTGGGCGGGGCGCCGCGCTGACGTTGCCTGGGATGCGGGCAGGTTCCGCCGCCGCCGCCGCCGCCGCCGCCGCCGCCGCCGCCGCCGCCGCCGCCGCCGCCGCCGCCACCACCTCCTCCACCTCCTCCTCCTCCTAGCCTGCCACCCGGGTTTGTATGAAAACACCCGGCGGCGGGCGGCGAGGTATCCGCGGTGTGTCGGGAGAGCAGCAGCTCGCGCTGCCGACGCCGAGCCGGGTGCTGCGGCTCTGCCTAGCTCCTGCCAGCGCCCCATCCAGAGCCGGTGAGCGCCCCGCAGCCGCCGCCGTCCGCGCGTCCTGGCCGGCAGCCTCTCGGCCGCGGCTAATCCTCCAGGCAGCCACCACTTCGCTCTCCCCGGCCGCTGTGTCTTGGGGGCGGGAGAAGCAAGGAAGGAGCGACCCCCGGCCCTCCTCGGTTTGCGCCCTGCTACCTCTGGGTCCCTTACCTGACAGGTTGTGTAACCCGTGTCTTTCTGGGGTGGACCAGGTCTTGAAGGGAATCCCTGATGGGTGGGGGCTTTGGCTGATTTCTGGAAAACGCCCCACCCCGCCCCCACCCATGGTCACTCGGTCGTCCCCTCTCCAGCCCTCGCGGAGGGTACCCGGTTAGGTCTCCGAGCAGAGGCGGCCCCCTGCCCTGCTCTTCCTTTCTCTCGGCGGTGACCGCGGTGCAGCGCGGAGCTGAGCTGTGCGGAGGGGCGGTGGGCAGGGGCCGGGCGCGCGCCTTGCCTCCGCACCTACCCAGCTCTCAGCCCCTAAGTGCACCCGGCTTCAAGGTGGGTGGTGGTGTGACGACGGCGATGGCCGAGCTTGCTTCCTTTCTATGGTTGACTTGACCCGAAGTGTGTTCTCTGCTTACAACTTGTCGCCTTGTGTGTTTGATTTGGACATGAAGGAGATCGCCCTAGATGACAGTGCAGAGTTTCCCTCCAGCCTTGCTTCCTGAGTTGCGGGTTTTTCATGCGAGTGTGCAGGGGCACCTGCAACCCCACGCAAAGGCTTGCTCGGGGCTCCACGGTAGTTACCCTCCTGCGCCTTTAAGTCTCTTAATGTACCAGTGCAGGTTTGAGTCCGTCGGTTTCCTTTCCTGGGCATTTATCCATCTTGGAATAGAGTTTTACACATCGTTGTGAATGTTGATAACATAAAGCTTGTTTCTCTTTTTTAAGATAGCTTCCTCAAGTGCCTGCAGGTCTAGCACTGCTGATGACTTAATATGTTTTAAGACTCAGTAGAAATTTTCTGTGGCAATGTTAATTCTGCGTGGGTTTGTTTTTTCTGCTTACTTTCAGGTATTCAAAATTGTAACAGTGTTTATGATGTACGTTTGTAGCAGTGTCTGTGATGCAGTTCGTACAGTTTGTGGGTAGAAAGGACTTTTAACAGTCTGCTGGATCACTCATTTTCACTTACCATTTATGTCTTTCTTGGAATCTTTATGTAAATCGAGTTATCTCTTTCTTTGTTATCCTCTGAATTTGTTTTAGAAATTCTTTTTTTTTTTTTTTAATCCCTGAGAAAACCAGAAAGTTATTTTTGTAATTATATTGTGGAATGTTTTCAGTTCAGTAGGCCAAAAAAATAATAGTTTATTTAAGGCACTTTGTATGGTACATATTTTAAAACGTGTGCCAAATGTTAACACTGAACAAAAACTCTGAAATATCTGAGTATTTTCTTCTGTAATTACTGTGAGATAGTTAGTGTTTATTCACTCCTTATTCCTTATCCTTAGGGCTGGTTTGTAACATGACTTATTCCACTTTGCTTGATTTAATTTCTACAGTGAAGTTCTAGGTTCATTTTTTTTTTTTTTGCCCCCTCCCCCCCCAGGTTCATTTTTAATGACCTCAAAACTCTGCCTTAAGTTGCTTCAACACATATTTGGAACTTCATTCTCACTCTGAACACTGAAATGAAAGGCGTAGACCTAGAGCTACCCTTGTAATTAGCCGCATTGCAAAATATTTAGATGTAGTGTAATTTGAACTTTTGTAAAAGCAGTTTTTATAAAGCTCTATCAGTTGATTTGAATTGAGGCATTATTCTCTTTGGAATAGTCTAGTTAGATTCTTAAATAATAATGGTTTTTATCTTCAATTGCAGAAGGCAAAGAGGTCCAAGGCTTGTGAAATTATCTAACTTCTATTCTGTTCTATTCTGTATTCTATATTTTGGGCTAAAGAAAAATGTCCTCCACAGTTTTACCTTCCAAAATCTACTCTTCTTGCCTGAGGTCCTCTGGTACTTGGAAGTTGAACAGCAGCTGTAGAGTAATGGATGAACCTGTCAGAGGACTCTCTGCAAATTGGAAGCTTCTCTTAGGCAGTATGAACAACAGAAATGGTCTACAGTGGACATTGACTTTCAACTTTATGTATTATTGTTGGTTACTTGCCTGTGTGTACTGTAGTGTAGTGGCTAAAGGGCTGGGCCTCAGAGTCAGACAGGCTGGATTTAAATCCTGGCTTTGCTTTGGGCAAGTTATTTATCTTCTTTGTGTTTCAGTTTTCTCAACTCCAAAAATGGGGATAATTATGGTGTAAACTCTTAAGATGGTCTTGAATGTTAAGTGCTTAGCCCACAGTGCCTGGCACATAGAAAATGCTCAATAAATATTATTATTGCTTCTGTGTTTCCTCAGCACAGGGGATGTTGTAGCTGAAAAGGGGCTTTGGGCTGATTGAGTCCTGTTACTTCAGGTTAATCCCACTAAGACCCATTTGCTCTTTTGGGGCTGAGAGCTTAGTGTTACTGTCCTGTCTTGGAAGCATGTAATTTAGTTTAAAATAGAACAGCTAGACCCTGAGCTGGGTGTCCTGAGATGCTGCTGGAGAGTGGCTGAAGTACCCGTTTGTCCCTTCTGACAGGACCTTGGATTGTCTCCCTCACGGTGGTGGCGGCTGCTATTTTAATCATCTGTTTTTGAGTTTGTGACTGCGCGTTTCTTTGGCTGTCATTTGCAGCTATCAAAAATATTATTTATCAAATGGATATATTTATGTGTTTATCTAATCAAGATATTGCATTATGTTTCCAGGATATACAAAATCACTTTGATCTAAGCATTCTTTTCTTTTTTAAAATTCTTATTGATGTTACATAGAAGGAATCAAATAATTCTGATTTGCCATTGTGTCCCTTTTCAGTTTTCATGTAATGTCTTTTAGGAAAACTAAAAAAAAATAAAGAAAAAGTACTTCTTGTTCTTTTTGTTTTGCAGGGATCTGATATTAATACTCTGTTCTTTAAATCAGGTGTTTTCAAATGTTTTGTCTCAGGACTCTTTTATATTCTTAAAAAATTATTGAGCACACAGAGAGCTTTTGTGGGTTATAGCTGTCTGTATTATGTTATAAATTAAAGCAGAGATACAACTTTTTATTAATTCACTTAAAATGAGCAGTATAAACCCATTACATGTTAATATAAACTTTTTTTTCTTTTAGTAAAAGATGACTGTTTTTTAAGAACGAAGGAGTGAGAAGACTGGCATTTTAGATTTTTGTAAATCTCTAATGTCTGGTTTAATAGAAATAGCAGGATTCTCATATTTGCTTTTACATTCAGTCTATTGCAGTATGTTGTTTGGGTTGAAGTATATATACAGAGAGAAATCCAGCCTCACACAGTTAATGGTTGAAAAAGGGAGGGATATTTTGATAGCCTCCAAGGAATTATGGATATATTTTATTGGTGTGTGTGTGTGTGCGCGAATGCACGCGCTCAGTCACTCAGTTGTGTCCAGCTCTTTGCAACCCCCAAACTGTAGCCCTCCAGGCTGCTCAGTCCATGGGATTGCCTAGGCAAGACTGGGTTGCCATTTCTTCTTGCAGGGGATCTTCCTGACCCAGGGACTGAACCGGCGGAACCAGCGACTCCTGTGTCTCCTGCATTGTCCGGTGGATTTTTTACCACTGAGCCACGTGGAAAGCCCTATATTTGGTTGTTAACTACATCAAGACTCAGCATATAACAGTTTTTAGTAAATTATGTAGGAGTTTGAAATGAACCTTCTTGAAATTTGCCACTTTTGCATGATTGATTATTTTGAGCAGATGAGACCCTGTGGGTTTGAGAGAAACTACTGCCCCTTTTTAACCACCTAGAAGAATTTAAATTGGGGATTTTTCTCAGAAAAAAAGTTATTACCAGAGATAAATTTTATCCTAGTGGCTGCATTGTGAAACATCTGCTCTGCTGCTTATTGTCCTGTGAATGATCCTCCTGTTCTTCTAAGCCCCAGGTCCCTGTCCCATCCTGTAGTTCAAAGTGACATTTACACCACATTTTACCTTTCTATCTTTGAATCTCTCGTGTATGTAGGGTGTCTGGCCCATCTTATGTATGGAATTCCCATACATATGACATTAAATTTGATTTTCTCTTGTTAATCTGTCTCATGCCAGTTTAATTTTTAGACCAGCCAGAAGAACCTAGGAGAGTAAAGGAAAGTTTTCCTCCTCCCTGACATTTGCAATCTGGAATCTGAAATCATATCAGTGGACTTTTTAATAATGTTATGTTAAAATCCATTGGTTTGACCATAGAGTGGATCGTATGCCTATGTCTGACTGTATAACATCATGCCTTGGTCACTTGTCAATATTGGTTCAGTAAGTTACTTTTCATTATAAGCTATTAAAATATCACATTTGTTAATATCACCCATTCCAACAGAAATAAGTTATTGGGAAACCGTCCCTGTTGTGACATGGTGATGGATATGAGTTTTCCAGAAATCTGATTTTTGCTTGAAAGTTCAAATTTTATCATTGGCAAAAATAAGGTTGCCATTTGTTTCCTAAAGTGACAAGAAGACTTCCTTCATTTCTGAGCAAACCTCTGCCAAAATACCTAAGACATTCTTTTAAGTAAAGATGGTATAATGAAAAATGCTAGCTTAAGCTCTCAATAACCTCAGATATGCAGATGACACCACCCTTATGGCAGAAAGTGAAGAAGAACTAAAGAGCCTCTTGATGAAAGTGAAAGAGGAGAGTGAAAAAGTTGGCTTAAAGCTCAACATTCAGAAAACTAAGATCGTGGCATCCAGTCCCATCACTTCATGGCAAATAGATGGGGAAACAGTGGAAACAGTGGCTGACTTTATTTTTCTGGGCTCCAAAATCACTGCAGATGGTGACTGCAGCCATGAAATTAAAAGATGCTTACTCCTTGGGAGGGAAGTTATGACCAACCTAGACAGCATATTAAAAAGCAGAGACATTACTTAGCCAACAAAGGTCCAACTAGTCAAAGCTATGGTTTTTCTAGTAATCATGTATGGATGTGAGAGTTGGACTATAAAGAAAGCTGAGGGCTGAAGAATTGATGCTTTTGAACTGTGGTGTTGGAGAAGACTCCTGAGAGTCCCCTGGACTGCAAGGAGATCCAACCAGTCCATCCTAAAGGAGATCAGTCTTGGGTGTTCATTGGAAGGACTGATGCTGAGGCTGAAACTCCAATACTTTGGCCATCTCACGTGAAGAGTTGACTCATTGGAAAAGACCCTGATGCTGGGAAGGACTGGGGGCAAGAGGAGAAGGGGACGACAGAAGATGAAATGGCTGGATGGCATCATCAACTCAATACACATGAGAGTTTGGGTGAACTCCGGGAGTGGGTGATGGACAGGAGGCCTGGTGTGCTGCAATTCATGGGGTCGCAAAGAGTCAGACATAACTGAGCAACTGAACTGAACTGAACTGAAAGGTTATTCACAGAAAGTTGAAAGGTTTCTTAGCATTTTAGTCAAGCGCTGATACAAAGGGACTATATTATTAGTGTTCTGAAGTTACATTGTCTAAAAACAAAGATTTGGTACTACATTTCCACATAAATATTCAAATCTAATTTTTTTTTGGTTTTACTTATTAGACAAATATAGTGAGGGCACAGTATGGAAAGCTGGCTTGACATCTAGTTCATAAGCGGGGAAAAAAGAGACCACTTAGCTTCCTTCTTAATCTCCTTTCATTTCTCATTTAATTCATGCTGAGGATGAACAGTCCTAAGGAGATGAGAGGTACTTGCTGTCTTTGCCTCTCATCTTCTCTATGGGGAGAATGATTTACAGTTATCATTATAAGGGTATAGATTACATTGGGAATAATAATAATGTCAATGAAATATTTATGGTAGAATAATAATAATAGGAACACTACCTACATATGATAGAGTTTGAATACTATTTTGCCAAAAACTCTAGGGATTTATTAATTAACAGCTTCTTGTTGCATGTAGGCAGAACTGACCGATGGTGAATGTAAGATAGCTAACCTCCCTGAAGAGCTTCTCTCCTAATTTACAGAGTGAAAAGATTTGAATTTCACAAGATCTTTGAAGCTTGCTACAACTCTAGACTTCTGGGATTTTTTTTCTTTGCCTTGAGAATATCTCTTTCATCTGTTAATTTCATCTCATCAGTTTTGATTTTGTGTTTACATTTGAAATTTATTTTTTCCAATTTTTAACATTATTGACTCATTCATATGTTTGGTCCATATTTTGATTTAAAAATTTATTTTTAAAAACTATGGTAAAGTACATATAAAGTTTAGCACTTTTACCATATTAAGTATACAGTTCTGTGGCATTAAGTACATTCACACTGTTGTACGTCTATTACCACCATCCATTTCTAGAACTTTTCATCATGCAAAACTTAATTGGATCCATTAAGTTATAAACTGCCCATTTCCTCCCCTCCCACCTTCCCCTGGCAGCCAGCATTCTGCTTTTTCTCTCTATGAATTTTACTACTCTGTGTACCTTATATGAGTGGAATCATACTATATTTTCTCTTTTGTGATTGGCTTATTTCTTTTAGCATTGTGTCTTCAAAATTCAGCTAAACTGTCAGAATTTCCTTTGTTTTCAGCACTAACATTCTACTATATGTATATACCATATTTTATTTGTTCATCAGTGGATCCTTGGGTTGCTTCTACCTTTTGTCTATTGTGAAAAATGCTGCTGCTGTGTATTTGGGTGTGCAAATATTTCTTTGAGACTCTGCTTTTAGTTCTTTTAGGTACATACTCAGAAGTGGAATTGTTGGCTCATATGGTAATTTTAAATTTTAAAATTTTTTGAGGACTGACCATGCTGTTTCCATAGCAGCTGCATCATTTTACATTCACAGCAACACCGACATTGTACAGAGGTTCAAATTTGTTTACATCCTTATCAACACTTACTTTCTGTGGGTGAATTTTTTGCTTTTTTGCATAGTAGCTATCCTAATGGGTGTGAGATGATATGTCATTATGACTTTGATTTGCATTTTTGCTGCTTAATTCAGTTTGCTGGTGTTTTGTTGGGGATTTTTGAATCAGTGTTCAATAGGAATATTGGTCTGTAGTTTTGTTGTAATGTCTTTTTGTGGCTGTGTTATCAGGGTGATACTAGCCTCATAGAATGAGTTAGAAAGTATACCCTCCACTTCAGCTTTTTGGGAAGGATTTGAGAAGCATTGATGTGCTTTAAATGTTTGGTACAGTTCACTAGTGAAGCCATCAGGGGCTTTTCTTTGTTGGGAGGTTTTTGATTACTAATTCAATCTCCTTAATACTTATGTGCCTATTCAAATTTTCTCTTTCTTTGTGACTCAGTTGGTTTCTAGAAATTTGTTGATTTTACCTAGGTTATCCACTTTATTGGTGCACAGTTGGTCATAGTACTCTCATTAAATCCTTTTTATTTCTGTAGGATCAGTAATGTTTCCACTTTGTGATTAGTAACTGGCTCCTTTTTTCTTAATTAATCTTGCTAAAGTTTTGTGAATTTCGTTAATCTTTTGAAGATCAACTTTTGTTTTTGTTGATTTTCCTCTGTTCACTATTTCATTTATCTGTGCCCTCATGTTTATTCTTTTCTTTTTTTCTGCTGGTTTTGGATTTCTGCTTTTTCTAGTTCCTTAAATTATAAACTTAAGTTGTTGATCTGAAGTCTTTCTTATTTTTTATAATTTTATAAATTTCCCCCTTAGCACTCCTTCGCTGTATCTAATAAATTTTGATATGTTATGTTTTTTGTTTTCATTTGTTTCTTAAATATTTCTAGTTTCCCTTGTGATTTCTACTTTGACCCTTTGGTTGTTTAAGAGTGTATTCTTGGGACTTCCCTGGTGGTCTAGTGGTTGGGAATCCGCCTTCCAGTGCAGGGGATGTGGGTTCTATCCCTGGTGGGGGAACTAAGATCTCACATGCCTGTGTGCCAAAACTGCTGAGCCTGCATACCACACCTGCTGCAACTAAGACCTGACACAGCCAAATAAATGAGTAAATATTAAAAAAAAGAATGTGTTGTTTAATTTCCACAAATTTGTGAATTTTCTAGTTTTTCTTCTCTTACTGATTTCTAAACTCATTCTGTTGTAGTTGGAAGAAATACTTTGTACAATTATCTGTCTTTTAAAATCTATTGAGACTTAATTTGTGGCCTGATATATGGTGTATTCGGAGAAGGCAATGGCACCCCACTCCAGCACTCTTGCCTGCAAAATCCCATGGACGGAGGAGCCTGGTGCGCCGCGTGCGCCGCAGTCCATGGGGTCGCTGAGAGTCGGACACGACTGAGCAACTTCACTTTCACTTTTCACTTTCATGCATTGGAGAAGGAAATGGCAACCCACTCCAGTGTTCTTGCCTGGAGAATCCCAGGGACAGGGGAGCCTGGTGGGCTGCTGTCTATGGGGTCGCACAGAGTCGGACACGACTGAAGCGACTTAGCAGCATATGGTGTATTTGGAGAATGTTTTGTTTGCACTTGAGAAGAATTTATCTGTTGTTAGGTAGAATGTTCTATATATGTCTGTTATGTCTAGTTGTCTATGTTTATTGTGTTTTTCAAGTCCTCTGTTTTCTTATCTTCTGTCTGGTTGTTCTATCCATTATTGAGAGTAGGGTATTGAAACTGCCAACTATTATAGATAATTCTGTGAGTTTTTGCTTCATTTGTTTTGGTGGTCTGTTATTAGGTGCAAGAGTGTTTATAATTGTTATATCTTCTTGCTCTTTTGTTCCTTTTCTTAATATATAGTGTTCTTCTTTGTCTCTTGTAACCTTTTTTGATTTAAAGTCTAGTTTGTTTCATATTAGTAGAGCCATCCTTTTAGTTACTATTGGTATTAGTAGAGCCTCCCTTTTAGTTACCAGTTTTCATTCCAATCCCAATGAAAGGCAATGCCAAACAATGCTCAAACTACTGCACAATTGCACTCATCTCACACGCTAGTAAAGTGATGCTTAAAATTCTCCGAGCCAGGCTTCAGCAATATGTGAACCGTGAACTTCCAGATGTTCAAGCTGGTTTTAGAAAAGGCAGAGGAACCAGAGACCAAATTGCCAACATCTGCTGGATCATGGAAAAAGCAAGAGAGTTCCAGAAAAACATCTATTTCTGCTTTATTGACTATGCCAAAGCCTTTGACTGTGTGGATCACAATAAACTGGAAAATTCTTCAAGAGATGGGAATACCAGACCACCTGAGCTGACTCTTGAGAAATCTGTATGCAGGTCAGGAAGCAACAGTTAGAACTGGACATGGAACAACAGACTGGTTCCAAATAGGAAAAGGAGTTCATCAAGGCTCTATATTGTCACCCTGCTTATTTAACTTATATGCAGAGTACATCATGAGAAACGCTGGGCTGGAAGAAGCACAAGCTGGAATCAAGATTGCCGGGAGGAATATCAATAACCTCAGGTATGCAGATGACACCACCCTTATGCCAGAAAGTGAAGAAGAACTAAAGAGCCTCTTGATGAAAGTGAAAGAGGAGAGTGACAAAGTTGGCTTAAAACTCAACATTCAGAAAATGAAGATCATGGCATGTGGTCCCATCACGTCATGGCAAATGGATGGGGAAACAGTGGAAATAGTGGCTGACTTTATTTTTCTGGGCTCCAAAATCACTGCAGATGGTGATTGCAGCCATGAAATTAAAAGACGCTTACTCCTTGGAAGGGAAGTTATGACCAACCTAGACAACATATTAAAAAGCAGAGACATTACTTTGTCAACAAAGATCTGTCTAGTCAAGGCTATGGTTTTTCTAGTAATCATGTATGGATGTGAGAGTTGGACTATAAAGAAAGCTGAGCGCTGAAGAACTGATGCTTTGAACTGTGGTGTTGGAGAAGACTCTTGAGAGTCCCTTGGACTGCAAGGAGATCAGTCCTGGGTGTTCATTGGAAGGACTGATGTTGAAGCTGAAACTCCAATACTTTGGCCACCTGATGCAAAGAGCTGACTCATTTGAAAAGACCCTGATGCTGGGAAAGATTGAGGGCAGGAGGAGAAGGGGACAACAGAGGATGAGATGGTTGGATGGCATCACGGACTCAATGGAGATGAGTTTGAGTAAACTCCGGGAGTTGGTGATGGACAGGGAGGCCTGGCGTGCTGCGGTTCATGGGGTCGCAAAGAGTCTGACATGACTGAGTGACTGAATTGATTGATTTAGTTACTGTTTGCGTGGCATATGTTTTTCCATCCTTTTACTTTCCACCTATTTTTTCCTTTGTAGCTAAAGTAAGTCTCTTGTAGAGGACATATAGTTGGATCATGTTTTACTTTTAATTTTTATTTATTTTTTAAATTTTTTGGCTGCACCACATGTCACGTGGGATCTTAGTTCCCTGACCAGCGATCATACCTGTACCACCTGCAGTGGGAGTGCAGAGTCTTAACAATAAGACCTCCAGGGAGATTCCTGGATCATGTTTTTAGAATCCATTTTTACTAATTTCTGCCTTTTGAATGGAGAGTTTAATTCATTTACATTTAAAGTAATTGTTTATAAGGAGGAACTTCTGTCATTTTACTGTTTGTTTCTGATGCCTTATAGCTTTTTGAGTCCTTCCTGTCCTGTGTATTTTGATTCCTATTTTGATGTTAATGGGAGATGACTTAGGGCTGTGGTACTTTCCTTAAGCAACCAAACAAGAAGAAACAAACAAAACTTAAACCATTTTAATGGGTTAGAGTTATAGGTTAGAGGCAAGGAAAATGTGTGTTTCAAGGTAAGAATTTTAATCTCATTCATCACCTATATGGACTTAGGAATTTTGGCACTTGTTTAAGTCTAAAACTAATCAGTTGGAATCAGTATTGAGGGAAGAGTTATTTTAAATATTAAGTAAACTATTTAATTGAAGTGTAGTGGGATTCTGTTCTTCCAACAATAACACCCTATTATTTGTGTTATAATTAAAACATCATATAGCAGAACAAATTAGACCTTTGTAAGTGTCAGAGCATCTTTTGTGGAGTAGTGTGTGAAACATCCAAAATCTTGTGTTTTTAAAGAGGATGCATAATGAAGAAAGGTAAAAGGTGTAACCTTTTTATAGGTTTACTGTTATCCACAAGGTAATCATCAAATGTCATATGTTTAAGGTAACCAAATGAAAATGTATACCTTAATATTGTTATTTAGAGTAGGTTAACATACACAGATGGACATGAGTTTGAGCAAGCTCAGGGAGTTGCTGATGGACAAGGAAGCTTGGTGTGCTGTAGTCCATGAGGTTGCAGAGAGTCAAGACACAACTGAGCGACTGAACTGAACATACACAGGCCATGTCCAGTGTATATGTTTGTCATTTAATTTAAATGATAGTAATCTCTATCTTTCTAATTCTGAGCATATTACTTTTCTATCCTTTAAACAGCAGATAGTATTTACCTTCTTCCTTTAAAGTTTCTTTTTCCTTTAATAAGGGAAAGGGGTATAATCATATTTTTGGTGATCTTATTAAATAATCATGATTTGCAATTTTCCATCACATTGACATAACTGGTGTGGGAGAACAGTAGTAGTTCACTTAAGTTCTTGAAAGTGATTTTTTCCTTTGAGATGATGAAACAGTGCTGAAAAAAGATAATGCATTTGCAGCATACTTGTTTTTGCATTCCCTATAGTAGAACCAGCTACCCAGATCTTCTTTAACTGTAGTCCTTTCCTGTTGCCCACAACCTTTTCAACAAGAACAACTATCTGGTATTTAACAGCAAAGGTTATCACTGTTAATTAGAGCAGTGGTTCTCGTGTTTTTTTTTAATTCTAAAATGTTTTAAATAGTGGAAACTTTTTGTCTAATGATATCTTGTGGGGAGACCCTTTGGTAAACAGGAGAGTAAAATAATGAAGTTGTTCTGGTTGAATGGGAACTGGACCAAGTTGTTTAAGCAAGGGAAGTCAAAGGGATCATATTTCCTCAGATTGTTTTTTAAAAGATTTATATGGGGCTTTGAAGTGTGAACAGTATATGGTTCTTGGCATTTTTCTTTTTTTAGCAGTTTGACTTGAAATAAATTTAAAACCATGTGTATTGAAGTATTTATATAATTAGAATGTACAGGCTTACGTTGCTGTGTGTCAGAATTTCTTTTGTGGCGTGTTTGTGGAATGAAAATGAGGACAGTGTATGTGTATGAACTTCTCAAGTGTGTGTGCACATGCTTATTGACTTGGCTGATGTGCACTTGGTTGGCTGACTTGGCTTGATTCCAGGCTTAAGCCAGTGGCAACTGAGGGCTTCAGGTTTTAGATTCTTTAGGCTCTGGAACTAGTTCTAGCTCAGAACAAAAGATCAGGAAAATCTCAAAAATTCAGAAGATCTAAGACTGCAAGGATATCCAACCAGTCCATTCTGAAGGAGATCAGCCCTGGGATTTCTTTGGAAGGAATGATGCTAAAGCTGAAACTCCAGTACTTTGGCCACCTCATGCGAAGAGTTGACTCATTGGAAAAGACCCTGATGCTGGGAGGGATTGGGGGCAAGAGGAGAAGGGGACGACAGAGGATGAGATGGCTGGATGGCATCACTGACTCTATGGACGTGAGTCTGAGTGAACCCCGGGAGGTGGCAATGGACAGGGAGGCCTGGCGTGCTGCGATTCATGGGGTCGCCAAAAGTCGGACATGACTGAGGGACTGATCTGATCTGAAACCTTTGTGTGCATTTATTGAGCTATCATAATGCAAACTTATTTGCTTTTCTTTCTATGTGGGCTATCTTGAGCAAGTTTATCTTGCTTGTATGATTTTCTGCTGAGGCCAGATTCCCACATTTAATTTTAGTGTAAGCCACGTGTAAATATATAAAAATCAACTTGTGCAGACACTTGCTCCAATTTAGGGAGGTATATACTGTGGATTTTTATGTGACAGCATTGTGAGGCTTCCCACCTCTCCCCCAGACTTCTTTAGGGTATACTCAGAATACATCTGTCCTAGAGCCAGCTGGGTCTATAGTTTTGCTTTAGTGTAAAGGATATCGTATTCCATCATGGGAAGCAGGCACTGAGGTATAGAGAGTGTAAATCCCTAACCCTAATTTAGGAATGGTTGAATTATGTAAGTACCTGCAGGGATTAAGTTTTTATTAATTATTTTTATTATAATTAATTTTATTAATTATTAATTGTTATTTTATTAATATAAGTTTTGTTGAGATATAACTCACTTACCATACAATTTTACCAGTTAAAGTACGCAATTCAGTAGATTTTAAAACATTCACAGAGTTGTGCAACCATTACCACCATCAATTTTAGAACATTTTCATTACTCCCCAAAAAAGCTCCCACACCGTTTTAGTCATTTCCTACATACCTCTCTCCATTTCTCGTAGTTCTTGGTAACCACTAATCTACTTTCTGTCTCTAAAGATTTACCTTTCCTAAATACTTCATACAAATTGAATTATGTAATTATGTGATCTTTCTTGACTGGCTTCTTCCACTTAACATAAATATTTTCAAGATTCATCCAGGTAGCACATAGAAGTACTTTGTTTCTTTTTGTCACTGAATAATGTTACATTCTGCAGATATACCACATTTTATTTATCCATCAGGGCATTGGGTTGTTTCCTTTCCTTTTCTTTTTAGTGAATAATGCTGCCATGAACATTTGTGTACAGGTTTTTGTATGGATGTAGTTTCATTTTTTTGTATGTACGCAAAGATGGAATAACTGAGTCTTGATGGCCACTTTATGTTTGGCTTTTTGAGGAACTGCTAGATTGTTTTCAAAGCAGCTGTTACTGTTTTACATTCTCATCTGCAGTGTATGAGGGTTCTAGTTTCTCCACATCCTTGTTAACACTCGTCATTATCTGTGTTCTTTATTATTGACATTCTAGTAGGTGTGAAGTGGTATCTCACTGTAGACTAAGTTTTTAAAATAGTAGTTAGGCCTTACAGGAAAGATAGTACTCTAATATTATGATTGAAGTATATAATTGGCAGACTTAGAAATATAATCTTCAGTAGCCATTCTTAACCCTGTCTATGTATAATTAGTATCACTTCCCAATTAAAACAATGATGTCATGAGTATTGTATGAGCCCCTATCTCTTAGCAAAAAATTCTTTATCAAAAGAGAAACAGTGAAGACTCAGTTGTAGAGAACAGAATCCACTTGTTATGACTTAAGCAGACATGATTTATTTACCGTGGCATACTAAATAGCTTAAAAAATTGTTGGTATGTATCATTCTGGGTCCAGTCAAGAGATAAAAGGCATGTAGTAACTTAATAGGGAAAGAGTAAAGAATTATAGACCACTTGATCTTAGCCAAAAGGCTGAGACGTGGTGCTGGGAAAACTGGACAGCTCTAACACCATACACAAAAATAAAGTTGAAACGGATCAAAGACCTAAATGTAAGGCCAGACATTGTAAAACTCCTAGAGGAAAACATAGGCAGGACAGAGGAAAACAGGCAAAACACTCATTGAAGGAATATCCTTTTTGATCTAATCAGAGTCAGATAGTAGGTATTTTGTATCTTTTAGAACAGGTGACCCTAACAGAAGCAGAAGATATTAAGAAGACATGGCAAGAATACACAGAAGAAATGTACAAAAAAGATCTTCATGACCCAGATAATAACGATGGTGTGATCACTCACCTAGAGCCAGACATCCTGGAATGTGAAGTCAGGTGGGCCTTAGGAAGCATCACTACGAACCAAGCTAGTGGAGGTGATAGAATTCCAGTTGAGTTATTTCAAATCCTGGAAGATGATGCTGTGAAAGTGGTGCACTCACGATGCCAGCAAATTTGGAAAACTCAGCAGTGGCCACAGTTTTCATTCCAATCCCAAAGAAAGGCAATGCCAAAGAATGCTCAAACTACTGCAGAACTGCACTCATCTCACACGCTAGTAAAGTAATGCTCAAAATTCTCCAAGCCGAGCTTCAGCAATATGTGAACCGTGAACTTCCAGATGTTCAAGCTGGATTTAGAAAAAGCAGAGCAATGAGAGATCAAATTGCCAACATCTACTGGATCATCAAAAAAGCAAGAGAGTTCCAGAAAAACATCTGCTTTATTGACTTTGCCAAAGCTTTTGACTGTGTGTGTCACAACAAACTGTGGAAAATTCTTCAAGAGATGGGAATACCAGACCACCTGACCTGCCTCCTGAGAAATCTGTATGCAGGTCAAGGAGCAAGAGTTAGAACTGGACATGGAACAACAGGCTGGTTCCACATAGGAAAAGGAGTTCATCAAGGCTCTATATTGTCACCCTGCTTATTTAACTTATATGCAGAGTATATCATGAGAAACTCTGGGCTGGAGGAAGCACTAGCTGGAACCAAGTTTGCTGGGAGAAATATTGATAACCTCAGATACGCAGATGACACCACCCTTATGCCAGAAAGTGAAGAAGAACTAAAGAGTCTCTTGATGAAAGTGAAAGAGGAGACTGAAAAAGTTGGCTTAAAGCTCAGCATTCAGAAAACTAAGATCATGGCATCTGGTCCCATCACTTCATGGGAAATGGATGGGGAAACGGAGGAAAGAGTTACTGACTTTATTTTTTTGGGCTCCAGAAATCACTGCAGATGGTGATTGCAGCCATGAAATTAAAAGATGCTTACTCCTTGGAAGGAAAGTTATGACCAACCTAGACAACATATTAAAAAGCAGAGACCTTACTTTGTCAACAAAGGTCCATCTAGTCAAAGCTATGGTTTTTCCAGTTTCATATGGATGTGAGAATTGGACTGTAAAGAAAGCTGAGCACTGAAGAGTTGATGCTTTTGAACTGTGGTGTTGGAGAAGACTCTTGAGAGTCCCTTGGACTGCAAGGAGATCCAACCAGTGCATCCTAAAGGAGATCAGTCCTGGGTGTTCATTGGAAGGAGTGATTTTGAAGCTGAAACTCCAATACTTTGGCCACTTGATGCAAAGAGCTGACTCATTTGAAAAGACCCTGATGCTGGGAAAGATCGAAGGCAGGAGGAGAAGGGGACGACAGAGAATGAGATGGTTGAATGGCATCACCGACTCAATGGATATGGGTTTTGGTGGACTCTGGGAGTTGGTGATGGACAGAGAGGCCTGGCGTTCTGCAGTTCACAGGGTTGCAAAGAGTCAGACACGACTGAGTTACTGAACTAAACTGATCCTTCCTAGAATAATGAAAAATAAAAACAAAAATAAACAGGACCTAATTAAATATAAGAGCATCTGCGCAGCAAAGGAAACCATAAACAAAATGAAAAGACAGCTCACAGAATGGGAAAAGTTAGTTGCAAATGAAGTGACTGACAAGGGATTAATCTCCGAAATATGCAAATAGCTCATGCAGCTCTGTGTCCAAAAGACAAGCAACTCAAATTAAAAAGTGGGCAGAAGATCTAAATAGACATTTCTCTGAAGAAGACATAACAGATGGCCAAAAAGCACATGAAAAGATGCTTAACATCACTAATTATCAGAGAACTGCAAATCAAAACTACATTGAAGTATTACCTCACACTAGTCAGAATGGCCATCATCAAAAAATCTACAGACAATAAATGCTGGAGTGGGTGTGGAGAAAAGGAAACCTTCTTACATTGGTACAACCACTATGGAGAACAGTATGGAGGTTCCTTAAAAAAGTAAAGATAGAACTATCATATGATCACTCCTGGGCATCTATCCATAGAAAACCATCTTCCGAAATGATATATATGTCCTAGTGTTCTGTGCAACTCTGTTTGCAATAGCCAGGACATGGAAGCAACCTAAATGTCCATCAACAGAGAGCTGGATAAATGAGATGTGGTACATATATACATATATACAGTGGAATACTACTCAGCTGTAACAAAGAATGAAATAGCACTTGGAGCTACATGGATGAGCCCAGAGATTATCATGCTAAGTAAATTAGACAAGACAAATATCGTATGATACTGCTTATATGTGGAATCTAAAAAAGGGTACAAGTGAACTTATTTATAAAACAGAAATAGAGTCACAGATGTAGAAGACAAACTTATGGTTACCAGGGGGGAAAGAGGAGGAGAGATTAATTGGGAGATTGAGATTGACGTATATGCACTATTACATATAAAATGGGCCTCCCAGGTGATGCTAGTGATAAAGAACCCACCTGCCAATAAAGGAGATGTAAGAGATGCCAGTTCGGTCCCTGGGTTGAGATGATCCCCTGGAGGAGGGGCATGGCAACCCACTCCAGTGTTCTTGCCTGGAGCATCCCGTGGACAGAGGAGCCTGGTGAGCTATTGTCCATAGGGTAGCAAAGAGTCAGACATGACTGAAGCATCTTAGTATGCATGCACATATATAAAATGGATAATTAATAAGGACCTACTGTATAGCACAGAGAACTCTACTCAACACTCTGTAATGACCTATATGGGAAAAGAATCTGAAAAAAGGGGGTATATGTATAACTGATTTACTTTCTTGTACAGCAGAAACTAACACAGCATTGAAAATCAACTATATTCCAATAAAAAGTTAAAAAAAGAAGTATTGACTATAACAGGGATAGGAACAGTGACGGATTTATCAGTAAGAAGTCAAGATAACAGACAATACAGGACTAGGTGACACAAAGAGCAGTTACTACAAAGAGCAGTTACCAACCCTATGGCTCACTGAAGTCTAGATGTTGTTCAAGCAGCTAAGTTGTGGCACTAGAAGAATTTGCTGGGTATGTGCCTTCTTGGGTGCCAGGGAAAGCTGTTCCTGGGGAGATGACTTGTCAGAGGCATTCTGCTGCAAAATTGCATAACCTCCTATTGGAGAATCTGCACTTGCTGCAGGAGACTGGTGCTGGAGAAGCCGTACTTGTTGGAGTGGGTCTTGGAGAAGCCAAGCCTACTGCAGCCAAGTGGGCATGCCGGAACCAGGAACAGAATCCTTTACCCCTGCAGAGTCTTTCCAGTGCTCTCTTGACAAAGCTTAATATCTTGCCAGGTGGCAAAGAAATTAGTATTTTAAGTGCATTAATCTGTTTTCACAGTACAGGCAAAAAGGGTGACTTTGGAGAGGAGGGGCAATAACTCAATAACTTGCCACAGGTATTAAGTGCTTTACAGAATGGTTTAGACATTTAAAGAAAGAGACTCAAGGAGCAAACCTCCAAAACCTGAGTTCTGCACACAACTGAGAAACTCAGGAAAGTATTGTCTTTTTGAGTAAGAGGCCTCTGGCCTAATTGTGAAATTGCCTCTAGATCTTTATTGCTGTCTTAAAATCGGAAAAATGTTGTCGTTAGGAGGCCATGGTAGTCAGGAATCATCTGCTAGTACTTAACAAGCTCTAGAACCACACTGGACCTATTCTGGCCTGGACCAGCACTGCCTACAAGAGTCTGGACTAGCCTTTCCCAATTTTTATACCCTGGAGGATCCATGAACTAATTTTCGGGTCTCAGGTTATAGCTGTGATATTAGTGTAAAAAGAAAGTTTAGATACAGTAATTGTCTGACTATCTCCTGTTCACCTCCCTTCACTTCATTGGTGAAGGAGGGATCACCTGTCCTAAACTGGGCAAGATAGCTACTACCTGACCCTGATGAGGTGAGACTGACAGCAGGTTTTTAGTCATATATACTCTCAACCTAGGGGAATGGTGCTTGGGAGTAGAGTGAACCACTACTCTCCACTCCTGGGCGAGGATGTGATTAGTTTGTGTGAATAATTCTGAGGGCTAGCAGGGAACTGAAACTAGTTTTAGATTGAGGACTGAGAGGCATGCAGCTGGTTTAACTGATAGTGGACCTAGCTGGGTGAGGAGCCTTTCCCATTGACTATGGCAAGACTGGGAGAACTTTCCTTAGGCATTTGGGGCCCTGTGAGGCTCAAAGCAGTCAGAGCAGCCCTTCAAATTTTAGGCCTTGTGATACAGTACTCCAGGAATGATTGTTAATGCTTTTTTGATAGAGAATGATATTTTTAATGCATCTATTTATTTTGGCTGTCTAGTCTATTCTTTTGTATAAATCTCCATCCCTCCAAATGATATAAACTCTTACATGAGTTAGTAATACAGATAGGAAAAGAGACTTCTTTTTCTAAATTTCCCACGGTATTTTTTCTTTTTACTTTATTCAAAGCAGGCCTAGGGGTTTTACACATTTTTGCTCTATAATATATTACTAAAGTCTGGCTTGTGGTATATGGCTTGTATAAGAGTTTTATTTTTCTTTATTTAAAACAAATAAAAAAGACTTTAACCAATCTTACTTGAAAAATAAACAGGTAGTTAAACTTAGCTTACCATTCTGAAGTTAATCTGTTTCCTTTCTGTGATTTTTAAAAACTCATATGGTAAAGATAATAATTTCTGTTAAATTGCTGGCTTTAGCTGAAATAGGATTTAATTTATTTAAACTAGGCTTGGCAGTTTAAAAAATATTGTAAGCTCATTTAAAAAGTCTTTTTATGTGGTCAGATATTGTGGTTTAACATAAAATTTACCATGTTAACTATTTTTAAGCTTAAAATTCAGTAGCATTAATTACTTTCATGATGTTATACAACAGTCACTACTATCTATTTCCAAAATTTGTCATCACTCTGTTACAGATCAGGTCAGTTCAGTTGCTCAGTCCTGTCTGACTCTTCGTGACCCCATGATCTGTAACTATTAAGCAGTAACTCTGTTCACTTTTGCCCCCAGCCCCTGGTAACCTAATATACTTTATATATCTGTGAATTTGCATGTACAGATATTTTATATAAATGAAGCTTGCAATATTGTTTCTGACTTGTTTCACTTAGCATAATGTTTTTGAGGTTCATTCATATTGCAGCGTGTGTTAGACCTTTATGCCTTTTAATGGCTAAATACCATTCCAGTGTGTATATATACCATGTTTTATTTGTCCATTTATCTTTTGGTAGATACTTGGGTTTCTACCTTTGGGTGTTGTGAACAATGCTGCCATATACATTGATATATGATTATCTGATTCTCTGTTTTCAATTCTTGTGGATATATACCTAGGAGTAGAATTGATGGGTCATATGATAATTCTATATTTAGCTTTTTGAGGACCTGCCCAAATGTTTTTCATAGTGGTTGCTCCATTCGCATGAGTGATTTAGGAGGGTTTCAACTTATCCACATTCTTGAGAATACTTATTTACTGTTTTTTTCTTTATTATAGCCATCCTATAGTGTGTGTGAAGTAATACTGTGATTTTGATTTGCATTTCCCTGATAACTCTTGCCTGGAGGATCCCATGGATGGAGGAGCCTGGTGGGCTGCAGTCCATGGGGTCGTTACAGGTCAGACACGACTGAGCGACTTCACTTTCACTTTTTACTTTCGTGCTTTGGAGAAGGAAATGGCAACCAACTCCAGTGTTATTGCCTGGAGAATCCCAGGGACGGGGAAGCCTGATGGGCTGCCGTCTATGGGGTTGCACAGAGTCGGACACGACTGAAGCAACTTAGCAGCAGTAGCAGCAGCAGCAATAACTAATGGCAGAAAGTGAAGAGGAACTAAAGAGCCTCTTGATGAAGGTGAAAGAGGAAAGTGAAAAAGCTGGCTTAAAACTCAGCATTCAAAAATCTGAGATCATGGCATCTGGTCCTATCACTTCATGGCAAATAGATAGGGAAAAAATAAAAGTAGTGACAGACTTTATTTTCTTGGGCTCCAAAATCAATGCAGACAGTGACTGCAGCCATGAAATTTGTGTCCTTGCCTGGGAAATCCCATGGACAGAGGAGCCTCATGGACTATAGTCCACTTGGTTGCAGAGAGTCAGACATGACTGAGCAACTGAGCACACAAACACAGAGCATAAGTCAAAGGAGAAACCAGATTCCAGATCAAATGAAATGCTCAGTATAAGCTGATCATAGGTGTCAGCTTGACTCTAGAAACATTAGAGCATTGACAGAAATGGCCAATGGGAGTTACAGTCACATTATTCACAGTAGCCATGACGTGGAGCAACCTATGCGTTGCACTAACAGTTGAATGGATTAGGAAGTTATGGTGCATATATACATACAATACAGTGGAATACTGTATTTTGTATTTTTAGACAAACCTAAAAAGCAGAGACATCACTTTGCTGACAAAGGTCCATATAGTCAAAGCTGTAGTTTTTCTAGTAGTCCTGTACGGATGTGAGAGTTGGACCATAAAGAAGGCTGAGCACCGAAGAATTGATGCTTTCGAACTGTGGTGTTGGATAAGACTCTTGAGAGTCCCTTGGACTGCAAGGAGATCAAATTAGTCAATTCTAAAGGAAATCAGTCCTGAATATTCATTTGGGAAGACTGATGCTGGAGCTGAAACTCCAATAATTTGGCCTCCTGATGCGAAGAACTGACTCACTGGAAAAGACCCTGATGCTGGGAAAGATTGAAGGCAGGAGGAGAAGGGATGACAGGGGATGAGATGGTTGGATGGCATCACCTACCCAGTGGACATGAGTTTGAGTAAACTCTGGGAGTTGGTGAAGGACAGGGAGGCCTGGTGCGCTGCAGTCCAGGGGTTTGCAAAGAGTTGGACATGACTGAGTGACTGAACAACAACAACAAATATCTTCTTTGGGAAAATGTTCATTCAGATCATTTCAGTTCAGTTCAGTTCAGTTGCTCAGTGGACTGTTTTTTTGTTGTTGTTGAGTTGTAGGTGTTCTGTATATATTCTGGATATTAAACCCTTATCAGATATATAATTTGCTGATATTTTCTCTCATTCTTTATGTTATCTTTTAACTTTCTTGATAATGTCCTTTGAGACAGAAGTTTTAAAAATTGAGGTTCAATTTATCTTTCTTTTTCTTTTGTTTCTTGTGCTTCTGTTGCTGTAACTGAGAATCTGTTGCCAAATTCTGTGTCATACAGATTCACTGTTATGTTTTCTTCTAAGAGTTTTAGCTGCTTATATTCATGTTGTTGTTTCATTGTGATGACTGTTGATTCATTTTTGTTTCTGGTGTGAGTAGGAATTCCACTTCATACTTTTGCCTGTGAAAATCCATTTGTCCCAGCAATAGAAGAGACTTTTTTTTTTTTTTTTTCCATCATAGAGTGGACTTGGCACCCTTGTCAATAATCAGTCGGCCATAGATGTATATGTTTATTTCTAGACTTTCAGTTTTGTTCCATTGGTCTCTTTGTCTTTTTGCCAGTACCAGTGTAAATTGATTTTAACTAGTTTTCATTACAAGCATTAAAATTGACAGTGCAAATAGCAAAGCTAGTAAAAACCATAAGCCAAAGTAATATTAAAAATGTAGCCTGTTAACAATTTATATCAGAATTTGAAAAACTTGTTTTGCCCTGACTGGCATAATGAGGTTCCGATATAGGAGTTGAACCTCATTATGAACTCCTGGACCAAATAAAGGTCCAGGAGTTAAAAATGATTATATATATATATATGTATATTGATTACTTCATATTTTATGAAAAAGTTTTATACAATAAAGTTACTAGTTTTAAAAACTAAAAATAGTGGTTTATCTCTTTCATATGAAACTTGTTTTTATTTTCTTTTGTTGAACTTGAAATAACTATTCACATTTCATTTTCAACCAACATGAGATGATTTCCTCCTTGGTCTTGATGCTTGTTAAATAGAAAATTCCATATACACATAAGAAATTGAAAACCAGCAGCAAAATGTTCATTACCCTTGTATGATTTGCAAGACACTACTCTTTGATAGAAATTTAGCACTTTTTAGGGACAGAGCAGGTAAGTCTCATCTTGAGTTTATAGTCACACTGCAGTGCACAAAAATTCTTCCTCCTCAGTCAAGTTCTCAGAATAAGCAGATGATTCAGAGAAAGGGCCTCTCATTTAGTCTTATATTTATTTGAAAAGAAAGAGAAAATACTGTTCAGTTTTATTTTCTAATTTTTTTCCTCTAGGTCAGCAAGATTTGAAATTTGTTGATACCCCTTTTCACTCTCAAGTCCAAAGCAGCAATAAGAGCATCTTTTGATATCCTTTTGTCATTTGAATTTTTTCCCCAAGAATCTTAAATCGTGTGCTTAGTTGCCCAGTTGTGTCCGACCCTGTGTGACCCCATGGACTGTAGCCTGCCAGGCTCCTTTGTCCATGGGGACTCTCCAGGCAAGAATACAGGAGTGGGCTGCCATACCCTCCTTCAGGGGCTCTTAACAACCCAGGGATCGAACCCAGGTCTACGTTGCAGGTGGATTCTTTACTGACTGAGCACCAGGGAAGCCCAAAAATCTTATTACTTGGAAGTCAAAATGCTTTCTCTAGGTCTTGCAGAGAGTAGTGGTTGATTTGTTTCATATGGTAACAAATGTTTGCTAAGTTGGCTAGTTGCAGTAGCCATTCTTCATCCGGAGTGCTCAGCAGAATCTGGCCTACTGTGTTTGTGAAAGTACCCCTGCAGTACACCACTCAGCTCTGACACACGCTCGAGAACTCTTCATCCGCTAAGCTCCTGGATGTCTTAAGAGAACGTTTTCATTTCATCCACCAGAGCTTTTGATTTACTAACTCTTCTCTGCGAAGAAAATGCTGTGTTAAAAAGTCAGGTGTTTTTTGGAGAGACTGGGGTTGTTAAACAACAGTAGCACATCCTCACATGGAGCCAGCTATTGGAACATTTTCAGCACAGACGCCAACAAAGTTCTTCCAAGGTGGACCTTATGTTTCTAGACAGGAAGGTAAAACATCAGCTATCCTGTCTTTTTCTGGCTTTGGGCAGCATTCTGTGGCAAAAAAAAAAAAAAAAATTGTTTATTAATTTGGCTGCATCGGGTCTTTGTGCCATGTGGGCTCTCTGTTGTGCCTCACAGGCTTCTCTGTAACTGTGGCAGGTGGGCTCCAGAGCACAGAGGCTTAGTTGCCCCATGGCATATGTGATCTTAGTTCCCCGACCAGGGAATGAACTTCAGTCTCCTGTGTTGAAAGACAGTTTTAACCACTGGACCACCAGGGAAGTCCCACACACAAAAAAAATGTTTTCTTGATTTCATCATTCAGTCTGGACAGGAAAACTTGTTTTCTATTTATCACGTGAGTCTTTAATATCACATGACATGTCAATACATTGACTTACTGTTATTATACTGTAGAACTTTAAAATTTTCTCTTACTACATCTCATGTAAACTATTTCATTTGGCATGACTTTACATTCTGGACATACTGGGTTCTCAGCAATTGGGGTGACTTTCCTTTTGCTAATCAGTGAAACTCTGCTGCTGTATCACTTGCTACCTTAGCCTTTTCATTGTATGTAACTTTTTTTAAGCCAAAGCTTTATTGTGTTTGTTTGGAGATCCCATTAGTACCTTTAGTGTGTCAAACTACTATAATTTGCAGCTGTATGTTTTGAATATTGCTAGAGTCATTACTGCACTTGAAATATTTCCCGCACAGAATGGAATACTATATTCCATTGTATAAATCTATTGATAAGTAGTTTTCAATACAAGGATGTGTTTTTTTATGTGTGTCTCTTGGTGGGAGAAGGCAATGGCACCCCACTCCAGTATTCTTGCCTGGAGAATCCCGTGGACGGAGGAGCCTGGTGGGCTGCAGTCCATGGGGTCGCTAAGAGTCGGACATGACTGAGTGACTTCACTTTCACTTTTCACTTTCATGCATTGGAGAAGGACATGGCAACCCACTCCAGTGTTCTTGCCTGGAGAATCCCAGGGACGGGGGAGCCTGGTGGGCTGCCATCTATGGGGTCGCACAGAGTCAGACATGACTGAAGCGACTTAGCAGCAGTAGCAACTTGTTGCACTAATTTAGTGAAATGACTTGGAGGATACAATTCTTCATTGCTAATCTTACCAGAATTGTCGACTGACCCTCCTTTCATACCTCAGCCTCAAAACTTGCCACATTGGATTATCAGGCATATTTGTAAATTACAAATGTTAATGTCTAAAACATAAGGACATACTAAACAACTAAATGAGAAAGTCATGAAAAGTCCAAACATTTCACAATGTAAGTCCCTTACCACTTATTCAGTTCACAGTTTGGAATGTTCATCGCAATATCAAAATGTTAGGAATGGGTACATCTGGGTATACAGTTTTTTTCATTAATATTAAAATTTCCCTCCAGTTTTTCATTACCGTTGTAGAACCTTTGCTCCTGTAAGGCAGTTGGCAGTGCATAAGGGGGATTTAGGGGAGGTAATTTGAGGAAGGGGCTGATACTCATTAGCCCATTACCTTCTCCGTGTGCCATGCAATCTCCAGTTATCACAGCCAACTCGAACCAAATATACATGGTCCTGTGTACTAGCACACACAGATGATACATAATAAAACCATTAATTAGGGGCCACTGCTTGGTGCACAAAAGTAAAAGAGAAGGAAAAAAGAACCCCTTGTATTCCATTTTGAACTCTCAAACAATTCTAGCAACAACTTGTGGACCCCACTTTGAGAAACCCTGGACAAGGCTTTAGCATCTCCGTATACCCTGCTGTAGAACAAAGCATGTCTAAGTTGGTTCTTCACCGTGGGATCAGGTGGCATTTGTGTGACTTTCAGTCTAACAAATTTCATAAAAGTAAAATTGAGTTTGGCGGGTATAAAAACATCTGGAACCTAACTGCAGTGGAAACGCTGTGGTTTTTTTTTAGCTTTCCTGTACTACATTCGTGTAGTTCAGGAAGGCATGCTAGAGAGCAGTTAGTGTATATACTGTGTGCCACTGTACCATATCCACCATATTATTGAGTTTTTTAAAAATGAAGACTTGCCCATTTGTGTAGTAAAGTTGTCTCATGTCCTTAAAGCATTTATTTGTTCATTCAGAAATTTATTTACCACCTGCAATGTGCTGGCACTGTACGAGGTACTTGGGGGACAGTGAGCAAAACAAAGATTTCTGCTATTATGGAAGTTTAGTTCGGTGGAGAGAAATAAATAATATGTACCAATAGTACACATAGTTAAATTGCCTAGTTTACAAGGTGATTAAAAAGAGTTGCACCAAGATATTAGGTATTAAACTACATGACTTACGTGATTATATCAAGAACCTTGGGTTTCTGCCTCTTTTCCTCAAAACCTTGAGGAAATAAAGGAACCTATTTTGGTTGCTTTTGTAGCCACCAGTAGTGATAAGCTGTTGAGGCTCTGGGATGAATTAGATTATGGGATTGATGTATGTGATGTGATGGGGGCATATGTTGGAGATTTGTAAGTATATGGAAATAAACTGTTCCTTTAAGAATTTGTTTTGACACCTGTTCATATATATGTAATCAGTTCTTGAGTACAGTTTTCAAAGTGTTCTATTACTTTTGAATCATCCTGCATAGAAGGCTGGAAGTGCTCTGGGAAAAGAGAAAAGTAGATTGAGGTAAGGGGTGATGTCTGGAGCTGTTTTACAGTATTAAATAGGATGGTTGGGATAAGCTTTATTGAAAAGGTGATTGAAGAGACACTGATGTATAGAACAATCTTATGGACTCTGTGGGAGAGGGAGAGGGTGGGAAGATTTGGGAGAATGACATTGAAACATGTAAAATATCATGTAAGAAACGAGTTGCCAGTCCAGGTTCGATGCATGATACTGGATGCTTGGGGCTAGTGCACTGGGACGACCCAGAGGGATGGTATGGGGAGGGAGTCGGGAGGAGGGTTCAGGATGGGGAACACATGTATACCTGTGGCGGATTCATTTTGATATTTGGCAAAACTAATACAATTATGTAAAGTTTAAAAATAAAATAAAATTAAAAAAATAAAAATAAAATAAAAAGAAAAGGTGATTGTGTTTTTTGAAAAAGGTGATTCTTGAGCAAAGGAAATTTGGGAGCTGGTTAGTCATTGGGATATCTGGCGGAACATTTCAGGCAAAGGAAACAGCTTGGGCAAAGGCAGTAAGGTGAGAGTGAGCCTGGCGTGCTGGTGGAAAGCATGGAGGCCCAGCTAGTGCGTCCAGAGCAGTGTGCGGAAGAGGAGTTGTAGGCAAGTTACAGAGAGCAGGGCTGGGGCATTCCTTCAGGGCCCGTAAAGTCATTTAAATATTTGGGCAGCACCCATTGGGCTCTGAGCAGAGCGATGCAAGATTTATCTGCATTTTACCCCCCTCTTTTCTCCAGGCTTTTAAAAGGATCAGTCAGGATGTTGTGTTGAAGATAGACTGTAGGTGCCACACATAGAAGAGGGACGAACAGGGGCAGTGGCCCACATGGTGTATTGATGGGTGTGGAGAAGTGAGTGGAGTCTGGATATGTTTTGAGAGTAGAATTGTCAGGAATTCCTGAGGGGTTGGATGTGGGGTATAAAACAGGAGTAAAGAAGGACACTAAGGTTTTGGACTGAGCAATTGCAGAGAGAGAATTGTTTCTTAAATACATTTGAGGAAAGCTGAGGTTCGAGCACATTGGGGAGGGAAAGCAAAGTCAGGAGATTAGTTTTGGATGTGTTAAGTTTGTGATGTTATTAGAGAGCCAAGTGGAGATGTTGAGTAGTCATGAGACTGGATATCACCAGCGAAGAGAGTGGAGTTGAAAAGGCCAAGGACTGAGCCCTAGGGCATTCTAGTAAAGGAAATTTAAGAAAGAATGGCAGTGAGTAGGCAGAAAACAAACTACAGCTATATAATAAAGTATTTATAAGAAGAAGGCGTGATCAGTTATATTAAATGATCTCCTTGGAAGTACTTTCTTTGGCCATACACAGTTGAAGCTGTGTAGCCATTAATGTTAAATGAACGAATTTTGAGATTACAGTGGTTTTCATTATCTTTTTGAAGTTATTCAAGTAATAGAAATCCATGCTTTCTAATATTGTAAAAATATAGCAAAATGTGGTAGTTTATATAAATTACACATGTAATAAAATGACGTAGAACTAGAAACACATGTTGTATGAATGTCAGATTCCTGGCTTTGACGCTATGCTAGAATTAGCATGAAATGTCATGTAACCATTGGGAGAAACAGGGGGAACACGGGACCCCCCATCTTCTCATGGAGGAAGAGACACCCAAGAGATCTCCCCTGGCCCTTCCCCCATGCCACAGTACAGTGAGAAGATGGGGGTCTGTGAACCACATACCCAGTTCTCACCAGACACCGTAACTGCCTGCACCTTGATCTTGGACTTTACAGCCTCTCTTGCATAAGGTCTCAGCGTCTTGCTTTGTCACACTTGGTTGGCAAAGCCACAGACTTCATGAGATGCAACATTTCTGCTTCTAGGTTCCTGCTCTTTCTATTACACCGTACTGTAATGAACACAAACTTTCACAGCAAAAAGAAGGCTTTTCCTTTTCTCTGAAGCACTCTGGCCTCAGGATTCAGCAAGAAAAAGTGGCTGTAAAGGACATATTTGCTTAGTGAAGTGCACTTTCCCCCCTACTTTCATATCCCTTTTTGTGTTTCTCTTCATAGTTGCTTGACTTAACATTCTTCTTAACATCCCTATACAATGAAAATACAAACTGACTGAGAATAGAAAAAAGTGATTGAAGCATTAAATGTACAAATTACAAGTCTGTTCCAGATAGACTTATATTAAATATAATACCCTTTTCAGTAGAGATTTATAGTGAATGACTGTGCATTCTCGGAAGCTTCAAGACATCTAGGAAAGGGCTGAGAGTTTACATCTGATCACAGTCTGTAATGGATTTCTTATCGGCAGTCTATGAGCTGTGCTAAGCATGTCATTAGTGTCATTTGTGCAGGGAACTAATTTTGTTTGGGAAAAGGGTGAGAAGCAAACTCTAGCCTCAATTCTGAGTTCATTACGACTTCTCAGGAATCTCAGCAGCAGTGTATTTAGTACAGTTTCAGAAAAGGAAATCTGTTAAGGTTAAGGAGGCAACTCTTCGGAACTTCAGACACTTTTTTTTTTTTTTTTTTCACTCTATATATGTAGAAGGCTCCATCTACAGTGAGCAGTTGTGAAGAGGTTCTTGCTCAGGATAACATGGTCACAGACTTGGATGACCCAGAGGGACAAAGAGGAAGCTTGAGGACTCGGGAGGAGGGCTTCCTTTTGATTTAAGTTGGAGACAAACTTACAACACAGTCTGTGGGCCTGCAGCCTTCTCCTGTCATCTGTCATAATTCTTCATGTAGTCTTCAACTTTATTGCCCAGGTCCTCCTTGTCCCACAAATGATGTTTGGTTCTGCAGCTTCAATATTCAGGGAGCATCAGAATTCAGAGGATCGGTAAACAGAGTTTAATCCCCAAACAACATCCTTCCGCGTCCTCAGGGGAGCCCATCCAGTGCCATCAACTGAACGTTCTCTCAGTAAGCTTAGACGTGTAGTTTGGCTTCATGTTCTGCAACCTCTTTAACAGTCTGTCTCTCACAGCATCCCTCTGAGCAGAGCTGGAGGTGATGGCTGGTGTCCGGAACCCTGTGAGGTCCTCATCCTGCTTCAGTATGCTTGCCTGTGCCAGCATTATTGCTCCCTTTACCCTGGGCATCCCAGACAGGCGAGACAAGGCCCTTCACCTTCTGAGATGGGCTTGCTGTTAATGTAGTTTTAGAGAAAGTCATACTACTTAACCAAGTAGCTTAATTCTGTTTATGGCAACAATGGTGCTTTTGAAAACATGTAAGATTCCCCCTACCTTTGGATGTATAATGATTCTTAATTAATTTGGAAATCAGAAAAAGTTACTTTTGACTTTGTGGGCATTAAAAAAGTCAGTTAAAAGAAGGAGTAGTTAGCACTTAAAAATTTCTTATCTACTTTAAAAACAGCCTATGTAATTTTTGTAGATAGTCCTAAATATGTTTCCTCTATTATAATTGAGTTTAAAAAAAAGGAAAAAAAGTCATGTTTAGTTAAACGAGAAGTTCTTTGTTACTGTAGTAAAACACTGAGAATATCTATATCTTCTAAATCTATTAAGCAATTTGAAATCTCTTTTTTTGGGCATGTTTGTTTTCCTTTAAATATAGCATTACTAAACATTGCATAAGGATGTAACTTGTTGAATTGACAATAGTTTTTAAACTTCTTGTTTAAAAATGCCACAAAATTCTGCTTCAGTAATATGCATCGATATGTAAAATTAAAAGATATCCGAGGTTTTTTTTTGGGTGACTAGCTGTAAAATAAATCTGAAAAATTATAAAAATTATGAATAGAGATTTAGGGTTTTAAATCTCTTTTCTTTTAAATCTCTTTTCCTTCTTGCCCTCCTAACCCAGGGTGGTAACTGCTTTTGCAGTTGTTTATCTTGAGCCTCCCTAGGCTTCCTCTATAGCTTGCCAGCCTTGCAACATCTGTGTAACTGACTCCTATTTTAGATCCCTTATATTAAAAAAGATGTAAGGTTTTAAAATATATAATATGTACATTCCAAAGATGAAACCTCTGTTGGTTGAAGGAAAATATGCGTAAATATATTAAATGAGATGAGAGATTTTTGAGAAGATTTTGCTCTGTCTAAACAATTTGTTGTTAATTAAAATGTTTTCATACGGAAATAATCATACATATTTACCGTACTTGACTGCTGTGTGAATGGTGGACAATTCACTAATCATAGGATTGGTTTGACTATTTTAAGGTGTAGTATTAGAACAGGAAGGATAATTTGAATTGTCTCAAAAGAAATCTTGGCTCTATAGTATAAATTATGTTTTTACACTTTTGTAGCACTTGGATTTTTGATGACCTTTTACTGACTGATTTTAAGTGGTTTAATAGGCACACTTTGTACTTTGAAGTGACCTGCCAGAAGCATGTAAAACTCAAACATTCTCCTTTGGTTTCCAATCTTATCTTGTGTTGCCCATAATAAAAACGATCAGTTGTATGACTTTTATGACATCTAATATATAGAAAACAAAATTGTATGTTTAATATCAGTATTTTTTTCTTTTTAGATTATCTGCAATGGTGAAATGAAGTAATTCAAGATGAGCAAGTTAAAAGTGATACCAGAGAAAAGGTATTGTAATTTTAAATACCAGTATGTGTAAATTATAGACATAATACGTTAAGTGATTGTATGAAACTTTTTACTTTAAAATATATTTGTTTAAATGCAGCATCATATATTTATGTTATTTTGTTAATGTTTATTACTGTTTAACTTTTCATTTAAAGCAGGAGTCAGCAAACTTGACACATGGGCCGAATCTGACCTACTGCTTGTTTTCGTATGGCCTGAGTGGTTTTTACATTTCTAAATGGTTGGGAATAAAAATAAAAATGTGATCATATGAAATTCAAGTTTCAGTGTACATAAATAGAATTTTACTAGAACATAACATTTTGTATATTTTATGGCTACTGAATTTTTTTCCTTACGTAAGACTTGATCAAAGCACGTCAGTTTCCATAGAAAATTTATTATATATTTTTTATCTTTAAAGGCTTCTATGGATGCTCTTTTTAGTTTATTTTTTTGCCCCCTTTAGATTTTTTTCTCAACTATGAAGTATCTATTAAACATGTTTATGTACCTAACTCAGTGCTGAATCTGGGAGAGTAGAAAAGAAACATAATGCTTAATGCAGTGCTTTGCAGAAAAAGTGTTGAGCATGTTTCTAAAGATGTAAAATGAGCCCTATTCTCTTTCTACATGAGGCTTATAACCTGATGAGAACACCTGAACAAATGCAGTATAGTGGTTTAACCGGTATATAGTGAAGTGTTAAATTTTGAGATCCATGGAGTTTTATCTTTCTAGCTTTCTTATTCAAGTGTCTGTACTGCAAGAGTTCTGCCTTATTCAGAGCTCTTATCTACTGACTCATCATCACGTCCTCTCTTGTGAAGTGAAAGTCGCTCAGTCATGTCCAATTCTTTGCAACTCTAAGGACTATACAGTCCATGGAATTCTCCAGGCCTTCTTACTCAAGTTGGTAGCTGTTCCCTTCTCCAGGGGATCTTCCCAACCCAGGGCTCAAACCAAGATCTCCTGCATTGCAGGTGGATTCTTTGCCAACTGAGCTGTCAGGGAAGCCCCTGTCTTACCCAGTGTAGGATCCATTGTTCATCATTCCAGTCTTGCAAATACCTGAAATGTTTTTACTTCACTTTTTATTTTTTCATCACACATACCTAACAAAGTCTTTCTCCTGGATAGACCTTTACTGAGTGGCTGAATGATATTGGAGGATGAATTAACGTAGAAGGTATTACTAAAATGATTATTGATAAACAGCCTGAACTGAGCCCAGCAATCTTAACTACTCTGGTTCTAAATTTTGGAATGACTGTTTTATACTTTTCAAACATTTGAAATTGTCAGATATATATGTACATATTCTCAGAAGTTGACCTAATCTTAGAGATAATACAATTTATTGTCCTCATATTTCTTGCACAAAATTTGCTTGTTCCCCTTTATTTGATTGTATCCTTTGCTTACCTTCCTGTTACTTTTTGCTACAAAGGATGTGTCTCTTTTCTTGGTCTTTTAATCATTAGTATTTTTCTCTACTGAATCTTTAATTCCTCAATTCCATATCATTTAAACCAGTCTGGGCTTTCCCATTTTTAGACTGCACTGTTCTGTTACTGGGCTTCCCTGGTAGCTCAAGCACAGGACAGTACAGTTCTGTTAATACACAATTTATCTGATTTCCTCAAAAGCCAAAAAGTTTTAAATAGCCTATAAATGCAATCTGCATCTCATTTCACACTCTCCAATCACTCTTGTTTAGTTCCTGCATTATCCACTACACCAACAGTACGTGTTAAGGTCACCTACGAATTTTTAAACAGCTTTATTGAGATATAATCATCTTATAACAAGCTAAATATAGTTTGATAACTTTGGCTTATGTATAATGGTTAAATCATTATCTCAGTGAAAATAACGAACATATTTATCATGCTCAGTAACTACCTATAAATGGAATGGCTGAAGCATATGGTAGGTCTGTGTTTCTTTTTAGGAAACTTAACAATGATCTGTTTTACAAAGACATTAATACCATCTTATAGTCTCTCCCACAGTGTATGAAAAGTCTAGTTCTTCTGTATTCTTACCAACACTTGTCATGGTCATTCTTTTTAAATTCTTACGATCATTCTTTTAAAATTGTAGCCATTCTAGTAGGGGTATACTGATATCTCATTGTGATTTTAATTTGCATTTCCCTAATGGCTGATGGCACCCTTATGGCAGAAAGTGAAGAGGAACTAAAAAGCCTCTTGATGAAGGTGAAAGAAGAGAGTGAAAAAGTTGGCTTAAAACTCAACATTCAGAAAACGAAGATCATGGCATCTGGTCCCATCACTTCATGGGAAATAGATGGGGAAACAGTGTCAGACTTAATTTTTTTGGGCTCCAAAATCACTGCAGATGGTGATGGCAGCCATGAAATTAAAAGACGCTTACTCCTTGGAAGAAAAGTTATGACCAATCTAGATAGCATATTGAAAAGCAGAGACATTACTTTGCCAACAAAGGTCCGTCTAGTCAAGGCTATGTTTTTCCAGTGGTCATGTATGGATGCAAGGGTTGGACTGTGAGGAAAGCTGAGCGCCGGAGAATTGATGCTTTTGAACTGTGGTGCTGGAGAAGACTCTTGAGAGTCCTTTGGACTGCAAGGAGATACAACCAGTCCATTCTGAAGGAGATCGGCCCTGGGATTTCTTTGGAAGGAATGATGCTAAAGCTGAAACTCCAGTACTTTGGCCACCTCATGCGAAGAGTTGACTCATTGGAAAAGACTCTGATGCTGGGAGGGATTGAGGGCAGGAGGAGAAGGGGACGACAGAGGATGAGATGGCATCACTGACTCGATGGACGTGAGTCTGAGTGAACTCCGGGAGTTGGTGATGGACAGGGAGGCCTGGCGTGCTGCGATTCATGGGGTCGCAAAGAGTCGGACACGACTGAGCAATTGAACTGAACTGAACTGAATGGCTGATGATGTTGAACATCAATTCATGAGTTGTTTGGTGCATTATCTTTTAGCATCTCTTATTTGGTGATGTCTCTTTCCAAATCTTCTATTTTTTGAAATTTTAGTGTTTTAATAATTGAGTTTTAGGTTTTTTTTTTTTTTAATATTATGGACTCAAGTTGTTTATCAGATACTTGAATTGTAAGCATTTTCTTTCAGTTGCACTTCTTTTTTTTCCTTCATATTTTCTCCCATTCTGTGTGCTGTCGTCTCTCTCTCTCAATTTCTCTCTCTTTAATATTTATTTATTTATTGGCTGCGTCAGGTCTTAGTTGCATCATGCAGGATCTTTCCTTGTGTCACATTGTGTCACGTGACTCTCTAGTTGTGACGCAGGGCTCAGTTGCTCCAAGGCATGTGGGTTCTTAATTCCTGGTCCAGGGTTCAATCCTGAGTCTCCTGTATTGCAAGGTGGATTATTAACTGCTGGACCACCAGGGAAGTTCCTAATGTAGTATCTTCTAAGATCAGAAGTTTTAAATTTAGATGATTTTCATTTGTTTATTTGTTCTTTTATGGGTTATGCTTTTAGAGTTATATCTAAGAAATATTTGCAGAACCCATATTATCAATATTTTCTTTTATGTTTCTTCCAGTTTTTTATTGTTTTAGATTTTGCATTTAGGTCTGTGCTCCTATTTGGGTTAATTTTTATACGGTGTGAGGTGTGGATAGAACATTTTTTTTGGCATTTGGATATTTGATTGTTCAGCACCGTTTTTAGAAAGACTATCCTTTCTCCACTGAGTTTCCTTTGTACCTGTATCAAAAGTCAGTTATTTGTGTAAGTGTAGATCTGTTATACTCAGTTTCGTTCTGTTGATCAGGATGTTCAGCTTAGTGACTGTGCCTTACTGCGTTTAATTATTATATAAGAAGTAGTTAGATAAATATTGTTCTCTTCCAGTTAGAAGAATATTGTTTTCTAAACTTACATACTTAACTATTTAACTATTTCTACAAAGGAATGATAGTGAAATTTCCATTTTTCATTGTCCTTTGCTCAACAAAAAAGAAAAATAAACTTTTGTGTTCAGTATTTGGAAACAATAAAAAGTGATTAAAGCAAAAGTAGTAAAAATAAATAAAAATTAAAGAGTTAGAAATGAGGAACAACCATTTCTGAACGATAATGTGCATATTTTGGAAATGATACCATATTGTTTGAAATTAAGTCTTATTTACTAAGACTACTGATTAAGTTTAAAACTTTGGTATATTTTAATGAATTTTTTGCTGTCAGATGTTTATAGCTTATTTACGAAGACATGTTTGTTACCTGTATGCAATTTACATTTTATTATGAGAAGGTAAATAAAATTTATTTGCAATGTGAAGATAGTTTCTTTAGCTCTTGCACTTGCTTGGGAAATTATTTGTTGCAGGATGTATATACCATTGAGATTTTTGTAACATATAAAAAATTTATATTTTTAAGGAAATAGCTGTAAGACTGTGTGTAAACTCAGAGAATCAAAAGCAGTAGGAGACCACTACAGTGAAACAAATATTTGTGATAGTGTCTTTAAAATATACATTGGAAAGTTAACTTGACTTGATATACTCCACATCGGTCATGTTTTCAATTCCCTAATGTTCTAACTATTCAAGTAATTAACGTTATCAGTTATAAATGTAACCTCCCGAGGTTGGTTTTGGTCTCATTTTGATTCACCTCAAAATAGGGCAAGGGAGGGAAGATAAATTCTTATCTGAGTCTTTTTATTTAACAGTTTCTGCTTTGCTGAAAAATTATAGTTTAAATTGTTCATTGAATAGCTGTATAGCTTTTTTGTTTGTTTTTTCTCCTTTACGCTTGGATTTGCCAAACTCTAAAAATCATTTTTTTTTTTTTTTTATTATGTTGAGGTATGTTCCTTCTATTCCTGCTTTCTGGAGAGTTTTTATCATAAATGGGTGTTGGATTTTGTCAAAGGCTTTCTCTGCATCTATTGAGATAATCATATGGTTTTTGTTTTTCAATTTGTTAATGTGGTGTATTACATTGATTGATTTGCAGATATTGAAGAATCCTTGCATCTCTGGGATAAAGCCCACTTGGTCATGGTGTATGATCTTTTTAATGTATTGTTGGATTCTGATTGCTAGAATTTTGTTTAGGATTTTTGCATCTATGTTCATCAGTGATATAAAAATCATTGACTCAGTGGTAAAGAATCACCTGCCAAGAGGAGTGCAGGTTCAATCCCTGGGTCAGGAAGATTCCCTGGAGAAGGAAATGGCAACTCAATCCAGTACTCTTGCCTGGGAAATCCTGTGGACAGAAGAGCCTGGTGGGCTACAGTCCATGGGGTCTGACAGAGTCCTATTAAACCAAAACAAAAAATCATGCAGTAGGTAGAACTGCCCTCTAGTGTTCACCCTACAGTTCTCTCAACATTAGTGTCAACAGTCTTAGATTTTTAGATCTGAGTTGGAGGTGGCTTGGAATATTTTGTTCAGTTTTTATTCTGTCAGTGAGAAAAGTAAAAAATAGGAACATCAGCTTGCTTATTACGTTGTTCTTAATTTCCATTTGTTTGCCTTCCTTCAAAAAATTCATGCATACATCTATAATTTGTAGGAGTATGATTCTTAGAATCACTTAATTGCAAGCTGTTTTATTTTGGTAGCAGTGTAATTTAATTTAAAAATTTAAGAGTTACTGAAAAAAAAAAACTCTCACTTTGGAATGGAACAGAAGATGTGTTATGATCAGTGTGTTTCATATGTTTTTGGATATTTTTAATAGTAAATGTTCTGCCTACTGAAAAATGCTAACAGATAACCTTAAAGAGAAATATTATTGGAGAAAACAAACAAAAAAACCCCTAATTAATTAATTTCAGAATTCCGATTTCCATAATGCAAATTTCCCTTACATCTAAGTTACAGAATTGTTTTTAAAGATGTATTTCCTCTCTAGTGTTCAGACTCTGGTGTCTTAATACCATTTCTTACCAAAAAAACCCGGGGCTTTTTGGAGAAAGGGTTGATTCTAGATCAGAGCACAAAATGTACAGGAGAAGTTTAGAACAAGAGTTCTCAAACTTTGGCTAAGAATCCCCTTGTGGTCTTAAATTAATGGAGACTCCAAAAAGCTTTTGTTGATGTAGGTTACTTGATGTATTGATATTTACCATCAGATCAGATCAGATCAGATCAGTCGCTCAGTCGTGTCTGACTCTTTGCGACCCCATGAATCGCAGCATGACAGGCCACCCTGTCCATCACCAACTCCTGGAGTTCACCGAGACTCACGTCCATCAAGTCAGTGATGCCATCCAGCCATCTCATCCTCTGTCATCCCCTTCTCCTCTTGCCCCCAATCCCTCCTAGCATCAGAGTCTTTTCCAATGAGTCAACTCTTCACATTAGGTGGCCACAGTACTGGAGTTTCAGCTTTAGCATCATTCCTTCCAAAGAAATCCCAGGGCTGATCTCCTTCAGAATGGATTGGTTGGATCTCCTTGCAGTCCAAGGGACTCTCAAGAGTCTTCTCCAACACCACAGTTCAAAAGCATCAATTCTTCAGTGCTCAGCTTTCTTCACAGTCCAACTCTCACATCTATACATGACCACAGGAAAAACCATAGCCTTGACTAGACGAACCTTTGTTGGCAGAGTAATGTCTCTGCTTTTGAATATGCTATCTAGGTTGGTCATAACTTTCCTTCCAAGGAGTAAGCGTCTTTTAATTTCATGGCTGCAGTCACCATCTGTAGTGATTTTGGAGCCCCCAAAAATAAAGTCTGACACTGTTTCCACTGTTTCCCCATCTATTTCCCATGAAGTGATGGGACCGGATTCCATGATCTTCGTTTTCTGAAAGTTGAGCTTTAAGCCAACTTTTTCATTCTCCTCTTTCACTTGCATCAAGAGGCTTTTGAGTTCCTCTTCACTTTCTGCCATAAGGGTGGTGTCATCTGCATATCTGAGGTTATTGATATTTCTCCTGGCAATCTTGATTCCAGCTTGTGTTTCTTCCAGTCCAGCATAACATCGATATTGCCATTTATATTATGATATATCAATATAATTATATGTAATATAGTAATACTACCATATGATAAATTAAAATTGAGAAATTATTTCATTAAAAAATAGTAATCTATTTTTTAGATTATAATAATAGAACATTATTATTATTGTATGTAATAATATTTTTACTAAAATAAGTTGTCAAAATAGAAGGTGGCATTTACAATCCTTTTTTTTTCCAATTTTTTTAATTTTAATTTTTTGGTCATGCTACACAGCATGTGGAATCTTAGTTTCCCTACTAGGGATTGAATCCATGTCCCAGGCTTGGAATCCTGGTGTCTTTAACTACTGGACTGCCAGGGAAATCCAGAAAGTGGAATGTTTTATTAAATGTTTGCTCATTTCTTTAATGTCTGTCTTAACAGAAGACAGCTGGATTCTCTTGTCTGCTTCTGAGTTCAGTGTGTCATATATTAGTATACATATTATATATGTTGTTGTGCTCAGTCATGTCCGACTCTGTGACCCCATGGACTGCAGCATGCCAGGCTTCCCTGTCCTTCACTGTCTTCCGGAGTTTGCTCAAACAAATGTACATTGAGTCAGTGGTCAATGGACATCCTCTGCTGCCCTCTTCTCCTTTTGCCGTTGTCTTTCCCAGCATCAGGGTCTTTTTCAGTGAGTTGGCTCTTCATATCAGGTGGCCAGAGTGTTGGAGCTTTAGCTTCAGCATCAGTCTTTCCAATGACTGTTCAGGGTTGATTTCCTTTAGGATTAATTGCTTTGATCTCCTTGCAGTCCAAGGGACTCTCAAGAGCCTTCTCCAGCAGCATAATTTGAAGGCATCAATTCTTTAGTGCACAGCCTTCTTAATGGTCCAGCTTTCATGTCAGTACATGAGAAGCTTTGACTATATGGACCTTTGTTGGCAAAGTGATGTCTTTGCTATTTAATACACTATCTAGTTTTGTCAAAGCTTTCCTTCCACGGAGCAGGCATCTTTTAATTTCATGGCTGCAGTCACCATCTGCAGTGATTTTGGAACCCAGTAAAATCTGTCACCACTTCTACTTTTTCCCCTTCTATTTGCCATGAAGTAATGGAACTGGATGCCATGATCTTAGTTTTTTGAATGTTGAGTTTCAAGCCAGCTTTTTCACTCTCCTCTTTTACTCTCATCAGGATACTCTTCAGTTCCTCTTCACTTTCTGCCATTAGAATGCTATCATCTGCACATCTGAGGTTGTTGATATTTCTCCCAGTAGTCTTCATTCAAACTTGTAATTCATCTAGCCTGGCATTTTGCATGATGTACTCTGCGTGTAAATTATGCAGATATCTGAATATTGACACACTTTATTACACAGTTTCTAAAAATTATATTTATTAATATCACCACTGATTTTTTCATGAAATTTTTTAAGTAGGGGAAGCTGTCAAGGTCATGATAGTAGATCTTGGTTTTCCAAATAATGATTATATATGGAGAGAAGTGGATGGATTTGAGATGTTTAGAGATAGAGCTGATAATGAGTTGAGTGTGGGAAAGGGAATCTGGATTTTTGTCTTGAGCAACTGATGGTTTATGTGAGTTTGGGAAAGTTACAATCAAAGAGGAGTAGGTTGAGGCTGGAATTAAATGTAGGAGCTGGGCAGTGTATTGATTTTGCAGCTGTGGGGTTGCATGAGATTGCTTGGGGCAGTAGAGTAGGGAGAGTGAGGAGAAGAGGGCTGAGTATAGAACTCTGGGGGGTCTTCAACATCTAGAGATTTGTGGGAGGAGTAGCCATGAGAGGAGATCTAGAAGAAGTGGCCATAGGATGAAACTCAGGTGTGTGTGGAGCCATTAAAGCCCAAAGAGGAAAGTGTAGACAGAGGAGCTGACTTGGACAGCGGTGAGTATGAAAAGAAAAGCTGTGACTGCAGGAGGTTTTGGGGAGACCTCACAGTGTTAGAAACTAAACTTTGAAAAAGTGAGCAGTATGTGGGAGGGCAAGTACAGACATCTTCAAGGAATAGCTGAGAAGTGGGGTGCTAATTACTGGGAGCTCCTAGATCGTGTTGTGTGCCAATGGGTATGATGCGATTGCACGGGAGAGCTAAATGATGAATCAGAGGAGGATCAACTGGAAGGAGCAAATACACTAGAAATGCAAGAAGGGCCGGGGTTAGGCATACAAGTGGAGGAATTGTTCTTTGTGTCTCAACATACCAGCAAAAGAAAGCCTTTTAAAAGCAAGTCAGAGCACATCACTCTTCTCAAAAACTTCCCATCTCATTTACTTGAAAAAAGTCAACATCTGTACAGTGGCCTGCAAGGCTCTGAATGATGGTGCTGTCTTCTGCATCACCCCCAACTCTAAGTCTGCTGCTGTTCTTAATTGAACACAGCAGGCATGGTCCTGCCTTGGTGATTTGATGATTGTTACAGCTCTTTCAGTGGGTATCTGCACTGCTCATTATCTTACTCCTTTCAGGCCTTTCCCTGAATGGTGCCCTCTCGAGGTTTTTCCTGACTATGCTCTCCAAAATTGCAGCCATCTGCCTCCTTGCCCCTTTTATCCCCACAACCTGCTTTTCTCCATAGTGCTTCCAACCACCTTAATACTATTTATATAGTTATTTATGTATTTTCTTTGTCTCATTAGAATGTTCACTCTGAGGGGCAGTAATTTTTGTTTGTTTTGTTCTCTGTTGACAGTATCTAGAATGGTACTGTCAAATGGTACAAATGTATAATGAATGAGAATAAGGAAGAAAGAATGTGGGAAGAGAATCAGAGAGGTTTAAGGTGCTGGTTGTATGAAGATAAGCGTTCTCTTCTTTGACTTTATAATAGTTGTGAAGCAGGGTGCTAACTGAAAAATGGAGTTGGGTAGAAGGGATGGTTAGAGTCTGAGGAGAGCATAGAATGTGTAAAAAGCCTGCTTGGTGGAGGTGGGGAACTGGAAAGGTGAACTTTCAGGATGTGATGGAAGATTGCTGGCAGGATTGAATGCACCTTTGTGGTTTTTTGAAATAGAATGTTTCTCACTTAAATCAACTGGATGTTTGCAATATTAAGCTCTAAAACAGATTAAGGATATGTGACGTGTAAATGCTTAATGTTTTTAGAAGGGTAGAATTTTGATTTGTTTTTAACAACTGATCTTCATAGTATTGAATTTACAATTGATGTAGAATGTGCCCTAATTTAAAGTAATATTCTTTTTAGCCTCACCAATAACTCTAGAATTGTGGGACTCCTGGCTCAGCTGGAGAAGATCAATACTGAATCTACAGAATCAGATACTGCCAGATATGTTACATCAAAAATTCTTCATCTGGCTCAGAGTCAAGGTAAGCTTTCATCTCTTGTTTTTGAAATGCTTTCTTAATTGCTTAAAAGTAGATGCTAAAAATGAGAAATATATGATTTTATGTAAAATTCGAACTTTCTATATAGATTCAAGGAATTGAAAACTGAATAACTATGGACGGAATTGTTTTTCAAAGCATTATTTCTAAAAATGATTATGATTTCACTCATATATGATTGCCCTCCTTTCCCCATTTTTCAGGCAGCACCTAATTCCAGTAGTGCTTGTAGAATGTTGACAAAAAGATGTCAGGTATTATATTAGTTATTAGTATTGTCCCTGCTTTGAAATGCAAGCACTGTCTTTCAGTGATTGGGTGACCTTAGGGAAGTTTTGAACCTGTGAGACTTAGTTGCACTGACTCTGAAATAGAGATAAGAAATATCATGTAATTAGCATGAAATTTATATGAGAAGTATATAAAAATGATGTTAAAAGTGTTCAATAAATGATATCTGTAATTAAGCATAATTTATCCAATTTATAAAGCTAGTACTACTGTTGTTGTTGTTAAGTTGTGTCTGACTCTTTGCAACCCCATGGACTGTAGTCCGCCAGTCTCCTCTCTCCATGGGATTTCCCAGGCAAGAATATTGGAGTGGGTTGCTCTTTCCTTCTCCAGGGATTGAACCTACATCTCCTGCTTGGCAGGTGGATTTTCCACCACTGAACCATAGGGTATCAAACCTTGACAGAGTATAAGAGAAGAAAAGTATTAACTTTTCACTAAGGAACATTAATTTGAAAAATCCCAAATAAAACATTAGTAAATCAAGTCTAATTATAATATGAGTAAATATATCAGTAAAACATTATTTGTACAGGTCCAATAAAAACCCATGTAATTGTCTCAATAGGAGCTAAAAAAAATTTAAGATTTTTAAGATTTTCTTAAATTTTTTTAAATTTAAGAAATTTAGGATTCCAAAATCTGTGCTTGATTTAAAAAGGAAAAAGACACCTTGATTTTTCTTTTTCTAAATAAGGGTAAATCAACAGCTGCCTTAATATTTGACAGTGACACATTGAAAGCATTCTGTTAAAATTAAGATCCAGACAATTCACAGTTATTTTAGTTTACTGGGTTTTTATTATTGCATTATTCTAGAGGTATAGGTAATTGAAGTAAGATGTTCAGCAAGCATTTACTATGTTCAGGAAGCTGGTATTTATTAACCTATCTTCATGGTTATAGGCCCTTATTTTATTTTGGTAACTTATTCCTATGTAGCCCATTTAAGGAATATTTGACAGCATCCCCAAACCTAGGAGAGATCTTTGCATTTGTTTCTAGCAAAATCTTTTAATTCAGAAAGTTGCTATACTGGATTCTAGCCTTTGTAAATATTGTGCTTATCAACTAAGGTAAATGTGTAAGGATAGTCACTGTATTAGTGCAAAGATAGATATACCCAGTATATTCACTGTCTTCTCATATCAAATAACTCCTTAAAACAAAACAAAGCACTTCAGCAAAAACCAAGAGAAGACAATTTTTTTAAACCTATAGATACTATGTTTAACTGCTCTCATGACTGTAGATTCTTCCCATCACATTCTAGAAGCCCCTACTCCAACACCATCACTAAAAATTCACCTAGTCATACGACTACCATACACTGTCCGTTTCCTCACCCTGCCACCCACCAGTGGGGGAGCCAGCCCTTGAATACTGCCCCCTGAGGTTATGTAATCCAATGACTCTGTTTATAGTTGACATAGTATAAATTAGTAGTGAAAGATTGTCCTGTCATCTATCCATTTTAGAGAGAATGATTAGGAATTTATGGCTCAAACAAGAAGAAATACAAATAGCCGATAAACATATATTAGAAGTCAGGAATTACTAATGAAAACAATGAAGTTATTTCTCATTAGTTACTTTGGCAGAAATTAGAGAATGACAATATCCAGTACTGTTGAAGGCATGGAAAATAGGGTATTCTCATACACTGTCGGTGGTGTAATGATTATTATAAGCTTTGGAGAAAAGAATCTGGCAATGTTATTAAGATTTAAAGTGCACTTGCTGTTTTATTTAACACTTCACTCTCAGAAACCTGAGTGAAATAAAAGTCATATTATAAAAAGACAATTTGGAGATGTTTCAGTGCGTATATAAAATCAGAGTTCAAGAAATCACCTGAAATATCCAACAATGAGAAAATGGTTGAATTAATTTTGATATAGCCAAACTGTGGGACTGTATAACTACATTATACAACTATTAAAAGTAATTAATTATTTATGATATATGATATGGCTCATGTGTGTAAGTACAGAGAGTCCTCGGAGATGCTGCATGTTTGATTTCGTGCTACTGCAATAAAGCAAACATTGCAGTAGGGTGAGTCAAGTGGAGTTTTTGTTTCCTAGTGCATATAAAAGTTGTGCTTACACTGTGCTTTAGTCTGTGAAGTGTGCAATAACATATGTGTAAAAAATGTACATACTTTAATTAGAAATACTTTATTGCTGAAAAATGTAAGCCCTCAGTGAGTCATAACCTTTTTGCTCTTAGAGTGTCTTGCCTCTGTATTTATAATAGGCTGCTGATTGATCAAGGTAGTAGTTGTTGAAGGCTGGTATGGTTGTAGCAGTTTCTTAAAATAAGACAGTGAAATCAGCTACACACACTCTTTCACATTTTTTCACTGTTGCATGCAGTGCTGTTTGATAGCATTTTACCCACAGCAGAACTTCTTTTAAAATTGGATTTTATCTCAATCTGCTGCTTTATCAACTAAGTTTTCCTAGTATTCTAAATCCTTTGTTGCCACTTCAGTCTTCACCAGGAATAGATTCCATCTCAAGAAACCACTTTCTTTGCTTATCTCTAAGAACAGCTCCTCATCTGTTAACATTTTATCATGAGAATGCAGCAGTTCTGCAGATCGTGTCTTCAGGATCCACTTTTAATTCTAGTTCTCTTGCTATTTCTACCACATCTGCAGTTACTTCCTCCTCTGAAGTCTTGAACTCCTCAAAGTCATCCATGAAGGTTGAAATCAACTTCTTCCAAACTTCTGTGTATGCTGATGTTTTGACCTCTTCTAATGAATCACAGATGTTCTTAATGGCATCTAGAATGGTGAACTCTTTCTAGAAGGTTTTTAATTAACTTGGCCTAGATCCATCAGAGGAATCACTACCTATGACAGCTACAGCCTTATGAAATGTATTTCTTAAATAGGAAGACTTGAAAGGCAAAATTATTCCTTGATCCATGGATTGTAGAGTGGATGTTGTGTTAGCAGGCATGAAAACAACACTAATCTTGTATATCTTCATCAGACCTCTGGAGTGAGAAGGTGCATTGTCAATGAGCAGTCCCATTTTGAAAAAAATCTTTTTTTTTTTTGAGTAGTAAGTCTCAACAGTGGGCTTTAAAATAGTAAACCTTGCTGGAGACCATGTACTCTCATTCAGGCATCATTGTTCCATTGATAGAGTACAGGCAGAGTAGATTGAGCTTAATTCTTAAGGGCCCTAGGGTTTTGGGAATTGTAAATGAACATTGGTTTCATCTTCAAGTCACAAGATGGCATTAGTTTCTAATAAGAGAAGCTTTAAAGTCAGGCATTGACTTTTCCTCCCTAGGTATGAAAAGCCCTGGATAGCTTCTTCCTCCTCTATAAGTATATTTTGTTTATGTTGAAAGTCAGTTGTTTCATGTAGCCAACTCACTGCAGCTGCTACATCAGCACTTGCTGCTTTACTTTGAACTTTTATGTTACAGAGGCAACTTCTTTCGTTAAGCCTCATGAATTAAGCCTCTGCTAGCTTTAAACATTTCTTCTGCAGGAAAAAGTGTTACATGCAAATGGAAATCAAAAGAAAGCTGGGGTAGCAATATTTGTATCAGACAAAATAAAATAAATCAGACAAATAAACAAAAAAAATAAATCAGACAAAGTAGACTTTAAAGACAGAAAAGGACTTAACATGATGATCAAGGGGTCAATTCAATTGTAAATAAATATGCACCTAATGTAGGAGCACCTATATACGTGTAGCAAATATTAAAGGTATAAAGGGAGAATAGGCACAAAGGGAGAACTGGACAGTAATACAATAGAAGTAGGGGGCTTTAACACCCCACCCCACTTACATCAATGGACGTATCATCCAGACAGAAAGTTAGCAAGGAAACACTGGCCTTAAATGACACATTAAACCAAATAAGCTATATATATATAAATAAAACATTCCCTCTGAAAGCAGCAAAGTACACATTCTTTTCAAGTGCATATGAAACATTCTCCAGGATAGATAGCATGCTAGGCCACAAAATAAGCCTGGGGAAATTTAAGAAAATTGAAGTCATATCAAGTGCTTTTCTAACCACAAAACCATGAGCCTGGAAAGCAACTATAAGGAAAAAAACTGCAAAGCGCAAATTTGTGGAAGCTAAACAAGTGTTACTAAACAAGAAATGGATCATTGAAGAAATCAAAGAAAATCATAAAATACCTGGAAACAAGTAAAATGAAAATAATAATCTGAAATCCATAGGATGCAGTAAAAGCAGTTCTCACAGGCAAGTTTATGGTGATACAAGCTGACCTCAGGAAGCAAAAATCTCAAATAAACAACCTAGCCTTACACCTAAGGGAAGTAGGGGGGAAAAAAGAACAAAAAACCCCCAGAGTTAGTAGAAATAAAGAAATCATAAAGATCAGAGCAGAAATAAATGATATAGAGACCAAAAAAAATAGAAAAGTCAGTGAAACTAAGAGCTGGTTTTTTGAAAAGATAAAATTGATAAGCCTATAGCCAGATACATAAAAAAAGAGCATTTTATCATGCTCAAAATGATAAAATCAGAAATGAAAAAGACATTATAGCTGATACCACAGAAATACAAATGATCACAAGAGACTACTGTGAACAACTATATAGCAATAAAATGGACAATCTAGGAAATATAGGCACATTTTTAGAAATGTACAATGTCACCAACCATCAGGGAAATGCAAATAAAAACCCCGATGGGATATCACCTCACACCTGTCAGAATGGCTGTCAATAAAAGGAACACAAATAACAAATGTTGGTGAGGAAGTGGTACAAAAAACCCTTGTACACTGTTGGTAGGAATGTAAATTGGTACAACCACTGTGAAAAACAGTGTGGAGGTTTCTCAAAAAACTAACAATAGGACTACCATTTGATCCAGAAATTCCACTCCTGAATATATTCCAAAAAACCCCCAAATACTAATTTTTGAAGATATATGTTTACACCCCAGTATTCATATCAGCATTATTTACAGTTGCCAATATATGGAAGTAACTTAACTATCAACAGATGAATGGATGAGAAGATATGATACACACACACACACACACACACACACACACACACGTTGAAAATAAAATACTACTCAGCCATAAAAAGAACAATATTTGCCATTTGCACAACACGGGTGGACTTGGTGGCAGTATTCTAAGAGAAAGAAGTCCGGCAGAGAAAGACAAGTACTGTATGATATCACTTAAATGTGGAACCTGAAAAGTGTAACAAATGGGAATATAACAAAGAAGCAAATACACAGATATAGAGAACAAACTAGTGATTATTAGTGGGGAGGGAGGTGCAGTATAATGGTGGGGAATGAGAGGTACAAAGTATTTGATGTAAGCTAGGCTACAAGGATATATTGTACACATGAGGAGGATAATCAGTGTTATTTTAACTCTACATAGAGTGTAACCTTTAAAATTTATTTAAAATATATATAAATACATTTAAAGTTTATCTCTTTTCCTAAATATTGGCCTCTAAGCTCCCTTTCCCCCTTTTTTAATTAAAGGAAAAGAATTGTGGAGAAATTTAGAAATCTTTAAACAATAGAAATAATTTATAGTGATTTTTTTCTATTGATTGTGATGAAAGGGATCATCTGAGTCATGAATTGTTCTTCCTTAGTCTTATTTCTATGTGCTTCAAATTTAAAAAAAAAAGAAACTTTTTTATTGAGGTACAATTGATTTATAGTGGTTTTTTTTTTAATTGAAGTCAGAATTTAAAAATAGTATTAATGAAACCACTTCAAAATGGTGGTAGGCTTCTGTTTTCATGAATTTTGATTAAATGTTTTCTGTTTTTTGTCATAAAGATAATAAAGAGGCTTGCCTTTATTGTTCCTACTTCACCTCTGGTTCTGGTACCTGTCTTATTATAATGATCTTAAGATTTTAGATGTATTGACAAGGATTCACTTAGTCCATGACAGAAGCTGTGATGAAATGCAGGGAAGGTCTTGTAAACTGAAATCCAGAAGTGCACACAGAGTAGAGCTAGCAACATCAGTGGAAGGAACATTTAAGAACCAATTTAGAGTGTTTACTGGGCCAGTGGGAATACTGATTATATGTTTTATATATTATCTAACCAGTTCTTTCCAAAGATCAGTCCTGAGTGTTCTTTGGAAGGAATGATGCTAAAGCTGAAACTCCAGTCCTTTGGCCACCTCATACGAAGAGTTGACTCATTGGAAAAGACTCTGATGTTGGGAGGGATTGGGGGCAGGAGGAGAAGGGTCGCCAGAGGATGAGATGGCTGGATGGCATCACCGACTCGATGGACGTGAATTTGAGTGAACTCTGGGAGTTGGTGATGGACAGGGAGGCCTCGTGTGCTGCAATTCATGGGTTCGCAAAGAGTCGGACACGACTGAGTGACTGAACTGAACTGAACTGAATCTTATTATATGTTAACTATATGATAAATCTTTATGCAGTTTTTTTTTTCTTTCATGTTTTAGAAGAAAGCTTTTTTTTCCTCCTACTTTTCAGAAAAAACAAGGAGAGAAATGACAGCCAAAGGTTCTACAGGAATGGAGGTTCTGCTGTCAACATTAGAGGTTGGTCACTGATATGCTTTAATTATGTAGCTGTTAATACCAACTAGTACTGAGGGAAAAAAATTGAAGTACAGAATTTTTATCCTAGTGGAAGAGCCAGTGAATGGGAGTTTGTTTTATTTTTTAGATTATTCACAATGGGGATATAAGCATTCTGATATATATTAGGTAAATCTCTAACTTTATTTCCCTATGGTTATAATGATAACCCTATTTTAAACCTTAACATTAAAAATAAAACACTAATTGGAAATAAACCTTTAGCTTAAAAGATTGAAATTGGAAATTCTCACTTATTATGTTAGTTGCTATATATTCATGATTAAGTGTACTTCATACATTGGTTGCATAACTGTTGATATTAATTACATTTCTGTGCTAGTATAAAAGTTTGTGGTGGATCAGCAGGACATGCTCAGAATCACAGTTTTATATTTTATTCAGTGCAATGTTAAGAATAAGGATTAAGTACATTGTATACCTTAGACTTAAACAATGTTATATGTCAAATTATATCTCATTAGAACTTGGGGGGGAAAGATCAAGGAGTGAGTTCATGTGTTGTTGTTGTTCAGTTGCTCAGTCATGTCCGACTCTGAGACCCCATGGACTGCAGCACACCAGGCTTCCCTGTCCTTCACTGTCTCCCAGCGTTCACTCAAACTCATGTCCATTGAATCGATGAGGCCACCAACCGTCTCATCCTCTGTCGCCCCTTCTCCTGACCCGTCTTTCCCAGCATCAGTGTCTTCCAGTGCGTCACCTCTTCACATCAGGTGGCCAAAGTGTGTGTGTGTTGTGTCTGTGTTGTGGATGCACCACACCATGTGGCCCACAGGGTCTTATTTCCCTGACTAGGGATTGAACCTGTGCCCTTGGCAGTGAAAGCACAGAGTCCTAACCACTGGACCACCAGGGAATTCCTGTTTTTTTTTGTTGTTGTTGTTAAAGTGTAATTAATTTACAATATTATATTTTTTATAGTTTTAGATGTACAGCATAGTGATTCAATATTTTTGCAGTTTATACTCCATTAAAATTATTATAAGATAATGACTATAAATTCCCTGTGCTGTACGATATATTCTTGTTGCCTGTATTTTTTACATAATAGTTTGTGAGTCTTAATTCTATACCCCTAACATGCCATTTTCCCCATCGGTAACCACTAGTTTGTTTTCTGTATCTGTGAGACTGTTTCAGTTTTGCTTTATCCATTTGTTTGTATTATTTTTTAGAGTCCACATATAAGTGATAGCATATACTATTTGTTTTTCTCTCTGATTTATTTCACTAAGCATAAAATTCTCTAGGTTCATCCACATTACTGCAAATGGTAGAATTTCATTATTTTTTTTATGGCTGAGTAATATTGTTTGGCTGTTGGTGGATACTTGGGTTGCTTCCATAGTTTGGCTATTATAAATAGTACTGCTATGAACATTGGGGTTCATAAATCTCTTCAAATAAATGTTTTTGTTGCTTTTATTTTTTTGGATACATGCTTAGAAGTCAATTGCTGAATCATACACTTGTTCTGTTTTTAGTTTCGAGAAACATTCATACTATTTTCCACACTGGCTGCACCAACATACATTCCTACCAGCAGTGTACAAAGGTTTTTTCTTCCACATACTTTGGAAAATTGTTTTTTGTGTTCTTTTGATGATAGCCATTCTGACAGGTGTGCGGTCGAACCCCGGTGTTTTGATTCACATTTATATAATAATTGTCCTTGCATGTGTGTGTGTGCGAAGTCGCTTCAGTCATGTCTGACTCTTTGCAACCCCATTGACCGTACCTCTCCAGGTTACTTTGTCCATGGGGTTCGCCACACAAGAATACTGGAGTGGGTTGCCGTTTTCTTCTCTAGGGGATCTTCCCCAACCCAGGGATTGAAGCTCTGTCTCTTATGTCTCCTGCATTGGCAGTGGGTTCTTTGCCGCTGGTGTCACTTGGGAAACCATAATAATTATCCTTATATCTCCCATTTGTAATTCACCACCTCCCGTCTCTGTTGACCTCAATAAATTGAGACATGAACAAACAGAAAAAAGCATGGGTAATAATACATATATCAGACCAAAAAACCCTTTTTAAAAAAAGTGTAAAACAAAAGACAAAGAAGGACGTTATATAATAATAATAGGATGAATACAAAAAGAGGATATTAAATTCATTAACATATACGCATTCAATATAAGCACCTAAAAATATAAAGCAAATACTAACGGACACGAAAGAAGTAGACAATAATGCTTAACAGTAGGAGACTTTAACACCCACTGACTAGACCCTTTAGGTATGCCCTAATTCAAATCCCTTAAAATTATACAGTGAAAGTGAGAAATAGATTCAGGGGATTAGATCTGATACACAGAGTGCCTGATGAACTATGGATGGAGATTCATGACATTGTACAGGAGACAGGGATCAAGACCAACCTCAAGAAAAAGAAATGCAAAAAAGCAAAATGGCTGTCTGAGGAGGCCATACAAATAGCTGAGAAAAGAAGAGAAGCGAAAAGCAAAGGAGAAAAGGAAAGATATACCCATTTGAAGAGTTCCAAAGAAGAGCAAGGAGAGATAAAAAAGCTTTCCTCAGTGATCAATGCAAAGGAATAGAGGAAAACAATAGAATAGGAAAGACTAGAGATCTCTTCAAGAAAATTAGAGATACCAAGGGAATATTTCATGCAAAGATGGGCTCAATAAAGGACAAAAATGGTATGGACCTAACAGAAGCAGAAGATATTAAGAAGAGGTGGCAAGAATACACAGAAGAACTGTAGAAAAAAGATCTTCATGACCCTGATAATCACGATGGTATGATCACTCACTTAGGAATGCAAAATCAAGTGGGCCTCAGGAAGCATCATTACGAACAAAGCTAGTGGAAGTGATGGAATTCTAGTTGAGCTATTTCAAATCCTAAAAGATGATGCTGTGAAAGTGCCGCACTCAATATGCCAGCAAATTTGGAAAACTCAGCAGTGGCTACAGGACAGGAAAAGGTCAATTTTCATTCCAATCCCAAAGAAAGGCAGTGCCAAAGAATGCTCAAACTACCACACAACTGCACTCATCTCACGCTAGTAAAGTAATGCTCAAAATTCTCCAAGCCAGGCCTCAGCAGTACATGAACCGTGAACTTCCAGATGTTCAAGCTGGTTTTAGAAAAGGTAGAGGAACAGAGATCAAATTGCCATGATCCATCGGATTATCAAAAAAGCAAGGGAGTTCCAGAAGAACATCTACTTCTGCTTTATTGACTATACCAAAGCCTTTGACTGTGTGGATCACCACAAACTGTGGAAAATTCTTCAAGAGATGGGAATACCAGAACACCTGACCTGCCTCTTGAGAAATCTGTATGCAGGTCAGGAAGCAACAGTTAGAACTGGACATGGACCAACATACTTGTTCCAAATAGGGAAAGAGTATGTCAAGGCTCTATATTTTCACCCTGCTTATTTAACTTATATGCAGAGTATATCATGGGAAATGCTGGACTGAATGAAGCACAAGCTGGAATCAAGATTGCTGGGAGAAATATCAATAACCTCAGGAATGCAGATGACACCACCCTTATGGCAGAAAGTGAAGAAGAACTAAAGAGCCTCTTGATGAAAGTGATAGAGGAGAGTGAAAAAGTTGGCCTAAAAGTCAGCATTCAGAAAACTAAGATCATGGCATCCAGTCCCATCACTTCATGGCAAATAGATGGAGAAACAGTGGAAACAGTGACAGACTTTATTTTTTGGGGCTCCAAAATCACTGCAGATGGTGACTGCAATCATGAAATTAAAAGATGCTTACTAAGGCAATGCAAAGAATGCTCAAACTACCGCACAATTGCACTCATCTCAGACACTAGTGAAGTAATGCTCAAAATTCTCCAAGCCAGGCTTCAGCAATACGTGAATCGTGAACTTCCAGATGTTCAAGCTGGTTTTAGAAGGACAGAGGAACCAGAGATCAAATTGCCAACATCCGCTGGATCATCGAAAAAGCAAGAGAGTTCCAGAAAAACATCTGTTTCTGTTTTATTGACTATGCCAAAGCCTTTGACTGTGTGGATCACAATAAACTGTGGAAAATTCTGAAAGAGATGGGAATCCCAGACCACCTGAGTTGCCTCTTGAGAAACCTATATGCAGGTCAGGAAGCAACAGTTAGAACTGGACATGGAACAACAGACTGGTTCCAAAGAGGAAAAGGAGTACGTCAAGGCTGTATATTGTCATCCTGCTTATTTAACTTATATGCAGAGTACATCATGAGAAACCCTGGGCTGGAAGAAGCACAAGCTGGAGTCAAGATTGCCGGGAGGAATATCAATAACCTCAGATATGCAGGTGACACCACCCTTATGGCAGAAAGTGAAGAGGAACTAAAGAGCCTCTTGATGAAAGTGAAAGTGGAGAGTGAAAAAGTTGGCTTAAAGCTCAAGATTCAGAAAACGAAGATCATGGCATGTGGTCCCATCACTTCATGGCAAATCAATGGGGAAACAGTGGAAACAGCGTCAGACTTTATTTTTTGGGCTCCAAAATCACTGCAGATGGTGACTGCAGCCATGAAATTAAAAGACACTTACTCCTTGGAAGAAAAGTTATGACCAACCTAGATAGCATATTGAAAAGCAGATATTACCTTGCCAACAAAGGTCCATCTAGTCAAGGCTGTGGTTTTTCCAGTGGTCATGTATGAATGTGAGAGTTGGACTGTGAAGAAGGCTGAGCACCGAAGAATTGATGCTTTTGAACTGTGGTGTTGGAGAAGACTCTTGAGAGTCCCTTGGACTGCAAGGAGATCCAACCCGTCCATTCTGAAGGAGATCAGCCCTGAGATTTCTTTGGAATGAATGATGCTAAAGCTGAAAGTCCAGTACTTCGGCCACCTCATGCGAAGAGTTGACTCATTGGAAAAGACTCTGATACTGGGAGGGATTGAGGGCAGGAGGAGAAGGGGATGACAGAGGATGAGATGGCTGGATGGCATCACTGACTCGACAGACGTGAGTCTGAGTGAACTCTGGGAGTTGTTGATGGACAGGGAGGTCTGGTGTACTGCAATTCATGGGGTCGCAAAGAGTCAGACATGACTAAGCAACTGAACTGAACTGAACTCCTTGGAAGGAAAGTTATGACCAACTTAGACAGCATATTATAAAGCAGAGACTTTACTTAGCCAACAAAGGACCGTGTATTCAGTTCAGTACAGTTGCTCAGTCATGTCTGACTCTTTGAGACCCTATGAACTGCAGCATGCCAGGTCTCCCTGTCCATCACAACTCTTGGAGTTCACCCGAACTTATGTCCTTTGAGTCAGTGATGCCATCCAATGATCTCATCCTCTGTTGTCCCCTTCCCCTCCCGCCTTCAGTCTTTCCCGACATCAGGGTCTTTTCAGATGAGTTAGCTCTTCACATCAGGTGGCCAAAGTATTGGAGTTTCAGCTTTAACCTCAGTCCTTCCAATGAACACTCAGGACTGATCTCCTTTAGGATGTTCTGGTTGGATCTCCTTGCAGTCCAAGGGACTCTCAAGAGTCTTCTCCAACACCACAGTTCAAAAGCATGAATTCTTTTGTGCTTAGCTTTCTGTATAGTCCAACTCTCACGTCCATACGTGATCACTGGAAAACCACAGCATTGACTAGACAGACCTTTGTTGATAATGTACTTGGTTTTTAATATGCTGTCTAGGTTGATAGTAACTTTCCTTCTAAGGAGTAAGCGTTTCTTAATTTCATGGCTGCAGTCACCATCTGCAGTGATTTTTGAGCCCCCAAAAATAAAGTCAGCCACTGTTTCCTCATCTATTTGCCATGAAGTGATGGGACTTGATGCCATGATCTTAGTTTCCTGAATGTTGAGCTTTAAGCCAACTTTTTCACTCTCCTCTTTCACTTTCATCAAGAGGCTTTTTAGTTCCTCTTCACTTTCTGCCGTAAGAAAGTGTCATCTGCATATCTGAGGTTATTGATATTTTTCCCGGCAATCTTGATTCCAGCTTGTGCTTCTTCCAGCCCAGCATTTCTCATGATGTACTCTGTATATAAGTTAAATAAGCAGGGTGACAATATGCAGCCTGACGTACTCCTTTTCGTATTTGGAACCAACCTGTTGTTCCACGTCCAGTTCTAACTGTTGTCTCGTGACCTGCATATAGGTTTCTCATGAGGCACATCAGGTGTTGTGGCATTCCCATCTCTTTCAGAATTTTCCACAGTTTATTGTGAACCACGCAGTCAACGGCTTTGGCTTAGTCAATAAAAAGCAGAGAGTTTACTTAGCCAACAAAGGGTCATCTATTCAAGGCTATGGTTTTTCCAGTAGTCATGTATGGATGTGAAAATTGGACTCTAAAGAAAGCTGAGTGCAGAAGAATTGATACCTTTGAACAGTGGTGTTGGAGAAGACTGTTGAGAGTCCCTTAGATGCAAGGAGATCCAACCAGTCAATCCTAAAGGAAATCAGTCCTGAATATTCACTGGGAGGACTGATGTTAAAATTGAAACTCCAGTACTTTGGCCACCTGATGCGAAGAGCTGACTCATTGGAAAAGACTCTGATGATGGGAAAGATTGAAGGTAGGAGGAGAAGGGGATGACAGAGGAAGAGATGGTTGGATGGCATCACCGACTCAATGGACATGAGTTTGAGTAAACTCTGGGATTTGGTAATGGACAGGGAGGCCTGGCGTGCTGCAGTCCATGGGGTTTAAAGATTTGGACACGACTGAGTGACTGAAGTGAACAGGACATTACATGCTAAAACAGCAGAATACATAATCTTTTCAAGTGCACATGGAAACTTCTCCAGAACAGATCACATATTAGGCCACACAGCAAGTCTCAAAAAATTAAAAGGCACATGAAAATATATACAGTAAGGATACTGATAGTTTATGGTGAACGGTATCGGATTTTTGATCTCTGAAGAAGTTTTGGCTTCAGGACCAGGGATCAGGCTTGATCACTCAAGAGCTTTTGTGTAGCAGGGTTTTATTAAAGTATGAAAAGTGACAGAGAACGCTTCTAACATAGACATCAGAAGGGGGATGGAGAGTGCCCCCCTGGCTAGTCTTTAGTGAGGGCATTATATACTTTTTAATTTAGCTATTACAGTAATTCAAAGAATGTCTCAAGGTTGTAAAAATTTTACCAGATCCACTCCCACAATTTACATTTTAGAATAACAGGATTAGAAGTTAACAATAGAAAGATCCTACCAGACCCACTCCCATGATATACATTCTAAGAACAGGATTAGACAGGTTTTCAAGAAGGAAAACTTCCCTGGTAGCTCAGATAGTAAAACATCTGCCTATAATGTGGGAGACCTGGGTTCAATCCCTGGGTCGGGAAGATCCCCTGGAGAAGGAAATGGCAATCCATTCCAGTATTCTTGCTTGGATAATCCCATGGACAGAGGAGCCTGGTAGGCTACACTCTACGGGGTCACAGAGTTGGACAGGACTTCACTTTCACTTTCAAGAAGGGGAAATTGTCCTCACGCAGGATACCTTGTTGTTATATAATCCTTAGTACAGAGTTTGAACTGAGTTGTTTGTTGTGTAATCATCAGTCCTGGGCTTAAAGAAAGAAATAAAAAAGTTTATGTGACTAAGACTAAGGCATGTAGAGGAAAAAAGTCCTTTCCTCCTCCTTGAGAATTCCAGACCTCTTTTTCCTGGGACCCACCCCCCCAACTTCTCATCAACCTACCTAGGAACTGACTCTTTATTGGAGTCGACTCTCTCAATACCTTATTGTGTTAAAGTGGCGTGTTAAAGTCCCCTACTCTTAAGTATTATTGTCAGTTTCTTCTTTTGTGTCTGTTAGTATTTGCTTTATATTTGTGGGTGCTGTATATTGAGTGCATATATGTTAATGAATTTAATATCCTCTTTTTGTTTTGGTCCTTTTATTATTATGTAATTCCCTTCTTTATCTTTTGTTTTACCCTTTGTTTTAAAAGTTTTTTGTCTGATATGTATATTGCTACCCATACTTTTTCTGTATGCTCCTGTCTCAATTTATTGAAGTCAGCAGAGATGGGAGGTGGTGAATTACAAATGGGAGACCTATCTGGATAAGGCCTAGAGATAACAGTGTAACTTCCATTCGGGTTTCAGTGGCTTGAACTCAATCACGTGTCCCAAAACTAATTACAAAAGAGCTGGAAAATGTGGTTTGGCTGTGTACCCAGGAAGAAGATAAACATAGCAATATTGCTTCTGTAACAATCCGTTCTTTTCTTTAACAAATGTTTGTCTCTCATTCTTCCAACTTCATCACCAGTGAGTCAGTGGTCGTTAATAATACCCTCAGTGCTAAGAGAAGGGTCTCTGCTTAATGTGTGGTCCTCTTTCTGTTCTGGATTTGATTTTTTGGACCCATTAGTTTCTGCCCTTAAATGGTGAAGCAGAGACAATATTTGTTCCTTTTTGGAAGGAGTTAGAACAAGAGTCCCATTCTAGTCACTGATACATTGCAATTCTGAAATTTGTCTAAATAAACACTGTAAAATCCTTCTATTCTGAGATCAGGCAGTTTCTTGAATAGGCCACAATTCTGTTGTCTATTTTTCTTTATCCAAACATTGCTTTTAGTAAGAGAAATATAACCATAGTACAGTATTTAAACATTTTTTCTTATTAGATTGTTTGTCAAGACTTTGGAAAATATTAATAATTACTCTTCAACTTTACTGGTAGGAGTGTAAATTGCTCCACTAAGAGCAAGTTAATAATACCTATCAAAATAAATGTCCATATCATTGACCCAGAAATTCCAGGAATTTCCCATGTACAGTTGTACTTGCTTCCCTGGAAATGTATGTACTTGGTTTTGGTTACAATTTTTTAATAGCAAAAGATTTTAAATATTTAAATGTCAAATTGATAGGTGGTTACCTAACCAATGACATTGCCATCTAATGGAATATATCAGTAGAATTATATCATTTGGAGAAATCTATATATAAATGTATATTTACTTGAATTTCTTTTATGTGTGTACATTATCTTGCTGGATACACAAAAAATTGATAATGCAGTTACTTTTTGAGAGGGGAGTTCAGTGACTGATTAGTCACCATATATACATTGTCATGCCTTTTATATTTTGATACATTTATTTGTATTATCTACTTGGTAGAAGTTGATATGTCCAAATAACAAATTAATTCCTGTTGATATTAATAGCTCAGATGATTTGTAAGAATTTTTAAGAGCAGTAAAGAGAGACTGAAGTGGTATATGAGAATAGTGAAAACCTAAATACATTTATTCTTAGAGAAACCAAAGAGGTCATCTGTAAATGTAGGTAGTTCCCAACAGAGAGAAGTTTGGGAATCACAGATTTATAATGTTTTAATAAAGCAAATAAACTTTATTTCAGAACACAAAAGATCTTCAAACTACACTTAATATCTTGAGCATTCTTGTTGAGCTGGTGTCAGCAGGTAAGTTTTTGTTTCCTTTGGTCTATTTCTATTTGTAAATAATGATCAAAAATATACAAGTATCATGTATACTTTGGAATTTTCTGATTCTCATACAGAGGCTGTTCTGAGTATTGGAATTTGGAAGCCAAAATGTCATACTCTTTGTTGTTGCTTTGTATTTGATATCTTCCAGTGTCCCTCAAACCCATGTGGTTTACAGCCTTGAACATGAGTTTTGCATCAGTGTTTATTTACTGTCTGTGCTACTTTTTAATTAATATAAATATTTTGATCTTATTTGTTTGCTTTCTAAAGTCATCACTTTTACTTGAATGGTAACAAGGTGCGATATCTAATATATTATGGAAGAATTTGTGGTTTGAACAGATTTCTTTCAAAAAACTTTTTAGGTGGAGGTCGAAGAGCGAGTTTCTTGGTCTCCAAAGGTGGTTCACAAATATTATTACAGTTACTTATGAATGCCAGCAAAGAATCGCCCCTGAATGAGGAGTTAATGGTGCAGATTCATTCCATTCTTGCAAAGATTGGACCAAAAGGTAAGGATTTCACTTGCATGACTATCAAGTGGAACTACTTTTTTTACTTTGGTTCTGTGTGCCTTGAAACTGGTAAACTTTAAAATCTAAAATTTTACTGCTTATTCTTAGCCTTAGTTAGGAATGCTTTTTATAGTCAACTAGTGACCTGCATGAATTGAGGATCCTAAATTCCCACATATTTCTATTGCATGTGATGGAAAAAGGAAGACAAAAGTGTGTCAGAATCAGAAATGTGTCTTGGTGTGTGTGTGTGTTTCTGGCATGTATATGTTATAAAGGATACACATAACATGGATATTGTTGAGGCTAGAAGGAGGGAGTGTGCGTGGGAATGTTTTGAGGAGCATGGGTATAAGACATGTTTTCTTTTCATTGTTGGTCAGTCGTTAAGTCATGTCCGACTCTTTGTGACCCCATGAATTGCAGCGTGAGGCTTCCCTGTCCTTCACTACCTCCCTGAGTTCGCTCAAACTCATGTCCATTGAGTCAGTGATGGACATGAGTTTGGTTGGTCATCACTATGACCAACCAATAGTGATAGTCATGTCTCAATGCTTAAAAAGCTTACAAGCTAGTTAAGATCAAAAGAGATATAAAAAATTGTAAGACTGATTTATTACAATAGTAAGACATACAAAATATTGAAAACTACAATTTGAGAAAACATAGGCTATAAAACAAAGGAGGAAGCTGATTTAGATTATGTTAAAAGAGAAAAGCATTCTTTGACTAGAACCTAAGCTCAGTGTAGAGTTGTCTGTCTGCGCAGAGATTAAAATGACTCTCTGAACTCTTGAGTAGTGATTTTTTAACGGTTCTGCCATTGCCTTGTGTTTTTAAACTTTAAAGTATTTGGCTAAAGTGCTTTTTCTAAAAAGTGTCTGAAAATGTGTATGCAGTTTGTATACTTATGTGTATTTCATGCATATCTTTTTGTATTGTATGAATATTTAAATAATACTGTTAATAATCATTGTCTTAAGGTATCCCTGAGATGACTTTAATTTTTCAGGTATCTTACGGACCGTAAGACTTAAACATATATTCAGTTTATTTAAGAAACATGTTAGCTCTTTCTTATACTTTTAAACTCTGATATTTGAGATTTAAGGGCTGCTTTCTGAAATTTTTGTTGAAAACGAAAAATAAAATGAGAAAACCTTTTTGTATTGGTGAATATTGTTATATCATGCTTCCTCCTCTATTTAAAACCAGGTTATCTTTCCTGTGCTTTTCACTAAAGCATAAAGCTTTCATTATCTTTCTTGTGCTTAAATTAAGATATTGTTTAATTTATATTTTTATTTCTTTAATGTCCCTTGTAAGTTGTAGCTCTTTTAATATTTTCCTGTATACTTCTAAATTTTTGCTGTTTCCTTTATTTTTGCTGTTGTCCTAGTTTTACATTTTTATATTATTGAATTATATTTGAATTTCTTGGGTGATTTTATAACTTTTTTACTTTTCCCTTATGGGCTGAGAATAATTTTCCCTTAAGAATATTAGGTTTTTTGATTTACATTTTCTGTTGATGAAATAACTTTGCTTGCTAGTCTTGGTTACTTTCTTTGTTAAAAATCCTAACATTCTCAAATTCTTGTTGTCCAGATTTTTTTTTTTACTATTTTAATCTCTTCCTAATAATAAAAATCAAGAACTTTCTTTTCTTCCTTTTCTTTGTTAAGAATTAGCTCCCTCTAGAAATTTATTTGATAATATTTTTTAGATTATTTTCTAATAAGCTGTTCATTTTTTCATTATATTCTTTTGGGCTTCCGCAGTGGCTCAGCAATAACAAATCTGCCTGCAGTGCAGGAGCCATAGAATACTCAAATTCAATCCCTGAATCAGGAAGATCCCTTGGAGGAGGGCATGGCAACCCAGTCTAGTATTCTAATGCCTGGAGAATCCAATTGGCAGGGAGTCTGGTGGGTTACAGTCCATAGCGTTGCAAAGAGTCACTACTAAAGTGACTTAGTATGCATCATGCATATTCTAAGTCTGAAAACAGTACAGTTAATATTAAGTAAATAATGTTGGTAATGTATATTTAGATTCTTTCCAATTTCTTTAACCATGTGATGGCATTCCTTTGACTGTGTTAAGCTGGAGAGACTTTCCTGTGTGGGGTAAATCAGTTAAGTTATTCCTTTCAATAATAGTTTAAGTGTTGGGCCACTCCAGCCTCTGTTGCCCTGCCCTGTCATCCTGCCTGCCCCTTACTCTTTCTTTCAAGCCATGTTTTAAAAGGGTAAGAAGTATTAAAATATATAAGAAAATGATTACAGCTTTAGTTATTTCAGGTCAACTTTATATTAGTAGTTGATAATATGCATTCATAGTATTATGACATTTTAATTTTATTCAAAAGTTACATAGGAATAAATTATGTTTGTTCATTTATTTTTAAACAGACAAAAAATTTGGAGTGAAAGCTAGAATTAATGGAGCTCTAAATATAACTCTGAATTTGGTCAAACAGAATTTGCAGAATCATCGCTTGGTTTTGCCTTGTCTTCAGCTTTTACGAGTATATTCTGCCAACTGTAAGTATTTCAGAGCAGCTTTTAGTTAGCTCGATGTTGTCACATTAACACAAAATGAAAATTTTAAAGTACTTTAACTCCATAAATCTCTAAAAGTTGTGGACAAGGAACGAGAATATTTAAAATGGCTCTTTGTAATTCTAACCACTCCCTCAAAGGTGATATATGTAAGAAGGTGAGTTGACAAAGTCTTAAGAATTCTCGTTAATTCCCCCCATTTGTAAAGGTATGTAGTGAGGCTGATGAGTAGGCAGCCTGTGGAAAAGATGTTGAAGAATAACCGAGTATTGACAACTGGAAAAACTGCTGCGCCTATTTGGATTATTACAGATGAGAGGAAAATTGAGAAGGAAGGAATGCAGTGGCATAGACACCTGGAGCTAATTATCTTTAGCAATCTATAGGGAAGTAGCAGAACCAAAAATAATAGGACAGGAGCCTCTGAGGAAGCTGTAGAGAGCAGTGATCAGAGAGATTGCCTCAGATGAAGTGTCTCCCAACATAAATACACACACACACCCATGCCCACACCAACTCTCTCAGATGAAGTGTCTCACAACACACACACATACACACTCACATGGAGAGGTAGCCTCAGATAAAGTGTCTCCCAACATAAACACACACATACACCCATGCCCACACCCACCCTCCCAGATGAAGTGTCTCACAACACACACACAGACACACACACACACAGACACACACACACACACACATCCACATATACTCTTTCTCTCTCTCACTCTCTGTCTCTCACTAATATAATATTAGGTCCCAACCCCCGAAGTGTGGATTTTCTATTTCCTGACTATGGATATGAGATTGGAATGTTAACAAGACGCTTGACATTGAGATTGTAGAGTACATTTTATTATAAGAACATCATTGCAAAGTAATGATAATCTCAGTGGTAGGTTTGTATGTATGTGTGTGTATTTATCTGTTATCAGTATCTATACTTTGAAAGTATATCTAAAGGTGTGCTCACAGAAAAATAGTTTTGAACACTTAAATAATTAACACTTATATAATTAAAAAGAGCATAAGGAAATTAATGAATTCTATTTATAAAGAAATTAGGAACAGAGCAATAAACATAAGGAAAGTAGAGAATGAAATAGAAAAAATACATTATAAAATTTAAAAAAATTCATTAAAAAATGAAACAATTGGATTAAGAATAGATGAACCACTGAATTCCCTAATTAAGGAAAAAGAAAGACAAAACAGATTAGAATTAGAAGTGATAACGGAGTGATAAGCAGATACAGAGGAAATTAAAATTGTCATACAAAACTTTAGGAACTACATTTTTAGGGCATTTTATTTCATTAAGCACCAGGAGGCTAACAAATGGTGTATCTATAATTTTTAAATAATATTTCTTCCAAGACTGAAAATGTTAGGCCCAGTTTTCTGGTTAGGTAATTGTTTGCATGTTCTGTCTAAAGTTGTGACCTGTTTTTGCCTACTGCAGTCGCTTTAATTAAGGTCCTCATTACTTTTCACCTAGGCCACAGCCATCTTTCCTGTAGTGCTCTTAGATCTGACTTGCATCTAAAATCTGACCTGCAGATCTGATTTGTTGTTGCTTTTGGGCAATTCCCTATATTTGAAAGAATTCACAACTTCTAGGAACTTTCATAATTTATTTACTTCTTTTCCCACTTCATCTTCCCATTGGCATGCCTTTGAAGTATCAACTAAGGTGGACTTTATGAGAGACTTAGAGTTCACATTTACTAAACAGTTTGTATATGTTTTTCGGCCGTGTGCCACATGTATAAACATTTCTATCCACTGAGGTTTTTAAATCACTTTACATCTTTTTTTCCGCTTCCCAGCTGTGAATTCTGTATCTTTAGGGAAAAATGGAGTTGTGGAACTGATGTTTAAAATCATTGGACCATTTAGTAAGAAGAATTCCAATCTTATGAAGTGAGTAAATGTTTTAAGTGTAAATAAAAGTATACCCTTTGTTATTTTGGGCCTTATCATCTTAATCTGTACAGTGAGATGATTGAGTTCAATTGTATCTAGGGTCCTTTCTTAGTTCTTAAATAGTGATTTAATTATGATAAAGATTTTCTTTAGTATAAAGTTTTATCTTCAAAAATATATCAGAATTAGAAAACTGAATTTATACTGTTATAGAAATTTAGACTTTGAATATTCCTAGATACTATAATAGGAAAAAAGACCTTTACAGAGTATCACTCATTCAGAAACATTTATTGAATGCCTACTATATTCCCTACCCAATTTTATAATCTTTTAATGACCGTTTCCTTCATTGTCACAATTATCTGGATATATTTTAAATTTACATACTTCTTTTTTGTCAAATAATGTCATTCTTTTTCTTATTTGAGATATGTATATATGTATGTATGTCTCAAAATATATATTACATATATGTATATTTATGTTTGTGTGTATATATGTACATATATATACATACACCCACAAATATATATATATAGATAGATACATTCGTTTGTGTGTCTTTCAACCTCAGACTTTAAAGCATTTTCAGTTATTTCATTATATTTAGTGCTTTCTTGAGCCATATTAATCATCATTCTTTTAAAAAAATTATTTTGGAATTTTTCAAACAAATATAGCATTTACATTGTGTTAAACTAATTATCTTGAATTATTTATATTAATTACTTATTATATTCCACAATTATTAACATTCTGCCGTTTTTGTTTCATTTGTTCCCCCTCCATACTTTTATTTATGTTTCCTAAAGTATTTCTAAGCAAATCCAGGATGTTATTTACATATATATGAGTTTCTGTAAGCAAGTACCAAGTATTTTCTCATTTTCCCCCTAAATACTTCTTTATGTAACTCAGCTAAATAAGGACCTGAACATAACCATAATACTATAATTGTACTCAACAAATTTATTGATTGCTTAACACAATCAAAAATTCTTTGTGTCTACTCTTCTCTAGTTATCTCAAAATGCCCTTTTACAATTGGTTTGTTTAAAACAAAGTACACACATTCAGTTCAGTTCAGTTCAGTCGCTCAGTCATGTCTGACTCTTTGTGACCCCGTGAATCGCAGCATGCCAGGCCTCCCTGTCCATCACTAACTCCCGGAGTTCACTCAAACTCACATCCATGGAGTCAGTGGTGCCATCCAGCCATCTCATCCTCTGTCGTCCCCTTCTCCTCCTGCCCCCAATCCCTCACAGCATCAGAGTCTTTTCCAATGAGTCAACTCTTCGCATGAGGTGGCCAAAGTACTGGACTTTCAGCTTTAGCATCATTCCTTCCAAAGAACACCCAGGGCTGATCTCCTTTCGAATGGACTGTTTGGATCTCCTTGCAGTCCAGGGGACTCTCAAGAGTCTTCTCCAACACCACAGTTCAAAAGCATCAATTCTTTGGCGCTCAGCTTTCTTCACAGTCCAACTCTCACATCCATACATGACCACAGGAAAAACCATAGCCTTGACTAGACGGACCTTTGTTGACAAAGTAATGTCTCTGCTTTTCAATACGCTATCTAGGTTGGTCATAACTTTTCTTCCAAGGAGTAAGCATCTTTTAATTTCTTGGCTGCAGTCACCATCTGCAGTAATTTTGGAGCCCCCAAAAATAAAGTCTGACACTGTTTCCACTGTTTCCCCATCTATTTCCCATGAAGTGATGGGACCAGATGCCGTGATCTTCGTTTTCTGAATGTTGAGCTTTAAGCCAACTTTTTCACTGTCCTCTTTCACTTTCATCAAGAGGCTTTTGAGTTCCTCTTCACTTTCTGCCATAAGGGTGGTGTCATCTGCATATCTGAGGTTATTGAGATTTCTCCTGGCAGTCTTGATTCCAGCTTGTTTGTGTTTCTTCTAGCCCAGCATTTCTCATGATGTACTCTGCATAGAAGTTAAATAATCAGGGTGACAATATACAGGCTTGACGTACTCCTTTTCCTATTTGGAACCAGTCTGTTGTTCCATGTCCAGTTCTTTTATTTTTTTTTGTAAAGATTTGTTTAATTTGTTTCATGTTTATTTCATGAACATTAAAGCACTTTATAAATGTTAAGTCCTAAACATTTTCAGTTGTGTGTTGATATTTGTCTTTAGCATAGATGTATGGGACTGGCAAGATACTGAAACTCACAGAATTTTCCATTACTTCTTTGTTCTTGATTTGTCCCTCTTAATCCTGCTCATCAACAGCAACAGAACAAAAATGATAAACGTCTTCCTTCTTTTTAAGGTGCTCTACAATATAGTTCCAATTTGCTGTTGCTGAACTCAGTTGGGTCCTACTCTTTGCGACCCCATGGACTGCAGCACCCAGGCTTCCATGACCTTTGCTGCTGCTGCTAAGTGGCTTCAGTCATGTCCGACTCTATGCAACCCCATAGATGGCAGCCCACAAGGCTCCCCTGTCCCTGGGATTCTCCAGGCAAGAACACTGGAGTAGATTGTCATTTCCTTCTCCCCATGTCCAGTTCTAACTGTTGCTTCCTGATCTGCGTACAGATTTCTCAAGAGTCAGGTCAGGCGGTCTGGTATTCCCATCTCTTGAAGAGTTTTCCACAGTTTATTATTCCTCATTATATTTAGGAAATTTCCAAATCTACACACAAATAGAATAATGAACCCTGATATACCCATCAGTCAATTTCAACAATTGTCAACATTCTTCAATTTAAATTTCATCTTTCCCTTCTTTGTCTCCCTCCTGAAGTGAAGTCGCTCAGTCATGTCTGACTCTTTGCGACCCCATGGACTGTAGCCTACTAGGCTCCTCTGTCCATGGGATTTTCCAGGCAATAGTCCTGGAGTGGGTTGCCATTTCCTTCTCCAGGGGATCTTCCCAACCCAGGCATCAAACCCAGGTCTACTGCATTGTAGACAGACGCTTTTACCGTCTCAGCCACCAGGGAAGTCCTCAGGAAGTCTCAGGAAAAATATAGGAAGTCTCCCTCCTACCAGTATTTTAAAGCAAATATCAGCCATGAGATTTATTATGTTAATTCTTAAGTATTATTGCTATCAGATAGTTTTTTCTTTTAGTGTTACCAAAGTATCATTTCTTTGTTCAACAATATTAATGATTCTTTAAGATCATGTAATATCTTCTGAATATCTAAGAAATGTCTTTTTTTCTTTCTTTCTTTTTTTTTTTACAGTTGTCTTGCTCAAATCAGGATTGAAATAAGAGCTCTTCTACATTCTGTTTGATTGATAAGTCTTGTAATCTTTTGCAGTCAGTAACTATTCCCTGTCCCTCTGTTTTTTTGTTTCTGATTTACTTGGTGAAGGACCTGGGTGACATTTTACAGAATGTTGCAGCATAGATTAAGATAACTATATCCTGGGGTCTTTTAACTTGCAGGTATACTTTCAAATTTTTTATAGACTGATGGAGCTTGAGGCTTGATTAGATTTTTTTTTTTAATTATCAGAATATTTCATAGGTGGTGCTGGGTCTCTGTTTTGCATTACTTAAAATTGTCGAGTTGAAGTGGTCCATCTTCTTTCACCTAATCACTTAGCAATATTTCATGACATTGCTTAGATCCATTATTTCTTAAAAATGTGTGAAATAATGAGTTTTCTAATTTTCTCATTCTTTTTACTTCTATTAGTTGTGACTCTTTTATAAGGAAAAACTTGTCTGCATCAACTATTCATAGGCTAAATTTTACAATGAATTAGGTTCAGAACATACCCAGTCTTTTTACCCTTTCTTAATAAAGGTCGAATATTTAGCTTGTTCCCTTCTTGAAAATGGATGCTTACTTGCACATATAATTATTTATTATTTGGTGGGATGGTGGCATATTTACTTATATAAGGATTATACAGTCTTAGAGCATCTGATGAAATGTGACAAGATAAAAGAAAATGATTATATCACAATTAGTAAGACCAACTTCCAGAATAGGTGTAGTGAATGGATTCTGGAAGCAGGCAGAAACTGGATTTACATGTTAGCTTTGTCACTCACTGGCTTCATGATATGAAGTTACCTAACTTAAAAAAAAAAAGTATTTATGGCTGTGCTGTATCTTCATTGCTGCACAAACTACTCTCTAGTTGTGTGTGGGCTTCTCACTGCGGTGGCTTCTCCTGTTGCAGAACACGGGCTCTGGTGCACATGGGTTTCAGTAGTAGTGACATGTGGGCACAGGAGTTGCAGCTCCAGGGCTGTAGAGCACAGGCTTAATTATTGTGGCACATGGGGTTAGTTCTGCAGCATGTGAGATCTTCCCAGACCAGGGATTGAACCAATGTCTCCTGCCGTGGCAGGCAGATTCTTCACCACTGAGCCACCAGGGAAGCCCCAGTTACCTAACTTTTTATGTCCCAGTTTTCTATTTGTAAAATAGTAGTATTGGCGCCTACATCATAAGATTGTTTTGAGGGTTTAGATAATTCCTGTAATTAGCACAGTGCCTGTATTAATGCAGTGTAATTAGTTTAGGTAAGCAGTGTAATGTGGATGAATGAATCCTAGTTACTATCAAAAATATATTCTTTATCTTTAAAATTTTTATGCCTTTCCTCTTTTTGATGTTTAAAGTACTTCATAATTAATTTTTATCTAATGACTATGATCTACTTAAGATCTAAATTAACCTATTATAACCCATTACCAAATTTAATATAAAATGTTCCTAGGAGATAAGAACATTTTACAAGTATCTTTATAATATACAACATGATATATTTCTAAAACCGTGTAGAAATCAGTGGGTCTAAACTTGTGAGAAAGGGATGTCATTATCTAAATTATCCCTTCATTCTTTTCTCTGTGTTTTAAAAAGAACACCTGTTTTTAACTTTACTTTAAAAAGGATAAACATTCATTGATCAGACATCTGTATCATGATTCCTTTATTATTTTGAATAATCATAGGGTCTCCCCCCATAATTAAACAATCTCAACATCTAGAGCATTTATGTGTCACAGTTCTTCCTGTCCTTAAATAGTACCCTTCATTTAGTTGAAGAAGATTGAGGATTATTATTTATGTTTGAAGAGCGATGCTTCCCTTTCAGACTTCCTTTCCTTTCCAATTTTAGGTTTTGGATTTAAACATTGTTAATTTACAGGAAGCAACTCTGAATTTATTGTAACTCTGTCATTTTGAGTTTCCCTATAGGTTTGGAGGGGCATCCCTTGTTGTGCTAACGGTGAGGAGCCTGCCTGCCAGTGCAGGAGATGTAGGTTTGATCTCTGTGTTGGGAAGATCCCCTGGAAGAGGGCATGGCAACCCACTCCAGTATTCTTGCCTGGAGAATCCCCATGGACAGAGGAGCCTGTCAGGCTACAGTCCATAGGGTTGCAAAGAGTCACACATGCCTGAGCAAATTAGCACACATAGGTTTGGAGGTAATTGCAAGGATTGACCTCCCAACTTAAATAACTTTATGAGTACCTGGGGCTTAAGCTTTTCCTTCTTCACTGCTCTTAAATGAATAAGCCATAAACTGTTTTTAAAGCCATTGTTAGCTGTGTTATTCTGTGTAGGACTTAGGAAGATTGGAAAAATATATGAGGAAGTATAAAATATTGGTGCTGAGAAATTCTAATTAAAAAATGTGCATTTCAATAAATATTTTTCTGTAACTTTTTGGTGACTATATTATAAATTCACACAGACTTATAAGTGACATAGAATTTCAGAAATTCCTCTGTGCTGAAGTTTTTAAAAATATCTTTAAAATAACATCTTGGTGAGACTATCTAGATGACTTTACACCAAACTTCATAATTTCTTTTAATCTAGTGGAGCTATGGAACAGGCATGATGGGAAGAAGGACTTAGGTGTATATCCCAGTTTTGCCAGTGTGAAGAATAAGCATCAAGAAAAAAACATATAGCATAAGGCTTAGAACATGTCAGAGCACTTTTCTTTGGTTCACATGTGTTGTACATAACTGCTAGCAGGGAGAAAGATGTTTCTGAAAGTGCTCTTAAGATTTTTAAACTTTTAAATTAGAGAAATGCAAATCAAAACTATAATGATGTATCACCTCACACCAGTCAGAACGACCATCATCAAAGAATCTACAAATAGTAATTGCTGGAGCGGGTGTGGGGAAAAGGGAACACTACTGAGCTGTTGGTGGGACTGTAAACTGATAACAGCCATAATGGAGAAGAGTATGGAGACTCTTAAAAAAACTAGGAATTAATCTATTAATACCATATGACCCAGAAACCCTACTACTAGGCATATACCCTGAGAAAACCAGATTCTAAGAGACACATGTACCCCAATATTCATTGCAGCACTATTTACAGTAGCAGGACATGGAAGCAACCTAGATATACGTTAAGAGATGAATGCATAAAGAAGGTGGAGTACATACATACAGTGCAATATTACTCAGCCATAAAAAGGGACAGATTTGAGTCAGTGGTAGTGAGCTGGATGAACCTAGAGCCTGTTAAGTAAAAAGTGAAGGAAGTCAGAGAAAAATGAATATTGTGTATTAATCCATGTATATGGAATCTAGAAAAATGGTACTGATGGACATATTTGTGGGGAAGGAATGGAGACAGAGATGTGGAGAACTTGTGGACACAGCAGGGGAAGGAGAGAGTGGGATGAATTGAACAAGCAGCATTGCACTGACATACATACACCATTATGTGTAAAACAGATAGCAAGTGGGAAGTTATTATATGATGCAAGAGCCCAGGCTGATGCTCTGTGATGACCTAGAAGGTGGGATGTGGGGAGGAGAGGGTGGCTCTAGAAGAGTGTTGGCTTCTGGATTTTGTCTTGTTTAGGAAAATCTATCCTACACAACTATTATGAGATTCTTCCTTAGTATTTTTTCTAATATTAGAAATTTATTGTCTCTGGAGGCTGAAGTTCAGAATCAACTTGTCAACAGGGCCAGTGTTCCCTTTGTTGCCTGTGGGGGAGAACCCCTCTTTGTCCCTAGCTTTTGATGGTTTGCTGGGAGTCTTCAGTGTTTCCTTGGCTTGTAGCTGCAACATTTCAGCATCTGACTCTGTCTTCATATGGTGTTCTCTCCTTGTGTGTCTGTCTTCGAATAGTCTTCGCTCTTTTTACTAGAGCATCAGCCTTGATGGATTAAGAGCAGTCTATTCTAGCATGACTTCATCTTAATTATATCTGCAAAGATCTTGTTTCCAGATGAGGCCACATTCTGAGGTGCTAGGACTTAGGACTTCAACATATCTTTGTGGAGGAGACTGACATTTCTGATTTCATAATTTTCTTTCTCAGCAACCATTTTAGTCATTTTCATCTCACTTAGTTTTTATGTGACCCTAGGCATATTATATTCTGAAATCTTTAGTGTCTTTATTCATAAAATGTGCCAATTCTAGAGACTAGGATTTAAAAAAAAAGTTAAACTATAAAGCACGTACAACTAAAAAACATGTACAAGACATGTAGGACAATTTTTGGCACTTGTCAGGTCTTACTGAATGAAGTCTTCCTTTCCATTTTTTTCCCCTAAATTGCCATTTTACTTAGAAGGCCCATTTAGTTCTGTATTTAATTTTGACCAATTTAAAAGTCATCCTTATTCTGATAGTTTACAGTCTTAAGTGCATATTACTGTGTAATTAATTACAAGGTTATGCAAAGTTTCTTACTGATGAATCAGTGCTCGGAAAATTGTTTTAATTTTATACTTTTCATTTGCTTTTAACATGCCATTACCAAAACTGCACATTGTTTTGAGGAATTTAGTCGCATGAATTTATATTTTTTAGGGCATATACTTTTGCTTTTATTTTCCAAATGTTATCATAAATAAAGTTTTATATGGTTGCTTTATTTGTGTCAGTAAACCAAAGTGTAATTGTTAACGGCCTGCTCTAGAGGGTAACAATAATGAGCATTTATCATAAATGAGCACTTTTGTGCCTAGTCCTAGATTATTGTTTCAAGTTTTACTGTGAACCAGTATCCATCTTAAAACTATATCTGTCCTAAATCTTCTAAGTCATTTTAAAAGTTGTCATCTGATCATGCTATGTGTACCACTAATGGGTGTGCAGCTTTATTAATTTTATTCCCTTGTTTTCAGTTTTGTTTTCTTGAGTAGATATTTTTGGTTTTAATTTCTTACTGTTCCATAGATGTGTACATTTTATTACATTATCGAGATTGTAAAATAATCTATGTAAGAGTTAATTTTATTTTCTAATTTTGTAACCATGAAGAACCTGCTACTGTGGGTATCTAGTAGGCATTCAACAAATCCTTAATGATGAGTGAAATGCTTAAATTTGACAGTATACATATTTATATGCAAATTAATTATCCTTATTGAAATCTTACTAAGAGGTACTGTGGTATGTAGTCTTATATTTTTAAAGTTGCTGAAAGTAAGTGCCATTTCTTCAGTAACTCATTTCTAAAATAGCATTTGAATTACAGGTTTTCCACAGTGACGTTATATGTATTTTTAAAGGTGCTGAATGGCATTGATTTCACTGTGTGTAACTGCATATTTATGTTCAGAGAAAATCTAAGTGCTCTAATAGGCAGTAAGAATTTTTGAGATATGAATTAAATCATTGTTCTCTTTGGTGCTATATGGCTGAAAAATGTTAAGGGCTCATACATCCTCTCTCTAATCTCCTTGTTCCAAAATATTTTACATTTGTTACCACAGTAAATGTTAGGATTATTGCTTGATAGAACTAACATACTTTGAAGTCAGATAGCTATGAATACCTATAGAATTTTGTAGTTACAACCTCTGTTAAAACTTGTTTTTGTTTTAATTTTTTTGTGACTCCAAGTCTGATTGTTAATAGTATTCCATTGTGAACTCTGGCCCAGTCAGAATAGTATTCCTTTGTGAACTCTGGCCCAGTCAGATACAGGTACAATGATTCCATTCATCTAACCTCTGATATGAAGACTTAAACATTGTTAATTTTCTTCTTTTTCTTTTCTTAAACATTTTCTGGTGCTTCTTTGTTGATATTTCCTCATAATCAATTTTAACCTGAAGGAAGTGAGGCATACAGAGAGGCACCATATGTAACTGAGTATCCCAGGAATGACATTTGGAGTAGATACTGATTACTTATCTGAAAAGATTGTGTGACTTTACTATTGTAGATTAATTTTACTAGTTTTGTTGTTGTTTGTGTTTTCTCATGTTGACAGGGTTGCTTTAGACACTCTTGCTGCATTGCTAAAATCAAGTAAGTTTTTAAATACTAGAAATACTAGATACTGTTTTTCTGAGTATTCTAACTGCTATTTTAAAGAAACTGGAAATGTAGATTTAGTTAACAGTTATAAAGCTTGTTCGTAATAATTTAACGTCAAAGTTGATTTTATCTTTTAGAGCAGTTGATTGATGTATAACTAATATCATTTATGTTTATTGAGCTCTAACTTGTTTATCAGTATATTTATATAATTTCTTCAAGTATATTAACTTCCTTTCTCTAAATTACTTATATAAACATAAAGCCTTGTTAATAGGGGAAAGTAACATGTAAATATACTATAGTATCATTTTGAAAAAGTGACCATAACATGGCCTTGAGAACATTTAATATGAAGAATATCTTTGACAACTACTATCTCTATAAAATGTATGATTTTCAATTAGAACCTCCTTATTAGAAATTTTATTTCTACCATAAATTCAGATTTGTAACATTAAAAGTGGCTTAATGTAAATTTAGAGTTTATTGAATGCATTTAGAAACTAAAACATTGTTTTTTTAATCTTTGAAATTGAAGTGTTGGAGGAAATGTGTCATATGTTGCTTTTGGAGAGTAACCATCTACATTATGTGGATCTGTCTCTCTGTGATACCCAGTATCTATATTTTAAATATTAATTTTCTTAGCACTCCCATTCTCACTGGTTGATTAAATTAACATTGTATTTAACCATGATAACATTCAATCCTAAAGATCTATGTTGATGGCTTTTGATGTTATTTTTCCCCAAAACTGTCTATCAAGGGTGAGACCAACTTGCCCTTAAGTTTGAATTATGAGAAGAATAGTAACAAATGATTAATTGATTGAAAATCTGATATTTGATAATGATTTGTTAAATTAAAAAATAACCTTAGGTATTAGTATTATAGCTGCTATATTCAGTTGACAGTTCTGTCCTTTAAATGTGTAGTATTCAATTAGATTAGCTGTATAGCTTTGTTTTCATATATGATGTGATAAAACTGTAGACCAAGATTAGGATACTTGGATTAATTTCAGAAATATCTGTAGCCTTGCTTTGATGTGTCCACCCTGCCTTTGTTGTTCAAGGTGTTTAAACATTAATTTTTAAATTAATATAGGTGTATATTTTTGATTTAGAGTAGATTAAAATAGCCATTAAGCTAAATTTTTATTAAAGCTTATTACTAATTTGTAGAATCACTAATGACAAAGTCACTAATTCTAAGTCAGGAAAAACTAAAACATGAGTTTCAAGGATTTATAGAAATCAGTAACCTAAAATGATTGAAATGCTGATATCTTCAGTTTTAAATAATAATCTTTCTTTTACTCCCTCCCTTTTTCTCCTTCAGAGGAGGATGGTAGGCAAACATATCTGGTAAAAACGTAACTGACAAGTAGAATGACTCTGGATTGCAGATAGCTGTGTACTAAGGGTCACTCACTGTGTGTTATGGACAGGTTTCTTATTTAATCTTCAATGAAGAACTTAAATATTTCTCATAAATACCATTTAGGCTTTTGGGAATTCCACTGGAAACACAGTTTGTGATAGGAGTTTCAGTAAGTGTAATGTTTTTTAAGAGAATCATTCTTTTAAGACATTATGATAGTAATATCTTTTAAGTATTGTTGGTGATACTAAAAAGCTAGTAAGCTAAAGGCTTATATATTCCAACTAGTGTAAACAAAAATTATATATATATATATATATATTTGTTTAAAAGACATGAAACTATTATTAGTTAAAACTATTTGAACTTTTTATAGATCGCCACCCAGCACCACTTGGGTGCTCCAATGATAAGAGTGCAAGAGAATGTGCAATACCAACTCACCTGAGGTTGTTTGGTTAGAAATACCAGTCTCTTCCTCATCTATATTTACCTACAAAATGCCAGGCTCATGGCATGAACATTAAGATAATGCAGCAGTAAGGCTGTGCTGCTTTTAGTTGCCTGCAGTACTAGTTTTAAATGTGCTAATACACACCTAAAACATAGGTAAAGACACTGAGATCAACAAACTTCTTAATGCCGTCTTAGACATTATGTTCTGATATTAGAGAACTGAGAGAAACTCATGGGGTAGGAGGGGTGCTTTCTTATGTGAAAGGTCTTTAGTACCTCTATTGTATGTTTGGAAGAGCTACTTTGCTTTGCCTGATAGCCACACCTTAGCAAACTAGCTCTTCCAGACACAAAAATAAATAGAATGTTCTAACATACAAAGTTAATTTTACACAAATATTGTAATGGAAGTTGCAATAATGATAGTGGCTTTTAAGAAAATCAGAGTCACAACTAGTAAGTTAAAGGCTTATATATTCCTTTTGGTGTAATCAAAGTTAGTATATTAATAGGTTTTAAAATATATGAAAGTTTCATTAGTATTAACATTTGGAAAGATACAACCTTAATTGTATTAAAGATATTTTGATATTTATTTACCTCAAAACAATAGATAGGCAGATTTCTAGAAAATTATACTTTGTTATCTGGAACTTGTCATATTTATTTTGTTAGCTAAAAATATTGAAATATGTGGTTGCCAAAGTTTTTCTTGGAAAAAAGGAATTATAAGAATTCATTACAATATTATGGTTATGTTTTCAATTTGACTTTACCGATGTCTTTTATTATTTTAAAAATATTCTTTTTCAATTTTCTTTTGTTAAAGAAACTAATGCCAGGAGAGCTGTAGACAGAGGATATGTCCAAGTCCTTTTAACAATTTATGTAGATTGGCACCGCCATGATAATCGGCATAGAAACATGCTCATTCGAAAAGGAATTTTACAGAGTTTAAAAAGTGTTACAAACATCAAGTTGGGAAGAAAAGCATTTATTGATGCCAATGGGATGAAAATTCTTTATAACACTTCTCAAGTAAGTTTTTAATTTCCTTCCTGTTATTATGATTATCTATTAATGATAGGATTTGGTTCTTAAGAAAACTTACTGTTTCTAAAAGTACAATATGATAAATATATTTAAAAAATTTGAAAACCAAAAGGCACAATCATTTCTCACATGTGACCTTAGACTAAGTTCGAGAAAGTACTTAGTGTCTATCTCTGCAAGATGAGATTTTTTTTCCCCTCATAGGTAGAAGGAAGATGTATAAATTTCTTCCCTGGGCAGGAATGGATTCCATATAGCCACATTTTCTAAGGTGTGCTGTTATCTATACTCAGTTTTGTATGTTCCTTTCATAAATATTCATTAATCCTTTATGACCAGTAAGGGAGGTATGTTATTTGTGAGTGTTCTCTGTGTCTTTGTTCTGGAGAGAATATTTTCAAATAATGAAGGTACAAAAGTGAAACTTGGAGTTAGGGATTCTGGTTCTGCCAGCCATCGTACACATAAACCCTCTCAACGGTATTCTAGCATCTGTAGAAGGCTCTCGATGATGGGGAGTGGGGATGTTGCAAAGTTACCCTTTTATTTTTACAAGACTCTAGTTATTAGAATGAAATCTGTCTTCTTGAAAATTCCAGCCAACATCTTGATTGTGCCCTCTTGGTCTTACACACGACAACTAATCTTTTTGTGGGAGTAGTTAAGATATGTGAATACACATTTTATGTTAACTCAGCTTTTTCTATTGTAGATCAATCATATGCACTTATTTTTACTGTTCCTAAAATAGACAGTATATGAGGAGAGATTGGGTGATGGTTTATGCCATTTCACACTTCTGAGTCTTAGTTTCTCAGCTATTGACAGGTCAGATGTGAAGATTTCTGTTGAAAATCGCACAGGTTATCAAAGTGCCATTTAAAGCCATCTAAGTGTCAATTGTCAATAATAACAGTGTTAAATGAAATACTTTCAAATGTCCTATTCAAGAGCCCTTCTTAAGATTAGATAACAGGATAGTAAATTAAATTCTTAAAACTTAAAATTGTGATATTCAGGCTATTCTTTTCTAAGTCGAACAGCTAATTTATTAGAGGTGCTATTGCATGATAACTTATAGAATTCTGAGAAAGGCTCACTAAATGCACATTCCTTTTTATTTCTTACATCTTTCTTTATGAGTTTTTCTTCTTTTTTTATTTTCCATTAAATTTTTATTTTATGCCCTAGGCTTGCTGAAATGCTCCCTAAGTCACTCATAGGTATTAGTGCTTTGGTGAGTTCTGGAACCAAACATGGTACTGATTTCTGCTAAGTTAGGATGTGTGAGGAAAATTGCTGCCAAATTTGCCATATGAGGTTCTTACAAAGAGATATTTCAGATTAGTCAAAGCTACTTTATAATTATGTTAAAAATATTAGGTTTTGTGATATGTGCCTTTTGAAAATTATTAACACATTATTTTCTGAAGTAGTATAAACTTGTTTCACTTATTCACCAAAGGCACATTATCTTTTTTTTTTTCTTTTCTTATAAAACAGGAATGTTTGGCAGTAAGGACCCTTGATCCTCTTGTCAACACCTCCAGTCTGATAATGAGGAAATGCTTTCCTAAAAATCGCCTGCCACTCCCAACGATTAAAAGTTCTTTCCATTTCCAGTTACCTGTTATTCCTGTGACTGGACCTGTGGCCCAGCTCTACAGTTTACCTCCTGAAGGTAGGACCACATGGTTCTTGCTGGCTTCTGGTGGTTGTTGGAATTGTGTGACTTTATCTATTTTTGCTTTTGTTCATCTCCCTAGCAAAAGAAGGCTTTAATGAACATGATATGCTTTCAGATTACTTTTTAGTTAATAAATATTTCTTCAAATATAAGAAATTACAGTTGAGTGATTAAGGGAAAGAATGTGGGATATGCTACATATGTGTAAATGTGAATTGTGAAGAACTGTCAGCACCATGTAGAAACAATATTTGATAGCTTATATAAATTTTCAAAATATAAGAATGTATAAACATTCTTATAAATGTTTAGGTAATTATATTTGAGCTTACATTTGTAGCTTTTTAATGAACTTCATTTTTAAAAGTTAAAATGCCTAATCACTAAACCAGTTACAGTTTTATGTTCAACAAAACTTGCACCATTACTTCAGTTCAGTTCAGTTCAGTTGCTCAGTTGTGTCCGACTCTGCAACCCCGTGAACCACAGCACGCCAGGCCTCCCTGTCCATCACCAACTCCCGGAGTTTACCCAAACTCATGTCCATTGAGTTGGTGATGCCATCTAACCATCTTATCCTCTGTCGTCCCCTTCTCCTCCTGCATTCAATCTTTCTCAACATCAGGCTCTTTTCAAATGAGTCAGCTCTTCACATCAGGTGGCCAAAGTATTGGAGTTTCAGCTTCAACATCAGTCCTTCCAATGTATACCCAGGACTGATTTCCTTTAGGATGGACTGGTTGAATCTCCCTGCAGTCCAAGGGACTCTCAAGAGTCTTCTCCAACGTCACAGTTCAAAAGCATCAGTTGTTCTGCACTCAGCTTTCTTTACCTGATAGAAAATACAAAATTATCGTAAATTGAATCTTTGTCATTTTGGTACAATGCTGTGTACATAGCAAAGGAAGTAAGAGTTTACTTCCTTTTGTATGTTTTGTGAGGACAAAAAAGCAGAATTTTTTTGATAAGAGCTAGCAAATTAAAAAGAGAAAGTAATCTAGGCTATTAAGATTTCTACAGTATTTCCTCATTAGTTGATCACTTTAAAAAAAATAAAAGATCTTTTATTTATAATTGAGAGCAATTCTTTGAAGTAAGTGATTTAAGATAATTTTTAAGTAAATTTAATTAGTTTCTTATCATTGATATATCGCAGAGTATAGTCTTACGATTTCATTTCTAAAGTAGTTATTAAAATAGTTTAGTCTACACACACTGTCAAAATGGATTATTTACAAACTTTGTTTAAAAGGTATGTCTAAGACTAAGTCTGGGACTTGATTAAAGATAGCTAAGTGAAAGTAGTGATCTAATTCCATTCCATTCTTATTCCATTTAAAATTACCAATATACTTTATAAATAGAGGGGAAAAAAACTGTACTGAATCTGAAAACTAGATAAAAGGAGCATTCTCATGGAATAAACAGGATGTGCAACAAACACGGTGGAGAAAAGAATAGATTAAAGAGTGTCAGCTCTAATTCACTCTTCTATGAAATGCAGTTTCTCTGGCTTTGGATTGAGGGCCAGATTGATGTATCACTGAACTAGAGATGATTACTTATATCAACTAACAAGCCTTCAGGAAGAAGATGTGAGAGAAAGATTCTAATGACACTTGCATAGACATATGGATAACACAATTTTTCTCCTCTTCATCACTTTCTCACATATCAGGCTTCATTACATTTATCAGTTTTCATTATTTTTTATCTTTCTCAGTTAGACTGTAAATTCCATGAAGATAAAACTGTTTTTTTCCTTCATTTTATCCTCAGCATCCATTAGATTGCATGAGACACAGTGAATGTGCGTTTAACATTTGTTAGTGAATGAATTGAACTGGCCACAAGACTTATTCTCTTGAACATTTAATGCCAAAAGATAGTGAAGCAGCCTCCTTGGAGATTTGAAGGAAAAGAGTTCTTAAGATTTCTGAACCCTTATTAGTTGCCACTCGTATGTAAAGGTAACATATTCTTAGATATGCAAGGGTACAGAAGCATATTGCCCAGGTCCCCTTTCAAGGATACAGGAGCATATTGCCCAGGTCCCCTTCCTGAAGTAATTACATGAAATATTACTCCAGCCAGGCTAGTGATGAATTAAGAAATCAGGTGTGCAGAGACATGGTAGTAGAGTAATTGTATTTAACATTACCAATTGTTAAATTATGTATTGTTAAATAGTTGTTATACTGTTATTTTGAAATATATTAACTAATTTTTTTTAATTAACTAATTTTTGATGAAAGATAATATATGGCTGTCACAAACTGGGTCTTTTAATAATATATATTCATATATTTATCAATATTATAATATTGCTATATTTATAAAATGGTAATTATAGAAATAGTGGCCCAAATATGTGTTTTAAAATGTAAAAGTAACATCTAGAACAGAGATCTATAGACTAGAATCTACTGAACCATAGGAATCCATGGTTCTTAGTCTCTAGACTAAGTCCAGTTCTGGACTAAGTTCCTAGTTGAGAGACTAAGAACCCTTTGAAATTCTACATAAAATTATGTATATGTTTTTCTTGGAAAACATTCTTGAAGTGCTGCTATAGAAAAGCAGGAAAACTTCAAAGATGTACAAAATCCTGAGAATGCTGAATGCAAAGCAAGAACAAGCAAATCAGTTTCAGTAATAAGATACCTAAATGAATAAAATACTCCCAGTAAAAAAAGAGACTCTCTGATTGGGTTAAAAACAAAATCTAAGTAGCTGATAGATCTGGAAACTCTTGAAATAGTAAGACTGAACTCTTAAACAGATTGGCAACTGTATATCTGTTATTCCCAGCTCAAAACAGGTGAGGAAGACATTACTACCCTACAATATGTACATACAAAACAATATGGTTAAAACAAGATAGTAAAGATGATTTTATGCAAAGTAGATAATAACATGTGCCAAATACTAAAACAAAGGTAGATGAAGCTATAATTATTTAAATAATAAAGATAAATTGATAGAAACACAGCATTAGTGAGTGATTTTAATGTCTTAAGTTCTTGGTAAGTTATATAGAGGAGAGCCAGTCAATGTAAGTGGATGCTAAAGATACCTCCTGTTAATACATTTGAAAATATATTTGAAATGGACAATATTTTATGGAAATATAAATAACTAAAATTGACTTGGGCTTCCCTGATAGCTCAGTTGGTAGAGAATCTGCCTGCAATTCAGGAGACCCTGGTTTGATTCCTGGGTCGGGAAGACCCTCTGGAGAAGGTATAGGCTACCCACTCCAGTGTTCTTGGGCTTCCCTTGTGGCTCAGCTGGTAAAGAATCCGCCTGCAATGTGGGAGACCTGGGTTCGATTTCTGGGTTGGGAAGATCCCCTGGAGAAGGGAAAGGCTACCCACTCCAGTATTCTGGCCTGGAGAATTCCATTGACTGTGTAGTCTATGGGGTTGCAAAGAGCTGGACACTACTGAGCGACTTTCACTCAAAATTGACTTACATAGTAGAAAACCTGCAATCAAGAGTATGCAATCAAGTTGTCTTCAGTGAAGACATCAAACAGTAGGTTATTTCTCTCAACTTTCAAGAAATTTTCCTATACTTGATTTTCCAGAGCATGGGAAATAAAGAAAAGCTTAGAAACTAGTATGATGCTGAAATCAAAACCTGAAACAATTTACAGATCATTGTCACTAATGAAGATAAATATAAAAATCTAAAATATTAGCAAATTGAATTGAGCAGCATTTTCAGATTTAAGACACTTTGACAACATAAGGATTATTTTAGAAAGTAAGTTTATTGTAATATTAAGACTTTAATGAAAATTTATCAATATATCAAAGAAAGAAAAACAGTGATTATCTTAATAAATACCATGAAAGGGGTTGATAAAAATTATTATTAGTTCCAGATTAAATTTCTTAATGAATCAAGGAATATTTTCCAAGCTGGCTGTGTATTATCTAACTCAGATCAGTAACCAACATCACAAATAGTTATGAAGTGTTAGAGGAAGCCTCTCTCGACCTTTATTCGTTAACATTGTTTTGAAAGCTCTAGTGAGATCAGTAAGACAGGGAAAGGAAAGATACTAATCATTAAAAGAGTGAGATAAAGTTATATCAGTGTCTGTGGAGGATGTTGCTGTTTATGCAGAAAATTGAAGCAAATCAATTATAAAGTGTATCTTAGACCAAATAAAAGTTCAGTGACGTACTATTTACAAGATAAGTGAATAAAATTCACTAGCTTTCCTTTGGGTGCATGTGTATGTTTATTTGTGTATGAATTTGATAGACATAGGCACACAATAACCATTAGAAAACACAAAGGGAAAGATCACATTTTTAAGAGCAATAGGACCAACAAAATAAATCCTATTGGAATATACATTCCAAAACCTTATGGAAAGTGCTGACTCATACTTTTAAATTATTATATTATACAGATATTGTATAATTTATCTAACTGGTTTCCTATTGATAGCCATTTTAGTTTTTTTTCCCCTGTATCTTTGTCTTTACTATAAATGAGCCAAGAACATTTTGAAAATTAACAAGGATGATTTATATTCCCTGCTTTTAGTTGTGAGATTAAGTTATTAATGTAATAATTGATTTTTAGTGTTGATGGTATAAAAGTAGATCATTGGAATAGAAAAAAAGGTCTTAGATACTCTAAGCTATATGGCATTTCACATCTGGAGTATGAAACCAAAGGAAAATACCTATAAAGGAAGATATTTGACAGGTTTGATTAAAAATTAAAAACATATTTTCTCTCTGATGCTGAACTGCATTTTTCCTTCTTCCTATCCAAGGCTTGTCTTTCTTGTTTGCAGTAGGCTTTTCTGAATTCAGTTCCTTCTTTCTTCCTAACAATTCTTTTTCCAAATATCATTTCCTCTGTTTATCTAGAACTAACTGCTGTTAATACACTGACATAAATAGACTCAGTTACTATATGCAATATAAATAGTTTTTTCAGTCTTATTTCCCAAAGAATTTAGAGCAATTTGGTAACTGTATTAGTTGGGATAGACTGAGCTGCTGTTACCCAGTGACCCAGTATAGTACCCTCGTCACTCGAGCAACAGTAGTAATAACGGACATTTTTATAACATATACTCTTTTCCTGGCACATTACGTGTATTAACTCCTTTAACTCTCCCAACAACACTATGCATGGGTATCTCCATTTTATAGATGAGGATAGTGAAAGTGTAAGTGTTAGTCTTAGACAAAAATAACTTATGTAACTTGTTCAAGGTCATGTAGTTAGTAAATGGAGGAGTCAGGATTTGAATTGGGTATTCTGTCTCCAGAGCCCATTTGCTATATTGCCATGAAATAGATTTTTTTTTCCTTCCACATATCCATTCAGAAGATGGGCTTGTCAGGTGATCCTGGACAGTAGGTATCTGTCCACCATGTCATCAAAGGAAAAAGATTCTGTTTTCATCATCTCCTATGGTGTTTTCCTTATGTGCATGTGGAAAATGGTAATGAAAGAAGATGGAGGGCAGTTTCCTTTTTAAAGAATGTGACCTGGAGTTTGTATTGACAACTTTGCCTCACATACTGTTGGCCAAAATTTAATCATGACTGTAACTACTGTGAAGGGGGCTGGAATCTATAACCTCTAGCTAAAACTCAGAGGTTCAGGTACTAAATTGAAAGAGAGAACAGATACTTGGAGAGTGGAAAGGAGTTTATAATCTTCATGGTAATAAGTCACATTGGAAATAGAAGTAAAAAAGAGTCTAAAGAAGGTTACATCAGCAAGATGGAGGGGTAGAAGGTTCCAGTGCTCATCTTCCCTGCAAATACAGCAAAAACAATAAGTAGCAAATGAGAATATGATGTAAATAGGTAGCTCTGGATTAGAATGAACAAGCATCAGAAACCCCGTAGAGCACAAAACCCAAGAATGGCCACACAGAAAAGTACAGGGAGCATTTTATTTCTATCACTTGATCTCCCAGTCCAGGGCAGTTTGGCATCAGGAAGGTTCTCCTCAGTAGAGTTTTTCCCATGGAGAGCAGAAGAATCCCAGTGAGCCTGACCACTGTGTATCTCTTATGTCCCTTACATTGGCAGGTGGCTTCTTTACCACTAGCACCATCAGTAACTGAACTTAAAGAAATGGAGATCTGGGAGTTATCTGAAAAAGAATTCAAAATGATTAAGGAAGCTCAGATAATTCAAGAGAAGACAGATAAACCGTTCAGTGAACTTAGGAAAACTATACATGAACAAAATGAGAATTTCAGTGAAGAGAAAGAAATCATAAAAAGAACAAAACAAATTCTGGACCTGAAGAATACACTGAATAATGCAGTAGAGAACTTCAGTATCAGGCTTAGTCAAGCAGAGGAAAGAATCTGTGAACTTGTAGACAAATCTCATGATATTATACAGGCAAAGGAAAAAAAGAAATTAGAAAGAAAAAGAGTGAAGAAGGCCTATGTGAATAATGGAACACCATTAAATGAAACAACATCTATGTAATGGGAGTCTCAGAAGAAGAAGAAGAGAGAGAAAGGGAGAGAAAACTTACTCTAAAATATAATAGCTGCAAACTTACCAAATCTGATGAAGGTATGGCTATCTAGGTGCATAAGCTCAAACATTCCCAAATAGATTCACCCCTAAGAGATCTTCACCAAGACATTACCATTAAGCTCTTAAAGATCGAAGGCAGAGGGAGGATTTTCAAAGCAGTTAGAGAAAAAATTAGAGATACCTTCTAGGTAACAAGGTACATGTGTGCCAAGCTGCTTTAGACTCTGTGCGACATGGACTGTAGGCTTCCAGGCTTCTCTAAGGGATTTTCCAGGCAAGAATACTAGAATGAGTTGCTGTGCCCTCCTCCACAGGGTCTTTCTGACGTAAGGCTTGAACCCACTCTTATGTCTCCTGCATTGGCAGGTGGGTTCTTTACTGCTAGCACCACCAGGTAACAAGGTACCTAGCTACAAGGTAATCCTGGTAAGCCTATTAGCAAACTTTTCAAGCAGAAGCTTTGCGTGCCAGGAGAGAGTAGGATGATATATTCAAATTGCTTGAAGAAAATAACTGTTAATAAAAAATACTTCACCTGTCAAATTTCCATCAGAAATGAAAGAGATATAAAGACTTCAGGAAAATAACAAAAGCTGAATGCCCACTCTGACCATTTTATTTAGCAAAGTACCAGATATTCTAGCTATAGCCATTAGGTTAGGGAAAAAAGAAAGAAAAGACATTTAATTCATAAAGGAAGAAATGAAATCATCTCTGTTTGCAGTGACATGATCTTATAAGAAGAAAACTGTAACATCTCTACCAAAAAACTGTTAGAACTAATAGATGAATTCAGTAAAGGTATAGGATACAAAATCAATATACAAATCATCATTGTATTCCTATGCACTAATAATGAACTATCTGAAAGAGAAATTAAGAAAGCAACCCCATTTACAGTAGCATCAAGACAATAAAGCATGTAAAAATAAGTTTTACCAAGGAATTGAAGACCTGTGTGCTGATTAATAAAATGTTGTTGAAAGTCGTTGAATTAGACACACACACAAATTGAAAGATATCCTGTGTTCTTGACTTGGAAGAATTAATATAAAAATGTTCATGCTGACCAAAGTTATCTTCATAATCAATATAACCCCATCAAAATTTCAGTGGCATTTTTCACAGAAATATAAATACTATCCTAAAATTTATATGAAGCCATAAAAGACCCAAATAGCCAAAGCAGTCTTGAGAAAGGAGGACAAAGTTGGAGGCATCACACTTCCTGATTTCAAGCTATTATGAGCTTGTTGTTCAGTCTCTCAGTCGTGTCCAACTGAAGCTTCAACTTCAGTGTCGGTCCTTCCAGTGAATATTCAGGATTAATTTTTTTTGGATTGATTGTAAGCTATTGGTAATCAAAATAGTACAGTACTCAAATAAAGCAGGCGTAAGAGCTGGAACAGAATAGACAGCCCGGTCATAAGCCCAAGCATAATACGGTCAACTAAGTTTTGATGAGGGTGCCAGCAACACACAGTGGGGAAAGGACAGTCTCCTTAATAAATTATGTTGGGAAAACTAGTATCCACATGCAAAAGAATGAAGCTGGACCCCTATTTTACACCAGCCACAAAATTGACTCGAAATGGGTAAACTGTATATATAAGACCTGAAACTATAAAACTCCTAGAAGAAAACTTACGGGAAAAGATCCTTGATGTAGTTGGTCTTAGCAGTGATTTCTTGGTTAAGATAACAAAACCATAGGCAACAGAAGCTAAAATAAACAAGTGGGACTGTATCAAACTAAAAAGATTCTGCACAGCAAAGGAGAATTTATTGAAAAGGCAGCCTATAGAATAGGAAAAGATATTTAGAAACTATATATCTAATGAAAGATTAATATAAAAAATACACAGAACTCATATAGCTGAATAGTACAAAGGGAGATAGTGCAATTAAAAATGGGCAAAAGACTTGAATAGACTTTTTCCCCAAAGAACGATGTACCATGGCCAGAAGATAATGAAAAGGTGCTGTCTACCAGTAATCATCAGGGAAGCACAAGAGAAACCCCCTCACACCTCTTAGAATGGCTATTATCAAAGAGACAAGAGACAGCAAATAGCAAGGATTGGAGAAAACAGAACCCTTGCACTCTGTTGGTAGGAATGTAACATGGTACATTATCTTAAAGAGATAAAAGCATACTCATGTTCATTTCAGCATTATTTACACTAGTCAACATATGTAAATAACCTTAATGTCTTTCCATGGATAAAAGAAAAGTGATTTGTATAGATGATTCAGCCAATAAAAAGAATAAATATCATTTGTGACAGCATGGATGAATCTGGAGGGCATTTATGCTAAGTGAAATGTGCAAGACACAGAAAGACAGATACTGTGTGGTATCACTTATACATGGAATCTTTGAATTAAGACAAAAAAAACCAGTTTCAAAGAAACAGAATAGAATGTTGGATTCCAGGGGCTGGGAGAATGGTAAATGGGTGATAAGATCCAAGCGTATACATTTTTAGTGAGTTCTGAGGGTCTAACATATAGCATGGTTCAGTTCAGTTCAGTTCAGTTGCTCAGTTGTGTCCGACTCTTCGCGACACCACGGACTGCAGCACGCCAGGCCTCCCTTTCCATCATCAACCCCTGGTGTTTACTCAAACTCATCTCCATTGAGTTGGTGATGCCATCTAACCATCTCATCCTTTGTCATCCCCTTCTCCTCCTGCTCTCAATCTTTCCCAGCATCAGGGTCTTTTCCAATGAGTCAACTGTTCACATGAGGTGGCCAAAGTATTGGAGTTTCAGCTTTAACATCAGTCCTTCCAATGAACACTCAGGACTGATCTCCTTTAGGATGGTCTGGTTGGTTCTCCTTGGAGTTCAAGGGACTCTCCAGAATCTTCTCCAACACCACAGTTCAAAAGCATCAATCCTTTGGTGCTCAGCTTTCTTTATAGTCCAGCTCTCACATCCGTATGTGACTTCTGGAAAAGCCATAGCCTTGACTAGACAGACCTTTGTTGGCAAAGTAATGTCTCTGCTTTTGAATATGCTATCTATGTTGGTCATAACTTTCCTTCCAAGGAATAAGTGTCTTTTAATTTCATGGCTGCAGTCACCATCTGCAGTGATTTTGGAGCCCCCCAAAATAAAGTCTGACACTGTTTCCACTGTTTCCCCATCTGTTTGCCATGAAGTGATGGGACCAGATGCCATGATCTTCGTTTTCTGAATGTTGAGCTTTAAGCCAACTTCTTCACTCTCCTCTTTCACTTTCATCAAGAGGCTTTTGAGTTCCTCTTCACTTTGTGCCATAAGGGTGGTGTCATCTGCATATCTGAGGTTATTAATATTTCTCCCAGCAATCTTGATTCCAGCTTGTGCTTCCTCCAGCCCAGTGTTTCTCATGATGTACTCTGCATATAAGTTAAATAAGCAGGGTGACAATATTCAGCCTTGACGTACTCCTTTTCCTTTTTGGAACCAGTCTGTTGTTCCATGTCCAGTTCTAACTGTTGCTTCCTGACCTGCATACAGATTTCTGAAGAGGCAGATCAGGTGGTCTGGTATTCCCATCTCTTTCAGAATTTTCCACGGTTTATTGTGATTCACACAGTCAAAGGCTTTGGCATAGTCAATGAAGCAGAAATAGATGTTTTTCTGGAACTCTCTTGCTTTTTCGATGATCCAGTGGATGTTGGCAATTTGATCTCTGGTTCCTCTGCCTTTTCTAAAACCAGCTTGAACATCTGGAAGTTCATGGTTTGCGTATTGCTGAAGCTTGACTTGGAGAATTTTGAGCGTTACTTTACTAGAGTGTGAGATGAGTGCAATTGTGCGGTAGTTTGAGCATTCTTTGGCATTGCCTTTGTTTGGGATTGGAATGAAAACTGACCTTTTCCAGTCTTGTGGCCACTGCTGAGTTTTCCAAATTTGCTAGCATATTGAGTGCAGCACTTTCACAGCATCATCTTTCAGGATTTGAAATAGCTCAACTGGAATTCCATCACCTCCACTAGCTTTGTTCATAGTGATGCTTTCTAAGGCCCACTTGACTTCACATTCTAGGATATCTGGCTCTAGGTCAGTGATCACACCATCGTGATTATCTGGGTCATGAATATCTTTATGTACAGTTCTTCTGTGTATTCTTGCCACCTCTTCTTAATATCTTCTGCTTCTGTTAGGTCCATACCATTTCTGTCCTTTATTGAGCCCATCTTTGCATGAAATGTTCCCTTGGTATCTGTAATTTTCTTGAAGAGATCTCTAGTCTTTCCCATTCTAGTTAATGTGGCATTGTGTATTTGAAAGTTTCTGAGAGTACATCTTAAGCATTCTCACCACGTGTACGTGTACACACACATACAGGGTGTTAACAGTGTTAGCCGTGTGAAATGAAGGAGGTATTATCTTCATCCTGACAGTCATTTTACCCTGATTTACCATTTTACCATATATCATTACATCTTGCACTTTTAATATACAGTTATATTTGTCAGTTATTCCTCAATAGAATAAAAAATAAAAGCGAAGTGTGGGAACATATTCTTTAAAAATATTCTCCACTTTGTCCCAATGCACTCATTGCTTACATGAGTCCTCTCAGAGCTCTCCTCTATGCTTCTTTCCTTGTGTCCCCCACACCCATGCCCTCATGGTTTTTGCATTCTATTTCCTGGGCTTTCTCTAATGTATGTTCGTTTTTCGTCCTCATTACTACTGTATTGGTCCACGTAGTTATTGTCTTTTCCTCTGTTCACTGGTCCCCTTCCACATCTGTGTTCTGATGCTCATGCCTGTCAGAGCGATCTTTTCAAAAGTCTTAAACCACTATCCTCTTAAAAATCCCTGGTACTTGTCTTCTGTTGGGTGAAAATCTAAACTACTTGGCCTCTCATACCCTTCACTTTCTCATTCTTCTGTGCTTTTCCTAGTACTTTCTCAAGCATGCAAGTGAAGTCATGATTAACTTATTATTTTCCAAAGATATCATTAAACTTATTTTCGGGTTGTCATCTCTTCTTCTTAAAAGCCACACTCACACACTCTTAAGTTCACTCAGAAAGTTGCTATATTTTCCTCTAAGATACTGCTTACTACTTGTTTTGTGAAGTGGTTACTAATAATCTTGGTCCTAAGCAGTTTGTATTTACTTCCCGTCCCTGTTTTCCCATGGCATTTTTAAGTTTATGCCTTCATTAGCATGTATCTTTTATGTTATAATTATTTTTAGTCTTTCTCTATTTAACTTCATAAGTGCCCTGAGGGCAGAGACTGCATTTACACATCTTTTTAAAAATTCCCAGCACACAACACAGTGCATGGCACATGGCAGTCATTGAGGGAAATAAATGGGAAGTGAATTGTAAGTGGATGAAAGTAGTTATTGAAATGTATCATAAATAGGAAACAAGATGTTTCATTCAGGCTGTTGCAATATAAGACATTAATTTTTTAGAACGTGCCAACATTAGTAAAAAGCCCATACATTTTTAGAGTGCTTTTTCAAATTTTGAAGTATTGTCACTTCATCTCATAGGTTTTTCAACACCTGGGACAACATTAGAGACATTTTTTAATAAGAAAATGTAATTTACTTTTCCTTTAGTAATTGAGATACTGGTGCTGTATATATTATATAACATTCTACTTTTGGATGTGCATGTTATAGAATGCTTACCTCTGACCTACTTATAGCACATTTTGTATCACAGTGGATGACGTAGTAGATGAAAGTGATGACAACGATGATATTGATTTAGAAGCTGAAAATGAAACTGAAAATGAAGATGACCTAGATCAAAATTTTAAGGTTGGTATAAATTCCTGTTTTCAGTCAATTTTATGAATGTATACATTTGTAGAAAAAAGATTGGGTAGATGTATATATCTATTGAAAGTGAAAGTCACTCAGTCATGTCTGAGTCTTTGCCCGAATTCTCTGGGCCAGAATACTGGAGTGGGTAGCCTTTCCCTTCTCCAGGGGATTTCCCAACCCAGGGATTGAACCGAGGGCTCCTGCATTGCAGGCATATTCTTTACCAGCTGAGCCACAAAGGAAGGCCAAGAACACTGGAGTGGGTAGCCTATCCCTTCTCCAGCAGATCTTCCTGACCCAGGAATCGAACTGGGGTCTCCATCCATTGCAGGTGGATTCTTTCCCAACTGAGCTATCAGGAAACAGTAGATTAATTTGTTTTATCCACATCTTTTTTATCATGAATAACTGTGGACGCTAAGCTATTGAAATGAAAATAATGTTGCTTTAAATACATTGTCTGAAAAGGTCCTTAAAATAAGATATTTTCACTCTTTTCTGACCAGAGAGATTTTATCTAAAGTTTCTGACTTAGATTTTAAAGTCTAAGGAAATCTAAGTTTGAGTCACAACTTATTTTGCTTTATTGGTAGAGGGGGTAGTGGTAGAGGGGGCCATTTTAGTATCTGTAGAAAAACATCTGTTTAATTCCTTCATTTTTCAACTGTTTAGCTTTTAGTACCTTCTGGGGGCAGAGAGAGTTTGTTTGACTCTCGTCTCCTTGGGCCTTTTTGTCTTGAAATGCTACATTGAAATTGGTTTACACTGAGTATTTGACTGTCTTTGGGGATAGAGTCTAAGATCCTGGAAGGAGATTTCTATCTTAACAGCAGATGTAGAACCAGATTTATGTGATAACCAAGGCAAGCTTTGGCAAAATTGTAAAGGTAGCCAGTTTAGAAAACATGATGGTATGCATCCTGGCGTCAAGAAGCTACAGAGAAGAAAAACAGCACAGGCTCTGGAAAGAAAGTGAAGTTGCTCAGTCGTGTCCGACTCTTTGTGACCCCATGGACTATAGCCTGCCAGGCTCCTCCATCTGTGGGATTTCCTAGGCAAGAATACTGGAGTGGGTTGCCATTTCCTTCTCCAGGGGATCTTCCTGACCCAGGGATCAAACCTGGTTCTTCTGCACTGCAGGTACTCTTTACCGTCTGAGCCACCAGGGAAGCTACAGGCTCTGGTGTTCAAGGCAAAAAATCTGGGGTAACTGTATGTTGGTGGTTCTGGATTTGATACGGTGAATGAACTGGTAGACTCTGAGTCAGGGCAGGTCAGCAGAGTTTACATTCTGTATACAAAGTGTTCCTTAGATAGCAGGAGGTATATTAAAATCAACTGTTTGGATTTATTGGGATATGAGTGTTTAGACATAGTAAAATTTCATAGATTAACACTAAGTTTATAATTTAAAGTTTTGTATGTTGTTGGAAACCTTTCTTTTATGTATGTTTCCATGTCTATTAAAAACAGAGTATTTTGAGTATAATTTATTCTTTCTGGCTCAGGGTCCTTATTAAAGATATATACAGATGTTGTGATCTACAGATGTAAAATGGAAATTGGTAGGGAAGTAGAACTCAATAGGAATTTATAACAGTGATACTAATTTTTCTGTTTGGAGGTTGTCAGTGTATATGCATGAATACATATTTAAAAATTTTTTAAAAATCATTTGAGGGTAAGTTACATACCTTATATCATGGTTGTTTATCCCTAAATATATTAGTGTGTATTTCCTAATGACAGTGATACAGTCATCTCTCTATGTGAGTGTCCTGGGGTGAATTGGTCCCTGAACCCACCTTGGATACCAAAATCCACAGATGCTCAATTTCTTAATATAAAGTGATGAAGTAATTGCATGTAACCTATGCACATCCTCCCATATACTTTGCCATCTCTAAAGTACCTATAATACCTAATAATATGTAAATTCTATATAAATAGTTGTAAGTAAAATGTAAATGCTGTGTATATAGTTATTCAGTTAAGTTCAGTGCAGTCGCTCAGTCGTGTCTGACTCTTTGCGACCCATGAATTGCAGCACGCCAGGGCTCCCTGTCCATCACCAACTCCCGGAATTCACTCAAACTCAGGTCCATCGAGTCAGTGATGCCATCCAGCCATCTCATCCTCTGTCGTCCCCTTCTCTTCCTGCCCCCAATCCCTCCCAGCATCAGAGTCTTTGCCAATGAGTCAACTCTTCGCATGAGGTGGCCAAACTACTGGAGTTTCAGCTTTAGCATCATTCCTTCCAAAGAACACCCAGGGCTGATCTCCTTCAAATGGACTGGTTGGATCTCCTTGCAGTCCAAGGGACTCTCAAGAGTCTTCTCCAACACCACAGTTCAAAAGCATCAATTCTTTGGTGCTTAGCTTTCTTCACAGTCCAACTCTCACATCCATACATGACCACTGGAAAAACCATAGCCTTGACTAGACGAACCTTTGTTGGCAAAGTCATGTCTCTGCTTTTGAATGTGCTGTCTAGGTTGGTCATAACTTTCCTTCCAAGGAGTAAGTGTCTTTTACTTTCATGGCTGCAGTAACCGTCTGCAGTGATTTTGAAGCCCCCCAAAATAAAGTCTGACACTGTTTCCACTGTTTCCCCATCTATTTCCCATGAAGTGATGGGACCAGAGGCCATGATCTTCGTTTTCTGAATGTTGAGCTTTAAGCCAACTTTGTCACTCTCCTCTTTCACTTTCATCGAGGCGTTTTTGTTCCTCTTCACTTTCTGCCATAAGGGTGGTGTCATCTGCATATATGAGGTTATTGATATTTCTCCTGGCAGTCTTGATTCCAGTGTGTGCTTCTTCCAGCCCAGTGTTTCTCATGATGTACTCTGCATATAAGTTAAATAAGCAGGGTGACAATATACAGCCTTGACATTCTCCTTTTCCTATTTGGAACCAGTCTGTTGTTCCATGTCCAGTTCTAACAGTTGTTTCCTGACCTGCGTATAGGTTTCTCAAGAGGCAGGTCATGTGGTCTGGTATTCCCATCTCTTTCAGAATTTTCCACAGTTTATTATGATCCACACAGTCAAAGGCTTTGGCATAGTCAATGAAGCAGAAATAGATGTTTTTCTGGAACTCTCTTGCTTTTTCAGTGATCCAGTGGATGTTGGCAATTTGATCTCTGGTTCCTCTGCCTTTTCTAAAACCAGCTTGGACATCTGGAAGTTCACGGTTCATGTATTGCTGAAGCCTGGCTTGGAGAATTTTGAGCATTACTTTACTAGCGTGTGAGATGAGTGCAATTGTGCGGTAGTTTGAGCATTTTTTGGCATTGCCTTTCTTTGGGATTGGAATGAAAACTGACCTTTTCCAGTCTTGTGGCCACTGCTGAGTTTTCCAAATTTGCTGGCATATTGAGTGCAGCACTTTCACAGCATCATCTTTCAGGATTTGAAACAGCTCAACTGGAATTCCGTCACCTCCACTAGCTTTGTTCATAGTGATGCTTCGTAAGGCCCACTTGACTTCACATTCCTGGATGTCTGGCTCTAGGTCAGTGATCACACCATTGTGATTATCTTGGTTGTATAGTTTTTTTGTACAGTTCTTCTGTGTATTCTTGCCACCTCTTCTTAATATCTTCTGCTTCTGTTAGGTCCATACCATTTCTGTCCTTTATCAAGCCCATCTTTGCATGAAACGTGCCCTTGGTATCTCTAATTTTCTTGAAGAGATCTCTAGTCTTTCCCATTCTGTTGTTTTCCTCTATCTTTGCATTGATCGCGGAGGAAGGCTTTCTTATCTCTTCTTGCCACTCTTTGGAACTTTGCATTCAGATGCTTATAGCTTTCCTTTTCTCCTTTGCTTTTAGGCTTCTCTTCTTTTCACAGCTATTTGTAAGGCCTCCCCAGACAGCCATTTTGCTTTTTTTGCATTTCTTTTCCATGGGGATGGTCTTGATCGCTGTCTCCTGTAGAATGTCACGAACCTCTGTCCGTAGTTCATAATGCACTCTATCAGATCTAGTCACTTAAATCTATTTCTGACTTCCACTGTATAATCATAAGGGATTTGATTTAGGTCATACCTGTATGGTCTAGTGGTTTTCCCCACTTTCTTCAATTTAAGTCTGAATTTGGCAATAAGGAGTTTATGATCTGAGCCACAGTCAGCTCCCGGTCTTGTTTTTGCTGACTGTATAGAGCTTCTCCATCTTTGGCTGTAAGGAATATAATCAGTCTGATTTCGGTATTGACCATCTGGTGATGTCCATGTGTAGAGTCTTCTCTTGTGTTGTTGGAAGAGGGTGTTTGGTATGACCAGTGTGTTCTCTTGGCAAAACTCTATTAGCCTTTGTCCTGCTTCATTCTGTATTCCAAGGCCAAATTTGCCTGTTATTCCAGGTGTTTCTTGACTTCCTCCTTTTGCATTCCAGTCCCCTATAATGAAAAAGACATCTTTTTTGAGTGTTAGTTCTAAAAGGTTTGTAGGTCTTCATAGAACCGTTCAACTTCAGCTTCTTCAGTGTTACTGGTTGGGGCATAGACTTGGATTAATGTGATATTGAATGGTTTGCCTTGGAAACAAACAGAGATCATTCTGTTGTTTTTGAGATTGCATCCAGGTACGGCATTTTGGACTCTCTTGTTGACTATGATGGCTACTCCATTTCTTCTAAGGGATTCCTGCCCGCAGTAGTAGATATAATGGTCATCTGAGTTAAATTCACCCATTCCAGTCCATTTTAGTTCGCTGATTCCTAGAATTTTGATGTTCACTCTTGCCATCTCCTGTTTGACCACTTTCAATTTGCCTTGATTCATGGATTTAACATTCCAAGTTCCTATGCAATATTGCTCTTTACAGCATTGGACCTTTCTTCTATCACCAGTCACATCCACAAATGTGCATTGTTTTTGCGTTGGCTCCATCCCTTCATTCTTTCTGGAGTTATTTTTCCACTGATCTCCAGTAGAATATTGGGCACCTACCGACCTGGGGAGTTCCTCTTTCACTATCCTATCATTTTGGCTTTTCATACTGTTCATTGGGGTTTCAAGGCAAGAATACTGAAGTGGTTTGCCATTCCCTTCTCCAGTGGACCACATTCTGTCAGACCTTTCCACCATGACCCGCCCGTCTTGGGTTGCCACACAGGGCATGGCTTAGTTTCATTGAGTTAGACAAGGCTGTGGTCCTAGTGTGATTAGATTGACTAGTTTTCTGTGAGTATGGTTTCAGTGTGTTTGCCCTCTGATGCCCTCTTGCAACACCTACTGTCTTACTTGGGTTTCTCTTACCTTGGTCGTGGGGTATCTCTTCATGGCTGCTCCAGCAAAGCGCAGCTGTCTTGTCTCTTACTCTCCTTTAATTTAGAACATTTCCACAGATTTATTTTTTGGCATTCACATCTATAAAAAAGTTATTGACAGTATTACTCACTAGGGTATTTGAGATTGCTCACATTTACCCCATTTTACCTTAACAAGCAATTATGTAATAAGAAAAAGTAGTAGATGAATTTATTGAACACATAGTCCTGTGCTAGTGCATGTGCCTTACATACATAGACATACCTTGTTTTATTACACTTTGCTTTATTGTGCTTTGCAGATACTGTGTTCTTAACAAATTGAAGAAGGTTTGTGGCAACCTTATGTGGAACAAGTCTGTTGGCCATTTTTCCAACAGCATTTGCTCAGTTAATGTCTCTGTGTCACATTTTTTGTAGTTTTACAGTGTTTCAAACTTTTTCATTATTAATATATAGATATGGTGATCTGTGACCAGTGATTTTTATTGTAATTATTTAGCAATAAATGTTTTTAAATTAGGATATTAATTGTTTTTTTTTTTTTTAGATATTATTTATTGAACACTTAATGGACCACAGTGTCATGTGAACATAATTTTTATATGTATTGGAAAACCAAAAATTCACCCAACTTGCTTTATTTTGACATTTGTTTTATTGTGGTGGTCTGGAACTGAGCCTGTGTCCGGGTATGCCTAAAGTAGTCATTAAATCCTGTAAGGTATATGGTATTATTACCTCTGCTTTACAGGGCTGATAGTTGGAAACCAAAGACAGAGAAAGGTTATCCGTTGTAGAGACTGCAATCACACTTGAACACAGATGTTCAACCTCTAGTGATTCCATTCTCTTTGCCCTAGATTTTTCAGAGTTTGGAAAATTTATAGAAATTTGGAGGTTCTAGAAGACTTGTCTTCAGATTGCCAGAACTCGTCAGTTTATAAACTTCAATGTATTCTTTTTTTCCCTCTTTAATTTTAGAAGAACTTTAAGAAGTAAGAGGTTTATTTTTCCTGAATGTGTCAGGAGCTCTTTATCTTTGTTTTTCCTCAAACCAAAGCACAAATATTTTGCTATTGACTTCTGAAAGTAGTTTTCTTTCCTCACTGTGCCTGTTTTACAGGTAAATTAAAAAAATTTTTTTTAATTTTATTTTATTTTTAAACTTTACAATATTGTATTAGTTTTGCCAAATATCGAAATGAATCCACCACAGATGGCCACCTTGTAAAGCTGTATCATCATAAATTAATACTGAATATTGGACTGCTAGTGTTTTTAGAGAAAGGAATATATTTAAAGTTTTTTTTTTATTATTTTGATAGTATTATCTACTTTAATAGATGCTAATAAAGAAAATTACATATTTTCTTTATGTATGTATGGTTCTTCAAAGCATAATTTAAGGATATATAAAATCATATATTTTATGTATATGACACAATAATTAATACGATACTCTTTAAATGAAACTAGTCTTTATTATTTATGGCAATGGGAAAATTTTATTGCTTAAAGAAATAATAGCTAAACTCCTTATTATGAGATATAGGAAATACATAGTATATTTTTCTTTTTTTAAATTACTTGTTAGTATGACAGTATATAAATATAATCAGATACATGTATATAAAGTATTTTAAGGATTAACAGTAGAATGAATTTAAATCTGAAAAATAAGTAGTTTGCTCTATTGTCTTTCTTTAACCATCAACACGGGTAATAATGGATTTGTATTTGTGTTAGGCCAGAGTTGTTAAGGGTCCTAGAAGCTAGCTTTTATAGTAGGTAACTGACATTTATCTTTCCATCATGATGTATACTATCTCCGTTTACAGGTACAGTTCAGATTGATCCTGGGTACATATCTTATTCCTATGAGGTCATATTTCTTTACATTTAGCCTTTATTTTTTTCGCCCAAAGAGACATGGAAATCATTTTCCAGCTGTTGTTTCACTCCTCAGTGTTTTTTCCATGAACAACAGAGTGAATGATGATACCGAATCTTTTCTAGGAACTTTATTGACCATGGAATATAAGAGTGTGTGATACCCATTGCTCTCTCTTGAGGCAATGAATTATGTTGGCTAACAGTGTATTCTTCGAAATGATTTTACATTCTGATCCTGTTTGCAAGCCACTTAACCTCTCTGTACTTCAGTCTCCTTTAGTTAAATGGAGATGATGATACTACTTTACAGTATTCTTACACAGATTAAATTAGATCATAAGGTAAAATCCTTAGCATATTGCCTCACATATTTTCATTGCTTGATGAAAGTTATTTTGATTATCGCTGCCACCATCATATACTTAGGTTTTTCAGTTTAGTTTTCTGAAGTTTTACTGCCCTTTAATCTGAGCAAAATGATGGCAGTTAGTGAGATTGGGGGCAGGGAGCATACTTTAGTATTGATCTTGATGTTAATTTTTCTATTTTGAGGAGCCCAAATACTGTATTATGTTAGAATAATCTTTGATTAAAAGAAAACAAAACAACCAAGACAACAATAATACAACAACCAAAAAATACAAGCAAGTTTTATTTTACAATGAAATTTATGCAGCTTTTCTGTAGTGATTATTCTCTGTGTGCATGTAATTAATAATTTGGAAACTTTAAATCTGAAATGTACTTTTCTTAATTAATGACATCCCATTTTTATTATTTCAGAATGATGATATTGAAACGGATATTAACAAACTAAAACCCCAGCAAGAACCAGGACGAACAATAGAAGAACTTAAAATGTATGAACACCTTTTCCCTGAGCTTGTTGATGATTTTCAGGTATAAATATAGATAATTCAGCATCTTAACTCATTTTAAGAAAGAGTTCTTTTCTCTTAGACCCATAATCACTCTTTTCCTTCTGCATTTCATTTCTAAAAGATGAAAGTGGCATTGCTTTTCTGACTGACTTTGGAGAATTGTTTCAACATTCTTAGCTGCAAAATGAGAAACTGCTATCTGTAAAATGAGAGAACTAGGCCATTTAAATTCTGGACTAGCTTTTAAATTTTTTAATCATTTTTTTTAATCAAAATAATTGACATAGATTTTATTAACTTTTAAAAATTGTTAGAATGGCATTTCTGAAAGGGAGATGAGAGAAAATACTTAATTAAAAATATAGTCTGTGCTAGTCTGTGAACTGTGCTAATAGTCACCATATAATCATGGAATGTCAGGGAAAAAGGACAGCTGGAAGTTGTTTCTGAAATGTTGACAAGAAGTCACTCTCCTTATGAAGCAACTTAAAGACTTCATTGCCAGGAGAAATATCAATAAACTCAGATATGCAGATGATACCATTCTAATGGCAGATAGTAAAGAGGAAGAGCCTCTCGATACAGGTGAAAGATGAGAGTGAAAAAGCTGGCTTAAAACTCAGTGTTAAAAAAACGAAGATCATGGCATCCGGTCCTATCATGGCAAGAAGGGGGAAAAGTAGAAACAGTGACAGATTTTTTTTTCGTGGGCTCCAAAATTGTTGTGGATGGTGACTGCAGCCATCAAATTAGAAGAGGCTTGCTTCTTGGAAGGAAAGCTATGACAAACCTAGTCAGTGTATTAAAGCAGAGATATCACTTTGCTGACAAAAGTCCGTCTATGGTTTTTCCAGTAGTCATGTATGGATGAGAGATTTGGACCATAAAGCAGGCTGAACACCAAAAAATTGATGCTTTTGAACTGTGGTGCTAGAGAAGACTCTTGAGAATCCCTTGCACAGCAAGGAGATCAAACCAGTCAATCCTAAAGGGAGTCATCCCTGAATATTCATCAGGAAGAACTGACGCTGAAGCTGAAGCTCCAGTACTTTGGCCACCTGATGCAAAGACCTGACTCTTTGGAAAAGACCCTGATGCTGGGAAAGATTGAAGGCAAAAGAAGGGGGCTGCAGAGGGTGAGATGGTTAGATAGCATCACCAACTCAATGGACATGAGTTTGAGTGAACTCTGGGAGATAATGAAGAACAGGGGAGCCTGGTGTGTTGCAGTCTGTGGGGTCACAAAGAGTCAGACACAACTTGGTGACTGAACAAGTCCTCATTTATTTACTAGAATATAATAGACAACCTGGACTGCACAGCTGTTAAATGATAAAGCTGATTGAATTGATGGCAAGTAGTAGATCTAATTTTTAGCACTCATTGTGCTGCTCATTTGTGGATTCCTGAAACTGCCCAGGATCTTAAACTGTAAAATGAAGGGTTTGAATCATATATTCTTAGATTTACTTATGTAAACCACTTCCCTCAAGTTTCACAGTTAATTTCCAGTTGCTTAAAGAAAAAGACTTAAATGTAAAGCTATTGAGAGATAAAAATAGAGAAGTACTTGCTAGCTAATGTTTACATTTCACATTTCTAATTATTCAGGTTTTTCTCTGGGAAACAATGAGCTTTGGATGCTATGGAAGAGGCAGCAAGTTGCTTCCTCTCTCCCTCCCCTGCTGTCTTGGTATTCCCCATAGATTTGGCGGATGTTGGAGGGTATGTTGAAATCAGGGATAGGACAGAGGAAGTCAGGAAAGAGGACAGAAGTGAAGGAGAGGATATTTGTCAAAAAGAAAAAGAAGAAGGCAGGAAGAGGCATTTGAGAAAGAATGCAGGGTAATTTTCTTTCGTGCAACCTACAGGAAGTATCCAGCTGCTCTTTTAACACTTTTGTGCCCACTAAAAAATCCAGTGATAACAAACACTGCCAATTCTAAGCAGAAAAATATTGTGGAGGGGATTTGGGGTAGGAATTGATTATTCTGTGAAGAAATGATCTATTTTCATCTCTGTCTTATATACATATAAGAATTATATACTGTGCATAAAAATGGCAGGAGTTTTGATGTGGGAATAGAGAAAAGTAGGTTTTTTTTTACTAAGTGTGGAAAGTGAAAGTAAAAGTCACTCAGTTGTGTCCAACTGTTTGTGACCCCATGGACTATACAGTCCGTGGAATTCTCCAGGCCAGAATACTGGAGTAGATAGCCTTGCCTTCTCCAGAGGATCTTCCCAACCCAGGGATCAAACCCAGGTCTCCTGCATTGCAGGTGGATTCTTTACCAGCTGAGCCACAAGCGAAACCCAATAATACTGGAGTGGTAGCCTATCCCTTCTCCAGTGGATCTGCCTAACCCAGGAATCAACCTGGGGTCTTCTGCACTGCAAGCAGATTCTCTACCAACTGAGCTATCATTGGTTGGTTCTAAATAGGAACCAATGACAGCTCAGTTGGAAAGACTAGAGATCTCTTCAAGAAAATTAGGGATACCTAGGGAATATTTCATGCAAAGATGGGCTCAATAAAGGACAGAAATGGCATGGACCTAACAGAAGCAGAAGATATTAAGAAGAGGTGGCAAGAATACACAGAACTGTACAAAAAAGATCTTCACGACCCAGATAATCACGATGGTATCATCACTCACACTCATTTAGAGCCAGACATCCTGGAATGTGAAGTCAAGTGGGCCTTAGGAAGCATCACTAGGAACAAAGCTAGTGGAGGTGATGGAATTGCAGTTGAGCTATTTCAAATGCTACAAGATGATGCTGTGAAAGTGCTGCACTCAATATGCCAGCAAATTTGGAAAACTCAGCAGTGGCTACAGGACTGGAAAAGGTCAGTTTTCATTCCAATCCCAAAGAAAGGCAATGCTAAAGAATGCTCAAACTACCGCACAATTGCACTCATCTCACACGCTAGAAAAGTAATGCTCAAAATTCTCCAAGCCAGGCTTCAGCAATACGTGAACCATGAACTTCCATGTTCAAGCTGGTTTTGGAAAAGGCAGAGGAACCAGAGATCAAATTGCCAACATCCGCTGGACTATCGAAAAAGCAAGAGAGTTCCAGAAAAATATCTATTTCTGTTTTATTGACTATTCCAAAACCTTTGACTGTGTGGATCACAATAAACTATGGAAAATTCTGAAGGAGATGGGAATACCAGACCACCTGACCTGCCTCTTGAGAAATCTGTATGCAGGTCAGAAAGCAACAGTTAGAACTGGACATGGAACAACAGACTGGTTCCAAATAGGAAAAGGAGTTCATCAAGGCTGTATATTTTCACCCTGCTTATTTAACTTATATGCAGAGAACATCATGAGAAACGCTGGACTGGAAGAAGCACGAGCTGGAATCAAGATTGCCGGGAGAAATATCAATATCCTCAGATAAGCAGATGACACCACCCTTATGGCAGAAAGTGAAGAGGAACTAAAAAGCCTCTTGATGAAAGTGAAAGAGGAGAGTGAAAAAGTTGGCTTAAAGCTCAACATTCAGAAAACTAAGATCATGGTATCCAGTCCCACCACTTCATGGCAAATGGATGGGAAACAGTGGAAACAGTGTCAGACTTTATTTTTCTGGGCTCCAAAATCACTACAGATGGTGATTGCAGCCATGAAATTAAAAGACGCTTACTCCTTGGAAGGAAGTTATGACCAAATTAGACAGCATATTAAAAAGCAGAGACCTTATTTTGCCAGCAAAGGTCCATCTAGTCAAAGCTGTGGTTTTTCCAGTAGTCACATATGGACGTGAGAGTTGGACTATAAAGAAAGCTGAGGGCCGAAAAATTGATGCTTTTGAACTGTTGTAGGAGAAATCCCTTGAGAGTCCCTTGGACTGCAAGGAGATCCAACCAGACCATCCTAAAGGAGATCAGTCCTGGGTGTTCATTGGAAGGACTAATGCTGAAGCTGAAACTCCAATACTTTGGCCACCTGATGCAAAGAGCTGACTCACTGGAAAAGACCCTGATGCTGGGAAAGACTGAGGGCAGTAGGAGAAGGGTACAACGGAGGATGAGATGGTTGGATGACATCACTGACACAATGGACATAGGTTTGGGTGGACTACAGGAGTTGGTGATGAACAGGGAGGCCTGGCGTGCAGTGGTTCATGGGGTCCCAAAGAGTCGGACGCTAGAGTTGGACGCTACTGAGCAACTGAACTGAACTGAACTGAAATAGAAAGTGTTTAGAAGAATCTTTTCAGCTATCATTGTATCAAATACTAGCAGGTCATGAGTTATTAAACAGAAATGAATTAATACTGATTATGACTTTTTCCACTTGGATTTGCATGTCACTTTCAACATCAACCTCTGAAGCTTAAAATTACCTGATGTGTTTGTTTGTATGCTTAACACCACTCAGTTTGTTTCCAGATGTATTAAAGCTAGTATTCAGTGGCCTGATGAAGGTAAAATGAGTGCATTTAAAGTCAACAGAATTGACAGCATAATTAACAGACTTTTTCAAGGGGACCTTGCGCATGCTTTTAAAGCTATAATTATTCATTTGGTGTTACAAGTATAGTTTTGTTTCCTTTTGTTTCTTGACGGCAGAATATTAGAAGTACCGGAATCCTGCATTTTGACAGCTCTTCTTTCA